>NC_067225.1:8916500-9527500 GCF_019924925.1 Ctenopharyngodon idella
GGGAAGGCCAGTTAACCAGTATGGTCCTATCAGAATATGCCTCCACAGAGATGAGCATTCATGCTCTCTACATTCATGAGGTAAAGCAACACATGAACAGCTGATTTAACCAAAATTAGATTATGGAATAGATTCAATGAATCTATTGATTCAAATATACATGTATGGAATTTAGCAGAAGCTTTTTTCCACTACCCACACTTCCCTACACTGCTTTTCCTTCACTAAGCCATCCAAATCAACCAACGTTTGTGATGTTTTGTCTCATTCTGTTGAAAAATGTCAGTCTGTAGTCTGCACCTGAAGACTAATAACTGTATTCAACGTGTGTGTAGATGCATAAGCAGCAATCGCGAGGTGAGCTGTCTCGACACACCTGGCACCGACAGGAGAGTGACGAGAGCAGTGAGAGTGTCAATGAAGACGTGGAAGCTGCTCGCAACTTCCCTCGTTCCAGCACTTTCCCTTGTGCCTCCACCTCACACCAGCAGGGGGAAGCACAGCAGAGCGGCAGCCAGCGGCGCTTCGGCGGAACCTCAGGTACTAGAAATGACTGTTCGCAATTCACAAGAACGAAAAGTAAGGCTCCTCCATAACATGAGCAACAAACTATGTGTCCCGCAGATCCTGTTTCTGGAAGCTTTCGAGTCCAGAGGACACCTCGTATGCCTATGGGTGGCTGGTCTGAGGAGAACCAAATGGGCCGGCATCATGACCCAGTGCCTGAGGAGGGGTCTGAGGACGAGCTACCACCACACATCCATAAGGTATAACCATAGACAGTTAAAAAAATATGGATGATGTGACCACTTTGTTCGACTGTAGAAAAATGAAGCCAAAATGTCAGAAATAGCTGCAGCCATCTTGGGCTGATGACATCATTTGGAGCCAGAATCTGCGCAGTAGCAAAGAGTATAGAGTAACACAAGACGCATTACTCGTATTGCTTTGAATGGGAGAAAATGCAACGCACAATATGGCGGAATAAGTCCCGCCTTCTAAATAAGAGCCAGTCGCGATTGGTAATGTCATTGCGTCACTGCAGCGACCGTTAGAAGCTCCGGTTCCTGTAGAAACAGTCAGACGGGCGCCTCCGAAATGAGACACAAGAGATGCGCATTTAGGACTGCCCATGCACATTAGCTTGATCTAGCCTGAAAAATACTTTTTTTTTTGTCATGATTTGAGCGTTTAGAAACAATTTACGAGGCAGTTGTTGTCAGATTTCATTGGTGATTTCAAATATTAAATTTAGCTTTGTAAACAGCTTTGGACAATTTGATGTTTCCCCATTCAAAGAGATAAGAGCTGCACTTGCATGCCCAAGAGGCGTTTCAAAGATGGCCGCCAAGTGAAATGACTTGTCTTAAAGAGACTTTGGTAGTATTTTACATCAAATAACTAGCTAAAAGCAAACTTATTAGAAAAATGAACACTTGAACTTACATCAGTGTGATAAGAACTTCCTAAAATGACAGTAAACGTCTTTGGGAAAACATTATTTTAAGTGTAATTTGATTTAGTTTGGCTCACCTCCTGTTCGTTTGCATGGAGAGTGTGGGGTTTATGACCTATAATGCAGTCAGCCACCAGGGGGCGATCTAAATGTTTTGGCTTCACTTTTCAGGACTCGCCAGGGCTACTTTTATATTGTTGCCACGGGTTATTTGGGAGAAATTTGCATTGGGCTCACTTTGAGTGGCCATTGGGCTAGTTTTTTTTTGCACAGACCTGGCAAACTTGCTTGTGTGGCACATATACAAGTGGTAAATATGAAGCAACATTGATCTGCACTCAATTCCTAATATTTATTTCTATGTTCTTGTTTTTTTAGGTGACTTAACATGTATATCGTACATGAAGTTCACAAGTGAGACTCGCACCATCCAGTTTCTTTTGGACACTTTGGATCACAAAAGTCATATTTATTGACTCCTGAACAGAACTTGAGAGTCCGAGCCTTAATCATTATATGTCACAGCGTGGCATCGTATCAAAATTTCAAAATGCATTACAATGGTTTGAGATTTTTAGGGATTGATACACTGAAGTACATCATCAAAATATTCAATTATTCATACATTTACATATTGACCTACTTGATAGAAGATGTAAAATTGGTCCTGTTAATTCTTTTTTTTTTTTGTTGCCATTTCATTGTGAATAGGAAAGTCTATTTGCAAACTGGACTAAGCAGCTGACAGAAAGCCTTCCCATTAGTCCTTCGAGTAAACGGTCTAGTAGGATTGCGCTCAGCTGACCTTGACTTTTCTGTTCTCGTCAAAAAGTACAGGTCGGTGTTGATGTAAGAAGTTTGTGCTTAGAATTTCTGAGCTACTTTGAATAGTTTTCATAGGATGAAGAAATATTTATAACATGCACTGTGCCATTATGAACTTTAACGCTTTGCAAAATTAGATTTTATTGTCAAACCCAGATTTCTGTGAGGAGGAAAAACCACTGAAGATCAGTCAAGCATGGCACTGTAAAAATAATGCATGCGCATGATCTTAAGTTTTATTATTTGCACAATATCAAACAAGAATGCACTTTATCATTTTTCAGATCCAAAGGATGACTCAAAGGCAGTGGGCAAATCAGATTTCTTGTCTTTAAAAACATGCAGTTATAAAGGAAGTTGTATATTTCTGTCTATAGGATAAAACCCTGGGATTTTGTCAGTAACATTTTCAGTTTATTTACCATGGCTCAGGTGAATAAAACAAGATTTGTGAGAATGGGGGGTTTAAGTGTTATATATTACAGATATCTCAGGACCGGCTTGTTTTTGGCACTGAAGTTGCCCAAAAAGTGCATGACACTTATTGGGTGATTGACTGCTGCACCTTCCATCCTCAAACCCATAACTACTAAGAGGAAGTAGACAAACCTTTGTGTAATTTGTGTGCGACTGCAAAGATGTTTGGATCTCATTCATAGACCGTCACTACATAAAATGGAAAAAGTGTACATTTTGTTTCACATGAACTGACATTTCTCATATCTCACACTGCTCACATACATTGTGCTTATGTAGTGTTCAAGGTGCAAATTGTGCATGACCCTTGACCTTTATTCTGGTATGCGTTTGTAATAATTGGCCTGTAAAATGCTTCTGTGACCTTAACTAATCTAGCAACTGCAGCTGTGCATTTTCCATTATCTTTTGTTTTCAGTTTTCTAGACTGTGTTGTATATTTACATTTTGTACAGTTTAAAATGCATCAATAAAATGTATTTAATAGTTTGTGTATATTTTAATTTCAGACCATTACATTTGAAAGGGCCAAAGTGCAAATACTGTGCCAAAAAATAAATCATCCTTGTGGGAAAAAAATGCATTTAGGGATGCCATTATGATTGGTTTTAGTCGTTTTCGTGTCAAGAATGGTTTCATAACGTATGTATAAAATACATATGATTTTGTATGCAAACCTATTCAGAACAAATCTTAATGTTTTTACCAGTTCGAGAATTAAAGGGTTGAAAATAAACCGAACACATTTAATTTAACCACTTGTACTGGTACATTACTTTTTCGTTAGTAAAAGTAATGAAAAATGTTTCGCCCGAACAGGGACTTGAACCCTGGACCCTCAGATTAAAAGTCTGATGCTCTACCGACTGAGCTATCCGGGCCCTGAAAACGAGCCACGGCGCCCCCGTTTTTCACCAACCTCTTTCTTTATCAATACCAAATTGAATAAATAAACAATGAAAGAAACAAGTAAATACACAAGCTATACTATAATGTGTTAGATGAGTTCGCGAAAGGTGGGGTATGAACAACAAACACTGAACGTGATCTACAGCAGCAAGCACGCTGGTAGCACTACAAAATGTAATATAAACGCATGTTTTCTCATTTTCGTCAATACGAATAACTCCAATCAGATTTCAGATTTTGAAAAGATCAGTATATATGTGCCTTAAACTTCACAATCCGATTCACATACTCGTTAACGTGCATTTCAACTATTCAGAACGTGCTTAGTTTCAGCGCATGCGCAGTGTCAACTACGCTACACAACACTCCTTTCAGTCGTATCGAGCGAGTGACTTTTTGGTATTATGTTTAATGTAAACCTAGTTGTAACCTTAAGTTAATTCTGCCTATAAACTGCTTATAAAAATATACTAACTACTCCTATATTTCCCTTTAAATTCCTTAGGTTTACATTTCCTAATTTTCTGCACAAAGGGGTGTTTATTCAAACGTTGAATACAACTACTGCAGACACGTGACCTCGTGCTTGAGAACGTTTTGCATTATTCCGGTGTCGAAGAAACCGGGTTGTATTTGTGCAAACTAGTTCTTATTACTGAGAGTCAAAGTTTAATGAATGGGTAAAACTGGCTTCATTACTTACATACTGTAAAAAAGAGCTTCTTTTCTTCCTTTCATTATTAACCATTTTATATGCATCATGTGCTTGCAAAGTTAAGAAAATGTGTTACCACGAGGTGCAACACAGGGTTTAAAAAAAAAAAAAAAAAGAAAAAAAAAAAAAAAAAAAAAAAAAGAAGAAACAAATTAAATATAGTACAAATAATACCATGAGAATAACTTCAAGCAGAGCTACTCCTACTATTTCAATAGAAATGACAAACGAATAATTCAGTTTAGACTAAAATATTTATTGATTTTCATAGAAATACTGTCCATAAAAAACTATATAAAACATTTTACAAAACATGTCCAACCATGTGCATTTAAACAGTGACATCCATTAAAAACCACAAATTCAAGTGCAAAAGTCTTAAATGCTTACTGTGGACAACATGTAAAAAAGAAAAAAAGAATATAAACTGTGAACATTTACAGACCATTGAAAATTGTTTACAAAAAACAAAGTGAAAAAATGACCAGCACTGGTTGCAAAAAAATAAAATAAAATAAAAAACCACGTTATTGGTGACGTTTTAGCTGAAATTAAAATGCATGACAACAACAAGAAGATAGCAATTAAAAACTATTTATGAATGTGTAAAAAAAAAAAAAAAAAAAAAAAAAAAAAAAATTTGAACAGACTGGCACTAGTGGTCAGATTTCTTCATTCATCGGTCAGACTTTCTGGCATATGGAAGCACTGTTGGTGAATCTGGGGAAAAAAAAAAAAAAAACAATATGATCAGAAATGACATCAGCCGTGTGTATTTGCCTAACCTGCCAACTGCAGCACAGGGGAGTATTGGTGCAGACGAACAGGCATGCACACCTCTGTGAAACAAGCCCATCCAGAACGTGACTGATCACACAAGAAGGTGAATTTGTCTTTGAGCTGCTGTGATTGGGTAACATGAAATGAGGCCAGACTGTCACTCACCTAAAGGCCGCATGGACCCCGGTGCCAAACAACTCAAATACAGCCAGGTTCTATTTTCTAGAAACCACTTCTGCCGATAGCTCATGGTATCAGGGAGGCTATGCCTCCTGTCCGCTCTGGGGACTGTAAGATGGTAAGGTCAGAAGTCACAAATGGCCATTATTTAATTAAGGCTTTGGATCCTTTCACCTTCAGTGTTAACAGGGATCCTAATAAAACACAAATACTAACCGTCTTGTGTAATCAGTTTCAAAAACAAGGTCAAAGTATGTTAATTCCACTACCATTTGAATGCAAGACCACAATTCAAGAGTGATTGTAGAGTGACATGCTTCAGTTGTCCAGTAGAGGTCAGTGCAATTTTTTTTTTTTTTTTTTTTTTTTTTTTTTCCATGAAAATGTTACAGGTTCAAACAGCCAATAAATACAAAATTCAAAATATATACTACGGTTTAAAACCTTGTGGTCAGTATGATTTTTTTTTTGTATTAATTTTACAGAAATTAATACTTTTATTCAGCAAAGGGTTAGTTCACCCAAAAATAAAAATTATCCCATGATTTACTCACCCTCAAGCCATCCTAGGTGTATATGACTATCTTCTTTCAGACGAACACAATCTGAGATATATTTAAAAATATCCTGGCTCTTCCAAGCTTTATAATGGTAGTGAACAAGGGGGTGTGTTTTGAATCCCCCAAAAATGCATCCATCCATCATAAATATAATCCATACGGCCCCAGGGGGTTAATAAAGGCCTTCTGAAGCAAAGCTATTGGTTTTTATAAGAAAAATATCCATACTGAAAACTTGATGTGTAACCCCATCAGGGGACTAAAGTGCTGCGTCGGGGTCAGGGATTACTCTTTCGCCGCAAATTGATGTGTACTGTCGTCTGCTGGAAGCTAGTTATTATAGTTAATAAAGTTCTAAATATGAATATTTTTTCCTACAAAAACCCCCAATCGCTTCACTTCAGAAGGCCTTTATTAACCCCATGGGTATGGATTACTTTTATGATGGATGCACTTTTTTTTTTTTTTCTTTAAAATCATATACACTTAAGATGGCTTGAAGGTGAGTAAATCATGGGATAATTTTCATTTAGGGTGAACTGTCCCTTTAAATTGATCAAAAAGGTGAAACTAAAGACTTTCAAAAGATTTTTTAAATAAATTTTTCTTCTTTTTTTTTTTTTAATATATTGATCAAAGAATCCTGAAAAAACAATGCATCACAGTTTCCACAAAAATATGAAGCAGCACAACTGTTTTCAACATTGATAATCAGAAATGTTTCTTGCGCACCAAATCAATATATTAGAATGATTTCTAAAGGATCATGTGACACTGAAGACTGAGTGATGCTGAAAGGATTCTGAAAATTCAGCTTTACCATCAAGAATAAAGTACATTTTAAAATATTCTGTTTTAATGTTTTAAATGGTAATATTTTTTCACAATATTTACTGTTTTTACTATTTGATCAAAACCCCTAAACTTCTGAACAGTAATGTACTTTTGAAATTGTATACTGTCGATTACATGTGCCTTTTTATTTTTGTTTTTAACATTGAAAATTATTTTCTATGGTAATCAACATGATTCCACAAGTGCTGATGAATGAAGTTATTAGTATATTCATTTTCTTACAGCAGTTAAGATTGTGATGGTGTTTATGTAAAAGATGACAGTATTGTTAGGTAAATTTCCACTGGCCTCATCCTACCTGGATGACCGGCTCCCAGACGCTGATGGACAGTCTCCAGATGTTGGATATACTCTGTAAGGGAACGTTCCTGATCTTGGGAAGAGCTGATGGAGCGCTCAGCTGGTCCCAGCACAGAACTTGTGTACATTCTTAGAGGAAGAGATTAGGAGAAAAGTTAAGTTACTAAAACCAATGTTTGCTTATAAGAAGAAAAACAGCCTACACTTCTTTGAAGTTATAAATGAAAGATTATTAGAGCATGTTTTACAAGAAAATACCATTACATTCTTTCTACTTCAAATGTTCATGTTCAATTCTGTGTTACTTGCGGTTTCTTTATAATTATTTGTGAAATTTACTAGCAATTTCTGAGTGAAAATTGTTTCTACACCGATTTTTTTCCTCAGTGTAGATCAAGCATAATTTTTTTTTTTTCCCCCCAAACCAGTTCAGCAGAAATCCCACCCTGCAACCAATTTCATTGGCTGAGGTTACAGTGACGGGTAGGTTTAGGGATCAGTGTTTGGTGTAGGAAATAGTCACTGTGATTGACATGACCAATGAAATCTTTAGAATCGGCTCCAGGGCGGGATTTCCGCTGAACTGGTTTTCTGGGGAGGTGTGGGAGATAACTGTGTGTAGTAAGAAACATGTCACCTATTCAGCCTAAAGGGTGATTTGATTGGTGGTACTAGAGACGAGACCACACCCCTTTGAGCAAAAGCATGTTCACGGGTGGGTGGAGAGTTGAACGCAACTCCAGTCTGCTGCGGCCTCAGCACTTCAGTCCTCAAAGCAGGAACTAAGAGAGAAGGAAAGACGGCACATAAATGACTAATGATCGAAGTTACCAAATCAAGCCTCTTACAAATACTCCAGCTGAACAAGTGAATCATGCTACTGCTAACCAAGTGACCACACTAACCTGTGCTTGGTCCTGTTCCATGGCCGTTAACAGTGGCACAGCCTACTGAGATTTTCCTTGTAGCTCTTTGCCATTTCCTGGTCAGGAACTTCAGTCTAAAAAAAGTGACAAGACAATAAGTAAGCACATTTTTAACTTCAAAGTCACAATGAACCGGCAGCAGCATCACAATTTCTTCTTGTATTGTGACGTGCATCCAAGTGAAACGGTTTTTCGATCAAAAAAAAAAAATAATAAAAGTAGGGCAGGACTTGGTTCTATCTGTCAGTTGTTGATGGGATTGAGAGATGTGGCCATCTCAAAAGTAGAGGCAGACGAACGTAAACTGGCAGGGGTGGGGTTTAAACGGACTAAATGATTGGAGAAGTTCTGCACGTCACTAAACAGAAGTTTCTTTTCACCGCAAAGTCCAGTAATGACATTCTGATTAAACACTGTTCACAATAAGATCTAACACGCATTTAGAAGATAGATGGGGTGAATTTTCATTTCATGCCTTCATACTAACCCTGCCAGACACATTTTTCCTTACCTTGAGATAGCGATGACTACTCTGACAGACGTTCTGAAGCGGTTTAGAGGTCTAGAGACTTGCGATTGGCTTAACGTTGGCTGTGCGCCCATACGTGCTATGAGCGCAAGTGTAGCCTGCTCGCACTCTTGAAACCCTCCCAGCAGCAACAGCAGATAGCGCTTCTGATACACCAGCGACTTCCTGTAACTCTCTGCTCGCAGGTATCTCTCATAGAGCCGCTGCACCTACAGAAACAGGTTCATAAAGCAAGCCGTTCAAACACATGATTCTAAATGTAGTTTTAGACTGTATTTATGAAACAAAAAGCAAACATTTTTAATTAATTGACACTTTTTGTTTGAACACTGACCTAAGCTTTTTCATCTAAAAATGTACTGGTACTTCTATTTTTAAAGAAGTACTGTCTCTTATTCAAAGTAGAGACAGGTCTATGACTTCATTCACTAGTTTGTGAGGGAACTGTACAGGTTAGAGAGTTGATGAAAAACTACCAATTAATTGAATGAAAAAAAATAAAAAAAAATAAATAAATAAATTGTTTAAAACAAACATGCAAATATGTTATTTAAATATTACAGTTCTCTTAAACTTACAGTATTATTTTACACAATAAAACATTAAAATTCTAATAAAAATGTACTTTTTAGGTCAAAGGGTTCAGTAAAAAAAAAAAAAAAAAAAAAAAAAAAAAAAAAAAAGTTGTGGTATCCGAGCTAAAACACTGAAAGAGCAAATCACTGTACATTAAACAACTGAAAGAAAGGGACAAATTGTACGTTGTGAAACTTTGAGGTGATTTACCTTGTTGTTTGAGAGGTCATGTGTGGGTCTGTTTTCATTGCTAGCTGTGACCTTTGACAGTTCAGCCTCTGCCTTTCGTAACGCAGCCTGAAGAGCTGCTTTTTCCTTCTGCCAGACCAGTTTCTCCGATAACATGCACTGCTCTGTAACAGCAGGAGACTTCACCTGACCGGACAGACAGAAATGTGCACACAACCATCACAACTAAAATCAAAACATTTACATACTAAAACATTAACAACCACATTCCCTCAGAGATGCAGATTTGGGACACCATACAAATGATGAACTGCAATTCTGCCATTTTCAACCTTTACACACACTCACATGCAAACATTTTTCAAATCAGTTGCATTGTGTCTTACTTGCTGTTCAATTTTTGTGTTTTTAATAAAAGATTACCTGCTCCTGGTGCTTCAGGCTTTGCAGGTCTCTCTCCAGACAGGATATAGTGTGTTTGAGGGAGATCTTCTCCTCACTCAGAGCAGCGAGACACTCAGAGAACTCAGAGTTCTCCTTCAGCAAACGCTCCGTTAGAGAGGGAGTGAATGAGGTAGAGTCCTATAGAACACAGGATCAAATATTACAATATAAACATGTTATGCTTGCTTAAACAACTGTCAGAAAGGCCCGTTCACACCAAGACAAATGTTCAGCTTGAATAAGTCACCAAATCATTATTTTAATTTGAATGAATGACTTTTAATGCTTCTGTGCAGAGCAAGGTTATTTTCATAAATGAAAACATACTAAGACAAAAACAGTGTAATAAATATTAATATGTCATTCACTTCCATCTGAGTGAAAGCCTGTAAGAATCAGTATATTTGAGTTAGGTTTGGGTTTATAATTTGACAGTACAGGTCTGACACACCATCTCTGGTACTCAATAGCCATTCCAAATTTAGGGATGAAGAACATTACCTGAGAGATATTTACAAGTGTGTTCTGGTCAAAGGTCAGGCCATTGGAGTGTGTGTTTCTCTGCAGGCGTTCTGATGTGAGCTGTTTCTCTTCCCGCTCCAAGTCAGCAAGCGTCTGCTGCAGCTGCCTCAATCTCTGCTGATCCTTCTGACGCAACAACTCCATCTCCAACTGAGAGAATTTATATAAAAAAATAAATAAATAAATAAAAAAAAAAAATTCAATTACTCTTTTAGAACACTGAAGTTATAATGCTCACGTACCAAATGGTTGGGTTGAAAAAAAAAGATTTTAATCTGTTCTCATTTGTTCAATGTTTATATGTAAATAAAAGCCTAAATTAAATCTGTTCATCATAAAAAGTGATTGAGTCTCTTCAGAAAATTTGGACTAAACCGCTCAATTCATATGGATTAGTTTTTCAATCTCTTTATGAACTTTTTGAAGCGTCAAAGTGTTTCATAGCTGTCTACGGAAGGACAGAAGCTCTCAGATTATCAAAAATATTTTCATTTGTGTTCCAAAGATTAACAAAAGTCTAACCGGTTTGGAACGACATGAGGGTGAGTAACAAATGGCGGAATTTAAATTTTTTGGTGAACCCTTTAAACTTTCCTCACCAGTTTCTCGTTGGTGCGTTCCTGTCGTCGTTCCTTTTCCACCTGCTCCTGTTTCTCCTGTCTCCTCTTCCTCTCCATCTCCTCCTCCCTCACTCTTTCCCTCTCTTTCACCACTCTCATCTTTTCCTTCATCACATTCAGCTCCACTTGTAACTGAGCGGCTCTCTCTCGCTCTGCCTCTAGAGTGCGCCCGACTTCCAACTTCTGAGTGTGCAGGCCCTCCAGAGCAGCACGGAGCCTCCTCACTTCCTCCTGCTCCTTGTGTGCCTCCTGCTCTGCCTCCTCCGCTTGCCTGCGCTTTCCTTCCAGCACCTGCCCTTGCAGACGTTCCAACATGGCTGCCAGGTCTTCCCCCTGACGCCTCTCTTGTTCTAGTTGTGCCCGTAGGTCCTGAATGAATTTTCTGTCGTGGGCACTGGCCGCTTCCTGTCTGTGGGCTTCCTCTTCTAAACGGCGTGCGTGTTCCTGGGCTTGGCGGGAGAGCGATTCCGAGAGCTCCGCCGATCGAGAGCGTTCCTCCTCCAGGCGGGAAAGTGCAAGTTCAGTGCGTTCTCGCTCCTGGGCCATTAGGGCCTCACAGCGAGACTGCTCGATCTGGAGCTCAGAGCGCAGGTTACTGCATGTGATGCGCTCCTGGTCCAGCGCAGTGTTAAGCTGATTGACACGTGATGCTTGCTCGTTCAAAGCCAGGTGCAAAGACTGTTTATATAAAAAAAAATAAAAAAAAAGATCCACATTTTAACTGCATTTTAATATGTATCATTTAACCATGGCAGTGATACACATCACCAAATAGTGATTAGGTTCGTTACTGCACCAAATGATTATAAATTAAACAAAACAACTCTTAAAAATCACTGAACAAATCAGTGAATGAATCTAAAAAAAAAAAAAAAAAAACATGATTCATCAAAATAATTTTTGTACATCAAAAATGTGTATTACCTCCTGCGTTTGTTGGTTTTGCTCAATTGTTTGTTGACTGCTGAGTTGCTGCTGCTGAAGGTCCTCTTGCAGTTCCTGTAATCTGGCCTGCTCTTTCTCCACTGCCTGTAGACAGGCCTGACGTTCAGCCTCAACATTTTCCAGCTTCAGCCTTAAAAAGGCAAATATTGGAGGAAAAAAAAAAAAAAAAAGTTTACAGCATACTATGAAAGTGATAATTCATATTCAAATGGGTGCATGCACAAGTTTGCTGTACCTGAGTTTTTGAATTTGGCTCTTTAATTCCTCTTGAATTTGGTATGCTGACTGAAGCTGCAGTCTGGTCTCCTCTAGCTCCGCCTTCAGCACTGACACGGCCTTTAGCTCTGCCTCTAACTGTCCCTGCTGCTCCAATCCTCTACTCTTTTCAGCCTCCAGAGTAGAGCGCAGATCATTTGACACCGTCTGTTCCTTTTGCAGCAGCAGCTCAAGCTCTTCAACTAAAACAGTGCACAAAGTTAAAATCTGCCTTTATGACCGATTTTCTTGTTTTTTTTTGTTTTTTTTCTTCTTCAATATTTGCTGTCATTTTTTTCCACTTTTTGACCATACACACTGTGAAGTATTTACCATCTCTATGCAGCTGATGTTGCGTTTCCGTACCCTGTTCTTTTGCAGTTTGGAGTGAATCCTGCAGCAGCCGCAGCTGTTCTTGACTCTGCTGGGTGCTTGCATGCAGCTGCGCATGCAGGCTGCGCACCTCAGCCAAAAGACTGTGACGGTCTGCGTTGAACAGCTGCTCTAAAGATCTCCACTGCTGCTCCTCCTGAAAGAGCAAAAGTCAATGAATAACAAAAGCACTTGAATGCATTTAGTTTGTCAAGATCAAGATGAGAGAACATGAATGGTGTGAATACAGCATCACATGCTGGGCTGCTCAGCACCTGTTTCTGAAACAGTTTCTTCAACTGGTCCAGCAAAGGGGTGAGGTCCATCTGAGTGCTGGATGTCATGAAAGCCTGAAGCTGAGTGTGAAGCCACTCCCGTTCACTGTCAAACACACTGCGGACTGCATGCAACAGCTCGCGCCTCCAGTCCACGTCCCCACTGTCAGTCTTCATGCGTGTACACACAAACACAAAAATTAAAATCAAGTGGACTGTTGGACCACTTGTGTTTCCATGTTATGTCTTTACTAGGGGTGTGACGAGATCTCGTGCCACGAGATTAAAATGTGACAAGATTTCTCGTCGAGGTGAAAAGCGGTCTTGTGATATTGCCATGACGGAGTGCGAGGGTGAAATTAGGATGGAATAGGTCACTGCTACGTTTACATTATGCCTCCACTGTCGTTTTGCTTTTTATAGAAATAAAAATCACTTAAGCTGCAGAGTCATATGTAGTGCAGCAGGAATCAGAGTTCACTGATCATGTGACGAGAGTAAGTGACGAGCTGACTGACAAGACCATGTCGGAGGACTCTTTGCACAACAGAGTGTAAGCATCTAATAAATGTCTTATCTTGTAGAATGACATTCATTACAAGATGATTAGTTAAAACAATTCAAATGCATGACTAGAAAAATAGCCTGCAGGTGCATTTCGTCATTGAGGATTTCTTAAAAATACTCGTCTTGTTCTCGTAAACTCAATCTCGTGATTGAGTTTATATTTTTATATTGTTAGTAATATTTCAAGATGAACACTTACTGGGCTGAAGCAACTTAGGTGTACTTAATTATCCATACCTTTTTTTTTTTTTTTTTTTTTTTTTTTTAAGAAAAATCTTGTTAAAATGCAAGTATCAAATATAACAAATACAATACAATGAAACTACAGAGCTCTGATCATATTGGGAGATATAGTGACGAACGATATTTATATTCATTTTATGCAAGTAGTCTGCTATACATTATAAAGATGCATGTTATTTTGTACAGTTTATAAACTTGTCAAATAAATTTCAATTCAATCCAATCTCATTGATTTACATTACAATCTATCTTACTTTTTGACAATATGAATATCAGCAGCTGCACCAAAATTGGTGCACAGTTTGGGCCTCTGAATAAAATTTCTCAAGTATGAGCTCCTTATTCGCCAATGTATGCCAATCAATTAGTGGGGATTTGGTTCTGTTTCACTTGGATGTGTCACAGTACTGTCACTACTTCCGTATCATTGTGACTTTAAGGATCTATCAGGTAAGCAATGCACAAATGAGCCTTACCCTGGGTTCCCTGTCAGCCATCCTGCAGAGCAGCTCTCTGAGCGATAGGATGGTCTCTTGTAAGGCCCGTCTCTCCCTTTGCCAGGAGGGGGGCGGGGCAGGCTCAGAATCTGGGCGAGACTGGCCAGATGGGGCAGGGCGATGAGACAAAGACAGGATTCTGCAGCTTTCCTGGTAGACACGTTTCAACATTGCCTATGCATGGAACAGACACAAATATAAATCAATAAATAATTTCTTTATGTATAAGTGAGGGCAACATTTTGAAGACTGTTTACCTGTAACTCAGGTGTGAGGGCGTCATGGCTCTCATGCATGCTGCCTGCAGCGCTATCTGTGTACTGAGCAGGTGACATTCCTCTGCAGCGCAGATACTCCACAAAATGAGCATCTAAACGCTCTGTATTCTCCAACTCAAGCTTCAGCATGGCCTCTAACTCTGAGCTCACGTCTACATGCGCACACACACAAATACACAAATTCAGAAAACTAACAAGAGAAATTATTTAAACCTCCATTAAACACATGCAGTCTCTCTTTCACAAACACATGCACAGACAACTCACTGCTGCCATATCCATCGCTGACCCACTCCGGCACAGACTCGGGAGAGGTGGATCCAAGTGGAGACCGAGATGGCGTTACATCCGAATTGTCCAATTCATCAACCTTAAAACATAGCCCCATTATCACGACAATCACACCATTAGCTTGCTAATCATGATGTCAACTGAGAGAACCAATAGCATATGTAGCACCAACTCCAACTATTGACATTTGTTTAGGACACTTTCTGCAAATACAACAAAAATCATAGGGAACCAAAGTGTGAGCATTTTCAGATATGTTGGATAAACTAACAAAATTCACCTAGCAAGAAAAGTAGTTGGTTTCACACCCATGAAGTAACTTTTTTTGTAAAGAAAACTTCACATTTAAATGTCAAATGTTATTTTCTGGCATTAGGGCTGGGCAATAAATCAATATTTAAAAAAAAGCAAGCAAAAAAGAAGGTCCATCATACAGAAACTCAAATGTCTTCATGACAAAATGGCAAAATAAAAACTTGGGGGAAAAAAAAAATAAAAAAAAATTATATATATATATATATAAAAAATAAAAAACATTTATTACTGTTTCATCAATGTTTTAATATATACACAGTATAAAAGCACTTCATATAACAAAAATATCTAGATGTAAATTAATTATTTGTATTTGACTACATGTGATTGGTCAAATTGGTAAAAAGATTTATAAATTCATTTCATTAGACCATTTCTGAGGATAAATTTAGATTACATTTATAATTACACTGTTAACTCATTCCTTACCTCTTAACCCTCCCTTAAACCTATCCACTTCACCACGTATCCCACCTCAATAGCAGCAAAAGTGTTTTGCAATACAATATGAACACAATAAGTACATGCAAGTACATAGTAGTTAAGGGCACCTAATATAAAGAGGGACCCAAAAAAAAAAAAAAAAAAAAAAAAAAAAAAAACACTTACTGTTGAGCCCTGGTACATTTCTTTGTAAAGTTAAATGCATGCTTACCTTATCTGCATCCAGCGAATCGAGCACAGAGAGGTGTTCGGACACAGAAAGCGAGCATGGGGATGCGGAATGTGTGATGGGTGGAACTTCCTCTGAAGGTGGGATAAACGTTTGTCTGGCGTGTGGTCTCTCTTTGTCCCGATCCATGGGTGAAGGCTTGCTGTGGAGCTCCAGGCTGGCGTTGTGTAGTGCACTGAGCTCTGAGAGGTGAGATACCTGCAAACGAGAGGGGCGCTCTTCGCTGCAGTCCAACCTCCGCAGTACTTCTGGGGAAGATAGGGAAGCGGAGAGGGACGGGTCATGGGAAAGGCCTTCAACGAAGCAGTGACCGTGTTTGGGATGGTGGTCCTGCAGGTTGCAACGTTGTCGGAGCTGCTCTAGCTCCTTCTGCTGATAGGCCAGCTCTTCTTCCTGCACAGCTAGGTCATCCTGCAGTCTCCGCAGCTCCACCTTCAGATCCTGGTTATGGACCTCGAGATCAGCCAACGCACGATCTTTCGTCTGATGGTGAAAGATCAAATCAGAAAACTTGATTTATACATTTCCTGAAGTGGTGTTGTGTACAATTTGCTGCCATATTGCTGGACTCTTACTAAGGTGTTATTTATATCACAAATTGCGTAAAACTATGTTACGATTTTAAAGCAGGCAATATAATGGAATTACACGGCTCTATGGAATACTTAATTCTATTAAAGGATTAGTTCACCCAAAAATGTCAATACTGTCATCAATTACTCACCCTCATGTCGTTACAAACCCATAACACTTTGGTTCATCTTCAAAACACAAATAAACATTTTTAACAAAACCTGAGTTTTCTGTCCCTCTATTGAAAGTCCACTGCACCAAAACTTTGGCGCTTCAAAAAACTTCATGAAGAGATTGTAAAAGTAATCCATACGAGTAATCCATCTCTAAGGTTTCATTAAAACATAAAAACATAGATGAAACTCTTAAAGGTCTGGAACATCATAAGGGTGGAGTAATAACAATTTTCATTTTTCAGTGAACAACCCTTTAATATTAGTGTATTAAAAAGCATAAAAAGATAATATACAGGTAAGATTATAAAATAACTAAAAATCAATACTTCAAACCATCTTTTTTTTTTATTTTAGGTTTATTTCAAGATAATGACCAGGTGACTATATATTCCCTTACTTAGTGATGCCAAGTGAACTAATTATTTTGCAAATCATGGTTAATAATGCATTACTTGGATAATAAGACTTTGGCTGTAAATCCTAAATCTGAAAAAAAAAGGACATAATTTAACCGATAAAACAGAAGATATTCTAACATGTGGATCAATTAAGGGAAAAAAAACGAATGCACATACCTGTCCCTCTTCCCGTAGCTTCTCTGCTCTCTCTGTGCTGCTACTAAGCCCCTCCTTCACTGCTGTTAGCTCCGCCCTTAGAGCATCATGCTCCGCCCTCAGGTGGATCAGCTGCTGTTCCCTCTCGCGTAAAGCAGTCTCAGCTTTAGCCAAGGTCTCTTCAGCACATGTCTGCAAACATAAAAACACTGAATGTCACAGTCCTTCACACCACTCATTCAAAATATATTACATCAGCAGTTTCAAATGTCACTTAATTTAGCAAAAGCCATGCTATGACAAATGAGCAGAGCAAACTCAAGTTTAAATGCACAGCAAGTCTCTTGTAAATGCATGACTCAACATATAAACTATTCCCAGATAGCTAGTGAACATATAAAAGTTATTATTAAAAGGCATTATTTATTTGGATTGTTTCAAGTTAAAGCAACCAGGATTTTGCTTCCTGTTCAATCACAACAAAAAGTACACTTGTCACTAGCAAGAAAAAGTTGAGATAAAATACCTCTCCTTTGTACTCAAAACGCAGCAAATATAGAACGCAGAGTGGCTCTCCACTTTACCTTGTGATTAACCAATCCTAAATTTAGATTAAGCTTAAAAATAAAACCGTTTAAAGACTTCAGACAGACTTCCTTTTTCTGTAAATTTACTTCCTGTGTGAGCAGTCCTCTTTTGTGCCAGAGGGTTGGACTAAATCAGTCTGTTCCTCCCCTTTTTTTCTGCTGTTAATTTCAGGCACTACTGAGACTGCACACACAACATTGTTGATCTGCAACTAATTACAGACTCTGGAAAGCTTAAAACCCATGAGGCAACCTCCCACATAACTCAGTGTTTACATCACAGGACATGGAAAGAGATTCATATCCACTACAGTTTGTTTGTATTATTGTGTTGCTCAAATTCCACCACAAAAGGAGAAATGAAAACTATATATTCAAATACTAAAGAGTGAGCAAATTACTCACCCTCATGTCGTTCCAAACTTGTAAGACCTTTGGAACACAAATTAAGATATTTTTGATGAAATCCGAGAGCTTTCTGACTTCCAATTGACTGCAACGTTATTACCACTTTCAAGGTCCAGAAAGGTAGTAAAAGACATTGTTAAAATAGTCCATGTGACTACAGTGATTCAACCTTAATGTTATGAAGCGACGAGAATACTTTGTGCACAAGAAAATGAACAAAAATAACGATTTTATTCAACAATTTCTTCTCTTCCATGTCATTCTCCTACGCTGTTTACGTGGTATAGGCAACAGTGCAGCGCTTCCGGGTTCTACGTCAGAACACTGGCTCATTATTGACCGACACTGATCATGCTGACACAGGAGCTGGCCAATAATGAGCCGGGCGTTCTGACGTAGAACCTGGAAGTGCTGCACTGCCTACACAACTTAAACAGCATAGGAGAATGACAGGGAAGAGAAGAAATGGTTATATAAAAGTCATTACTTTTGTTTTGTTAATGGCACAAAAAGTATTCTCGCCACTTCATAACATTAGGGTTGAACCACTGCAGTCACATGTAGGGCTGGGCGATATGGCTGAAAACTGTATCACGATATCAGTGTTTCATATCGGTCGATATTGATAATTATTGATATTTTTTATGACCCATTTAAAATAAGGACCAGGAGAAAAATATATTACATTTAAACATTTTTATTTTAAACTTAACCTTCCTCTGATCATAATCCCCTCAGTTATTAAGACAGAAATGTCAACAACCATGGAAAACTCAATTAAAATGTTGTGCGGTGTTGCAGCTACAGATGTTGCTGGTTGAATACGGCTGTGCTCCAAAGGGTGAGCACGGCTAAGGTGGTACATCAAGTTCGTGGTATTACCAGTCTTGGCGGGGACGACGGTCTTGCATAATTTGCAGACGACATTGGTCTGACTACGGTCAGACTTATAATATCCAAAAAACTGCCATACTGGCGAGCTGACTTTTCCTCTTTTATTTACAATTTCCTCGCTCGCTGCGGCACTCATTTTCTGCTTATCAGTCGCCGGTTACTGAAGAGGAATCCAGCAGACTAGCACGAGACAGCGATATGGCGCAACCAAACTTGATACTGTTACATGATCGGCTGTTAGCTTGTCACTCCCTACGTTGCTAGGTTACCAGAAAGCGAGTGCCTTTGTTAATGCAACCAAACTTGCTTCGCAACCTCTGTTTTCTTCCGACGAAGAATAAAAAAATATCGAACGTTTTATCGAACACATTTTTTATTGATATATATCACGTGTCTATCGCGATACATATCGTTATCGTTTTATCGCCCAGCCCTAGTCACATGGACTATTTTAACAATGTCTTTACTACCTTTCTGGGCCTTGAAAGAGGTAATTAAATTGCTTTCTATGGAGCACTCTCGGATTATCAAAATATCTTAATTTGTGTTCTGAAGATGAACAAAGGTCTTACGGGTGTGGAATGACATGAGGGTGAGTAATAAATGACAGAAATGTCATTTTTGGGTGAACAAACCCTTTAATTTAAAAAAAAAAAAAAGTTTTCCAAGGATCTCACCAGTACTTCTTTTTGGGCTTCCCCTTGTTTAGCCACCATCTCCTCCTGTTGCTCATGTAGTTCTTTTATGTAGTTCATCTTTGAAGTAATTTCCTGTTTCAAACGCTCTATTTCCTCCTGGAGACATCCCTCCCGTTTTCTCAGAGCCTCTTTCTCCATGTACAGTTCTCTTTTGCTGGTCTCCAAAGCACTGATGCTGGCTCTGCCTACTTGGACATGCTCCTCAAGCTCTGTGAGTTTGGACTGTAAAGCAGCCAGCTCATTCTGATGCTGATCCTCTTTGTGCTGCAGCTCTGAGATCTGGTTTTCCAGAAGCTCCTTCTCAACTCGCTGGTTCTTCGCCTCCTCCTGCAGCCTGTCAAGCTCCTGCTGGACCTCATCTTTTCTCTCCTCCACCCTTCTCAACTGGAGCTCCGACTCTCTCAGGCTGGACTGATGAGCTCGCTCTGTAGCTTCCAACTCTTCCACACGGGCCACCAATCGCTCAGCTTCTGTCCGTTTCTCCTCTAGCTGTACTTTCAGCTCATTTGCCTCTTGTTCCAACAGGACCACCTTCCCCCTTTCCTCTCCGAGACTCCGGCCAAGCACCTCCACCTGACTTCCATACTGTTCCTCCTGGGAGAGCAACAGCCTCTGAAGAGAATCCTTCTCCCCGGCGGCACGTTCCAGCTCAGTCTGTAACTCCTGCAAGCGAGCAAGAGACGACTGCAGAGTGTGGCTGCTGAGCTCCTGGCATAGGCTTTCCTCGGATGCCCTCTGATGGCGAGGATGAGTGGACCAGGGAAAGTACGAGGACTCGGGGCTGTCAGTGCTGGGGTCACTGACCTCATGATGGTTGGGGTCAAGCTGGCTCAACTCCTCTTGAAGCTTGTTAATAACCTCATGGAGCTGCTCAGTCTCCTCTTCCTTTGCCTGCCGTAAACGTTCCTGGTCACAACGAAGGCGTTCGATGAGAGAGCGCAGCTCTTCTATCTCGGCTTGCTTTTCCTCTAGAGTCTGAAAATGGTTGGAGGACCAGTTACAAACCAGCAGCATACTTCAGGACAAAATAAATGACAAGTCTTCAAATGAAGCAAGACACTAAACCTTAGATTTACTTTCCTTGTAATAAGTGTAGTGAAAGTCACTTTTGATAATAGAATCAGCTAAAAAAAAGAAATGAGATGTGTCCGCTTCCTGAATATTTGGGATGTGAATTTAAAGGAATGTTTCAGATTCGTTGTAATTCCAGTTACATCAACAATTCTTTCTGTATTTCTGAAGAAAAAAAAAAAGAAAAAAAAAAAAAAAGAAAAAAAAAGTGTGTGTGGGGGGGATATAACAAACAAATATAACAAAAGTAATATAATTTTCAAAAGGTTTATTTGTTTGTTTATAATTAGTCCTATAATAAATAAATATAAAAAAAAACAATTCATAAAATATGCTAACATTGTTCAATCAATTTCAATAATTTTTACTGATTACAATAAAACTTGTGCATATCTTTTTAAACTTGTTTATAAGGATGAATTATTATTAAAAAAAAAAAAAAAAAAAAAAAAAAAAGCCCTCAGGGTAAATATTACAAATATGCAGATTTAAGCCGTTTTTGATTCACCAAAAAGATCTGATGAATAAAACTGATTTGTTCGGGAATTGGACACCCTTGTCATACCTTATTATCGTTGGTCATGTCCAGCTCCTGCTGCAGCTGGAGGATCTGCTGATTTAAGTGGTCGATCTCCAGATTCTTCTCCTCCAGAAGGGCAGAAGGCAGCTGAAGGATGGATTCATCGCTGCCCTCTTCGAGCCGTCTTGTCAGAGTGTCCACAGTCTCCTAAAGGACATAGACATAATGAGGACCTTTTCACATCCTTCATACAATCCCCTACCATATTCTATGAAGGTACTGTGCTACAATTTACTCAAGGTCGTGAACATGCTGGCCATCACAATCTGACTGCCAGACTACAGTCATTAAACAACTATACTGAGCCACAGCCTTACCTGCAGGTGTGTGATGTGAGCGTGGAGCTGCTCTTCTGTAGCTCTGCTCTCTCTGTTTTTGAGCTCCAGCTGTAGTGTTAGTTGTCCGACTTCTTCCTCCCTCACTACTACATCCTTCTCAAGCTCACTTAGACGCTCCGACAGCAACTCCACCTAAGAGACAAAAAGTCTTATATTAATTTCAATGTAACAAAGAACAAAAAGTTACCATATGCTGAAAACATTGCACCTACAGTTGTTAGACCAAGGTGTTGTGTTACGTACTCTTAAATTAAATCTTAATGACCCGATATACTTCAAGTGAAATTGAAGAATTGGTGACAATTTCCAACAAAATCAGGCCAAAAAGAATTTCGTTTTGAATTCATTTCTGGACTCTGAAACAGCTTGCCAAAGCAAACTTCCTGAAAATTTCACTATGGCTGGAAAACACCTTCAAACCACCATTGGTCTGTAGTGATAATGTTATAGGTAGGTGTGCTTTGGGGCTCTGGAAATCTTCTCCGGTTCAGAGTTCAGCCCGTCGAGTAGAAATTGTATAATCTGAAGTAATTCTAATTCAAAAGACACTAGCTATATTTCCATCCAAAAGTTGCGAATTTAGCTTATGTGCAAAATTGGAGAGAAAAAAAAAAAAAAAAAAAAAATAAAACACGCTTAAAACATTTGGAATTAAAGCACCGTTTCCATCCCATGTGTTCAAGAGAACAAAAGTATCACTTCAAGTATGCAGGAAATCAAAACGATCGCCTATTATCCATCGACCTTAAATATGGCTTATCATTTGAAATATGTTAGTAGTAGCAACTTTACTTGGCCGCTCGCTCTAACTTTAACCTAGATAAATGTGCGCTACTGTTAGGCGCATATCCAAGTGTTTGTGGAGTGTGGAAGCGAAAGTATAGTGCACTTTACTGCATGACATGGATCACTTGCACCTGATAACAGCAGAAACAACTTCAAAAACTCAATATTTGGTCATACTCCGATTATGTAATCCATATGAAAGATGCATTTCTCTCTACAAGGCGCGTCCACTATACTGCAGAGATGGTGAGTCAGCAAATATCTCCTTGCTATTTTTTTTCGACATTCATAATCATTACTTTTGCCAGTCCTTTGCGGCAAGCTTTATGCGTACCAGTATATGTTTAAGTAATTAAATTACTGTTACTCTGATTGTTCAATCCTGACATTCCCCATATTTCTATCACTCTGCTTAATCCTGCACTTGACATACACACCTGTTGTTCTTTGGTCTGCAGATCCTGTTGTGTAGCTTCCAGCTGCTCTCGGAGGTTGGGGTCAGGGATCATATCAGGGAAGCGGTGTCTAGTCTCATCGAGTTTGGACTGTAGAGCAGAGATCTGGAGTTTATTAGCATACTGCTGCTGCTGCAAAGCTTCTTTATCCTGAAAGAAAGAACACACACAGATCAGTACAGGTTAAAACTATGTAGATATTGGTGTTAAATGGAAAATGAATTCTAAATATCCCCAAACATTAACATCCAACTGAAGCAGTGACTAGATAACCTAATTCTGTGCCCAAATGTGTGGCAGGAGTTTTGTAAAAATCAGAATACATGCAAAACAAATTTGAACTTGTATGTGCAGTTTTGTGCACCTGTGTGAGCTCCTGAAGGTTCTTGCGTGCTTTCTGAAGTTCTTGCTCCAGCTGTGTGACAGTTCGGCTGGCCTCCGCACAGCTCAGCAATGCCTGCTCCAACTCACGGATACGAGTTGCCAATTTTTCAATCTCTTCATTACGCTCTTCCACATCACGCTGGCACTGCTCTTTTGCTGTCAAGAGTTCACTATAGTCCTCCATCTTATCTTTGATCAGAGCCTGAAGGCTTTCCACCTGTACAAATCACACACATACAGAATATGGACCAAAATAGAATGAGTGTCTGAATATATGAATACAAATCAGGGCTCCAGACTAACATTTGAAAGCAATAGCATCGGTGCCACTAGGTTCTGCAGATGGTGGTACCAACACCGGATTTGGTAGCGCTGGGGGGGAAGGGGATTTTAATTTTAATTTAATTTAATTTAATCATAAAAAGGTAATTTAATCATAAAATGACTATTGTTTTGCATTAATAAGTGAGGTTACTAATAATAGTACATGTTTATTTCTTGGAAATGCACATTTGACACTAAAACACTGAGCTTGAGTTAAGACGCAAATAAAATTTAACAGCAATGTGCAAAAACCTAATTTTTTAATAGTAAAAAAAGTAAATACTCTACTCCTATTAAATTTATTATTGTTTTTTTATAGCATCATACTGAACTGACCAACAGCTTCAGTGGTTATAAAAGGAGCGCTCTTCAAATTGCAATTGAATTACACAAAGCAAGTAAAGTTCTTGTTTTTCATGATGAGACTGACTTTTCCTACTTCCTTCAAAAAAAAAAAAAAAAAAAAAAAAAAAAAAGTGCCCAACTTTGACAAATTAATTTCTTGATAATTTCATAAATTATAATGCCGATTTCATAATGTCTAAATATAAATTTAAAAGCAAAACTAGGGAGTGGAAATGGCTAAGCAGACAAGTGCTCCTCTGCCACCATCTGCTGGCTATAGCGGTAAAGTCTTTTTTTTTATTTTTTAATAAAAGTGTTTGTTAGCCACCAAGTGTTAGTTTTCCTAACTTTTAGTTTTACAAATGGGGACAGTCTTTGAAGGATGAACAAATAATGTTTTTGGTTATCACATTAAAAATGACGTTTGATGTTTATCAGTTGGGCAATGTGGTGGTGGCACCAGTGCGATCTCTAATAAAATGTAGTCACACCGGCAGGAAAAAGGTCAGTCACAGTCTGGAGTCCTGCAAATGCATCATGTGGAAATATAGGTCAAACAGCATCACAAATTTGCCATAAATTAATAAAAACAACAGTTTTGCCAAGGATGGAGACATTTAAAGGGGCTACAAGAAGACAATCCTAAAAGGAACAGATACAGTTGAGCCAAGATGGACGATTAAGGCAAAGTCTCTCTTTCAGCAGCTACTACATTAGTAAGCAAAGACATTTCAGAGGAAAGAGGATAAGCATGTGTTTGAGTTTAAATGGGTGGATGGAAGTGGAAAAAACAACTTGAGATACAGATGTGACTGATGTACTGTATATCTGCTGAAAAAAAGGTTTTGACAAGCAAGACAACATAACGCACAATAGCATCACATGCTCTACTACTTGAAACGCTGCATAAGCCATGCATGTCTGCTACAGGACCAGCACATTAATGACTACAGCTGGATAACATACCTGAAGAACCAAGTCCTCAATCTACATCATTCAGTTAGGGAGAAAAAAACAAAAAGAAAAAAACAAAAAAAAAAAATATCTAGATGAAAACATTCAAATCACTCAGATGTCAGAGTATCAGAATGGCTACAGTTTCGGTCACAAAGAGTATGTGAGCAATATGGTATGGAAGAGAATTCGGTTTCTCAGACTCTGCCTGTGAAGCATGAAATTTTTTTTTTTTGATGTTCTCTCTCGCTCCAAGATCAGTCTGTTACCTCACAATCAAGAAAAATACAGGCATGTTAACAGTCAAAAAAGCAACTGCATGAAAGACTTCAGTGCATTAAAACTGTGTTAATAGACCGTATATAATATTTATACTTTTTATAAATATATTTATATATTTTTTTATTTATTCTGCAAGGATGCATTAAATCAACAGTAAAGATTTGTACAATTTTACCAAAATTATTTTTTTAAATATAATGCTATTCTTTTGAACTTTCTATTCAAAGAATCTAGGGGAAAAAAAAAAAAAAAAACAACAACAAAAAAAAAAAACATAACTTTCAGTTTCCACAAAAATATTAAGCAGCACAACCACTTCTTGACCATCAAATCAGCATATTAGAAAGATTTCTGAAGGATCATGTGACACTGCAGAGTGGAATAATGATGCTGAAAATTCAGCTTTGCCATCACAGGAATAAATTACATTTTAAGATATAATAAAACAAAATAGGTCACAATATTAGTGTTTTTACTATTTTTGATCAAATAAATGCAGCCTTGGTGAGCAAAACATTTTTAAAAAAAAATTATAAGAAAAGATCCATTCATCAAATACAAGATTCTTTACAAACGGGAAAATGTAAAACCGCAGTGGAGCTGAAGTGATTGAGCAAGGAGGTCACATACTGCTTGAGGTCAGCAATCTGCTCACATACTCTTGTCACAGATTATCCAATATTCACAAAAAGAAAAATGGTGTCAGACTGTTCAGACACATCTAAAGTTCTAGACATTGACCCTTACCCTTTGACCCTTGCTGTCTCCTCCTGTGTGTCCTTTAGATGGATGTCTCAGCTGAGCTTCCAGATTCTTGATTTCCTGCTGAAATTCATCTCTCTCGTGCTCCCGTTCCACTGCTTGTTCCTGTACAATCACAGTCATTTATTTCCCTAAGCTCACGCCAAGTCTGGCATGACTGAAATGAAATAAAGTATAAAATATTCACATTTCTCTCAGCACCAGATATGGTGTGAATAGTTTTGGTGCAAAGAACTTCAGACAACAGAACAAACTGCTGGAAAGACTCACATCTATGAACTGGCGGTTATGTTTGAGCTGTTTCTCCAGAGCATCAATGTGTTGCTGCAGGTCTTCAGTCTGCAGGCGGTGCTGTTCCTCCAGCTGATGTGCACGGCTCTCCTGCTCCTCCAGGGCCTGCTCCAGCATCTGCAGACGAGACGCCAACCCACTGCAGTCCTTCTCCGCCTGCATCTGTACCTCCACACACTCCTGCCCCAGACGCTCAGCCTCCGCCAGCAGAGCTGCACAGAGCCCAGAAGGACCAATGAATAAAATGTTTAACAGCAGAGTCCATGTCCACAAAACACTCACACAAACTGCAAATGCAAATTAAGATGCAAACATGCACAGGAGCTCCGGATCATTTGTGCATTCTCAACGCACAAATAAAAGCACAGCAAACTGGATCGAGATGAAAAGATTCATAAGAGAAATTAAAAAGTATTTGGACCTTCAAAACCAAATGTTTAGAACAAGTTAGACTGCAAAAAAAAAAAAAAAAAAAAAAAAAAAAAAAAAAAAATTGCAGGATAAGCAAGAGCATTAATAAACCACAAATTTAAAAATAAATTGCAAACTTCATCTGAAATGGATGCATTTAGTGTCCAAAAATGCACAAGTAATGTTTTTTAACTCAAACATTTACTTCAGTCGCAGATTATCATCACAAACCTGTCTCTTCCTCTGCGTCGAGGAAGCCTACACAGAGCAGAAAGAATTTGTCGGATGAAACTAAACCCTTCCATCTTAAGCACAGAATCTCTCACAGAAATTTCACTGTGTGCAAAATAACACGCATATTTAACAGGCCGTGACTATTCGGCATGCACCAAATGACAAAACTAGTTATGTAACTGCATGTTATGTAATTCATTCTGAGAATTAAATGAATGCACGGCATCTTAAAGGGTTAGTTCACCCAAAAATGAAATTTGTCATTAATTACTCATCCTCATGCCGTTCCAAACCCATAAGACCTTCGTTCATCTTCAGAACACAAATTAAGACATTTTTGTGCAACACAGTGCAGCGCTTATGGGTTCTACCTCAGAACGCCGGCTCATTATTGGCCGGCTCCTGCGTCAGCATCACACACATGCATTGTGCTGCTCATGTGTACTGCGTCAGCCAATACTGAGCCGATTTTCTGATGTAGAACCCGGAAGTGCTGCACTGTGTTTACTACGTCAACAGCATAGGAGACTGACATGGAAGAGAAGAAATTGTTGAAGTTGTTATTTTTGTGCACAAAAAGTATTCTCATCGCTTCATTAAGGTGGAACCATTGTAGTCACATGGACTATTTTAACGATGTCTTTACTGCCTTTCTGGGCCTTGAAAGGTGCAATGACGTTGCTGCCTATGGGTGCTTCAGAAACCTCTTGGATTTCACCAAAAATGTCTTTGTGTTCTGAAGATGAACGAAGGTCTTACAGGTTTGGAACGACATGAGGGTGAGTAATTAATGACAGAAATTTAATTTTTGGGTGGACTAACCCTTAAAATGAAATCACACCCCTTCCTCTCTCACCCTTCTCTGTGTCTCCGAGGCTGGCCGTCAAGGCTTCTCTCTGACGCAGGAGGAGGGCATGATTTTCGCTGAGCTGCTGGAGTTGGATGCGTGTGCTCTCCAGCTCCTCTGCCAGACGCTGTTCCTTCGTCTCCTTCTGCTGAAGAGCCTCCTCCAAAACAGCTTTCTCAGCTATGTAGCCTTCCATCAGACCTAGAGCCACACATGTAAATGAACACAGGACAGCAAATGAGAAGTCGTAAAAGTGACTGACATTGAAGTAGAGATACACAAATATTAATCATTTGTTAACAACAGACCATAAACATGAAAGTCCTGACCTTCGGCCTTGTGCAGCTCCAATTGTAGTTGGCTCTTCAGACTGGCTTCATGATCCAGCTGCTCCAGGAGCTGAGAGTTTTGAAAAAGAAGAGATGCTCCGGCCTCACCTCCATCTCTGAATCGCTCATTTAGTACGGCCTGCAGACCACACATCTGCTCCAACTGCAGCAGAGAAAGACAGAAAAAGGAAAGACAGACATATGGGTTAAGAGGAATATAGGATTAAACCGTTCCTAAAAAGAACAATTACCAATGGCAAACTTTTGAACGGCAGTGTAGCCAAGTATGAAAAGTACATACTAAGCTGGAAATAAGTTCATTTAAATTAAAGCATGAGGAAAGCATGCCACAAAATTGATAACACAAACCATTTTGTGTACATACATGTGCATAAATATAACAGATCACTAACTGCTCCTCCCTAGCATTGCACTTTCACGTGCTTGTGGCCACCAATACTGCTTACTATACAATAGGCAGAATGCAAATTTAGCAGAAGTCAGTAGTGGGTAGGACAGGGGTGTGTCTGTAAGTGCAGCACCTGTTGTGAGGACTCCGATAGCAGCTCCAGTAGTTTATCCACAGCGGTGCGCAGACGTGTACAGGCTCCTAGCATGAGCTCCTCTCCTTCTGCCTCCATCTCCCCCTCCGGCCCAGAGAACACACTCTCACACAGCCTCTGAGACAACTCCAACCCCTCATCCACGGCCGAAGACCACACACTACAATCAGCATCTCTCTCTGTGCCAATCACCTCTCCTGAAAAAAAAAAAAAAACAGAATAATAAATTCATTGTTAAAATCTGTTTGAAATTCAACCAAAAATATTAAACTATATTGGAGGTTACATTGACATTATCAGCCAAAGCTTTATATATAGCTTTAGTTATATATCTAAAATTCAAATAATTTTAAAATAAAAAAGATAAAAAAAAAAAAATAAAAAAAAAAACAACTTTTTGTTTACCTGCATGTCATGTGACCATTAACCGACATCAGAGAAGCGTGAACTTAATAATAATAATAATAATAATAATAATAATAATAATAATAATAATAATAATGACCTAACTTATTAACTTAAAATCTCAGGGGGAACTTCCAGTAAATATATTAGGTCAAATAGGTACAGCTGGCAAAAACATTGGGGAATCCCTGCATTGCATGCAAAAAGAAATGACATGAATTTGTACATTTTAATGTGTTTGAAAGATAAAAGCCTTCCAAAGACAGTAATAGACGGTTTACAGACTCACTGAGTGATAATTCAAATAATAATTAATGTGTTAGTCAGAAGTTTAGATATGATGAAACGATTGAAATGCGAAATGATTTCTGTAAATCCTGTGATCAGCCTCAGCTTTCACTAGTCACATGACTAGTGGCTGGTCTGTGTGCGCAATTCCACAAACCTAAAAGACCTTCTGAATGTATACAAGCAGTAGGCTTTTTTTAGAAAGGAAAATTTAAAAGATTAAAAAAATAAAAAAAGTAGTAGAGAGAATTAATGATTTACTATATGAATCATTTACCGCCATTGTGAGAATAACATTTAAAGTAAACGTTTTTGGAAAAATTATTTTGGAATCAGATGTGTCATTCAGCAAACCCACAGAAACATACCCATTTCATGTGAATCACGGCTACTCCTAGCTGTCATAGAGATGGGCGTTTTGTCTCCAGACCGACCACCTGACACACAAGCCCCTAACTTGTGGCTGATGTGCTCTTCTGTTGCCATAGTGATCCGAAGCATCTCTATGAGCATCCGCTGTAGTTTGTCACGTGCTGTTTGCAGGTCTTGTCTGATAGGGACAAAATAAATGTTTAAGTGATCAACAAAGAGCATGAAAACAAGGATGTTCTTCAAAAACAGCATGCAGACTGTCAGCTACAGTTTCCCCAAAATCCCTCTTTTAACATCATGTGGATCAGCTGACCTTTCCTGTGTGGCCGTGTTGAGGTCTGCTCTGAGCATGGCCAGTAGATTGTCTCCTTCCTGGTTCTCCCGGTCTCTGCGTTGCAGGAGCGTCTCCAGTGTGTCCATCTCTGCCCGCTTGCCCTCTAGCTCCACCTGCAGCCCGTTCACCTCCGCTCGCAGCTGAGGAAGATGGCAAGAGAGACGCCACAGACAGGAAACCAGTCATCAAACAGGCAAGAAAGTGCCTGAGAGGTGTCAACGCAACTAACAAATAAGGAAAAGGTTAACGTCTTGAAGCATCATAAGCTTGGTGCCAAAGTAAAAAGAAACAACGTTTGTCCGTGGATGGTCCCGTCGTTATACAGAATGTACAGCTTGTCCCGTTTAAGCCTGAAGGATCCAAAGCCAAAAAGAGGGAAAAGGGGGGGGGGACAGCCACAAAAGAGACAATGTAGTACGCATTTAAATAAGGCTCCTGTAAGAACGTGTGGTGTATTTCACCAGCCAAAAGGCCTGCAACGATGTAACCATAACAACCAGCTCTACCAACTAGGCCCTTTGTTATCATTTCCACCCACCACTTCTTATGTACAGATTAATGTTGTGTACCAGCATCCAAAACACCTTAAAATAGCAACTCAACTGTCTGGAAAGACAGATAAATAAAGTCTGGATTCTGTAAAACCTCTGTTTGCAAGGATTGACAATAAGGACTGCCCGAAGGCCAAGGGCGAGCATGAACGTCGCTCGGGACAGTTGACGGAACTGATCAGACCAGTACCACTTTGTAACAAAAGTTTATCATTTGCACGCGTTTTTAAGCCCTGCCCGCTTAAAAAAATTCAAGACACGGAAGAGAACTCAATTCGGTACTCCTGCACTGTGTGAAAAGTTGTGTGCGCACACATTCGAAGTGCATGTCCACAAAGCTGCTTCGGACGCACTGTTCGGATGTCGTCTGAAAAGCACTGTTTATTTTATTTGTGTCTTTGTTCTATCTAATGTATTTATTTGTGCTATTGCCATTATTTGTTCTTATTTTATTATAGACTGTTTACTTGTCTTTAAATTAGGCTAGTAGTTTTTGCTGTGATTTCAAAAGTGGAACTGAGAATTGTAAAATTTCACTGGTATCTGAAATTTGCATGGGTCAAACACAATGAAAACAGTAACTATTTTAACTTATTACTTTTTTTTTGATGGAGCCAGTGAAAATTGGCAGGGCAAGTAAAAATTTAAACCAATCTTTAGCAATAAGCCCTGCTATGCTTAACACCACCTACTGGTGAGCCGACTAACAACAGATGGAGATTACATTTGTATTTCTACTGCTATTCCTGCAGTTCCTGGATGTGCAATGTTGAATATTCTGCTGAATTTGAATCAGCGAATTTGTAAAGCGAAATAAAATGGACCAAAAAAAATTGTGTCTCAAATATTATAGGTTGTATTTTTAAACAGACTGAGTATTTTAGAAGTGAAGCCTGGAAGGCAAATTTTTATAATGAAAATGTGCGTGAAATGTTTTAAATTGAAATATTCACAGCTTAAATATGAATTTCAGACACTAAAAATGCAAGCCCTGAAAATACAATGCATTAAAATGCAAACACTGTTAATGCAATTCAACATGCTCTTTTGAAAATAAATTTGTCATTATTTTACTTCCTTACTAGGCATCATACGCTTGCCGAATTTGTAAATGGTTGCAGGGAAAAGCTGGGAATCATACACTAAACAACTGATAATACATTACTAGACTTAAGTCATTCCAAAAACAACAAACACACGCAAAAATGTGCACCTTGTTGCTAGAAGTATGACAGATGAAAATGTGTGTTCTAAAATCAGCTCAAAATATCAAAGATATCAAATATACTCTGACTGGATGGAGTCAAAGTCTGGAAATAATCGGAGTGTGCATCCATCATACACTACAGCTAGCATCAACTCACCCAGACTGCAAATCAGGGCAAAAATCTGTGCACAATGCGTGTAGTGTATTCCAGTCTTTATATACAAATTAAAAGAACACTGAAAAATTTCAAGTGTGAAAAACTTCAACAACTACTGATTGTTTACTTTAATTTCAAATAACTACTGCTTCAGGGTTAATATTAATGCTACACTGAGCTGACTGCTTATTTGCTTTAGCTGTGTGACGAGTTGACATTAGGTGTTGTACCTGTGACACTACAGTGTCCAGCTGCTGTAGTTGTGCAGTAAGTTGGCTCATCTTGTCACTGTAGGCGAGTTCAGTTTGCTCATGTTGCTGTCTTAAAGTCTTTTCCAGCTCCTCAAGAGCAACAGCCTTTTCCTGGTCACTCTCCTCCTAAAACACACACATACACGTCATGGGCAACGCTGCAGAAACACGCAGAGAAGCGATGACTCCCATATCACTCTTCAGCTTCACACCCTCCAATCAAAACATACATAAGCCAAACGTTCTGAATGTAAACGATATGAATTTACCCAGTGGTCTCTATAAACAACAATAAAATGATCATTGACAACAAAAAAAAAAAAAAAAAAAAAAAAAAACACACAAACCTCAAATCCTCAGTCAGCCATCACTCACGTGTCCCTACACTTCCTCCCATCTGTAGGATTAATACTGACAGAGGACCTCTAAAGCTCCAATGGGAAAGTGGCCAACTGACAAACCAACCAATGTAAAATGTCAGAAAGGCCCCGTGCTGACAGATTTGAGCTAGACAACAGCTCTACAAGGTCAAATGCAAAAGTCTGACAGTGTCCGATCCAGAGAAAAGGTTTACTGTGAATGATGGAAGCTATAATGTACAGTACAGGGTAAGGATTAGAATTAATTTGAGCTTAGAGTGGACCGTCCCCCACTCCAGATGTTAACTCCCTCCCCCGATAAGCTCAGCTATCGTTTATAAAAGCTGTGAGTAACATATACACAAATATTATCATACCGAACAATACACTCACCGCAATAATGACAAGGACAAGTGGAAGGAAAAATATTGCAAATTATAAAAAAAAAAAATATTTTTGCAACTTGTCCAAGTTACATTTAATATGATAAATAAATGCTGATTGGAGTGAGAAGCAGGCTTGCAAGTAAAATGAGCCATACTCTTTCTTAGGCCTAATTTTGTGCCAATGTTTACGGTTACTGCCTTTTAAAAGTTTTTAAGTGTAGAGAAGAAGCTTACTATTTCTCATGAATATTACCCAAACCCCAAATTACTAATTTAGCACATACCAACTTTAAAGCCCTCAAAATGAATGAAATTACCAAGTACCATGTGCTCCCTTTTGTTTTATTTCAACATTTGTTATTAAACAATGATGATTCTAAACTTGCCCACGTTCACGTGTCAAATACAGGGATATTATTATAACAAATTAAAACCATAAAAAAAAAAAAAAAAAACACACACACAACTAAAACTTCAAAGTGGCCGCTTCAAAGAAATTGACAGGCAAGTGTGTCAGTACGAAAAAAACAAAACAAAAAAACAAAAAAAACAAATGAGGGGCTGCCCATTACCAGAGCCATACTTTCAATACAAAACTTAAAATATATGCAATATGAAAATTATTTTCTTCATAAAAGCATTTTCTTCATAAAAGACAAGATTTGGTACATCTTGAAAAAAAGGGATGTCTTATATTCGGAACAATATGGTAGGTCACATTGCGACTCCTGTTTTTCTGTTCTTTTGGTACGCCATTTAAAATATTTAAGCCTTTTTATGACATTAAATTTGATCAAACTGAATTTAAAACATTAAGACTTTAGGACCCCTGGGGACACTGCCAACCAACTTAAAAGGGTCAGAGAGATGTACATGAAACAAATACATAAATATAATAAAAATGGCTAAAACAAGCAAAAAAAAAAAAAAAAAAAAAAAAAAAAAAAAAAAAAAAAAAAACCTACCATCGTTTTTGGCACAAGAAACCCTGACCAATAAACATGCATTTATGAAGGAAATAGTAGTGTAGAATATGGCTATTCTAAAACTAACACCTCCTTCTCACCTTTAACTGTGCAATTTTCTGCTGCAGCTGCTCCTCAGACTTGCATTTGAGAAGTTCAGCCTCCTCCAGGAAGTGGAGGCGTTGCCTTGACGCTGCTTCTTCTAATTCCCTACGCAGAGCCTCCAGCTCCCTGGCAGACACTCCCCTTAACTCCTGAGGTACAAAGAGGGAGAGAGGAGAGTTAAGGTAAGAAGCTTTTATCATCTTACAGCTCAAAACAAGACTCAACCATACTAAAGCCATGCTGAAGGCTAAACGCATCTAAACGAAATGACATACTCTTGTCTTCCTGAACACATATACCTGAAGCTGTTGCTGATGTTGAGTGGCCAGCTCATCCAGTTCTTGCTCATGTTGCTTTTTCTCTGCAGTGGCAATATCAGTGATCTCCAAAAGGGCGGCGCTATGCTGCTTCTCTAAAGCAACTACTTGTTGCTGAAGAGCTTCCAGAGCACGTCGATGCTCATCATCCAGAGCAGCCCTCTGAGAGGAGGCCGCTTCAGACATCTCCGCCTGCATGAGCAAGTTATTACACTAGATGTTGCTTCTGCAATAAACTTTACATAGCAAATGAACTAAACTTGCATCAAAAATGCTCACCAAAAAAAAAAAAAAAAAAAAAAAATTAATCTATCCCTCTATTACAGTGCTCACCTGATGAGCTTGATGCAACTCTCTTGTCATGGCGCTGAAGTTATCCATATGGACCTTAACAAGCTCACTCCTGAGGTCCTCTCTGATGGTTTGCTCCTCCTTTCTCAACCTCTCAATCTCTCGAGTATAGTGTTCTTGAAGGTCACGCAGTTCTCCTTCCTTCTCATCCCGTACTGCCTGAATTTCCTTCAAGTATGTGCTCTCCAGGGTATCCATGTTTGCCAACAGCCTCTCCTCAAGCTCCTCCCTCTCTTGTTTGTGTCGTGCCTGAAGCTCCGCCTCTTGAGCTTCAAGCTGTGCCAAGTTGGTCTCCTGAAGGACGGCCTCTAATTTGTCGAGCTCCGCCTTGTGTTTATTTGTAAGTTCCATCTCCAAGGTCTCTAAGTCCGTCTTGTGATTGGTCCTCAGGGACTCCAGTTCCTCTCGGTGGTGTATTTTGAGATCTTGACACTCCCTCTCAAGATGCTCTAATTGTGCAGCTCGCTGGTCCAGGAGTGTTTTCTGGGCCTGCAGCTCCACGGCATGCTGTTCTCTCTGTTGACCCAAGGCAGCATCTCTTTGAAGGGTCAACTTCTCTTCCAGTTGTTTCTGCTCTTCTTGGTGCCTACATGTATGACATACAGATGATAATTAGCACACTTACTACATTCTCAATTTTGTTGTGCATTGTTCTGTTATAATAATAAAAATTTAATTTTGTTATTTTTATTGCAATTTTGTCAGTTTTAATTTCTACATTTACTCACTCTCATGTTTTTGCATGTCACGCAAGCATTTGAACGTCTGTGTTTACTACAGAAGCCTTTGCTTCGTAAAACCGATCATCATTTATAATCATCGTGTCTCTTCAAAAGACTTGGATTTGGATTAGACCATTCAATTATTTTTACGGTGCCTTTAAGATATTTTTTTGAATCTTTTAATTTTTAGAGGAATGGACTTTAAATGAAGGGACAGAAATCTCTCAGGTTTCATAAATATCTTCATTTCTGTTTGGAAGTTAAACAAAAATCGTATAGGTTTGAAACGACATGAGGGTGAGTACATGATGACAGAATTTACATTATTGAGTGGATTATACCTTATAATACAGTAAGATGAGATAAAGATGAGACTAACTATAATCACAAATCATATTTACATCAACGATACGGTCACATTTTTATATTGTGATATCTTGATATAAATGTACTGTTACACCCCTAATTCTCAATTTTCCATATCATGTAGCCCTAGGTCATTCAAAAAAATAAGCAATACTAAGAGTATATAAATAAATAAAAACAGTAATAAATAATAGTAATAGGACTTGAGGTTTAATTTTAAGCAGCTCTGTGCTGCATTTGCCAATTGTATTAACATTGTATGCAGTTTCAGTGTAATGCAGTCTCTGACCTGCAGAGGGCCTCTTGTAGCTTGCTCTCCATCTGATCTTGAAGTAGAGTGTTCAGCTCTTTTACCTCTGCTGCCATGGCACTCTTTGCAGTGGACATCTCTCTGTCGTATTGAGCCTGAAGTTTCTGCTTCAACGCCACCACCTGAGGGTTCTCTTCACACTCCAGACTCTTCTGCAGTGCTTGAAGGCTCTGCCTTTCCACATCCAGGAGCTTTTGGACCTCCAGAAGCCTCTGCTCCAACTCCCCTTTCTCTTCAAGTGCAGATCTCTGAAGCTGCACTCTCTGGGAAGCCAAATGCTCCTCAGCCTGCAATTGGAGTTGCTCCCTCAGTCGGGCCTGCTCTTTAGTCAACTCCTCACTCACACGATTCCTCTCTGCCTTCTGTGCCTCCTCAAGGCGCACCCTCAACTCTTCAGCAACATCTTTCTGATGCTTTAAAAGGAAGAGAACACAACACTAAATAAAAAGAACTGTATTCATAAAGACACCATTGATAATGATAATATTACAGTATTGCTAAAGGGTCTTCACAAAAAACAGCATGAGTTTCATCCGTCTACAGCATGACCACTAATTCTACACCTTATGACAGTGCTTGGTACCAGCCTTTGGCTACAATCTCCACCAAAGCCCTTTTGTCTGAAGTATAAAGGCCTGCTCTTATGTGTACACTTACTGTCTCCTCCATCTGTCTGAGCTGCTCACGATGTTGCTCCGCCACTTTCTCCAGTTCCTCTGAGTGCTTTAGGGAGAGCTGAGATAGCTGGGTTTCCAGCTGGCTCACTTTGGCCTGGTGCTGCTGAGTCTTCTCCTTCACCTCAGCCTCCACCTGCCTCGCTACGTCTTGTGCAGACTGCAGCCGCAGCTTGTTTATTTCTGATGAGAAAGAGAGAGAAAGAAAAAAAAAAAAAAAAAAGTAAACTTTTTTTTTTTATATACACACTACCGTTCAAATGATTGGGTTTGGTAAGATGTTTTTGAAAGAAGTCTCTAATGTTGTGAAATATTATTACAATTTAAAATAACCATTTCTACTTTAATATATTTTAGAGAGTTATTTATAAGCTGAATTTTCAGCAGCCATTACTCCAGTATTCAGTGTCACATGATCCTTCAAAAATCATTCTATGCTGATTTCATAATCAAGTTACATTTCTTATCACCACTTTTTAAACAGTTGTGCTGCTTGATATTTCTGTGGAAGTTATAATATATATTTTTTCAGGATTCTTTGACAAATGGAAATAAAACAATAAATGCTGTTGTTTTGGACTTTCTATTTATTTTATTTATAAATGGAAATCTTTGTAGCATTATACAATGTCTTTACTGTCACTTCTGATCAATTTAATGCATTCTTGCTAAATAAAAGTATTGATTTTTTTCAAAAATAAATAAATAAAAAATTATAAAGTACTGACCCCAAACTTTTCAACGGTAGTGTATTTTTTCTGAAGAAAACATGGCGTTCCCCATGTAAAAATTGCTGCCACAATGTGTTTTCCTAAGTGTGCAAGCGTGGTTGCTGAGGTGTTCTGAGTGGTTGCTATGGTTTTCAAAAAAGACAAACAGTTTGGAACACACTGAACAAAGCTTCACCTTTGATATGGTTGTCTGAGAGTTTGGCACGGAGCTGCTCTAGTTCATGGGCGTGTTTGGTGTTGAGCTGGTCGATGTCTTTGTAGTATCGGTCAGTGAGCTCAGTGCGAGCTTGGAGTAGTTCTTCTTTATAAACCAGAGCCATGCTGGACCGTAGCTGCTCCAGTTCCTGCTGGTGTCTCCCCTCTAACTGCAGCCGAAGGGAATCCAGCTCCTCCTGTACAAAAACACACAGTTAAGTACTCACAAAGAACAGTGATATGCGCGCACACGCATTTGTTTGTCCCCAACTCATTCTATTACTAATAAATTGGTCAATGGTAGTCATTTGCAATTTACACCCAAGTACAAACTGCAACTGCCAGACGTTACCCCAGGCCATGGTCAGAAATTAACTTTTCCATTAAGGCCCATTGCAATTGATTTCCAACTGCTTTTTTTTTTTACCTTAATAAGTGCAATTTTTATGATTACCTGTGTCGTCTTATGTCAAATACTTAAATTTAAGTTTCAGAATACTATGTAGACTTACCAATAAAATTGTATCATTAACAAAAGCCATCCTTAACTGCAAATGTGGGAGAATGATGGGAGAATTTGCGAGTTTCAGTCAGAGAGCGCGTGCACTGAACAAAATTCTTCATTTCAGCAATGACTAATCTGAAAGCCACTGATTGGCTTTCACATTCATAAGCTCAACAGAAATGTGTGTGATTGGTTATAATGCTCAACGCTGCAAAGTGAAACACTTAAACATTACATTATATAATTATTTTGAAACAAATTTCCATGACTTTTACAAAACTTTCTGGGTTTATTTATTTTTACAAAACTTTTCCAGGCCTGGAAATTGATATTTTAATATTCCATGACTTTTCTAGGTTTTTAATGGCCGTACGAACCCTGGTTATCACTAAAACTCAACAACATATCCAACTACAACACAATTTACCTTGTGTTTCTCCAGTTGTCTTGTGATCTCAGCCATAGCATCACTCCTGTCGTCTTCACTCTTCCCTTCTGAGAGAAGCTACAAAACAATACATTGTGTTACCCTGCGTTATGTCTTTGGATGCAGTTTCATATTATTGTATGTAAAATGTTATCATGAGTATAATATATATATATAAATAAAACATTAATTAAATTCACTCATTCTGTAGAAATAAGGAAATAATTTAAATGGCAAATACCCCTCTTGTGAAATGGCATTGTGGGCCAAAACAAAGGGCCAATTTTGGCCTGATTGCCAAATAATGTTGTATTATTCCCCATTTCTACATTGCTTAGCATAGAAGTTGCCATGTTTACACCTAATATAGTCAACATCTCAAGTGATCATTCCAGGTGTATCAGGTGTAAATGATGCCTAATATAGTATCCAATTTTATAATACGTAAATTTAAGCTTAAGCCAAAGATTTCAAATTACAGAATCACTATCAATACTAAAATGTAGTCTTGAACACAAGTGTATGACCCCAGCCCCAAGAAATGCAAGCAAACCTCTCATCTCCAGTCTTCAGTATAGAGTCCTCCAGGGCTCCCTCTACGAGGCGAAGCTGCAGGAGTGCGATTTCTTCCCGATGACCCTCTTCTGTGACCCGGAGTCTCTGCTCGAAATAGGTGCGGAGGTTTTCCAGCTCTGCCTCATTCTGTTCTTTGATTTCCTGCCGCTGCTGAGCGAATTCTTGTTTCAGTCGCTCAATGTCTTCAACCCGCGATGAGCGTGCTAACAGCTGCTCTTTCAGCTCTATAGAGACAAAATTCAAATTCCTTGTAATTCACGTCAGCACTGAATAGTAGGAACTTGGCTGAAAACACAAACATCAGTTCAGAAGAAAATTAAACTGTTCTATTATAAATAATAAATGAGTAAAACAATACAGCAGCCTAAGCCCATAGAGATATTCAAAAGCAGAAAAGTCTCAAAGGGAAATAGCCCAGCTTGCCTCCGAGCTCCTGTCTGTTGGTTCTCATGCACTCCAGCTGGGACCAGAGGTTTGAGATCTCCTGCTCTGAACTGGCCTTCAGTTCCTCCCTTTCTGACTGTAGACGATCAACCTTTCATAAAGATGTTGCCTCAGTACCAAACGAAAAGAAAACATTTGCATTGCAATTATGTTGCAACAAATGCAAGTTGTGAATGGTACCTCTTGCATCAGCTCTTTTTCTCTCTGTTCCAAGGCTCGGGCACGTTCCTGTTGCTCCTGCAGTGCTGCCTTGTGACACGCAACCAACTCCTCAACTGCACCTGAAGGGGAAAGGATGGGAACTTAGGGTGTTCTCAGAGATGCGGAACGTTTAGCTTGGTTCCAAAACTGTTACAATGTTGCATTTTCTTCTTGGTTTGGTTCACTTCACTTGGCAACATTTCAAAGCATGCCAAAATGCATTTATGCAAGTCACATTTTAAAGCTGTCCTCTCATTGGTCAGAGTGCACCTGTTTATTTGCTGTGGCTCTGCTCAATACATCTTGATAGATGGCACAATAAGTTAGCTACATGGGCTTATTTATTGTGGCTTTATCTGTAGACACACACACACACACACACACACACACACACACACACGTTCTAACTGAGTGGAAAGTCAAGGGTTCATCATGACAGAGCTCTTGCAATGCTCCTATATGCCTAAATGAACAAAACTAAGTGAGAAAGTGCACCAGGTTCTGAAACAAATGCTCCAAATGAGCCAGGTGTGAAAATGCCCTTAAACTTAGCAAATAAACAGATCACATGGCATTCATACAGTGGTATAAATGACACTCACGTGCAGCAGCATCCCTGTCAGTCAAGGCCTGGTTGAGCTCTTTCTCCAGACTCTTGATGTCTTGATCTGTGGAACGCTGCAGTTCTTCTAGCCTACACTGCGTCTCAGACAGAGCTGCTTCAGCCTCAGTGAGGGCAACTTGGGTATCACTCAGTTTAAGATGGGCATCATTTAATTTACTCTCAAGTTCAGTTTTTGCCTCTTCAGCCTCCAATAGCAACTTGCCTTTTAGGTCCTGCAGAGAAAATAAAAATAAAATTGAACTCTACACTGGCCTGTTAAGCCACAATATTTCAGTGGGTCAAGATGTCAGCCCATCAAAAGAGAAACAGTTCACCTCCAGTTTACAGGCCTGCAACTGTTCCACGGAGCTTTTCTCTTCCAAAACTCTCCTCTCCCACTCCTGACTCAGATTATCTATACAGTGAAAGAACATATATACTCACACACATATACTTCAGCCAACAAACATATATCCCACTGCATTGTCAAAGTACTAGAGTAAAACTAAAAAGAAGAATCTTTTAAAGAAACTACAGGCCAAACCCTCACCTATCTCTTGTTGGTGCAGACGCTGGTTTCGTTGCTCCTGCTCTTGGTTCTGCTCCCGGATTCTTTCCAGCTCAAACTGTTGGCGTGTCTGCAGCATGGCACTCTCCTGTGCCCATTTCTCTCGTAACATGGTCTGCAGCTCACTGAGGGCCACCTCCTTATCTTTCTGCATGTTGGTTTGAGAAAGCTCCAGCTGGGCTGTGTGCAAGTTGGTCAGGCTGAGACGCAAGGCTTCAAGCTCCAGCTTGTGCTGGCTCTGATTACAAAGAGTAAAATCAACCAACATTTTAGCTGATGAGTGGAATTGAGGGTATGACTATGTTTAGAATAGCACACTGCCGTTCTGCTATTAAGAATTCAGTACACGTTGGCAGCTGTTGAATTCCTGTGCTCATGCTGCTGAAGAGCTGTAGGCAACTGGCCAAGAAAAATGCATTTACATCTTTTCTTTTTTACATTTCCATGATGTTTACATGAAAGACTAATTTAAGTAGCTGCATACTGCATTCCATTTCATATACCATTAAAAAATGCACACCATTGTTCAAAAGGTTGGGGTTGGTAAGATTTTTCAAATGTTTTTGAAAGTAGTGTCTTATGCTCACAAAGACTGCATTTATTTGATCAAAAATACAGTAAAAAGTGAAATACTTTATAATAAATAATTTTTTTGTTGAAATGCATTTTAAAATGTAATTTATTCCTGTGATGCAAAGCTGAATTTTCAGCAGCCATAACTCAAGTCTTCAGTGTCACATGATCCTTCAGAAATCATTCTAATATGCTGATTTGCTGCTCACGAAACATTTCTTATAATCAACAAACAGTGCTGCTTAATATTTTTGTGGAAAGCATTATTAAACTTATCTTTACCACCACTTGATCAATTTCATGCACACTTGCTGAATAAAAGTATTTATTTATTAAAAAATATCTCTCACTGACCCCAAACTTTTGAACAATTTGCAGCATGTCAGCATTACGTCAGCATAACATTCCAAAACATCCCCTGAGATTACAAAATCAAATGAGATCAAAAAGGTACTTGTGTTTGGAGAAGTTCAGCCTGGTGTGCAGCCTCCAGCCCGTCTTGAAGCTCCCTGACAAGCTCATCTTTAAGTCTGCCAATTTCCTCGCTTTGTTGGGCTGCCAGCTGCATCAACTCCCTCTCATGCTCCCGTTCATAGACCTAGTACAGCAGAGTTGACAAAGACATATGTATGCCTTAAAGAACAAGTCTTGTATGAAAGGGTGAAAAACATGGCTAGAATAGGTAGGTAAATGGTAAGTTGTTTAACCTGTTTGATCAAGCTGATCTGTCTTTTCTGCTCATCTTCCAGATGAGCAGATTGCTCAGAATGTTCCCGCTCAAATCGAACATTCAAGTATTTAACCTGGAGGTAGAGAAACATAAGAGATCAATGGTTATGAATGCACAGCAATTCACGCAATTCCCTTTGATCCCACTGTAAGGGGGGTGTGGGAGATCCACAGAAAAGAAAACAAAAAAAGAAAACAGCGGTGGCAAAGGTGTGTGAATGGCAGTTGGCTTTCTGCCTTTATAAAGCAGCACCAAACAGCAATTCACCATTTGAATCTGAACAAGCACGATATAGAAGATCCTCGCTGTAGAACAGCACCTCTTCAACAGACGGCATCACAAGCTGCTATTGTGAGCTCCCCTGCCATGTTCCGGGAAGAAGACATACAAGAAGCTGTGCTTGTGAGGTGGCCATCAAAAGAGCTCAATGCAGCCACTGATTTTATATTGTTCATACAAAGCAGCATCACCAAGATATTTTTTAAAAGTTCTGATCTATTCTCTCTTATTGTTATATTTAACAGCAACACAGTGTAACAACTGCAGGTGTATTTCACTGCAGGTTTTGATTCATTAAAAAAAAAAAAAAATTCATAATTTTTTGTGATATTATTTGGTAGTCAGTGGTGTGGAGGGGGGTGTAAAGGTTTAAAGGGGGCGTCACCATATCTTAATGACAACTATTTTTTACCTATTTTTTTTTAAATGGACATTCTCTCCTAGTCACTGTAACAACCTAAACCTCACCTCTTTCTGGTGTTTCTCTTCCAGGGTTCTCTGCTCCTCCTCATGTTGTTTTTGTCTTTCCTCTAGATCCTGTTTGACTGTGAGGAGTTCTTTCCTTAAGGCACTCTCCTTTTCCATGTATTCCTCTTCTGCCTTCTCTTGTGCTTCCCTTACTTCTTTGAGCTCTGCATTCTTTGATTCAAGTTGGTGCTAAAGACAAAGTTATGAGTTACTTGAAGGATCACATTCATGTCAAATACATAAAATATTCCAGGTTTTTCACATTATGAAAAAACAAAAGGGCACACAAATGTATGCATTTGTTTGTTCTTATTACTCAGCTTTTAACCGGCAACACTGTAGTTTACACATTCAATACATTGCATATTTTAAAAAAGCAATTAAGATTCAAACCTCAAAGTTCTTCAGTTCTGATTCTAGAACCTTCTCCATGCTCTTTGCTTGGTCCTCCAAAACTTGAAGACGTCTTTCAAGGGTAGCTTTCTCCTCTTCCATGTTGGTGAGGTTCTCTTTAAGGCACACTAGTTTAGACTCTAGGTCTGTCTTCTCTTCTTCCAAGTCTTGCAACCGTCCAGCTTTCTCCTCTACTTCAGCTTTGAGCTGCTGAAGCTCTCTATTGGCTTGATCCAGCTGTAAGGTCCTTTGACCAAGCAGCGCTGAAGTAGCTTGGTGTTTTTCCCTTTGCTGCTCCAGCTGAAGTTGAAATTCATCTCTCTGAGCTTGCAAAGACGAAAACTCACTACTTACAGAGTCACCTGCTGCTTTCTGTTCATGGACATCCTTTACTAGCTGCTCCTGAAGCTTGAGCTGTAGCACCAATTGGGCCTTTTCTTCCCTTAGTTCCTTTAGCAACTCCTCTGTAGACAAAGGGATTGAGGTCTTATTGGAATCAGTGTTGTTGGGCATTATCCTTGCATTGGCTTGAACCTGCAGGTCACTCAGTATGTTTTTGAGGTTGTCTTCATTCGTTTTCTGGCTGATAACTTCCTCGTACTGAATTCTTTTCTCACGTTCCATCTCCAGCTCCCACTTAGCTTCCTCAAGCTCCTCCGAAGCTTTGCTCCAACGCTCCCGTGCCTCCTCGACCTCTTCCGCAGAGTGCCGAACCTCTTCTTGAAGAACCTCGAGCTGCCGCTCCCGATCCTCTAACTGCTCTGACAGGTCTCTGCACTGCTGGATCAGAAGCTCTTTAGCCAAGTCCACAGTGCCTGTACTCTCATTCAGCTCTTCAACGGCTGAGGTTGAGTTTTGCCACTGGGCATCAGTAAAGGACATTTCATCTGGTTGGTGCACATCAATGCCAGAAACTACGGACGGTCCTGGCTCTGATTTCTCACCATCAGATGTGACATTGTTAGGGTAATCTGAAGCATGAAACAAGACCTCACTGTCTAGCTCAAACCTGGACGTCTCAGAGTTCTCCATCAGGCTGCGTTCCTCCAGACTCTTTTCAAGTAATGAACTTTCTTGAGGCCCTTCCGAAGCCAAGTATCGCTCCATCAGAACATCCTGGAAACCCCCTGCAGAGACATCAAAACTATAGTTGTCTCTGGCAACACACTCAATGGCTGTCTCCTCATTGTAGTGCTCTTTGGAGATTATGTTCCAGGGTATATCTGCACCATTGTCTTTGGAAACGTCCTGATGAGAATCAGAATGTTGACTTTGGGCCTGGTTCAGAAGCTCCTTGATACGATTGATCTCGTCAGAGTGCTCCTCCTGCAGATGCCTAAGGGCAGCCTCGTGAGCTTCGGTAAGCTGAGCTACATTCAACTCCCTTTCCTCCTCAAGAGTCTGAAGCCTGAGATCATAATTGGAAATATCAGCTTCATATTTGGAACGCATATGGTGCCCTGTCTCCTCCTCTTCATGAAGACGATTTTGAAGCTCCTTGACAAGGTTATCCAACCTGGCCATTTCTTGGTTCAGTTCATCTTTTTCTACTTTATAATTCTGGGCTTCCTGGGCTTGTGTTTCAGCAAACACAGCCAGATGAGCTTCCATCTGGGTCTTCTCATTTTCCAGACTCTGTACCCTCTTCTGAAATGCTTCTATTTGTTCTTGAGCTAGTTGGCTGTTCTTACGCTCTTCCTCTAACTCAGCTCTAAGGCTTCGCAGTAAAGCTTCAAAGTTTGAGTCATGACTGTTATCTGGGAGTAGAAGGCTCACAGTGGATAAATCAAAATCACCGTGATGGTCAAGCCTTAGATCTGTTTGATCAGCACTTCTCTGGGTAAAGGCATGTTGAAGCTGAGAGAGGGATTTTTCCATGACACACAATTTCTGTTGCAGGTCTGTGATCTCAGCTTCCTTTTGGGCCAAGAGGCACTGTTGCTCCTTAGTCACCTTTTAAACAAATGAAACATGTTACTAACACAAATGCATATTTTGCTTAATAGACAAGCTTAACTGTTAAAAGGCTACAAATTGCCTGACCTGTTGTGTCTCCTCCAACTGTACGTGAAGCTGATTCTGAGCAGCCTGGGTCAGATCCACACACCCTTGACTTTTGCTACGTAGATATTCTTTAGCCTGCAGAAGAGTATTACATTCATTTGTTTAGACTCCTACACTGTTGTGTTTTATTGTGAAGAAAAAAAAAAATTGATTTGTTGTTGCACATTGGGGACTATCAACTTATGGTTTGTTCATTTAGCCATTGAGGATACCAAACAGTCATATTAGACCCTCCATATTCAGGGGATTAGATGTATTGCTGTTAGAAGTCAACACTAGTGAACATGTTTCATGCCAAAGAGAAACTAGCATTTCTCCATTTGGTTCTTTCCAACCCCAAAAATACACATTTTATGCTTAAACCACTTATAAAGCACTCCAGTAAAAATTGAATCTTTTTTTAACATAATTATGTGTCCACAGTGTGTGTACTGGATAAAAATCTATCCAGTCTGTTTGTTATTTTCCCCATAAATCTGAAATAAGCCATTCAGGAATGTACTCCAATGTGACGTCACATTGGAACAGGCTCTGCCCACGACTGGCGACTGAATCTGCCCTATTAGCTTAGCTCCTCCCCTGAGTGAGCTGTACACAGTCCTCCGTGTTTATCTCCTCGCTAAAGCATTTAATAGCAGCATTCAAGTAAGAAATGTATTATTAAAGCTACTAAAAATAAAATCATGAGCAGTGAGTGATTTCCTGTTTTTCTTTTGTTGTTTGATTCATATTAACAGCTTATACAGCAGTAGGTATTGCATATTAGGTTTATTATATATTAATATACACATGCAATTTCTTTCCCTGCTGTTTACGTTCACAGACAGACTTTTTAATGTGAACTTTAATTGCTTTTGACATAACCTTGTGTGTATTTGACAGTTTAAGCGCAATATTAAGACGTGAAAGAGAAATGTTTAATACTCACGCGACATGCCGTCTTGACAGCCAGCCATATATGACCATATATCAGAAGTTTAAACTGATATGGCTTTAAAACGTATGCAAATAATAAACTGTCATGATGACTAAGAACTACAATGTCACTTGAGTGTGACCACAATAGAGATGACAATCAAACCCAAACAGATGGTCTGTTAGTTTTTTGGCAGAGTATCAAGGCACGAGCTGTAAAAGCTCCCCCCTCTTCTTGAAAGAGGGGTGGGGAGCAGCAGCTCATTTGCATTTGAAGATACATGCACGAAAACAGCTTGTTTTTGGTTCCGTTAAAAAAAAAAAAAATAAATAAAAAAGGGCATTTACAACATGGTATAATAAATGAGCTGTGGGGTATTTTGAGCTGAAACTTCAGACACATTCTAGGGACACCTGAGACTTATATTAATTCTTGTAAAAAGGGGCATAATAGGTTCCCTTTAATGCTTGAACTTTACCTGCTGTAGTTGCTGTTGTAGTGCCTGAATCTGACCCGTGAGCTGCTGCGCTTCCAATTGTACCTGGTCTCTGCTCTGCAGCGCCACCTGCAGGTTCTTACTAAGCTGTGATATGATCTCATTCCGTTTCTCTACTGCAGCCTGCAATTGCTGTATGAAGAATTAAGCAATTTCAACAAGTTTCTGTAAAAACCTTAAAAACAAAAGTATTTATAATTTGGACTCCAGCAAACAATAAGTTACATATTGCAGAATAAGTGCAAACACTTTTTGGCACCTAAAAATTGAGGCTTCCTCAGGAAGAGTACACAGTAAATCAAAACATGACTGGAGCAAGAAATCATAATCCTTAAATCCATGAGTGCAATGAACATATGGAATGTGGATACGTTTAACCTCATCTGTGAAATCTAATTGGTTGTTTCTTTCCCTCTGCACCATCAGAAATGCAAACCAATTATGGTAAACACTACGCTCCAGAAAACAGTACTCTGCCTCAGGTTTCTAGATGTGTTCATAACCATGACCATGAATTAATCCAGTCAAACGGACAGATGTAACCCAGTTTGGAGCGACTCTTTCTCGTTTCTATTTCAGGATAATGGCTGTACACAACACTGAAATCTTCCTTTAGATTTTGAGTATGCTATTCAACAGCAATATCTGAGAAAAGAGTGTTAGTCATGTTACTCACACAGCTTGACAAAAATGGGGGGAAAATGTAGTGCATCTACTACAAAAAAAAGAAAAAAAGAAATGCATTTTAAAAAAAAACCGCCAAGTAAAAAAACAAAACAAAAAAAAAAAGCATATTTCTTTTTTTGCTAAGGTGTCTGTTCAGCTGCTGATCTAATGGGATAGGCAAACGTACTACATAGCAAGCAAGCATGGGAAAACATAACTTCAAGGGTATAGGACTGTTTTGTGTGTTAAGGTTTACCTTCAGTTGTTCTTTGCCAGTATGTGCAACTATAATCATTTCTGCAAGTTCGCCTTCAGCCTGATCGGGCAGCTCTGACTCTGCCAGAGACTCAGAGGAGGAGCTCTTTTCCTGGGCATTGGTTTCATCGGCCTCTCTGCTGCACTGATGGACATCTGAAACACTGCTGTCTGTGCTGTCAAGTCTGAGTGATGCCTAGATGTTCAGACAAACATGCATATTTTCCACAGTTTGTGTTACTATGACTACATACCCCCCAGCCATGTTATGTTAACTGACCTATTTTTTGTCAGATGGGGAGGGAGAACAAATATACATTCTATAGACTTGAAATTTGCCTATCCTTGTGCAAATTGTGCAATTTGCACATGCTATATACATGTAGACTTAATGACATGCAACAACTGAGCGGTGAAAGACTAGCCATTAAATTCAATAAAATGAAATCATCAACTGACCCATTTCTTAAAGGGGTCATATTTTTTCCCCCTGATGCCTACATATATTTTAGTAAAGTTTTGTGCCATATTTTCTACAACCATTATGTTTTTTGTTTTTTTTTGACATAAGGAATCTTGTTAAAAACAATTTAGCAGCTCATTTCTAATGTTCAGATACTCTGGATTTTTTTTTTTTTTTTTGGTTTGTGTTGATGCATCTGACTGGCGTCACAAAGTCGCATAAGTTTTTTTTTTTTTTTTTGCTATTTTGTGATCGTTTTGTATTAAATAATTTGTCAGCTGTAACAAAGAAACAGGACAATTTTGTGAATTCAAAAACACTTAAAATAAAAAGCAAACCTCTGAGTATTCCTTGCTGATCTCTCCATGACAATCGTCGGTCTGTGGTTCCTCTAGGTGACGCTCTTGCGCTGACTGGTCATTTGTCTGGCCAGTCGAGCCCTTCCTCTTCGCCGTCTTTTTCTGCGTGCTCGAACTGTCGCTTTTCGCCCGACGCCGTCTAAAGTTAGCAAGCTGCGCCAGAGGTTGAGGGACAGGTAGAGGGAAACGTACATCAGGATGAGATAGCAAGAACATAGAATCAGCATTTTGGTGGACTTGAAATATGAGCCATGTCAAAGGTCAAATGGATGCATCTCCTGCATGTCTGATGTCTCATAATAAGAACAAACAAAATAAGGCAAATTCATCTTAAGGGATGATTTAGTCCATAATGTGAAAGACAACAGCAAGAAAACCAGGTTTAAAAAAAGTATGATATCCAAACAGATGATGTTTCTTAAGGCAGGAAAAACGATAGGTTCTTCATCTTCTAAAAACCATCATCCTCTTCCTTTTTTGGAGAATCCCTGATCCTCAAGCATGGAAACGTGGTGACGCCTGAAATACGCACAATTCTGCAAGAGACGTTTCTCACAGCTGCCTTAAGAAGCTTATTCCAGATTAAAGCAAGCTGAAATGAGCCCTGCTGGACCAAATATTACAATAGTGCTTCTATGAACAAACATCAGCATAACCCCTAAGGCTGTTAAATTACAGTCACATGACAGCAATCCATCAACCAAACAGAATGCCTTATGATTTCTGGGCAGGTCTACGACTATGAGAACTAAGACCGCAAAGTGAAGAGTTGTTCTCTGTAGAAACCTTTGAGAACCAAATGAAAAAGGAAGAGGAGGAGCGAATACACGCAAACCATTCACATAAACGTACATACTGTGTGGACCTACCCTCTGGACTAAACCTCTAACCCAGATCTAAGTATGAATACACCTGAAAAAAAATAAAAAATAAATCACAAGAGCAGGATATTCTGCTGGATTACTTTTGACCTGCTTTCATAAACGTGTAGGGAATCAGTTTGTGTTTCGCCCACTGAATGTCAAATCACATAAGATGTTGATATGAAGAGAGCCTGGGGGACGACAAGCCACAAACAGTTTCTGGAACGGCGGCTTACATTCAATATTCAGGCCACTCTCTGTAACATTCACTAAAATGATGTGCACATCTGAATTAAATAAATATATATACAAATTAAATATACATGTGTTTAAATTTTATATTCTCATCTTTTAAATGGTCCAGAAAAGGTGGCATTTTCAATGGAAGGTCCAGTTATGACACTGATTAAACATTACAGATCCAATGTTTCCCTCAGGATTTTGAGAGACTATGGGGTCGGACCTCGGTACTTCTAGGGGGGTCATGATCCCCCATAAGAAAATGTACATTTTAAAGTTAAAATCAAATTTAACAGCTACAACTGATGTTCAGTGTACAAACTGAATGGAGTAAAATGTATTTTCATTGAGCTGTACCTGGATTTTAAAGGTTGCGATTCACTGTGTCAGCCTGCATTACATTCACACTCGTGTTTTAGGATGCTAAACATTTAAAATAATAATTATTGTTATTATTAAATATTATCATCATAAATATTAATATATATTACAGTCTTATCATAAGACTGTAATATATATATATATATATATATATTGCAAAACAAATGCACAATATAAATGAAAATAAATATTTCATAAGTATATTATTTTTCTTTACACTACAGTAGGGGAAAAAAAAAAAAAAAAAAAAAAAATTCACAATACGTTTGTCCTAATTTGTTCGCTTGCAAGTAGGGATGCTCATAATTAACTGGTTAACCGTTAACCGACAGTTAGAATTTTGACCAATTAATACTATCAGTTAAACGGTTTTTAACAAACACCATGGCAACCAACAAGCCACTCTACAACAGTTTAATCTTTGAGCTAAATGAATCTACAAACACACAACAGTCCAGACACATCCCATAATCAACTGTTAAATACTTCAACATTAATGCCTTTAACGTGGATAAAGTTACAAATGAAATTCAAAGCCGGACAGTATGGATCCAATGACCCAAAGCCAATGCAAGAGAGATTGAGGCCAGATGATAAGCTTGATAATGCAGCACTCACCTCTGATAGGGCATCTTACAGTGATTATGAATGTGTAAACATACACCAACAACCAAATAATTTGAATTTTATCATGTTGTATTCAAGTTTGTTGCAAATGGTGCAGAATTAGCCAAGTCACTACAGGGATATTATAGCTGGATAACGTAGAAGAGGATTTGATGAAATTGCTTGGTTGTTTGGAAGTGAGAATGAGTTGAATAGTACAGACAAACCAGTAAGGTTTCATGTAATTTTTAATAATAAACTTTTAATGAAAAACACAAGCTCTTTTGTGACCAAAAATGTTGCCTCAAATTATGATATTCGTGAATTCTGCCATTACTCATGCTGCAAAATCAGTAATGACTTTCTTTCATGGAACACAAAAGACTGAGAACTTTTCCCCCACACAATAGAAGTACAATTGTGTATGTTCCACATAAAATAATGAATTGAAACAACATGGGGGTGAGCAAATAATGACAATTTCAATTTTAAGAGTCCTGAGATGCATCCTTTGCAGCGTTGATATTTTAATCGTATTGTGCCTCCTACAGGTCTCTTAATAAATAACAGGCTGAATTCTTCTGTTGATTGAAAAGTGTCATTCAACAATCAGAAATTATTCAGAAATACAGCCAGTATCGGGTGGTTCACATTATTTGAAGCGTTTGACCTTTAAAAGCAGGAACGTAAACAAACGCCTAACAAATGAAAAGATCTTCATCTCGGTTTTCCTCTCAATGCAGATAAAGCGCAGTTCCCATAAAAGCTCTCGAGCTAAATATATACTGTAGATACCTGTGAGCTGCACTGATCCTGCCTAGAGACAGAGCTGTATCACTTTCCCCTCATATTCAACAGCAAATATAACTTTATTTGCAACATGAAACCTACCAAAAGCAAATATAGTAAGTTTCCGCTGGAAAGCCAAACAATTCACATACAAAACTTGTACTTTTCACCCCAAATGCAAACTCTAAATAAATACCCAAAAACTGTATATATTAACAAGTTTCTTTCTTTCTTTCTTCTTTTCTTCTTCTTTTTTTAAAAAGCGCAAACCTTCCAGCTGCGGAATATCGTTCTGAATCTGGGAACCATTGCAAATGAACGAGGTACAGTGTTTAATCCTAATTTTGTCCATTATCACTAAATAATATGATATTCCTATAATATTCAGCACAGTGGCTCGTGAGACAGTTAGGCACTGATGTGCAGACAAATAGATTCGGCCTGATTAGTTCCAACAAGTTTTGTAATAAGACACTGTACAAGAACAATAGGAGTGACTGCGATATCTGTGGCTAGCCGAAATGAAAGGAAAGAAAAAACACCTAATTAAATGTAATAGCTGATGTAATTACAGACATAAAAATATCAAAGGAGCATTCAAATTCAAAACAAGACTATGTAAAGTTACTGCTAATGTTAGCACTTACCTTTGCTCGTCCGGCCTCTAATTTTCTCTGCCTTTCATCCTGATCCATCTCCTGGATCGAGGAGTTTCATAGGAATGAAAGAAACGCTCAAGCGGACGCCAAGCAGACTAAAACTGTGTTTCTGTAAAACTCTCCAAACGAATTTTTCGCAATGTTTTGTGAGTTCAGAGATTTTCCTAAGGAGTAACTGTCAATGTAATTTTCAACATGGCCGCGAAGTGTGTTTATCCCCGCCCTTATCGGATTGACAGTCTGCAAGAACCTATTAGAACAAAGGACGTGAACTTGGCAGCCAATGACATTTCTTGTTGCAGAAATGCACCTGCTCTTTTTAAAACGCCCTCCTTTAAATACAGTTGGGCCCGAGTGACCAATTAAAAAGCGTTTGCAAGCATGACCCCTTGATTGACAACCTCTAGAGCCTATTGCGGAGCATGATAGTGAGAAAATACATCCTCCTAAGGTTGTGTATTTGTTATGGTACTCCCGAATACGATAGTCTGAGTGGTTGTGATTGACAAATGAGAGACGCGGGTAAAAGCCCGGGTGAATAAGATCAACCAGTAAGTAACAAAGGCTGAATTCGGAAACGACATAACAAAAGTTGTTGTTGTTGTTTTCTCCTTATATCATCTTGATAATATAAGACCCAGTCTCATAAATTGTAAATGCTAGCTAGACCAATTAAATATGATACACTTTTGATAAAATAATATTATAAATATGGAATAGTAAAAAAAAGAGAACAAATGTAATCATTACCTTTTATTTTGAGTATAAAGGTATAAAAATATTCCCAAAAATTCCAAAAAAGGTAATATTATATGTATTATCTTTAATAATTATGACATATTGATAATGTATTAAAGACTACAAATAAAACTTAATGCTATACATTTATAAATGCTTAAAACACACACATAAACAAAGGAAGAGGTGCAAACTATGCCCAAAAGCTGTTTCAAAAGGTGAAATGTTCTGTCTCTGTCGGAAAATATCATTTTCACATGGTCTGTGAAAAATGTGGGCGGTGAAGTTTTTAATATATTTTACAGTAGATCTAAATTAGTTTAGAGTTTGTTTAGAAAAAGTACAACTGCATTTTAAAAAGAATAAATTTCATCTTTTGTAATGCATATATATACAAGGAAAATGGACAAATAAACATAATAAAATATATATATTTATATAATAAAACATTAGTGTATCATCAATAATTTTAAATTATTTCATTAATAGGACACCTATTTTCTTGAAGAAACCATTATTTCCAATGGTTCATTTTGACCCCCTATAAGTAAGCATTCATGTAGGTTTTTTGATTTATGTGTTCTAGGGTTAAATGCAAATTCAAAATAGTTTGTTTAAAACTGCAATATGTTCTTCCATTTAGCCTACTTATTTATTTATTTTTTATTTTAGAATAGTCTACTATTGGTCTACCATACCATAAACAAAAGAGCCGCTGTCTGGACTTCTAATGTACAGTAACTTAGCAACGTGAGGGTTGGGCAAAGAGCACAGAAATGTTTTTGACAACGAACCCCTTTCTATGGCAGGCATGGACAATAACTAAATAAACTTATCTAAAAGGTGTTTTTAAAATGGCAGATCCAGTGTTTGACCAAATGACAAGGCTGAGATTGAAAATGCTGGAAAAGGTAAGTTGGTTTAATGTGATAAATATTTATCAGTTATACATTACTGACATGATTTTCTTTCTTTCCTGTTGACAACATTCTATCATGAGACTAAACTTGTTTACAAAGAGACTTTGAGGCTTCATTATCATCTGTTTGTTCCTCTTTAGAGACTGGAGAATGAGAGAAATGACAACATTGAACGAGAGGGTTCAGCACTTTCCATAAGTACACAAATAAGATTGATGTTTTTGTGCACTGCATTATTGTATTTTTTAGAATTTTTAGAATAATTTAGGTACTATATTACATGATTGAAATGATTTGTGCTTTGTCTCCCTGACTAAAATTCTGACCTGAAAAAAACATTGCCAGACAGAATGCCTGTTTTCTAGTATTTATCTCAGTAGTTTATTCTAAGCCTACATAAAATCTATCAAGGAATAAAAACAAAAGCAGATGAGGATGCTGAAAATACAGAATTCAACATATATGACTAATTCCTTGTTTTTTGATTCGGCAGGAAGTTATGATGGTCAGGCAGATGCATTACACAGCGCTCTGAGACAGAAGAGAAACCTCCTACAGAGACTGAGGGTATAGTGTTTCACAGAGATGATACTAAAGTGATTATTCTTCGCACTATAAGAACAGTTTCTGTTAAACTTATCAAGATGATTCAAACGAAGACAATCTTGAACAAGTGGTGTTCAATTTAACTAGTAACTAATGGGTGGAGCTTAAAGGGTTAGTTCACCCAAAAATGAAAATTCTGTCATTAATTACTCACCCTCGTGTTGCTCCAAACCTGTAAGACCTTCGTTCCTCTTCATAACACAAATTAAGATATTTTTGATGAATTCCAAGAGCTTTCTGGCCTCCGATAGACTGCAACACAAATATGACTTTCAAGGCCCAGAAAGGTATTAAAGACGTGGTTAAAATAGTCCATGTGACTACAATGGTTCAACCTTAATGTTATGAAGCTACTCATGCTAGAATACTTTTTGTGCACAAAAAACAAACAAAAATAATGACTTTATTCAGCATCAGCGAATACTGAGCCGGCGTTCTGAAGTAGAACCCGGAAGCGCTGCACTGTGTTTACTACGTGAACAGTGTAGGAGACAGACAAGGAAGAGAAGAAATTGTTGAATAAAGTCGTTATGTTTGTTTGTTTTTTGCGCACAAAGAGTTTTCTTGTCGCTTCATAACATAAATGACTGTAGTCACATGGACTATTTTAATGATGTCTTTACTACCTTTCTGGGCCTTGAAAGTGGTAATTGTGTTGCAGTCTAACGGAGGCCAGATAGCTCACGGATGTTATCAAAAATATCTTAATTTGTGTTCCGAAGATGAATGAAGGTCTTACGGGTTTAGAGTGACATGAGGGTCAGTAATTAATGACAGAATTTTCATTTTTGGGTGAACTAACCCTTTAACCTAATTTAGGTTTAGGGATAAGGTGAGGGTCGCACTGGACCTTCAAGCCCCACCCATAACATCCAGAGATGGGGAGCTGAAAGTCAAGCTCCAGCTCCATACATTGGCTCTGCAGTGTACAGCCTCTCATCTTGTGTCATGTAAATAGTAAATAGAAACATCTTATCACTTAAATAACAAATATAAGTGTGCATTTAGGTATGTTTATGTGTATGTAACAGGAACAGCATATGATGGAGAATCTGGGAAGGCCACACACTTGGGGTGGATCTCATAGGCAATACCATTATGAACCTCTTCTTGGGCCACTCCAGCCTGTGCCTCCCATCCATGTCTACCAAAGTGGACCACCTGCTCCTCTTCCTCCTCCTGTCCCTCAGCCCCCTCAAATCATTCAACACACTGTATGAAATGTTTTCTTACCCTCCAGCTGTTATATTCTATTTCTTATCTCTTCCCTTATACTGGCCCGATCCTGCACAGAATGTCTACATTTACTATTCCAGTTCATTTAAATACCTGTTCTAAAATATACAAGTACATATAAACAATTTGTGTGTGTGTGTGTCTATAACAATGTTATATTGTTGGCCCTCCTCTAATAATATTTATCTCTCCTTCCACAAGGTTCCTCAGCAGCCAGCCACCATTATCCAGCAGTTACCACAGCAACAGCCTCTCATAGCACAAATCTCACCCCCACAAACCTTTCCCTACAGATCAGGAAGTATTAAAGAAGGTATATACATCAAATATAGAAAAAACAGAAGTTATTGTATACTAAACCTTGTAGCCTTGTATACTATAACAACAGTTATTGTATACTTATTTGTAAGTCACTTTGGATAAAAGCATCTGCTAAATTAATAAATGTAAATGTACAAAGCCAAAAAAGTAACTAATAAAAGTAACTAAGTAATAATAAGCAGTGTTGGGGGTAATGCATTACAAGTAATGCGAGTTACATATTCAGATTACTTTTTTCAAGTAACTAGTAAAGTAACATATTACTTTTAAATTTACAACAAAATATCTGAGTTACCTTTTCAAATAAGTAGCGCAAGTTACATTGTTTTCCAATTTATTGACTGACAGCTCTCCTGTCCCCATATTGAGAGGAATCGGGAGTAAGTGCAGAGGCGTTGTGTGCGCTGTGTAAACATGATGGTTATTGTAGTTCTAGACTAAGAACTCATTTACTCATTTACTTCTTCTCCTGCGTCCTATTCTTCTGTATGCCAGAATGGCAGCAGCTGAAAGGCTTGTTTGTTTGAGCCCTCTACTGTACAGGCATGAATTTGCATTTCCTTTAGCCTGAGGCTTATTCATTTCACTTTTGGTGTGAAAGGGTCTTTACATTTGCCAAAAATAGAACTTTTTTGTTGTTATAAAAACAAACAAATAAACAAAGCCCAGCCCAGATGAGAAAAAGTAATGCAAAAGTAATGTAACACATTACTTTCCATAAAAAGTAACTAAGTAATGCAATTAGTTACTTTTTTAGGGAGTAATGCAATATTGTAATGCATCACTTTTAAGAGGATCTTTCCCCAACACTGATAATAAGTATGAGTATAGGCCATTTAAACTTGCTTACAGGTACTTCCCAACAAAAAGCAACTTATAAGAGAGAAAATGTATTTTGCTTCAGATTATTCTTTAACAAATACACTATCATTTAAAAATTTGGGGTCAGAAAGATTTTTTTGAAAGAAATTGATAGTTTTATTTAGCAAGGTTACATTAAAATGGTCAAATGTGACAGTAAATTCAATTTATAATGTTCCAAAAGATTTCTATTTCAAATAAATCGTCACCTTGGAATTATAAGGTTCTATCTGACATTGTTGTCAAAATTGAGTTATTCGCATATTCTTATTCTGTGACTTATTTACATTATGTGATTTTTTGTGTATGTTGTGTAACAAAAAGGTTCTATCTACAAAGGAGTATGGAATGCAAAAACTTTGAAGCTCAATATCTCAAAACTGCTCAGAATGCAGAGAGAACCTTATAATTCCAAGGTGGTGAAATACAATTCTTCATACTTTCTGTTCATCAAAGAATCCTGAAGAAAGCACTTTCATACTTTCCATACTTCATTAGGCACCACAACCATTTTCAACTAATAATACGAAATTTTCTTGAGCCCCAAATCAGCATATCACAATGATTTCTGAATGATTTGGAATGTCTGCAAAATGTTTTTTTTTTTTTAAAGAATACAATATATTTAAAAACAGTTATTTTAAATTGTAATAATATTTCACAATAACTTGTGATCAAGTAAATGCAGTCTTGGTGAACAGAAGACTCTTCTTTAAAAAGCATTCTGACCCCAAACTTTTGAACAATAGTGTAGTTGGTGATTCAAGTTGCATGTCTGAAACATCAATAGTCAATAAGATCAAGCTAAATGAAGTTTAAACAACAGTTCAAGATTTAAGCTATAGGCCAAGAGATCTTCACATTATTATTCTTATGATGACAGATATGGTGGAGTTGATGCTCATGCAGAATGCTCAGATGCACCAGATCATCATGCACAACATGATGCTGAAGGCTCTTCCACCAATGGCTGTGTCCCCAGGTGGAAATCATACCACACCTCACATAGCCTCACATTCAGGGCAGGTAACCATCAGGGGATATTGTGTTCAACGTACATGAAGTTGATATTTGTTCATTTCACAATGTAGTAGTAAGTTACAATGCTAATTTGATGTTATTTAGGAACTTCATTCAACAGTGAGAGGAGGGACTGTTCATCATCACCATCACTACGGCTCCCATGGACCACCTCTCCCTCCAATTGGCTACTCTGTTTGGCCCTCTACAATGTCAGCAGGACAAGGCGGGACTTATCAGCCAGCAGTGCAGCGTGTTATTGGTCCTGTAACTCTGCCTCCCTTAAACACGTAAGAGTCAACAGTGTAACTATGAATAATAATGAATACATATTAAAATGGATCAGAAATTCTTTGGGAACTGTTGCTTGTAAGTCTTGTCTCTATACTTTATAAGCTGGCTGGTCGGTTTCATTAACTGCTTAGACTAGTCAGTTACATAAAACCATAGATTGGTCTAATTTGAATTTGAAAAATAAGACTGATTACTCCTTGGCTAACTGCTAGTTGGTCAGGCTACTTCTTTATACTCAGTCTTAAAATAGTGACTATGTTTATGCAACTGGCCCCTGCAGGACCTTAACTCAACTTTATCACTTACCAAACCGGGTGTTGTTTACATATGTTGTTCATACATATATGGGGTCTTACAATATCAGATGTTTCACATACTGGGTGTACAAATGTTTTTGCCAAAAACATAAAAATCACTGCATAATTTTAAAATTAGCCTCAATAAGGTATTTTGTGGTTCTTTTGGTTTTAAAACATTCACTTGTCAGTCATTGTGAATCATATACTCATGTTAACTTGTTTTGCCTTGAAGAATGGGAATTGATGCAAACTCCAGAACTCCACTTGGACTCTGAGGTAAACATAAAGTAATATCCCTTTCTCTTTATCTATATTAAAATATTACAATTTATATTATTTTTCTAAGATACTAGAAGTTTAATATCTTATTTCCTCCCTTTTTCCAGCCAAATTGCCAAGTGCAGACGGATCCTGCTTCATCTTCAAAGATTGACACATTGACATAAATGTTTTTTTATATTTAATTTACAATTTTCAATACAGCAGGCATTGTTTTCCTAGGGATTTATTGTGATTTTAATTTGTTATAGCCTAATAATTGAAGGATTTATTAAATGTTATTACAGTGATATTTTAAAAGAGCTTCAATTGTGTTACTCAGTTTAAAAAAAAAGGTTAAAATCACTGGTATGTAGTTTTCGTGGCTGTTCTGCCATACAACACACTTTTAAAATACAATCCTGTATTTGCAGTGCAGTGCAGTCATACTAGGGTTACTTGTTGCCAAAGTCATACAGGCAGTACAGTGTGTAATGCTGTCTTGCGCAACACAAAGCTCATAAGTCTGGCTAACTGAGGGTATGTCATGTCAAGCAATGATGCTGATGTTTAAAATACTACACACGCCTTCTCTGCTGTAAACAAGGTTTAACAAATATAGAACATTTAACAGGTTAAAGCGCATCCACTCGATATTTTTCTTCCGCTTTGAGACATGTGATGCTCAGTGGCGCCTCTGATTGGTTACATTATTTTCCTGTCAAATGTTTAGCAGTACAGCTAATCAGTTTACTTATATATATATATATCACAAATTCACGGGATGTACGAATAAAAAATGTAAGTTATTAAATTGTGTGCCGTTTTTAATAAAACGTCGTTTCGTTTGTAACAGAGGCCGCATCCTTCGAAGGCTCTGTAGCGCCGTAACTGGCGGTGTGAGTGGAGAGTGGGAGGGCCTAGCCGGTGAGCAGTTGTGTGGGGGTGTCGCAGTTGACAAATCAGTGACGCACTAAGCGTAACTGCTACGGAAGGCTATTGAAACACGAGTGGCTGAATTTCTCGGGTACAAAGTCTTCAGTATAGAGACCTGGCACTAATAAACCAAACAGAGTCTTATTCATCGTGGTGGTTTGTGATGTATGAATGGATAGTTGACGGATTATCATCGCTGTTCGTGCCCTTTTCTGGTGAGAAATCCGCAGCCTGGCCTAGTGAGCACGGTAACGGTGTAGCACGAGACGCGGGCACAGACGCGCAGCGGCAGGAGAACAGCAGGCCCGCCAAACGAAACTATCAAAGGTGTAGTATCAGTCATTTGTATTCCTCATTTCTGAATGAACCGAATTTGTTTTTGTTTTCTTTTTTTGTGAACACACAGTGCTTTGTTTTTGTCGTTTTGTGTCTTGTTCATTTACATGAACAATAGGCAGTGTAGTATTAGCATTTGTCTTTAGGGGCAGGAATCAGTCCAATGTAAACAATTAATGGACTGTTTGTTGTAATTGGTCTTATTACAGTTTTGGTTGTCATTTTGGTAATTGCACTATATGATGTGGAGTGTTATAGCAAGTATATGAATAAATATGCATGTTCTTTACTAAGGCCAAGTGGTATTTTCTGTTTGCTAGTGTTCTGAGGCTTAGTGATTTTATTTTTAGTGCGATTTTTCGTCTTAATCCTGAAGTGTTTTGTGTTCTCCTGGGTTTCAGTGTGTACTCTGCTGATGGTGTGACAGAATATCCAGAGGTCAAAAGAGCAAGACATGGTAAATATTTAGATGAGATCTTCCATGTAAACAACAGTGCCTAATGCAACTCCACTAAACATTTCTCATTTACCTACTAAAATATATCATTGTCTCTGTCAACAGATGTGATCATCAGGGTTGTCAAGAAGACTTTTGCAGGAATTGCTGGGCTGTTCCGTTCGAGACACCGCAGGAAGGCAGAACATGAAAAGCAGAAAGCCTTTACGCAGGTATGTTCATATAATCACCACTAAGCATATGCAAACACATGTACAACATTTGTTGTACAGCCTTGGTTTCATGAATTCTGCACATTGTCTTGTTTCTTGTGCTTGCTGGTGGCTCAGGTTGGCAGGGTTGCCTTTATGGGTATTGATGACATATACAGCAACAGCCTGAGTTCATGGACTGAGAGTGACGGAATGGGTGAGTGTGACCTATCAGCATGTCTCTGTGATCTGGTGGAAAATTTGACAGGCATGCACTACAGTTCACATGTTTGGGATCAGTAGTATTTTTGTTTTTTTTCCTGTTCTTTTGAACTTTCTATTCATAGACGCATTAAGCAACATTCATAATAGAAATGTGCATATTAGAATGATTTCTGAAGGATCGTGTGATACCGAAGACTGGCGTAATGATGCTGAAAATGTAGCTTTGGCATCACAGGAATAAATTACATTTTAAAATATATTAAAATAGAAAACAGTTTAAATTGTAAAACAAATGGTGAGCATAAGATGCTTTTTTCATAAACATTAATACAATCATACTGATCCCAAACATTTAAACGGTAGTGCACATAAAGCGTATTTCATACTTGTCGGTTTCGTAATGATTTTAATGTAGCCTATCTCTATTTAGATAAACAGATTGAAATGGGACTTAAAAATAAAGAAAGAACAGCAGCCAATGTCCACCACAATGCCCAGGCTTTACGTAAACCTGAGTAAGTATCATTTAGTCAAAAATTTTTAAGTGTTTCAGATTTTTAAGCTGTTTCTCAAATTGTGTTTTTATCTGCCACCGTTTTAATGTTTATCTTTCTTGATGTAATGAATATCAAGTTGTAATTAGGGCTGCCCTCGACTAAAGATCTTTCTAGTCGACTAGCAGTCGTTCATTTAAGCAATTAGTCGACTAATCGCGTGTTTATATTAATAAACCATATAAATCATAATAATGAGCCTTGAATCGCCTGTTTATATAATACAAAGCCTGATCAGCGCTCAAACGCAGGCATAAAGCTTGCAGCAAACGTAATGATTATGAATGTGGTGTGAAAAAAACAGAAGGAAACTGTCTGAACATTTGATTTATTGATAAACTAGTGTTTTGTGTGTTTTCGGCTGCAGAGATGAAGTCGACGATGCTGACTATATGCAAGTTTCATATGGATTACATAATTAGAGAATATTTGTTTTAGATTGAATTGGTTAATTTAAAAGTAGACATTTCAAGCTTTCCATAGATATATTTCTCATGTCTGTGAGGCAAGTATACGCTAAGTTTCGGTTCATTTTTGTAACGCGCTCAACTTCACTTGAGACCGAGACGGCAGAAAGCGCATCCTGTTTGTTTTCATTATTTTACAAAAGCACAAAGTTTGTTGTTATTGTGAGTTTACAGAAATAAAAGCAAACCATTTACAGTTTCGAATGTTGAATTATTCTTATCTGAATTAACAAAAATGGAGTATTTTAAGTTAAATGCAAGTGATCGCACCGATGCCTTCATGTCATGCAGTAAGAGCGTTTGAATATGCGCCAATTAATAGTGCACATTTATCTAGGTTAATGTTAGAGTGAGCGGACATGTAAAATTGCTACTACTTAGATGTTTTAATTCATAAGTCGATGAATGATAGGCGAATGTTTGGATATCCTGCCGTTAAAGATCTGCGTGATTTTGGCACTTCCTGTGGAGGTTTTTTTTTTTCTGCAACTTACTAATATTTTTTTTTTTTTTTTAATCGACTAAGCCTCGTCTCATCAACTGACGGTTAGTCGACTATTAGGGGGCAGCCTTAGTTGTAATGGTTTAAAATTTTTACATAATTAAAGGGGAGATTGACAATTTCTATTCATATATAAAAAGAGCAACATATAATCTTTCTTTTCTAATTCCTCAATATTCCCACATTCTATGATGCACAGAATATGGGTGTATTTCAGCCAAACAATAAACACTCAGTAATTATGAATAATCATGCATTATGGAAACAATAAGAAGCATTCATGAAAGCTGGGTATGCATGCACACAATTTAGTGTAAAATGAGGTGATTTTTTTTTTTTTTTTTCCCCGCCATGACATCTCTGTGTATTGAAGGAAACATAAACTGGTCACAAATTACTAACCGCAGCGTCTTTGCTTGTTTGCTTGTTTACTTATTTACTATTGTGTACATTGCTGCCATTAAACAGTGTGTGAATTGCCTGCGCAGTGTGTGTGTGTGTGTGTGTGTGTGTGTGTGTGTGTGTGTGTGTGAATAATAGCAGAAATTACTTCTCTAAAAAGTATTTTTTACAAATTGATCAAGGAGCCTTCATTTCAGACATTAATAAGCAGATGAACCTAACTTGCCATATGCTAATCGAAGAATCAAAATAAGGCTTGGGATACGTACTTCTGCTTCGTAACTGTAAAACTTATTCTGGATTGTTGATGTTACTAAAATGATTTGTTCTGTAACAGTCTCTGCATTTATCTTCTTTAGCAGTGGAGCAATGCTGTACAAGGGAAGCCAGGACAGAGGCAGGGAGATGCGCCGATCCCTAAAACTAGTGCCGTCTTGCACCACCCACGGGCTGAGCACAAGACCGGCTGAGATGGAGCACCCGAGCCGCACACACAAACCTTGCCTGACCGTGGAGGAGGTAGGAAAACTCAGTTTTTAATGTACTGTGAAGCTTGGTGAGTCGATGTCTTTGATTTCCTGAGCATCTCTGTTTTGAATAGGCATTGAGAGAGAGTGATCGGGAGCATTACAGGAAGCTAGTAGAGATGGCGTCTGAGAAATACTCAAAAAGCAAACCATTGCCGTTTGGACGGATGAAGCCTCCAATGTAAGTCCTTAGAACACTTTTGAAATCATTGTAGCTTTGCTGGAGGAAATTAACGCTATGTTTATTTTAATCTTTTAGCACAAATTTCTCCCTTGATGGGCATAAGGCCAATGGACATACCTCCCTCAATCGCACTACTGACATGAGCAGACCTGCTCCAGTAAGAGGTGAGCTTAATTATGATCTAATATACACCCAGCAGTAGCAGCCCCACCCCAAATGAGTGTTGATAATAACGTTACCCTAATAAACACTTCTTTTTTTTCTGTGCTGTTTTAACCTTTTGATGAAGAGCTTCCATGATACTTTTTACAATCAAATCAAATTTTCTGTTCGCCTTCAGCCATCCCTAACATGTCTGTCTGGCGGGATCCAGTATCACTGATGCAGACTAAAGACAGGTAACACTGAAACATTATGCATACACATTATTGATAAATAAATGCACATCTACATTTATTGATTCAAATTTATTTTATTTTTAAATCTGCTATAGAAAAATAGATGTTAATCACAGCACACCAGGAAATGATGTCAAGCAAGGAGCCTTGGATAATCAAACTGCAAGAAAAATCGTAAGTGCTCAGTGAATCTGTGTATCTTCCGATCATTTGTTTTTTTTATTTAATATCGAAAGCAGAAAAATGAGGAAACTGCGCCTTTTTTTTTTTGTTTTTCATTTTTATATACAAAAGTAGAAAGTGAATAAACAAGTTGAGTTTCATGCAACAGATTCTTAAAGTAGCGAATGACTATTATTCTGTTGAGCAGAATTGAGGAACAACTGATGTCGACACGGTTTAACGTTTGGCTGACCAATCAGTTTCATTCCCGCTCACATGTAGAGATTGAATATTCAAGCTGTTTATTCATTTACTACCCCTGAACGTAATAAATAAATAAAACCGAATTCTTGGTGCTGTTTTCTCATTTTTTTTTTTTGCTTTCAATATTAAATCAAAAACTAATGATTGAAAGATAAATGATTTTAGTGTCTTATTCAGGACATGCAAGTGTTGCTGTCTACAAATGAAATTTGGAAAGTGATTTTTTTTTTTTTTTTTAAATGTAAGATTAAAATGTTTTTTTGAAAAGTCTTACGTAGCTGTAATTTGACTACATTTCAAAGGTATATGGTATTTAATGGCTTCTTATAGTCTGATTTATAAGTGTAGTTCTGTTTTCCTCACCCTCTCTCTAGCCTGTAGATGTGGATCTGTCAGCTGAGGTTGAAGCCAGGCTGAATCTCAAGGAGAAAGACACAGCTGCAGGACCCTTGCTACCATCCAGATCTGAACTGATTACAGATACAGTAAGGCGCAGTGAGGAGGAGTTTCCCAGACTGACCAAGGTTAGTGTCTTATAAAAATCCTGCCCTTTATAAGTGTTGTTATACCTCACTCTGTCTGGTTGTTGCTTTTTTTTATTTTTTTTTTTTTTAAAAAGTATTCAAGAAATATTGTGAACATGTGCAAACATATTTCTGTATTAATTGGAATTTGATGATATTCTGATTATAAATGTCACATATGTGTTAACCTGATTTGCTATAAATTCAAGCTTCTAAAAGTCCAAATATTCTAAAATATCCTTTAAACAGAATACATTTTTTAATCTATGCAAACAAAAGTAAGCAAGCCCAATAAAGGCGGGTGCACACTGTGCGATTTTGGCCATGATTTGGTTGTCTGAGACAAATTTTGAGAATCCTAAAAGATTCCTATAATCCTAGGCAAAAATCTGTAGTCTTTGATCGCTAGTTTGACATGTTCTCCGACAGCCGATTAATGACCGTTGCGATCAAATTTTACCTCCGATGAAATTCTGTCAGTGTCAGAAGATTTGGCGCACAGTCCTGCAGTGTGACTTCTCCTATGACGAATGTCAAATTGTCTTAGTTTTTCAAGACAAGCCATTATCAAAATGAACGGTAGAGATTTCTTTGTTAGCCACCACTTCAGTCCTGCGTGTAATGGAGCTCACTGTCACCGAATGTGTGTGGGTTGATGATGTAAAACTCCGGACAAGTTTTCATGCGTGCGTCCATTTTTAAAGCATCTTGACTGTCGTACAGTTTGACATATAGGACAGCTGAGATCCCACAGTGTGACATGAGGATCATGTTCGTACAGTTTGACAAGCAACAATCATAAAGGACTATTATAAATCGCACAGTGTGCACCCGCCATGACTTGTTTGCTTGGGTAACATTGAGTGCCATGTAAACGGGCATATTCTAATATTTGTGAAGAGTAAACCTCTTTTTCGGAATAAAGACCTTTACTGAACAATGATGTGCATGTAATTGTCTCAATTGTTTCCGGTTATGTTTCACTGTCACATTTGTTCCTTTGCTTCTTGTTTAAATGTAATTGTTGTCTATGTATCATATAACAGGAGATGCAGCAGGAAGTGAGTGCTGCTCTTGCTCAAAGTGATCCAAACCTGGTTCTGTGCAGTGCTTTCAAACTGCGTATCACACAGAGGGATCTGGCAACCCTGCAAGAAGGAAGCTGGCTCAATGATGAGGTAGTGTCATTTCAAAAGACTTATTCAAAATAATTAGGAATGCACAGTATATTGGTACCATATTGGCTATCAGCTGATATTGTATATTTAGTTCTGCACCCCCCCCCCCCTTTTTACAATACTTTCGCCATGTTCGCCAAAAGTTAATCTTTAAAAATGGAAGTAATTTGATTAAACTGTACTAAATTTGTTAAATGTAATCTTTAGCAATTTTCAGAATCAATATCATTCTTTTATACTGTGCATTTAAATGTATTTATAACATTTAATAGTATTTTTAGTGTTTTTTTTTTTTCTTTTCATTTAGGCAAAATACTATAGAATTTATAATGACTATAAAAAATTTATTTATAGTCATTTATTGGTTATTGGCAGTAACATGAAAATAATTGTTGTTTTCATAATTTTTGTCTGTCATACTCTTAAATCAAAATAGTCAAGTCTGACCTCTCTAATTGATACACATAATCTGAAAGTTCTTAAGACACACTACCTTTGATTGAACATGTAACCCTGTCGCTCTCAGGTGATCAACTTCTACATGAATCTCGTGATGTCCCGTAGTGAGCAGGAAGTAGGAGGCAGAAGGGTCTATTCTTTCAGTACCTTCCTCTTTCCCAAGTTGCATGGTGGTGGACATGCTTCAGTACGGCGCTGGACTAAGGCTGTAGACCTCTTCCTGTATGACATCATTCTGGTCCCCCTTCACCTGGGTGTTCACTGGTCCCTTGCTGTGAGTAATTAACTATAAGTGTTATGGATTCAAACATTAGAAACCCTTATATTAACAGTAGCAGTCTGATGCAGCACAATGAAAATGACACAAGCTTTCATTGTTTGGTGCCTGATGAATAGTGTTAAAGGATTGAATTGAATGTTTTATTAGCTTTTATTTAATTTGTGTCTGTGTGATGACTTTGTGTAATGTTTCCTCCTTTTTCCACGGTAGGTTGTTGACTTCAAATCAAAGTCTGTACTATCATACGACTCCATGGGTCAACGGCATGATGACATCTGCAACATGATTCTGTAAGTGATAATGTTGTGGAGCAACATACTTAATAATGATATCCCACTGCGTATATATTTTAGGACAAGCGGTTTGCAGCTAAAATTATAAGTTTGTGTAATTGTGCTGTTTGTGCTGATGAGGTTAAATGTATCCATGTTAAGGTTTGTTTTTCCACAGGTGACTACTCGTTTATATTAACCTAATGACTGCATCTGTCCATTAGGCTTTATCTGAAAGAGGAGTTCAAGGTGAAGAAGGGAAAAGATTTGGACATGTCAAAGTGGACCTTGAGCAGTTTACGTCCTTCTGTAAGCAGTTGTATATTTACACAAGTTGTTCATAAAATCCTATAAGAAGAGTCTAAGGGTGTGTTCACACTTGGCAAGCTTGGTGTGATTGGTGCAATTGCTGTTAGTGCGGCTTATTTGAATAAGTGTGAACGCTGCCGTTTGAAACCTGGCGCGCACCAAACAAGTGGACCGGGACCCCTGAAAAGGTGGGTCTCGGTCTGTTGCGTTTCAACTGTCATGGACTAAAGACATCTAAACGAACCAAAAACAGGCCGTGATGTCATAAGATGCGACCCTAAAAAGGACAGAATGCTCAAGCATACCTGGTTCTTTTCATAGGAGCTACGTTGCCAATCACAGTTCAGTGCAGACATCGGAAAAGCCATCTCCTTGCAGCAGATCTTCATTTGTTTGCTGTTTTGACTCCTTTACATGTTCTGTAAGCACTTTGTGAGTTCTTAGCTGGTAAAAACACCATCAAATGTATGCACATATACAACGAGCACGTTTAGCCCAGCACTCAGCATTGTTTCAGATGTTCGGTAAGTTCCGTCGCAAAATATGCATCATAAAAGCCGTTTTTTTTTTTTTTTTTTTTGCTTTGTATCTTTAGGTTCGGACTTAAAAGCAAACCAGGACTAACAGGTTGTTTTTTTTTTATTTTATTTTGTCCGGTCCAAAAGAATCCAGAGAACCAAACTACAAGTGTGAACACACCCTAAGACTGTCAGACAGGCTCAGCAACTTGATTTAAAGTGTTTACTTAAATATTACCAAAATTCTAAATGAATTTAATATTATTTCAGGGTAAAAGTTACAAGACATCAGTGATCACCATACTTTTTAACCAACGTTGTCTCATCAGTCCACAAGAGGGCGCAACATATAAATGAAACAGCACTGAGTTATATTGTAAGCAGATAAAATGTATAGAGTCTGCTTTTGGTTCTAGATGTGTGCCAAGCACTGATTTTGCGTTCAAATGCGACCTATATTCAAAGTTTAATTTGACAGCTGTAGAAGTGTTTCATTCTGGGGCAGGAATAACACTTGCACTTTAAGCTCAGTTTTAATTATTGTTTGTAGGAGATCCCGCAGCAGAAGAATGGTAGTGATTGTGGTGTGTTCGTATGCAAATATGCTGATTATATCTCCAGAGGACGCAATCTCACATTCAGACAGGTACTGCTTATTTAAACCCTGCTTATATATATAATTATTGCACAATTTTTATTTACTATTTATTCTCTCTTTAGAATCATATGCCGTATTTCAGGAAAGTTATGATCTGGGAGATCCTCAACCAAAAGCTGCTGCAGTAGGAGTGTTGGGAATGTTGTACTGACTGAATCAGATTGACCAAAGCACAGGACCACCATACGTCTGTCCCTCCTGCTCTTTTCAAGAGACTTTTGACTTTATATTGGCCTGTTGCAAAATTCCACCCAATTCTATTAACAGACAGTGGATTACCGGTTCCCGACTGGGTTTGTTTGCACAAATAACCAACCCCTGCTGTATTAATCCAAACACTAAAAACACAAATGTGGTTCAAGGAGCAGAACACTGGACTGGGGTGTGAATAGATTTGTGCAGGTGGAAGCCTCATTAGCTGTTGTTGAGAGGCCGGAATTGTTTTCATTCCAAGAATGTAGTCTTATCGCCCCCTACAGGTTATACTGTGAGCAGTTCCCAACTCGCAGAAGTTGCTGTTGATGTTCCCATGTTTAGTTACAATGGGGGGGGTAAAACAAAATGGACCTTTTTTTCAGTAAGCTGTCAGAGTTTCTTAGCGTGGGGATGTTTTAGCATAAACATATCTCTTTTTACATTATATCTGGATTAATGAGGAATAATATATTTATTTTGTTTGAATGAGATGCAGTTATATCAGTTTAGTACGTCAAGACTTGTGTGTTTTAAAACCAACAATCGTACCCATTAGTCTCAGAGCATCTTACTAGCAAGTTTTAATGTGCATGACGATGATGGTACTTGCATTGAAAGCAACAGTATTCAGTGGATCGGTTTTGTTTCTTTTGTGTCTCTACACAGTCCTGGCCTCCAAGTGCCTTGATCCGAGTGCATCTCATATTTGAAAGCCGTAAAATAGAAATGTGGAGTATTATGGCTTCGCACCTGACATGCTTGTTTTATAGTTTTCTGTGTGTAAGGAAGCAACAGAGCTTAACACAAGTAAAAACCAGAGCTGGATGATGGGGAGGGGAATGCATTGGTCTCATTTTTCTGATTCTAAATGCTATATTCATAATCCCAATGGCTGTATTAGACATTCTTATTGAACTGGAAATGTGGAGCAGTGAAGTTGTGCCAAACGGACATTTCAGTGGTTAAGTTCTGCAATATTCCTCTCTCATCCAGTAATACAGGATCAAAAAGTGCTTTAAGAAAAAGGTCTATATTTATTTGTTTGTATGTGGCTCTTCTGTTTAGGTTGAGCTTGAGTGCATATCCTGAAGTGGAATTGTTTGTGAGAATGGAGAGTGTTTCGATTGGCAGAGGGTGAGTTCTGATGTGAGCTTTAATATAGAAAATGAAAAGGCCCACTGCAAATGAACCGTTTTTGTCATTAATGCAGAATGTTGGTCATTATTTTTGTAAGTAATAAAGATGTGAAAAAGAAACATGTCTTCTGTCTTAGTCTCACTCTCTAATACAACAACTAAGGTCAAATTCCTGTCACAAGAAGTTGATAACCAACATATTTGATACTGTTTTATCTGTTTAATTGGTAATTAAAGCACCATATGCAGCGAAATAAATTTAGTTACATATATTGAGCTAATGCAGTGTCATTGAAACTTAAAATTATGTAGTACTTTTGTTCTGCATGGGTGCATTAAATTGACTTACATTTTCACAAAAAGATTTCTATTTCAAATAAATGCTGCTCTTTAGAACTTAATGAAAATAATCCAGTTTCCACAAAATTACTAAGCAACTGTTTTCAACATTGATAAGAAACATTTCTTGAGCCAAATCAGCATATTAAAATGATTTCTGAAGGATCATGTGACACAGAAGACTGGAGTAATGATGCTGAAAATTCACAGGAATAAATTACATTTTAAAATGTATGAGAACAGAAAACAGTTAAATTGTAATAATATTTCACAATATTACTGTTTATCTTGTATTTTTTAATCAAATAAGTGCAGCAATGGTGAGCATAAGAGACTTCTAAAAACATTTTTAAAAAATCATACCGACACCAAACTTCATTTATATTTATTTATTATTGTAATATTCACTTAACATTTAAAATCTATTTTTTTTTTTTTTGTAAACATTGTGAACAGACATGGAAAATATTTCAGGCAGCACATGAGACAGTCTTTTAATATGCGCTCTTGACATTCTGCGCTATACAGTCAACAAGTTTAAGGCAGGCCTATATTTTTCCATCCATTACACTATTCTAATCAGTAGGGCCAACAGGTGTCAAATAAGCACACAAATGTAACCTTGCACTCTCCTTGCCCTCACTTCACACACTATCTGGAAACAGTTCCATGGTGTACTGTTCACAGGAGACAACTGTCAGTGATGCACTTCCTGCTCTGCCATCACGTGACCTACAGGCTAATTTATTGATAAGCCTGAATTATTTAGATGGCCCAGTGTGTTCGGAAAACACAGCAGCTGGTCTTCACGTGATGAAACAAATATCTGTCCTAGCTTTTTGCCCTAATGTATCTCTTATCTTGCCCACTTGTATCTGGATAGGTACAGTAAGAAGAGCCATTTCAAAACTGATATAAATGAACATTACAGACAATATGTAAACAATACAATACATAATTTAGCACCAAGTTTTGTGTCTAAGATCAGTCTTTTTCAGTGTGTATTATTAATATACTGAATTATGTGTATTTTACTGTTTTCCCATTAGGAAACTCAATGTTTCAGTATAGATAGTAATTATTGGTCCCACTTTATATTAAGTATCTGTAACTACTATGTAATAACATATAAATTAATCATTTGATACAATGCAGTTATCGTGTACACAGCCTGTTCATAATCTTACCCGTATCCCACCTCAACAGCAGCGAAAGTGTTTTGCAATACAACATGAACACAATTACAAAGTACATTGTACCTAACAACAGTTTGTTTTGTTTTTTTATGTAAGTACATACAGTAGTTAAAGACACATACACTCTTATAAATAATGGTTCCAAAATGGCGTTTCTGCAGAGATGCTATAGAAGAACCATTTTTGGTTTCCCAAAGAACCAATTAATTTTTTATTATTATTGTGAAGAACTTTCTAATAATCTTAGGGTACGTTTACACGACAACGGTGTACTAAAAATGGAAGCGCTTTTCGCAAATAGGTGGCAACATTCTCAAAACGATCCCCATTCACACGGATACGTTAAGATGACTAAAACATTGTATTATGTATGCCATGCCAGTAGTTGGCGATGTCCACCCTCTATAGACCTTATGCGGCAGAGAAACGTGCGCGCCGCCATCTTTAGAATTTTGTCTTTGAACTTCCGTTTTTGCGGTACCCTGTATATTTCTATGGAATCGCTGTCAAAGAATAATTAGCTGGTGAAGTGGATTTACTTAATGTAGAGTTAACAAAAGTTATCATGAGCATTGTAATGTTTAAAGCAGATGTCTTAACAAATGTCAGTAGACCGGGAAGATTTTAAAACGAGCAGTTCATGAGGAAATAAGTAAGATCGCTGTGGAAATACAAACCGGAAGTCAAAAGACAAAGAGCGCAGCGCTGTAAAGGGGCGGGGCTACATAAGGTCTATTCGGTTTTTAAGTCTGACATCACGCTGCAGCGCTTCCGGGTCCAAACGCTCTATCTCATACCACAAGAAAACAACAAATGGTGCTAATATAGACACACGATGTGGTGTAATACTTCCAAAAAATTATAATCATATCCTTTATCTCCATAACAAAATCCCAGATGGCCAGACAGTGATTCATCTTTTATAAATCATTAAAATATGTGAGCTGTGAGCACGGAGACTGTTGTGTAGACTGTAAGTATTTTAAATGTTTAACTTTAAAATGTTAAATGTTTAATATGAATAAATAGCGCTCATAAACAGCCATGGAGATGCCATTCTCAAGTGAAACGAGTCCAGGCTTGGACCCAGAAACAGCGTTTCTTACGTCATGACTTAACAAGTGGATAGAGTGGTGGAACTATGACGCATTTTTGTAGGCCTAAACCCGGAAGCGAGTTAGCATTTTAGCACTTCTGGTCCATCATCCCAAAGTTTATTCTACGACATAAAATACAGCAGTATTAACCTACCCGTGATTTTTTAAGCTGTTACGTGTCTTGAAAAAGGCGGTTGCTAACAAGTGGCTAAATGGGACTACAGAGGCTGTCGGCGATATTAAACGTCATCACGCCAAACAGGTAAGCTCGGTCCGCTTTTACAGCCTTAATCAATAATTGTGCTCTTATAAACTATTTGTGACTAGCAGGGCGGGCGAGAGCCGTGAGGGAACGGCGCGAGGCCGGTGACGCGAGGGTTAACGAGCTCCACCTGTGAGGCGCACCGGCCTCGAGTCTCTCACGGAGGAGCTCCGGAAGCATAAAAGGAGGAGCGACGATAGTGAAGGACGAGAGAGGACCAGGCCTGGACTTTAGTTTGTTTTATTATTGTGACGAGCAGGGCGGGCGAGAGCCGTGAGGGAACGGCGCGAGGCCGGTGACGCGAGAGTTAACGAGCTCCACCTGTGAGGCGCACCGGCCTTGAGTCTCTCACGGAGGAGCTCCGGAAGCATAAAAGGAGGAGCGACGACAGTGAAGGACGAGAGAGGACCAGGCCTGGACTTTATTTTGTTTTATTATGTTTGTGTGGCCGGCAGACGTCCGCGAGGGTCTGCCGGCATTACTTTCGTTTTGTTCTTTGTTTATTTTATTAAAGTTTATTGTTTGAATGTTCGCCGGTTCCCGCCTCCTTCTTCCCCCATCACTCGAACTGTGTTACACTATTCTAACTCAAACTTTCAGGGAAAATGTTTTTATATAAAAACTGAAAGAGTTGTCAGAAGCTTAGTAGTGGCAACGTTGAAATTGTGCGACTGTGGTGTAGCTCGTTTATAACCTACGTTTAGCTTTTTACTTCTGGCAACTGCATATAGGCTTCAAAATTCATAAAAGTTGTGTTCATCTGTGAAAATGATCTTAATGGACAAAACGTGTAAGTATCATAAACTTTTGTCGATCACAGAGCTTATTTTATTATCCAAAAGCCTATGGAAAAATCCTATTGGCCGACTGGCCTACAAAGTGAAATCATAGTTCCACCACTATAGACTGACCATGCAATAGAGGGTATGCATAGACGTCACTTTCCCGCCGGAACGCGCTCCCTCAGCTGGACTGAGTGGCAAAAGAACCTGCTGCATGACTGGATTTAATAGGGGAAACTGTGAAAACGCGAGTAAAACAAATTATTACACTAAAGGTTGGGCTCGAAAGTGTTCCTTATGACATGTCAAAGAAACCTAATCCATGGATATTGACATATGCAGCCAAGAATCGTGTTTCCTGACATTTATATGTGCCTGATTTCGACGCCAGGGAAACACATAAAGCAAATCGGCCTGTGAACGCTTTATATAAATACAATATAGGTAGGTCTAAATCTGAGTGATCACTTATATCAATGTTATATATATCGTCATATCATCCAGCCCTAAAACTTGTATATTTTGTGTCAGCGTTTATTTAAAAACACCCAATTATGCAGAATATAAGATGGTAAATATTTAATTGATGAGTTGTCAACACAATATATAACAATACAATATATAGGGTATGATTTTACCCCAAAATCCAACATTTTGACACAAAATGATAACTGCAAAACATGTTTCTTTGCCTGGAGTCCAGCTGTTTCTGTGAATTGCAGTGACCTATTTGCTTCTTTTTTCTGTAGCTTTCAGCAGTCTGTAAAAATATACCTCAGATTTTGTGTCAAATCTATTTGTACAGTCAGTCGCAAAGCTCTTTCCCTGTGTTGGATGTGTTTTGTGTGTTTTTCCCGGCATTCACGCTGAAAACCAATGCTGCCACTCAGTCTTTTGCCACTCAGTGGGCGTAACCGCAGTCATAGCGGTCGACGGTGACGTCACGTGCATACCCTCTATACACATGTGCATGACGTCACCGTTTTCCAGAGATGGTCTTATTATTGGGAGATACGAGGGTCCGTGGCTCTACCATTGGAGAAAATGTAACAGCTAACTATGATTGTGCCTTGATATCCATGGATGTTAAAGGTTCCATATGGAACATAGACGGCTATAAAGAACCTTTATTTTTAGGAGTGTAATGCAAAGTGTGACCTAATTATTATTTAACAACTAAGATGCAACGGGTATAATAATATACTCATTCAAACAGCTGAATTTGTGACAAAACAAGGAAAATATAAACCATTAAACTAATAAATTATCAGACTGAAGTCAAACTCTTTAGAATTTGATGAAATCATTGGTTTACAATGTCACTGAGCAAAGAACATTCTTGCTTTCTTAAAATGTGTTTTTGCCAAAATTAAAGTTGATGGTTTTACATCTTGTGGTCATATTGCACAAGGGCTGCATTAAAATCACCCTGGGAGTTCCTCCAAGCCCTTTCTCACCTCAAGGTTTTGTGCCAGAGGTCAAAACATGGTACAGCGTGGAGGCGGACGTATTTGTGTCCCCCCTGAAGAGCATTCCAGGCAGCCATAGACAGTCTCGCGCTTCTGATGCCCCATTCCACACAGGGCGCACGGTCCTTTAGGTATGTTATGGTTGAGTAGATTTACACGTATGTGCTTCTCATCCCGCAGGTACGCCGTGGACAGGTCAGTCATGCTGGCAGCCTTCTCGTAGTAGTCCGTCACGACATCGTCCATGTACATATCAGAGTGAGTGAGCTCTTCAAACGTCCTGTCATCTACAGCAAGCAGAAATCAAGAGTCATATTTGGAACATTTCTTCAAGAATTTTTTTAAATATTACAGGTACATTTGACGACAGAAATGATCTCACCTGCTCTGAAAGGATTCCCATAGATGATTCCTGACAGGAATCTCCTGAGTCTTCCAAAGGAAAAGCGGCCAATGTATCCCCCGAGCTGGTCACGTATCTGTTCCCTCTCAAATCCTCCCATTGACTCTGGTGCTACACATATGTCTGACCAAAGATACATCGAAGGCCATTAGTTAAATAAAAAAAAAATTAAAAAAAACAGATGGAGACTACTTTATTATGAAATTCAACTAATTTCCAAGCATGCAAGCATGGATGAGCTTTAGTTTAACTCCAATAGACATACACTATTACTCAACAATTTGAAGCTGAAAAGAAGCTGAATTACTCCATTCTTTAGTTTCACATTAAACTTCAGAAATCAGTCTAAAGGCAGGAACACACCAAACCGACGCCGACGAACTATTGGTGACGAAAGCAGACTGCGGGGTTGGCTCACGTCGGCAGTACCTAGGTCCAAAGTTGGCCTGACACACCAAACCAACGTTTGACGGCCGACAGCCAAGTAGCACGTCCATTCTGCGCCCATGTAAGATGAAATGCCTTTCCGTACCAGCAGGTGGCAGTAGCTGAACAGCCAATCAGAATGAACAGATGGCACGACTGACCAACGAGCTCCGACGCCGATTCAACATGTCGAATCGGTAAAAAAAAAAGCAGACAAGGACCAATTTCAGCCAACGGTGCAGAACACTGAGAAAACTTAGTCGGCCAACGAACAAAAACTGCCCGACCGTCGCCTTGGTGTGTTCCTGCCTTAAAGACCGGAACACACCAAGGCGACGATCAGCCATCGGATGGAATGCTGGTATGGAAAGGCATTTCTTCTTACGCAGGTGCAGAACGAACGTGCTACTTGGCCTTCGGGTGTCAAGCGTCGGTTTGGTGTGTCAGGGCCATTTTGGACCCAGACGCTGCCGAAGTGAGCCAACCCCGCAGTCTGCTTTCGTCGCCACTAGTTCGTCGGCGTCGGCTTGGTGTGTTCCGGGCTTAATAAGCTTATTTGGAACGCAAAATTTCTTGGAGGATCACAAAGGTTTTGCGAGAGAACGCAAAAACATTGAAATGATTTTTTCCTCCCATCCCATATTTTTCCACCACCATATCCCTTTAGGAGTTTTGTATAAATGTCTTAAGTGTCATTTTTGATCAGTTTAATGCATCCTTGCTGAATAGAAGTATTAAAGGTGCAGTAGGTGATCTGGGAAATGCTAACATTAGCCTGCTAGCATTGAAAGCATACAATCCCACCCTTCCTGCATATCGCTGTCCAAAGCCACGCCTCCTCCAAAACACTGAACACACACACACAGCTGCTCTCGGCAAGGTGTCACAAGAGACGGCGTTAAACTACCTCATGTCTCAAAACACATAACATTACAATAACAATGAATGTAAACAACTTAGAGAGCTTTTACCTGACTGCTCCAGATTAATTTCGGTGTGCATACCACTGACATGGAAACGAATAATTCCAAGTCTGACTGAACAGCTCCAGTTAGAACGTCACGGGTTGCCATCTCTTAATTACGGTAGTTATGATGTGAACGCAGCATAAGCTCGTTGTTTTGATTCAGTAGGAACTGTAAAAGGTGGCTGCTGATTGTTTGTGGTACTCCGTGACTGAGGTCTATCTGTGTAAACACTGCTTAGCATGAAGGGTGCGCAAGGGTATGTAAAAACATACGTTGACAGGCAGGTAGGACATCGTATTATTTCATTTGAACCGAATATAATGGTTGGATAAACATTTTATGGTTCTACGCCTTCCACAGACGATATATATTTATAAAAATACATTTAGACCATTTAACATAGTGATTGCTATCAGGATATAAGGAGACTTTCAACCAGTATAACAAAAAATTTTTCTGTAGAGAATCACCTATTGCACCTTTAATTTTTTTTTATTTAATCTTACTGACCCCAAACTTTTGAGCGATTGTGCACAAAGAATGATAGTGTCAGAACACATTATTGGGATTATGCAGTCATTTAATGCTTACCAAGACGTCCATCAAGACGCACATAAAGCTCGAGTACACTGAATGCTATGGTCGTGTGGGCTGGAATAACAATGGCTTTATCTCGCCCTTTAGGATTTCGACCATCATCTATCTGGAACTGTTTGGGATGATAGAAAGCATTAGAGAACAGCAGATTTCACAGCTACATATATAGTTTGGCCTGGGGGCACAACTGCATTTGTTTACCCTCATGGTAGTTCCACGGACTCCAGCGTGGACGGTGAGGGAACACTGTCGTGTGGTGCGGATACTCTCCATGACAATGCACAGGATCGTGCGTCCACTCTCTTTGGACTGACGGATCAAACAATGATCCAAGTCCACTTTCCTGATATTCTAGAAATAAATGAGAGGAGAATAGACAGAAAGATTTGCGAGAAAAAGAATGTGAGAATGTATTGATTCATTTAATTTAAGAAGTACATGAGCAAGAGTGCTGCTGTTCCAAATATTAGCACATCCACAGGTAATCACAGCCATGCCAAAATAACTTCAGTTTCAGTAAAATCAGTAACTTAAATTAGAGACCCAATTAAAAAACTTTATTTCAATGTTTTTGTGAATGAAGTTTCTAGGGGGAACACAATAGGTTTGTGAGAAAACAATTTTTTTGTGAGCAAAGTCAAAGTTTCTCAGAGGAACGCAATAATTTTGTGAGAGAACGCAAAAGTTTTGTGACCGAATGCAATTATTTTGGGGGGGGAAGAATGAAAAAAGTTTTGCAAGCAAACACAACGTTTCTCAGGAGTCAAGGGAATGCAAAAGTTTTGCAAATGAACCTAAAATTTCTGCGAGCAAATGCAAAGTTCCTCGGGGAATGCATTAATTTTGCAAGAGAACGCAAAAGATTTGTGAACAAATTAAATTTTGTTTTGGAGGAATGCAAAAGTTTTTGCAAACGATCACAAAATTTTTCTGGAGTCAAGGAAATGCAAATGTTTTGTGAATAAACCCACAAATGTTAAGTTTCTAGGCAGTTGGGGGTATGCAAAAGGTTTGTAAGCAAACACAAAATCATTAAAATATAATTTTTCACCATCACCATGTCCCCTTGGGGGCTCCATAATTTTTGCTCTACCAGTGAAAATAGTTCCAAATGGAGCCAAAGCAAAATCAACCTTTGCACATCACATTTGTGTTTTGTTCCTGAATGAAATGTTTTTGAATGAATCAGTTGAGTGAATGATTCTGACTCACTCATAAATACAGTTATTTGTTGCATCTCTTCATGCAAAATGTGAGTGATACAAACAGTGAAAAGTCCTAGTACTGCTGAACAAAATACCAGCTCTCAGCCAATAGTGAGTGCTGAAACTAACTAACTGTATAAAAATATATACACAATGTCCTTTACCTTGCATTGAGCTCCCTCAGTAATGTAGGAACCTCCACCTCATGCTTGGTCACAATTCCAAAGGAGGCCTTTACTGCCACAGAGTCTGAACCACTCACGTTTACTCCCACCTCGTGGATCAGATGGTTGCCCAAACGCCCATTTAGGGAAACATCAGACTTGTCTTCATAGTTCAGGAGCTGATATGAGGACACTCCTGTGAATCAGACAGAAATACACTCCTTTGATATCACTTACAGCGTACAATTAAAGGGATAGTTCACCCAAAACATAAAATTCTGTCAATCATTTACTCACCCTCAAGTTGTCCCAAACCTGTATGAGTTTCTTTCTTCCTCTTGAGAACACAAAAGAAGATATTTTAAAGAATGTCGGTAACCAAACAGTATTTTTTTTCCATACTATGAAAGTCAGTGGGGCCCATCAGCTGTTTGGTTACCCATATTCTTCAAAATATACTCTTTTGTGTTCAGCAGAAAAAAGAAATTCATACAAGTTTGGAGAACTTGAGTAAATGGTGAGTAAATGATGACATAATTTTTGTTTTTGGGTGAACTATCCCTTAATTCAAAAAATACCTTCATTTATAACGCATAAAATGCGAAACAGTTTCAAAATAGAGTATATAATAAGTGTTTTTATGCATTTTGTAAGTACAAATTACGCAAAGATGCACATAAAATTCTTCACAAATGTTTGACTGAAGGCCAAGTGTTTTGTTCATCTATACTCATCAAGTTATTTTAATTTATTTCAAATTATGAAATCTTACTCACCTGCTGTGATCTCTTTCTCTCCCACGAGTATGTCTTTCAGTGAGAAGGGGGTTGTGGCATATTTGGTCTTCTTCCAGAAATGGCGTCTTCTCTTCCTCGTCACCAGGCTGAGGGGTTGATATCGGTCCGCTTCACTTAGACTGGGCACATGGATCAGCCGTCCAGTGTCCCCCACCTGCTTCACAAAGTTCTTAGTTGCTGCCGCAAACATGACTGTAGTTCACCGCAGCTTGAGCATATCGTTACTTTGTATGTTCTTTCACAGTAGTTTGAATTTGACTTGACTCTGGCTGTGGCAACATCGCTACCTGTTCAAAGCTAAATGAGACTGCAGAGGTGCTGCTTGGGTTTGTCCAACCAAATCATAAATAATAAAGTGGTTGTAAGCTGATCAGGATGTCCTCTGCCATATGTGTAGTGTCTTATCGGGTTCAAATAAATAGACCTGACACCATCACATCTGTTATAAGTAACTCCCTCCAAACTAGAACATAAATTGTAGTCGAGTTTATAGTGAGTATAATGATCTTATTAATGCTTGTTAATTATTGCTTCATTTTATTTGTAAACAATGTAATTAGCTTAATTGTTCTGTAATTACCTAGTTTACATTACTTGTAATGAGGTTTTAGTTTATACATTGGACAGATGATCTGATGACCTTCTTTTGTATAGCATAATAAGGTCAAACTAGTTTACATGAAGAATATTTGTTGTTAATTGTATGAGCAACACTATATTTTACTGGCAAAACTTTACAATAAATTAGCCTACTTCTAAAGCATTTATTCATTTTAGTTCATGTTAATTTCAACATTTGGTAACACTTCAGTATAGGGAACACAAATTCACTATTAACTATGACTTTTCCCTCAATAAACTCCTAAGTTACTGCTTATTAATAGTTAGTGAGGTATTTGTTAAGTTTAGGTATTGGCTGGGATCAAGAATGTAGAATAAGGTCATGCAGAATAAGGTTTTAATATGTGCTTTATATGTACTAATAAACAGCCAATATACAAGAAATAGGCAAGCTAATAAGCAACTAGTTAAAGGATCCTAAAATAAAGTGTTACCCAACATTTCTATAACATAACTAAAATCAAAAGTTGTATGTTAATCTTATTTAATGAACCTGAGCTAAAATGAACAATGAACAGTTGTATTTTTATTAACTAATGTTAAAAAAGATTAATAAATACCTTAACAATTGTATTGCTCATTGTTAGTTAATGCATTAAAGGGTTAGTTCACCCAAAAATGAAATTTCTGTCATTAATCACTCACCCTCATGTCATTCCACACCTGTAAGACCTTTGTTCATCTTCAGAATACAAATTAAGATATTTTTGATGAAATCCGAGTGTATCTGAACCACACATAGGCAGCAACATCATTGCGCCTTTTGACATCCAGAAAAGTAGTAAAAACATGGTTAAAATAAACAACGTGACTAAAGTGGTTCAACCTTAATGTTATGAAGCGACTTTTTGTGTGAAAAAACAAAACAAAAAAAATGACTTTATTTGAACAATTTGAACTGTTCATCAAAAATATCTTAATTTGTGTTCCGAAGATGAACAGGTGTGGAACGACATGAGGGTGAGTAATTAATGACAGAAATTTCATTTTTGGGTGAACTATCCCTTTTAAATACAAAGTTCTGTCATGAAACTCTAGATGGCGCAGGCTAATAGGTCCTTTAACTCAACCTGCTCGTAATCACATCGTTATCTATAGAGCACAGCTGATTGGTTCCTGCTGTATCAGTAGCCAATGAGCTTGCGTGCTTAACCTTCAAAACACTTGGGTAGCATTTGCCTTAGCAGTGCAGCGTGCTTCAGAAACCCTCCACCTTCCCCAGCTCCACCTGTATTGATCTGCTACAGGTAATTCATGTACGCTATACTGTACAGCAGCAGCATGTCTTACTTGCTCACAGCAGCGTGTTGTGTATGTATTGGCAGTAGTAAGTCCTGTACTTGCTCTGCAGCAGCAGTGTAACAGATCTATTCAGCCAAGACCAAACATGACAGTGAAAAGGCCTCCGAGAGTTGACAGAAGTAACATTAATAAATGGGACCTTATTGTACATTTTTGCCACTTGTGTTTTGTTTTGGTTATTTCTTGTTACATACTGACAGAAGTAATAAATGTTTCAAAGTAGAACAGAAACAACATATGTAAGATTTAAATTATATGTTATGTTTTACTAGAATATCATAGCAACTTCTGCTTTGAGTTAAACTTAGTTTATGGTCTATTATGTTTAAGATGGGCCAGAAATTTTACAATCTGTGATAATGTGTAATGTCCATTTTTAGGACAAGTTAAATGCTGGTGTTGCAGTGATTCACATAGATGGTGAAATAAACCGTGGTTAAAGGTGTTTCTCACCTCTTAACTGAACCAAGATCCCTTTGCCTGCACTAACAAAACATGTGGATACATTCTACTGTGAAAGGGAAGTGAACCTGTGAGTCTACATAAAGTAATTTGTTAGAATATGTCTATTCTGCAGTGTACAAGGCTCATTTGGCTAGAATGTATTTACGGAACGACTCACTCACTCATGACCTCATGTGGCTCCTCTTTATGTCCAGAAAGAACTGAGGTCCGTTACTGTTGAAGGCACACTGCTAAAACATTAATGGGGAAAAAGAGCTTTTGTAAAGAGCTGTTTATAGTTTCTAGAACACACTGTACACATGTACAGTAATACCTTGTGAGGCCAGCCAAGAACATCCTGAGGTCACTGTGTTAGTCAGGCAATTATGACGATAAGGTGGGAGAATGATTGCAAAGGGAATAAACTTCTTCATTTAGAACTGTACAAACAACTGTAGGACATGAATAGAAGGCAAACAGTTTAACAACCTATATTTGTCTTGAAGTAATTTGCCTTCTCAGATGTAGAAAGATTTGTGCAATTAGGCAGGCCTGAGTATGAATGGCCAATCCTGTACTGGTTTCAAAATGAACCCCCACCCACCAAAGTTTCGTTAGGTAACATATCCTATATCCTGTTATTAAAGAGATAGTTCACTCAAAAATTAAAATTGTGTCATCATTTACTCTTGTCGTTCCAAACCTGTATGACCTTCTTTCTTCTTTGGAACACAAAAGGCGATATTTTGAAAAATTAAAAGTGCTTTTTGTCCATGCGATTAAATTCAAATGGCTTTAATATTGAGGCACGCTAACATGGTTATTTTATTTATGTATGCAAACTTACAGTTTGGGGTATATTTTTTTAAAGGATTTTTGAAAGAAGTCTCTTATGGCCACCAAGGCTGCATTTATTTAATCGAAAATACAGTAAAAACAGTGAAATATTATTATTACAATTTAAAATAGCTATATTTTAATAGTTTAAAATGCATTTTATTCCTGTGATGGCAAAGCTGACGTTTTTCAGCATCATTTCTCCAGTCTTTAGTCACATGATCGTTCAGAAATCATTCTGATTTGCTGCTAAAGAAACATTTCTTATTATTATCAATGTATGATGAAAACAGGCTGTTTAATATTTTTGTGGAAACCTTGATACAGCTTTTTCAGGATTAGAATGGTGAAAAGAACAGCATTTATTTGAAACAGAAATCTTTTGTAACATTATATTGTCACTTTTGATCAAATTCATGTATACTTGCTGAATTAAAAAGTTTTTTTTAAAAGCCCAAACTTTCTGACCCCAAACTTTTTTACAAGGTAAAAACTAAAGCCTCCTTCACATATGGACTATATAATGTTTAAATTACATTTACATATATATATATTTTCATGATTTTATGATCATGACCTTCATCTGCAGGTCCTAGCAATACAAAGTGAAAGACGGATAGGAATATCTCATGTTTTAACTCATGAATATTAATGAGAGTGTTGAGTTATTTATGTTCATTAGCTTAGCAAATGATCATGTTTAATACTTTATGCATTCAGGTGCAACATGTAAGTGTCACATTAATGCCACTATGAAGTTATTAAATGTAATTTTGGGAGGAGTATGCCCATCTAATCTTCTAATTAATACCAGGGTATAAAAACAGCCTCTTACCACTACCCCTTTGAAAAAGGTTTAAAATGTTAAATGTTTTTGTAAGTGTGTCAAGCTTTATACAGTGATGACCAAATAGGTTAGCTTATGATCCACTACAGAATCTACACACAAAATTATTGCGTTTTTACCTATTCTGCACATCTAAGAAATAAAGTAAAGCCACTGCACATAGTTGTCCTATAATTAAATCTACTGGTGCCTGCTGAGTGATGCTGAGCTTTGTAGTGTTATGACAGTGATACATGATGCATTCTGCTTCATGTTCTTCATAAGCGTGCATCATATTAAGGAAGACTGGAGTCTCGAGTTATTTTTGCTCCCGCTAGATGAGAGGCTGGAGAACCACAGGGCGGGGGTGCACAGGCTGCCTGGAGTTTTCATACAGGGAGCGTCTGCGCAGAGGCTGGCAGCTGCGCTCTTGGGTACAGTGGGTGTCTTGTGGAGTGCATGGTGAAACTGTGATTTTTTAACAGTCTACCTCCTGTGGCAGGCACAGGCAAGGCTTGTGCCCCCAGTCGTGAAAATGACCGCAGTTCATCACCTCAGGATACCTGTATGGCTGGGGTTCTGTTTGGCCCAGGTGTTATTGATTACGTGCCAGGATGTTAAGACCGGTGAGTAACCTGCCTCACACTTTACTAGACAGTACGTATAACTCCAGTATTTGAGATAAATGTGTAAGAAGTGCTTGAAAATGGTGAAATAAGTTTCATACTTACCTGTTTTGCATCATACACTAAAACATGATGGCTTTTCTCACCTTTTAATTCAATATCTGGAAGAAGAACAGCTCTCTCATGTCATTTTTATCATGGCACTCTGATTTTTCATGCATCTGTGACAGTGTAAGATTATTATGTAGAGTTTAAAAATACAAAAGTTTGGATTAAAATGAAAAACATTTAGACTGAAGAGTTTTTAAGGTGCTTCATTTAGATTGAAAATGATTGTGAACAAAATTTCTTCCACCGTTGGGTAAATAATAAAACCTCATTTTTGTATTATTGCAGTAAAATTTATGTAAATTATACAAGTAGCATGAGTGCAGGTAAAGTGGGACACTTTAAATTTACTTTTAGATTTAATTTTTTAATTTAAGTAAGATCCAATTGTCTTACCATATAGTTTAAGAATAAAATAATGCTTACGGTGGTAGTTAGAACCCAAAATTAAAACTGTCATCATTTAGTCAGCCTCATTTACAGTGACTCAGTCCCTATTCACCTTCAGTATGGAAAAAAGAAGCACTGGAAGTCAATGATGAGTCTGTCATTGTGCCTAACAACTCTTTTAGTGTTCCATGGAAGAAAGAAAGTCATACAGGTGTGGAACAACATGACTGAACTATTCATAATTCATACTATTAAACATAAGCAATAATAATGGATGTGGGAAACACCACAGAGGAGATGTTGTTTCAGTCCCATTTATGTTATGAACAGCAATAAAAATAATGAGGTGATGGAATAGCCATATTACTGAAGGAAGTTAAAGTTGCTGTGAAGAAAGCATTCGACTCTAACAAAAAAATGTTTTGCTAATGTTCATATTAAGTTATGAAAACTGACTGTTTTTTTGAATGTTCAAAACGTCAATTTTTTAAAATAATTTTTTGCTTATTTGAACGTTAAGAAAACATTTCATTTTATCATTCTTCGAACATTTAGGAACCTTACTCTTGAATGTTCTGTGAACATTCTGAAACAAGCAGTAACATTTAAAAAGAAATCTAAAACATTTTAGAAAACAACCTTCCATGAATGACGTATAAACATTATTGAGCTGACGTTTTGAGAAAATTCTTAAAGATCAGATCATATTGAACGAACGTTCTATACATGTTTCTAAAAGAACGTTTGTTCATAACTTCGCCAGAACGTTCTGAAAACGTTCCGTTAGCTGGGTTCAAAGCAGATTTTACCTGAACATTATGATTCCTTACTAGCACAATTTTGATTCCTAATTTAATTGTGAACTTGCATGCTGAATTATCCTGATCTTCTGCTTTCTCAGCTCTATCGGAGTTATAATTTCATAGCCTTGCGTGTAATGATGTGAGGTTTTCACGGACCAAAGCAGGCCACCAATTGTGGTCAAAGTTCTTTCCAAAAGAGATGCTAGACACACCCAATCATGTGGCGAATGCGTTTGCCTGAAATCCAACTATGATGTTTTCACATTCATTTAGGTTACAGGTCAGTTCAGTTATTGATCAGTATTGTTGGGTAGCTCAGCAAGAATCAAGTCTAAAATTATATTGAAATAAAAAAATTTGCATGGTGAATTCATGCTGTCACACTCCAACCCTAGTTTAATGTACATAAAACAACGTGTGTGACCCTCTCATAGTAATTATCCCATTTGGGGACACGTCATGTGAGCCAGCTTGTAATGTTTTATGAGGGGGAGGATATTATGTCAATCACAGGATCTGCAATACCGGACTTGGAGAGAAACATTGTATGACAAATGCAATGTCCATTCTATACATGAGTATATATTAAAGAAATGTACATTCCAAAGAGGATATTTTTGTTAAAAACTTCAGACAGAGGGCGTGCCTTTTCACTTCGACAGAAATAAAAGTTGCCCACAGCCTAACCTATAATAGAGGCCGCTGTGGTTTCCCTAAAATAACGCATGTGCTTTTCCACTAAATTGGTACTTACTGTCTTTTCAGAATCGTGCTTTAAAACAGCCACTTTTTTATACAGCTGAGTAGCAGCAGGTGTCCTTCTGGTAGTAGATTTACTGCTCCAATGCCACTGACAAGACTGAAAATAATATACATTTAATATTACTTCAGGCCTTCAGCATGGTTACAGATCTATTTCCTAGTTTAAAAACATTTAAAATGAGGATCTATCTATCTATCTATCTATACATTCATATTTTAAATATTTAGTTCACTTCAAGTTATTTCTCTCACAAAGTCTATTATTTTGAAAAGTAAAGTGCAGAGAAATTTCACTTAGTCTTCTTAATTGCTTGGAATGTCTTTATGACATAATTTGGGCCTTTACAGAAACAATTACAGCTGTCTCAAACGCCTTTGATGAAAGTAGGGGCAACAAATGTCTCCTACAATAATTCTTACCATGCATAAAACTGTCTGAACTTCCACTGTGTTGTTGCACTAGAGCACTGTATTAAAGGCTTTTAGATAGTCATACACATTATTGCTTGATTACAGCAGTGGAAGCGATTCTAGAAGCCAGCCATCAGGAGACTCTGATGCGACAGACTTTGAGCATCAGAACCGGCATTTACTCTGTCTGCCGTCTCTGTCACGCTACAGCATTTAATCAAGAGTTATCACAGCCTGGAGCTGTCGCTCAGAGCCACAGACAAACACAACACAGCAGAGGATGAGAGGATTTAATTTGGCATCTTCTCCTTGGGTGTGTTTATCATAAAACTGTGGTCAATATTCTGATTGCTTATATATTAGGTCACTTATTATGCATTACAATTATGTAAAACAGTTTTTTACAACTGCTACTACTCCTTATTCAACTTGGCACAGCAGTAAATTTCACACTACCAAAAGACTATCAAAACACTCATATCAACCTATTCTTCCATAACACTAGCAAAGGTTTCACCCAACATTCATAAAACAATGACCTAAAACACGAACAACAGGTAGCATTATACGTTTTTTTTTTTTTTTGGTCAAATTTTTTACAAAACAGGAAAGACACCTCTGTACTGTTTAAAATTCACTGCAGTACGTTAAATGGTCCATGTTTATATTACAGTAGGAAATTATTCCTAAGATGTCCCCTTTTGTAAAGATGTTAAAGAAATCGAAAGACTATCACCTACAGAATGTTTGTGTTCGGCTACATCTAATTGTTTTGATAGTAGCCTTTTTTTATAGCATTTTTAGATTTGGAATATATTTCATTATGGTATACTGTAAACATTTAGCAAATTGCTGTCTTATTCAATTTTGTGTTATGTTTTAAACTTAAGTTTAACAGTAAAAAAAAAAAAGCATGTAAACATGCAAATTGGCCTGTAGGAACATAGATTTGTGGTGGTGGTTGTGTCTGATAATATAGACATAGGCTGAATCCGAAATCGCCTCCTATACCCTTAAATAGGGCATTATTTGAGAGGACAGCCATTTGTAGTGCAATGTAAAACAGAACAGTGAAATTAATTAAATGAAATTAGTTTGTTTCACTCAAATAATAATGAAAGTTCATTGTACGTAATAGAAAAAAGTGGCTCAAAACTCAAAATTTCATTGTAGTAAGCTGAACTTAATATGATTGAGTTGAGTTGCAGCAGATTTCTAATTCCCAGCATGCTTTGCGTCAGACTGTATAAATAAATGTTGAAATTGACCCTTCGCCGGGAGTTTCATTGACAAGCGATCTAACCAATCATAATGCTGAATCCACAATTTTGTCGGACAAGCAGTCAGGAGTTGGAAGATTAACCTTGGTGGACTTGAACTTCAAAAATGGTGTGTATTGACGTCTTTCCGCGTTTGAAACAACATTCCTTCTCATGTTCATTCATGTTTATTTGATGCACTAAATTAACTAGTAGGAAGAGATGATCGGTTCACGAGTCGCTTGAGCTGAGGTGTTACAGCGATCTGTCACGACACATTAAAGAGCCACAAAACGGTTTTATTGTTCCAATTTCTTAAAAAATTACACAATTTGAAAGCTTGGACTTTGTTTAATATCATAAGTACCCTGCTCTGTCTTGTCTGTCGACGTGTTGTCAGTGTCCTCTTTGCTCCACGATGTATTTTTCACTCTGTGTGGCGTGACAGTGCCATGGATTGTCGGACAAAGCAGCAGTAACTAAGGGGGGGCAGGTCTTTGCGAAGGGTCAATTAAGTGTTATTTTGTGTGTTTTTGCACAAGATTAACATAGGAAGATGTAAGTTAGTGTTTAATGTTGTGTTATGTTGATATTTACAGGGGCTTCTGTTATGTTACTTTTATAGGGTTACCATTGCGGAGTGAAGCGTAGAGCCTGTGGTTAGGTTAAGGATGGGCTGCAAAACTTTTAAAGGATTAGTTCACTTTCAAATGAAAATTACCCCAAGCTTTACTTACCCTCAAGCCATCCTAGGTGTATATGACTTTCTTCTTTCTGATGAATACAATCGGAGATATAATAATAAATATCCTGACGCATCCGAGCTTTATAATGGCAGTGAGCGGGATATGAGCTGAAGAAAGTGTCTCCATCCACATCCATCCATCATAAATGTGTACTCCACACGGCTCCAGGGGGTTAATAAAGTCCTTCTGAAGCGAAGCAATGCGTTTGTGTAAAAAAAAAAAAAAAATCCATATTTAACAGTAAAGTAAATTTTGAAGTAAAATATCTTCTGCCAGACCACTTCCGTATTCAACCTATAAAAAAGGGTAAAACTCTCCCAGTTCAAAAAACTTACGCTATGTCCTACACCTTCCGTATTCAACTTACGGAAAAAAACTTAACTGACGCGACGGCAGCTTACACTTTCTTCGTAACTTGAATACGGAAGGCGGTCTGGCGGAAGCTAGATATTTTACTTCATAACTTGTTAAATATGGATATTTTTTTTTACACAAAGGCATCGGTTCGCTTCAGAAGGCCTTTATTAACCCCCTGGAGCCGTGTGGAATATGTTTATGATGGATGGATGTGGATGGAGGCACTTTCTTCAGCTCATACTTGTTGATCCCGCTCACTGCCATTATAAAGTTCGGATGCGTCAGGATATTTATTAATATATCTCCGATTGTGTTCATCAGAAAGAAGAAAGTCATATACACCTAGGATGGCTTGAGGGTGAGAAAAGCTTGGGCTAATTTTCATTTGAAAGTGAACTAAGTGATAGTGAACTGTTAAGACCACATACTGTATGTTGTTTGATTATATACATGCAAGTATATAATGACAGTCTCATTGATCGTTATAATTGCATGTGTTATTTGCTATCAAACATTTAACCAAGATCTGAATGTGATGTTTATGTAAATTAACTGTATGTAATTAACATTTGGGTGAGGCTAAGAACTGTGGGAGCGAAGGGATGCCGGTGATGTGATTGAAGTGGAGCACTGGCATTGCTCCGCTTCCACGGCTTTCGGCCCCACCCCACTTGTCACAAAAATTTTCTACTAACTTAAAAAAAATGAGTTAGTTTACTTAAATGATTTGAGGTAGTAAGTTTCCTCAAATGTTTTACGTATTCTGAACTTATGAGTTTTACAGTGTGGTGTCCGAAACCATAGTGGACGTTATCGAGTACACCCATTCTATCCCATATTGCATCGCGATAATGAGTGTTCAGCCGATGTACACTCAACACCTGTCCGAATTAGCTCACTCGTTTTTATTCACTCCTTCAAGTGAACTATTAGTGGACTAATGTAGTAATAGTGATTGAGGGTTTAGGGGGCGGTTTCAGATTCAGCCATAATGTAAGCAGAAATGGTAGGAACACAGACAAAAAAGTTCCATATAGGCAGACCAGCCCCATAATTTGACATTGAAAAAAGTGGATTTCTTTTTTTTTTTCTATTTGTGGAATGTATGATGTGGTACATAAAAGGTGCATCCTCAATAGGCTGAGTGAAAAATGGCTGAAGGTCTCCAGCTGCAGACCTCAATTACAGGGTGTGGCGTATGATGTGATCACCAGCTAAATGAGGGCAAGCAGAATTGGATGAATGGTGGCATTGCTCTAGTTCTCATTGAGTCTAAAACACTGTACTTTATACTTTGACTTATAATTATAGTTACTTACATGTCCTTGTCAAGGACAGATTATGGACCAGACCAATGGGACCACTGCTTTATCGTGAGGCTCCATCTGAGGGGATGTAAAGTTGATATAGAAAGACAAACAGCTCGAATGTGTGCCACTGACTGTTGCCACAATGTGAAATAAATGAAGGAATTAAAAATGTTATCCATTCTAGGCACCTCCTCAGCACTAACAGTGCCTTCTGAATAGCTTTGATGTTGTATACGATGTACAATGTTTACATACATGGTGTGTCCATTCTTGTGGCTTTAATTTCTTATACATGGATACTTGTATGCCTAGCAAGCAACTGAGAAGGCAGTTCATTTAAAAAATATTAGAATGGTAAGCATAGATTACCATAAAGTAGCTTCATTACAATTCTTGGTTATTATTACTACTGTAAAATCAATAATTAAAGCTGATGTAAGCATGATTTTAAAATACTACACATAAAATGTCCCCATTACCTGAATGATATCATGTGTTTAACAGTCTTTGTGATTTCTCTTTTATTTCTTACCTTTTTTTTTCCTTGATGAGAGTAGTGGTAGCACGTTACGACTGTTTTAGAAACGATGTTTTTAGCACTAGCAACTACGTGGTGGGTATTGTGGTTAGCATGCCAAGTTTTTGTAAGGACTGTTAGCTTTCAGTATATCTTAAGACATATAAAGGAATATTTGTGAATTTCTACCACAGTCTTAGCAGTAAGTATAACCAGAGCATAACCAGAGTGGAATTTTAGGACGAAAATATCAAAATTAGCATCAAGTAACTCATTTAATGGGAACAAAATGATTCTTGACGCTAGACTGACCTCTGCTGGCGGATTGAATTTGTGCTGCTGTCAACATCACCTCAAACAAACAAATAAATAAATAAAGTGTTACAATTTTGTAAGTTAAGAGTGAAAATACTTCCAATTTAAATAAATAAATAATTGAGCTTTTAATTTTTTATGTGATTAATAAGAATGTAATATTTATGTATGATAGGCTATAAATGACTGATATAAAAATCCTTATGTGTGTTCTCATTTTCATCTTTGAACAGAGGACACGAAAAACTGTAAAGACGGTGATCAGAATTATTCCGAAAATGAGATTTGGAAGCCAGAGCCGTGCAGGCTTTGTGTATGTGATAACGGCCGAGTGATCTGTGAGGAGATCATCTGTGAGGAGCTGAACCGATGCGAACAGTTCATGATCCCAGAGGGAGAGTGCTGCCCGGTCTGTCAAACCTTCGCCAGTGCGCGTGGAAGAATCGGTGAGTCATACACGAGATGGCCGCTAGAGGGCAGACGCCAATCAGATTCGTAAAAAGGGAATTCATTTAGATGAGGAGACGTTTATTTATCATTTAATAGGCTATATTTATTATAATTTAGACTTTGAATTCATTATAATTATATTTTGTGTTTCTTTTGCAGAAACATTTGCGTTTAAGGTATGTGAATACTTTTAAAATTCAGGCATACAGATTAACATTTGTTATTTGTATTTTTTTCCATCACATATTAATATACATATAAAGTTTTGATTAGCCCTGCATGTTTTTTCAGGGCCAAAAAGGTGAACCTGGTGACATTCCTTATGTGAGTCTATAAGATTATGTTTCTGTCCATCATATGTCCATGCAATATTTTGTGCCAGATATAAGAATATGACAGTAGTGTTAAAATTGTTATATACAGATTCATATTATTTTATTATTTTAATTAATGTTTTTTTCTTCTTTTTTAGATCGTGGGAGTACCTGGGCGTCCAGGACCAATGGTGAAGAAAATGATGCACGCGCACACACACCCACACACACACACACACGCACACAAATTATATTTTTCACACACACAACCCTTACAGAAAACTTTCTGCATGTTTACATTTTCAAAAAACTTCACTTATTATGATTTATTAGCTGTTTTCCTCATGGGGACCAAAAATGTCCCCACAAGGTCAAAAATGACATCTGGTCCCTATAATGTAGGGAATACCGGGACCGCACATACATACACACACACCTCTAATCTCTTTTTTTTTTTTTTTTTTTGCTCTTTCTCTTCAGAACCCCTATTCTTTGTAATGTCAATCAAAGTGATGTCCATTATCTTGTGTGTCACATCAAACAGGGTCCCCCAGGAGCAGACGGCCGAGCAGGATATCCAGGAAGCAAAGGAAGACGAGTATGTGACATTTACCAATACCCATTTAGTCATTTGTATTCTGTTATGTGGCTATTTCACCTCAGAAACACCTCCAAGTTATGTACAAATAGTGACTTTCTTTCTTATATCATGGAACGTACTGTAAGTTATGGCTAGTCAAAATTACTTTGAGTGAATACATAGTGTAATGATGGCACCTAAATAGTTAAAATAGTGACATGCAATGTTTTTTTGTGAAGGGTGTTCCAGGTCCACCTGGATTTGATGGGGAGCCAGGTGTCCCAGGCATGCCAGGTGAGCCTGGTCCTGTGAGCGCTGCATTGCCTGGGGTGAGTAATATTTTCTGTCCAGGTTTTGTTGTCCTGCATTTGTTACATCCCTAATCAGTGATTAGAATCGTAAAATTTGTTCCTCTGATCTGAATATGTAATGCACACAATTAGGATAAAGTGTGTTTATGGTAAAAAATAATCTATGTACCTTATTGTTGTTAAAATAGGTTTTAAGTAAAACAAAATCCTTTATTTCTTTCAAAAAACAAAAATTATGAAAATGCTGTATTACTAGTGTACTAGTGATTTTAATGTTTCCATTTTAGTGACAATACAAAACACAAGCAAGCCCACCAAAATCAGACTTGATCCTGCTGTTTTTAAAAAACTTGCCTAAATGTGTTCTTATCACAGTATTATATATTATTTATAACATTTATTGAAAGTTAGCATGAGATGAACATTGTGATAGTCTACCATATATCCTAGTGAAACTGAAAAACATAGGCCGGGACTTGATTTTGTAGATCAGGAATTGATTGGATCATTGTCGTTCACTAAATGATGTGATCTCATGTGAGTGACAGGTTGCTGGAGGGGAGCAGTTACTGTCCAGCCCTTGCGCTGGTGCACACATTAGCAGACACAGTGTTGCCAAGTCTGCGGTTTTCCTGGGGAATTGGGCTACTTTAACACTGTTGCCGCGGGTTGTTTTTCATGTCCGCGGGTTGAAGCAACCCTATATAACATGATATTTAGCCCCTGGAATGCGAATTTTACCAGAGGAACCCTGCCAAAAACACAGATTGGGCTAGTTTTGAGCAGCAATTGGGTGGGTTTTGTTGTGAAAACCTGGCAACCCTGATCAGAGAAGAGATGTCATTGACTGCGTTCCACTCCAGTTTTAGACACGCACTCACAAACTTCCCTAAGCACTTTCCCTTGGGGGAATCCCTGCCGCCATTTTGAAGTGCGTTCCACTTCGTGAAGTGGAAGAGGGAAGTTTATATGGACAGACCCTCGCTCCCTCGATTTTGACCAAGGGAGCGAGTCTACTTCATATGTACACTTCAGGCAGCTCCATATACCACAATGCAACACGATTGTGATGTCACTGCGTTTAATTTACCCCACCACAAACAACTCTATGATATATTAATTGTTTTTTTAAATATCTTAAAACACCTCAAACACACCTATATACACGTTGCATTAAACAGTTTCGTAAGGAAAAAGATGTAAATAATAAATCAACTCCATAGCAGCTTACAAGTGATCAATGGCAGGACGTTTCAATTCAGCCCATTGCAAGGGTTCCGCCAGTAGTCGGCACTCATGCAACGTAAGCAATGACGTACATCCGAGTCAACGAAACTGAGGGAAGTTAGCGAGGGAAGGGCATAACAAAACTAACTAGAACGCCATTGCAAGGGGGACTAGGGGTGGGGAAGTTAATATTTTTTAATTAAAGGTACAGTATGAGATTTCTCAAAATTGTTGTCGAACACTGTTGATATTTGAAATCAATCCAAACAAACACACCCCTCCCTTCATTGCTCCGCCCCCAAAATGCACGAACAATCAATGCAAGAGTGGATGTCTCTTTATCATAGAAGAAGTGAAGCAAAATAATGATAAACTAATGACAAAGAAACACAAAAAATTAACATTAGAGTTCGGGGACATAACACTCAAAACCAGCGTTACTCACGTATGGAGCAGAAACAATGAAACCTCGGCATTCATTTTCAGGCCTTCCAGTGCTGGAAAGCTTTTCTTATATTAACTCGGGTCCTAAAGCTCTTGCCTGATCATAACACTTCTTTTCCAGTGATATTCCTCTGACCTTTTCTCTATTGTAATGTCTCTCAGCCATCTCTCTTTCTACAGTCTTTTTTCAAATCCCCCTTTTGCTCACTCTCTCCTCCCCCATCATAAGTAGACACGCCCCCTACTGCTGATTGGCTAAAAGTGTGTTGTGGTGCTCAGTCTGCTCACTTTCAACAGAGTTCTTCAAAAATCACTTACTGCACCTTTAAGATTACATAGGGCAAATGAAGTTTTTAATGATGTGCATGGATAAGTCATCTATAATAAACGCGACAATATTCCATTCAAAATGGTCAATTTTGATTTCATGGTGACCTTACATCACTGAGCAACAGTGTTTCTGGTCAACAGATTCTGGTGTGAGTCTTTTATAAGTGGACTGACTGTGAAAATCATGGTTGGGGAAATGAATCGTGGGTTTACCACTCTGGAATTTGCAGTGGAAAAAATCACATTAAATTCACCATGATATGGAAGTTGCGATAGTCTTTTCTTCCCAAGGTTCCCTTGACAAAAACCCAATAGGATTTTCCCATTGGCTTTTGGATTATTGCAGAAAATAAGGTCCTTGGCTAACAAAAGCTTATGATTCTTACATGTTTTGTTCATCGTGATAATCTTCATAAAGGAACACAACTTCTTTGAATTTCTAAGCGTAAATACAAAAGCTAAAGTTAGGCTATAAACAAACTACACCACTGAAGCATGACTTCAACGTCACCATCACTAAGCTTCCGACAACTCTTTCAGTCAACATTTTACCTAAAAGTTTGAGTTATAATAGTTGCAAGAGCGCAATTGTAAACACAACAAAGCTGTGAAAGTGGACTAGTGAGTAGATGAGTTTACCTGTTCGGCTGATGATGTTTAATGGTCCTGACAACCACTGTAGTCCCATTAGCCACTTGTATCAAGACAAATAAAAGCTTTACTGATGTATTTTATATCATAGAATAAAATGTGATAATATCTTCAGCTTGTGTTAACCACAGACCTTATTTCAAGCATTTAACCAAACTCCCATTCAAAAAACCCATTGACTTCAGGACGATGGAACCGGAAGTGCTAAAATGCTAACTCGTTTCTGGGTTTTTGGCCTACAAAAATACCTGCATCACTCTATTGAGACATATATCCGAGTGAAACAGCTTCTCTAACAAGAAAAAATGTAGAGTTGATCTTGATTTAGTCCATTGGGATTTTATTGGATCATTGGATGGTTGTGGTTTGCTATTGGTTGATCTCATATGAGTGACAGGTTGTCCCGCCCTCATGCCATTAAACAAGTCATCAGAGAAGAGAAGAGATGGCACTGCATAAGGGAGGGGAAGTTTGATTTAAGATTACAAGGACATGTGAATTAAAAAAAAATAATGATGTGCACGGATACATCGTTTATGATAAATACTGCAATATTCCATTAAAAAAGACAGGAATTGTCAATTTTGATTTCATGGTGACTTGAACTTTTTTCAAAAAATTAATTAAATTTATGTTTTACAGAGTAACTTTGCTTCTCAAATGGCCTCTGGATTCCATGATGGAAAGCAAGGAGTGGCGTCGATGGTCTCTGGAGCACCGGTAGGGATCTTTCCACATTTAATAATGACTTTTCTATAATATTTAGCTGGATTGCCATATAGAACCACTAAACAGAGATATAATGTCTTTGTTGTGATCAGGGTGAAATCGGACCAAGAGGTCATCCAGGCCCGGCAGGTCCACCAGTAAGTTCTCTCAAGCTTGGTGCTGTGTACATGTAATAAATGTCTTCATTTCAATGTTTTTTTTCACACTGCATGTTTTCACCAAATTTATTTTTCTCTGTGTCACTCAGGGACCAACAGGAGCACAAGGTGCGCCAGGAGATGCGGGTGATCCTGGGCCCATGGTAAGACTTTACATAAATTGCATGATAAATATTCTGACATTTACTGGTAAATTATTTAAATGTGCCTGCAATATTCATGAGAGAAACTGTCCATGCCATATAGTTCAAGTAAAACAATTATGTCACTTACTGTGCAATAAAGATTTTTTTCTTTGTAGGGCTCTTTTGGTCCAAGGGGACCAGATGGTCCTCCAGGAAAAGCTGGTCCAGATGTGAGTAGACCAACAATTCGCCCAGTGATTGCGTTATTTAAACATCATAGTGAAGCAAAATGGAGTCCAGTCTTCTCAAAAATGCTGTGATGTGTTACAAAGTTTGAATGCACTGAACAAAAGTAAGCTTGGTTTCCCTGTGCTCATGATAACACAACCCTGTTCCTCTCTGTAACAGGGTGAGCCTGGACCGCCTGGAAATACAGGAGACAAAGGATCCCCTGGCTCTCCAGTAAGACAATGCTTCTGTTCCCAGTCCTGTTTTAGGGGTGGCTGATATTATATTAGACGTTTTATATAGACAAGACTGCTGAAATGTTCCTTTTATACAGTATAGTGTACAATTAAGGGGCTATTCACACAGGGCACATTCTCCATCATCTGGACACATTACCAAATCTGCCCTAGACAGACATCTCAGACCATTGTGGTGCATCTCACTTTTTTTTGTTCTTCAGTGATTCAGGTTCAAAGAAGTTCAGCTTTTAAAAATGCAGCTCAAAGGAATGGAACAGATGCATCTAGCTGTTTGTGAATGCAGGAATTCAATACATCCTCTTAGGCCTTGTTTACCACCTGGTATTAAGATGCGTTTTGGTCGATCGGATCATAAGTGGACGAGAGAGACACATTCCTGTTTACACCTGGTGTTTTAATCTGTCTCTTTTGTCCACTTTCAACCACTTCTGTCCTGATTTCTTTGAGGGGAGGGTCTATGGGTGGGTAAATGTATGGGCTTTTTCAGATCTTTTGATTTAATGGACAAAATAAGCTCACGCAATTTACAAATGAACGCGACCGGAAACGACAGAAAAACACGGAGAGCATCAACTTTCGTTTCTGCTCTGACAGCCGCAAGACCACACCAAACGCTGTGAGTGTGTGTTAGAAATCAGGAAGATGAGAGAATATTTCGTCTTCAACCCAAATTTGGGTCTTCAGTCCGTCTGGCTAGCGTGCTTCCCATAATGTTTACACGTTAGCTCAGTAGCGGAGAGTAGGCTTCTTTTGTGGCTGTTCGAACAAATTCGACCACACTACGAAAGCAATCCAGTCAAATGCGTTTTCGACTACCTCTGAAAGTGGTCAAAAGTAGACAAGCTCAAAACGTTTTAGACCCCATTTACACCTGTATTTAGCATCACCCACTTGTAATCCAATTGACCAAAACGCATCTTAATATCAGGTGTAAACAGGGCAGATTGCTAAGCATGCACACTTTTAAGATCCACTCTAACCTTTCTAAGCATAATTGGTGGGGTCATAATGAATATTGTACTTCTACTTTTGCATGGCCGAGAAAGATTTTTGCCCTCAGAGTTTGCTGGCATCAACCAGGATGGGCTACCCAGCTAACAAAAGTATGTTCTAAGAACGTTTTGCTAGCATTCCCATTTAGTTGATGAAAAAACGTTATTTGTGAATGTTCAAAACGGTTCTTTTCTTGGTTATGAGAATGTTAAGGAGACATTACATTTTATTGTTCTTCAACATTATGGGAATGTTACTTTTGAATGTTATCTGAGTAGTAGGCTTAACGGGTTAGTTCACCCAAAAATGAAAATTGTCATGAAAATTGTACTCACCGTCATGTCGTTCCAAACCCGTCGTTCATCTTCAGAACACAAATTAAGATATTTTTGATGAAATCCGATGGCTCAGTGAGGCCTCCATTGCCAGCAAGATCATTTCCTTTTTCAGTGCCCAGAAAGGTACTAAAAACATATTTAAAACAGTTCATGTGACTACAGTGGTTCAACCTTAATGTTATAAAGTGACGAGAATACTTTTTGTGTGCCAAAAAACAAAAAAAAACAAAAAAAAAAACAACTTTTATTCAACAATATCTAGTGATGGGTGATTTCAAAACCCTGCTTCATGAAGCTTCGAAGCTTTACGAATCTTTTGTTTCGAATCAGTGGTTCGGAGCGCATATCAAACTGCCAAAGTCAAATTTCAAAACACTTATGATGTAACGAAGCCTCGTTTACTGAAATCATGTGATTTTGGCGCTCTGAACCACTGATTCGAAACAAAAGAGCTTCATGAAGCAGTGTTTTGAAATCGCCCATCACTAGATATTGTGGAATAAAGTCAAAATAATATCAAATTTTGTTTTTTTTGGCGCACAAAAAGTATTCTCGTCGCTTTATAATATTAAGGTTGAACCACTGTAGTCACATGAACTGTTTTAAATATGTTTTTAGTAGCTTTCTGGGCATTGAACAAGGAAATGATCTTGCTGGCAATGCAGGCCTCACTGAGCCATCGGATGTCATCAAAAATATTTTGTTTTGTTTTTGTGTTCCGAAGATGAACGAAGGTCTTACGGGTGTGGAACGACGTGAGGGTGAGTAATTAATGACATAATTTTCATTTATGGGTGAACTAACCCTTTAACATTTAAAAAATGTTACATGAATGTTCAACTAAAACATTTTAGAAAAAAAAAAAAAAACCTTCCATGAACAATGTATAAGTAATGCTTTTGTGGTAACATTTTGAGAACATTATTAAAGACCAGATAACTTTTGAACATTCTGTTAACGTTACTGGAAGAATTTTTGTTCATGTGTAACTTTGAGAAAACCTTGCCAGAATGTTAGCTAAAGTTCTGAGAACATTCCCTGTTAGCTGGGTAACTGGGCCATGTTAACTAGCCAAACCCTGACATCTTGATTCATGTTATAAACATTGTAACATCTGATCAGTTTTTACACAATCTTCTGGCGATCTTTACAAGTTGACATAAAATTCCACACATGTCTGGATGATGACTCCTAAACTAAATGGACTAAAATACTAAAACATGTTCATTCTGATCTTTAGGCTGTCAACCAATGTTGAAGAGTTCCAGACCACAATGTCAAACAGACTCAAATACAAATCAAAACAAATAATAACAGTGCAACTGATAATAATTACAAGATGACTCAAGCAGTACACAAGGAAGAACAACTGAGCAGAGAGAGAAAACAATTAAATCAAAGACTGGAACTTAAATAGTGTGGCAGACAATGGCAAATTAAACACAGATGTAAACAATGACTAATTAATTCAAGGAAGCTAAGAAGCAATTAACACAGAATGCAAGACGCCATGGTGTGAGCTAGTGGCTCACAGACTGAATTACTGTGTTGTGCTATGCATACACAAATCAAAACAATGATCATGCAATTGCTAAAAGAAAAGAGTGTGGTGATGACAGGAAGCTTCCATAAATACTGCACATTAAATGCTTAGTGTATCCTTACCAGTGATGATGTGTTTCATAGGGCTCCAGAGGGTTTCCAGGGTTACCAGGTCAGTCTGGAATGAAAGGTCCAAAGGTGGGTTAAATTACAACTTTCTTTCCAATATACTGATCTTTGAATTCTTTTTTAATATTTTTTATTAGTATTTATTACTATTAAATGTACAAACCAAATACACAAGTTCATGTAATGTGTTTCACAAACAGTGTAAAACCAATGAATCACATCCCCATTTTAGGGTCATCCAGGTCTGCTCGGTGCAAAAGGAGAACCAGGTGCCGTGGGGTCAAAGGTCAGAGGTCACATATTTGGAGCCAACAAATTCCTGTGAAAATTTTCTTGAATCTGTGTCCCTGTAGTTTGACTGTATTAGTAAATGCCACTTTCTTTTCATTATAAAAGGGAGAATCGGGGTCTCCTGGCACCATGGGACCTGTAGGTCCGCCGGTATGGAGCACTTTTGATTGCAGTTCTGATTGCGATGTTTCACATAAAAACTGCACTTTTTTGATACTAATATTGTTCTTCGCAGGGTCCGATCGGTATGCCTGGTGAGAGAGGACGCATCGGTCCAGGAGGGCCTGTGGTAAGTCAGCCATTAATGTTTTACAAATCTGGACTTGGAGGTGAGAGTTTAATAAAATAGTTTGCTTTCATTTGCTTTTTTTTTTTTAATTTCTGTTTGTAGGGAAAACGTGGTCTTTCTGGAAATGTGGGAAAACCAGGTCCATTGGTATGTGCCAGTGCTATTTTAGTATTATTTATGTAACATTTTAGTATTTAGTCATATTTTTTCTTTCCTGCTTTTTATTTTATTTTCAGTTTTTATTTTAAGTTCCGATTAAGTTTTAATAGATTTTTTAAAAGTTAAAAAGTTTTTATCTATATATAACAACAACACTGGTATGTGCATCAGTCCCTTATCTGTCAGTTCTCATGTGTCTAGCCAATCAAAAGACATATATCTGCCTTTATCTTCAAAGATGCGGAGTATGTTCTGTTAATGAATACTGATGTGTTATCTAACCTGACACTGATATCATTTACAGGGCCCAATGGGAATTCCTGGAGCACCAGGATTTCCTGGTGGTCCAGGCATGAAGGTACGTCTGATTGATGGTTATACTTAGAACAGTTGCACCTTCAAAATTTACATTATTATAGTTTATATTTATAAACCATTGTTTATGGCAGGTATAAAAAAATGTGAGTAATAAAACATAATTTTTTTAAATATTGTACAGGGTCAGGCAGGAGCCACAGGCCCACGAGGTACCAGTGGACCCCAAGGCTCAAGGGGAGAACCAGGCCGACAAGGCTCAGCAGGACCACAGGGCAACCAGGTGCAGTCTCACCTGCCCCGCATTCTACTTTCCAATGATTTGTGTATTAAATTATTTCCATAACGTTGATGTCATTTCTAGGGACCGCCAGGAACAGATGGTGCTCCTGGACTTAAAGGACCAGCAGTAAGTTCCTTAAACACTCATCAAAGAATACTACTTAATGCACTATTTATCAAATTTTGTGCTTATTTTAATGCGGAATAACATTGCAAAGGCAAGCATTGCTATTATTATTGATCATTTTTTAGGGTGAGGGATTTGAACTCCAGCACTTAAAGATTAGTTCACTTCAGAATTAAAATTTCCTGATAATTTACTCGCTCTCATGTCATCCAAGATGTTCTTCAGTTGAAAAGTAATTATAGTTTTTGAGGAAAACATTCCAGGATTTTTCTCCATATAGTGGACTTCACTGGGATTCAACGGGTTGAAGGTTTCAGTGCAGCTTCAAAGAGCTCTACATGATCCCAGACGAGGAATAAGGGTCTTGTCTAGAGAAACAATCAGTTGTTTTCTAAAAAGATAAAAATGTATATACTTTTTAACCACAAATGCTCATCTTGCACTAGCTCTGCGATGCGCCACACATTACATAATCATGCTGGAAAGGTCACGCTTGACGTAGGCGGAAGTACCGCAGTAGGGAGAAAAAACTCCTCCAACTTCAAAATCGTCCAACATCGTTGTTTTACCTTTTTTTTGTAAAGGGCGTTTGACTAAGTCTTAGCACGTTCACTTTGTAAACACTTGCTCGGTACTTCCAAGTACAAGACGAACATTTGTGGTTAAAAAGTATATAATTTTTATTATTTTTAGAAAATAACTGATCGTTTCTCTAGATAAGACCCTTATTCCTCGTCTGGGATTGTGTAGAGCCCTTTTGAAGCTGCGTTGAAACTGCAATTTGGACCTTCAATCTGTTGGTAGCTGTTGAAGTCCACTAAATGGAGAAAAATCCTGAAATGTTTTCCTCAAAAACCTTAATTTCTTTTCGACTGAAGAAAGAAAGACATAAACATCTTGGATGACGTGGGGCTGAGTAAATTATCAGGAAATTTTCACCCTGAAGTGAACTAATCCTTTAAATCAGGCTGTACCATTGTGCTACAGACAGTTTTGCATTATCATCATCTATTCATCATAGGGGATCCCAGGTGTGCAGGGCCCTGTTGGACAGATTGGACAGCCTGGTCCACCTGGACCTCAAGGATCAACTGGACTTCCTGGAGCCAAGGGCCAACTGGTAATGACACAATGCAAATTGGAAAATTATAAACACCATTGTGGGAATCACTTTTCTCCCATGTTTTTATTTAAGCTTGATATGTTGATTGTGCACATTCATACATTTCATGTACTCATAGGGGGATTTAGGTTCCCCTGGATTTAAAGGAGAACCTGGAACTAAAGGAGAGCCTGTAAGTATTGACAACATTCAGGACAGTGCCTTTTATTTGGATGCATCACTGTTATTATTGTTCATAATTGTTTGAAATAACACTCATCCAACGATATAGATGAAATAGTATATCTTTTGTTGTAGGGTTCACCTGGAGCTCAAGGAGAATTGGGACCGATGGGAGAAGAAGGAAAGCGAGGCCCAAGAGGAGACGCAGGGGCCATTGGAGCCCCGGGTCCAGCTGGAGAAAGAGTGAGTTTCATTATATTACTGTGAATGACTAACATGGAAGTCTACATATTCAAAGTGATTATTGCAGTGACTGCTTTACATGTTTGTTCTTTACAATAATATTTAATGTTTTATTTTTTTCAAGGGAGCTCCAGGTAACCGTGGCTTTCCAGGAGCTGATGGTTTGCCTGGTCAAAAGGTTAGAAACACAGCCAATAAGGTTTCAAAGGCTGATAACAATGCCAGCAAGATCATCACCAGCACAAATATATTATAAAATGATTTGTTTTTTTCTATGTAATATCATTCCATAACTACACTATATTCTCTTTCTAATCCTCCCAGGGTGCACAGGGTGAACGTGGTGTCCCAGGCTCATCAGGGCCTAAGGGTGCAACTGGAGACCCTGGCCGACCTGGGGAAACAGGAATTCCGGGAGCAAGGGTTGGTAAAATAGATATGTTCTGTATTTTTATGTTATACATTGGGTGACATTATGTATCACACCCTGTATGCTATGCAGTTATAGAGTACTTAAACGCTTAATTTGCAAAATAAGGATCTCTGATGGTTTTGAGTCCACTTCATTTAAGGTGTTCACATATTATATGTCATGTCTCTTTAGGGCTTAACAGGTGTTCTGGGAATGCAAGGTGCAGAGGGGAAGATAGGGCCACAGGTAATATATGGAGTAACACATCCTTCCGGTATTAGCCTACTGTTATGGCTGAATAGATCGAAATAACTATGTATTTAAAATAACAATTTTGTGAGTTCTGTGACGTCTTTTGATGAAGAGCGATGTCCTTTTTCCTTAGGGATCACCAGGAGATGATGGAAATCCAGGTTCAGCTGGGTCTACGGGATCCAGAGGTGCAGCAGGACCCATGGGTCTACCTGGACCCAAAGGCTTCAGTGTAATTCTCTAATATATGTATATTTATATATATATAAATATATAAAAAACCATAAGATTATATTCTTAATTTTACTCATATGTGTCATTTTGTATATTAAAATGTACCTCATAACATCTTCTGAACAAAAAGATTCTTCTAGTAGGGGGGCTTTTCTGCCCCTTAGATTTACTGATTTTAAATATTATAACAACACCATCCCAAAAAACATCAGTCTAACTTCAAACGATTATAACAGCTTACATTTTTATCTTCTTTTCCCCCTTAATTGTGTGTTGAAATATTATATTTTCCAGAATTGCACTATTTTGGGGTTGTCCCCTGTCTTGACATTTTATCTTAAAAGTGCTCATATTCGCTAAGAAATTATATTTTTAATTAATTTGGTATTTATGTGTACAGTTTGTAGCTATTTTTAAAAAAGAATCACTTTCCCCAATACTTCTGTCATAATTCTTCATTATTTTTAAAGGTAATTAGTTGCTAGAAAACTTGACGGGTTAGTACTTTAAGTCCAAGGCTGTTCAGCTTCTTCTCTAAAAGTGAAAAATGTAATTTCCACATCACATACAATTACCGCCACACACAGTGTCAAAACTCAGTGCTATTAGACATTACATTGAAAGCCACTTGAAGGATGATGGAGGCTACTGATCAGATCTTTATTCCAGGATGTAATAAATGTTTTAATATAGATGGAGGCATTTTTTTGAAGACGCTCTAATGGACAAATGACCCAATAATGTTGTAGCTAACATGCTAAAATGTTTACTAAAAAGAATCCATAAGACGCATACGTGTGTTTTTTAGCTCAGAGTTTTGTTATAAATTTCCATCTGATGATTTTCCCCTTAACTTGTGTTTTCCTGTTATGAAATGAGTTTCTCTGAATATGCAGGGTGATCCAGGGAAAGCAGGAGAGACAGGATCACCAGGACCTGCAGGACAAAGAGTGAGTCCTGGCTTACAATTATAGTGCAACATTGCTACGGCAACCTTAAAACATCTGTAACATTTCACAACAAGCTGTTATAAATGTCATTCTCTTTTTGTGTAAAGACTTCTCGTGTAAAGACTGTCAGTTTTGTATAGCATAGTGATTTAAAAGTCAAGTCAGTCATTATGATTTGATATGATGGTTATGATTCCTACAGGGACCCAATGGGAAAGATGGAGAAGAAGGTCCAGCGGGAACTACAGGACCTCCTGTGAGTCTTCTGATTAGTCATTCGTGGCACATTTATGGCTAATTACATTTTCTGTTAATTTTAATTGGTTGATTTCTTAGCTATTTCAGGTATCTCAAGTAATGTGTCTGTTGTGGTAAAATATTAAGAAGTGGAACTCATAGCATATGGCTGGGTATATTTTATATATTTTCAGGGAATAGCAGGGAAGAGAGGTGAACAGGGACCTCCTGGACTAACTGGCTTCCAAGTATGTTCTTTTTTTCTTTCGTTATGCATTCAGTCAGAAATGACTTTGAATGTTCAAATACTCTTAAAGGGGTCATATCATGAGAAAGTTTCCTTGATCTTATCACATAAATGATGTACTTTGATGTACTATGAAAACAAACTGCAAGTTTTAAAACTCAAAACTGCCTCCCAAGTCCAAGAAGACAATTTATCAAAATCAAGCAAAACCAGTGATTTCTGAATCCTAGGATTCCTGCCCCTACGGAAGAGGATTAGGGCCAAGCAATAATAAAAAAAATAAAACCATGATCGTGATTAAAGTCATTAAAATGCGAGATTAAACTCATACAATTTTGAGAAAAAAAAGTAAAAATACAATGTTGAGAATAAAATCATTATATTTCGAGAATAAAGTCAATGTGTTTTGAGAAAAAACTTGTTAAATTTCAAGAAAAAAGTCTAAATAAAATGTCAACAATAAACTCGCTCAATTTTGAGAATAAAGTCGTTGTGTTTTGAGAAAAAACTTGTTAAATTTCGAGAAAAGAATTTGAATTAAATGTTGAGAATAAACATTAAATTTTGAGAATAAAGTCGTTGTGTTTAGAGAAAAAACTTGTTAAATTTCAAGAAAAAAATCTAAATAAAATGGTGAGATTAAACTCATTAAATTTTGAGAATAAAGTCATTGTGTTTTGAGAAAAATTTTTTTACATTTTGAGGAAAAAGTCGAAATAAAATGTTGAGAATAAAATCATTAAATTTCAAGAATAAAGTCAATGTGTTTTGAGAAAACTTGTTAAATTTCAAGAAAAAAGTCGAAATGTTGACAATAAACTCACTAAATTTTGAGAATAAAGTCATTGTGTTTAGAGAAACTCGTTAAATTTCGAGAAAAAAGTCAAAATAAAATGTTGAGAATAAACTCATTAAATTTTGAGAATAAAGTTGTTTCGAGAAAAAACTCGTTACATTTCGAGAAAAAATCTAAATAAATGTAGACAATAAACTCACTAAATTTTGAGAATAAAGTCGTGTTTCAAGAAAAAGCTTGTTAAATTTTGAGGAAAAAAGTTCAAATAAAATGTTGAGAATAAAGTCATTGTGTTTCGAGAAAAAACTCATTAAATTTTGATAAACACACATTCGATCAGTGTCATATTCACTGCATACTGATAGAGGACATGACAGAGTTGGATCACTTAGTCAAGTTATATTTTAGGCTTTCTTTCAATAACAAAGATATATCAGCTTTAGCTAATTATAACCAAATAATAAGTAGCATACAAACTTTAAAGAGAATTTGCAAGCGGCTGGGTCTTTTTAGAAGGAAAAAAACAGTACAATTTGTTTGATGTACTCGCAAGAAAAGGGGACATTCTAAAACGATTTACAAGAAAAACGCTTATTATTAAAAGATCAAATTCTGTACACACCTTATTAATAAACCATACGTGCAGATAAGCATAATGACTTCACCCTAGGCAGAGCGAGTGTGTGTAGACTTTTATCTGTCTGTGTAGGCTATATCATTAAGTCTGTGCTTATGTGGAGATATAATATAGATTGTCCTTTCTGTTTCCGTTTGCACATTTACAGTAAATCGCCACTTTTTTCATTCTTGAAGTGAACTTTTTGCCTGTACAGTAATTAGGTTCACTGTTTTGCACTGCCGCCCTGAATTTGAGAAGTTTAATGAGTTTATTCTCAACTTTTTTTTCTCTCGAAATTTCTCGAAACACGACTTTCATCTCGCATTATAATGACTTTAATCTCGAGATGGTTTTGTTTTTTATCATTACTTGGCCCTAATCCTCTTCCGTACTGTCCACATTAACAATGACACTTATTTATTTGGCGTTCAGAAATTTTGTCTGGGCAGTCAAGGTCGTTTAAGGATGTAGAACACACAAAATGTGGCTAAAATTTTGGAAAGTCTGTCAAACATTGTGCTGTGTGTATCACACAAATCATTTTGGTATGAACTTGACTAACAATACACGTAGACCTCAAGGACAAATACATAATGTATATAACCTTTTTAAAAAATAAATAAACTTGATATGATTTGTCCCTGTTAGAGTTGATCTATTATTAATTATGCTAAACTTCTAGGGTTTGCCTGGACCCCCAGGCCCACCAGGAGAGTCGGGAAAACCAGGTGATGAGGTGGGTTGATCACTTCTTTATGCTCTTTACCTGATCACTATATTCCAGTCTTTACTTCTTGTCATTTCTGCTGGACAGGAAGAACACAAACTGACTGAGAATGGGAATTATTAAAGAACTCTATGGCTTTTATTTTTTCCCCTCAGGGTATCCATGGAGAGGCTGGTGGTGCAGGGCAGACTGGTCCAAGGGTGAGCCTATTGTACTTACACTGCAGTGAACCAGAGCACAGCATTTAGCAGTGCACATAAGCAATCTCCCAATATTTTTATCTGTCATTTTTGTAGGGTGAACGTGGAACCCCTGGAGAGAGAGGTGATCCGGGACCTAATGGGTTACCAGGATCCAAAGGAAGCCCAGGAACCCCTGGACCTGATGGTCCCAAGGTTAGAGTCATATTTTTACTCACTAATAATCCACAAGAATACATGCAATGCATCTATTTCCTAAGAGATGATAGAATTCAACATGTTCACCATGACATCAATAATGGCTGTGCAGGGTAAACCAGGTCCAACTGGAATTTTGGGAGAACCAGGACCACCAGGCCTACAGGGCATGCCAGGAGAGAGAGGGATAACTGGACCAGCCGGACCTAAAGGAGAAAGTGTGAGTGTGGCTCTGAGAGATAAGAGGAAACGGGTCTGCTTAATCAAAGGCTTTGGCACATGTTAAACATTTGCACATGCATAACAAATACACTATATTTTATTTTCATGCTTTGCAATCAGTGCAACAATATTGCATATATTAAATTCCTTGGTGGGTCAGGCTCTGTGAGGGATGACGGCTGACATATACTGGATGACTCACCAATATCCTCAGGCAGGAAGTTAATATTCTCTAATATTATCTGTGAAACATTGTCTGTGTGGCGCTGTGAAGTAGTGAAGGAAACCACATCTGTAACACATCAATACAGAGTTCTCTATATTTTTCTGAGCGATATGCACAAAACCTTGTGTTTTAATACTCTTTATCTGTTTTCTCAGGGCGCAGTGGGTGACAGAGGGGCTGAAGGGGCGGCTGGCAATGATGGGGCTCGAGTGAGTGATCTGTAATTTATCCGTAATTTAGTGGAAAAACTGAACCTACCAGTCAATAATTCTGAATTATAAAATATCCATATTTCAAATTTCTCACCCATTTCTTAACACAACAGAGGTTACAAAGACAATAAATAAAATTTCTTTTATGTTTGTAGGGATTACCCGGACCTGTTGGACCTATTGGACCATCCGGCCCATCTGGGGAGAAGGTTTGATTTTATTTATTTATTTATTTATTTTATTTTTTTAAATAAATAAAATTATTTATAAGTGGTGAATTGATCCTGTCTGTTCTGCTTCAGTGTTTTTTCAGCAATACTGAGACTTTGAAGTTTCTTCTGTTTTTTTTTTTTTTAGAAGAACTGGTTAAAAAGTACATTTTACAGCTGTTGCTACTTATTGTTCAATTACAGGGAGAACAAGGCCCAAGAGGCCCTCCTGGATCTCCAGGCTCCAGAGCAATGGCTGTGAGTAAAGCAGTTTACCAGGAGAAAACCGATGTTTGCTGAAGTTCTTTACTCATGTGACTCACAATTCCTTTGATGTATTGTGTTTTAGGGCTCACCTGGTGAACCAGGTCCTACTGGTCCTGTTGGGTTTGCTGGGCCTCCTGTAAGTCTATCCATCCATCATAAAACATATTACTTTGATATAATATGCTATAAGCTATAAAGATTGTTCTGTTTTTGTGCTAGGGTCCTGATGGTCAGCCTGGAGTTAAAGGTGAAACTGGAGAGGAAGGTGCGAAGGGAGAGACGGGGTCTCCAGGGCCTCAGGGAATGGCAGGAAAACCTGGACCACAGGTGAGCTATATATATATATATATATATATATATATAATATGATATATCATATCCCTTTGAAATAGTTACTTTATTTGTCGTACAGTCAGAAATCAAAACCAATTAAAAAAAAAAACTTTTCCAGTTTATTTACAAATTTTGCCTTACAACAACAAAGTAATAAAAGAAAAAGAAACAGTTCTGAAAATTAATAAAAAAACTGAAAAACTAGAATAACAGGGTTGGAAAAGTCATCATTCTCCTGATTTAATACTTTATAGAGCCACCTTTCGCTTTAATTACAGCCATTAATCTTTTTGGATGTCTGTATTAGCTTTGCACATCTAGATTGGGGAATATTTGCCCATTCCTCCTTGCAGAATTGCTCAAGTTCAGTCAAATTCTGTGGTGAGCGGCAATAGACTGCTCTCTTCAAGTCCATTCACAGATTTTCTATCAGATTTAAATCAGGGCTCTGACTTGGCCACTCAAGGACATTCACCTTCCTATCCTTAAGCCATTGCGTTGCATGGAAGGTGAAAGATCTGCCCATCTTCAGCTGTCTAGCAGAGTGACGCAGGTTTTCCTCAAGAATTTGGATGTACTTGGCAGCATCCATTTTCCCTTCAATCCTGACCAATTGCACAGTCCCCGCCGAAGAGAAACCCCCTCACAACATAATGCTGCCACCACCATGCTTCACAGTAGGTATGGTGTGTTTTGGGTGGTGTGCTGTGTTTGCTTTTTGCCCCCCCAAAAAATGAAAAAGTGCCACACTCAGTCTCCTTTGCGCTATGCAAAAACACACCTGGAAGACTCTGATGCCATCTGGCAAAAGGTGCTATGGTCTGATGAGACCAAAACTGAACATTTTGGACTGAAATCCAAGCGGTATGTTTGGCGTATTTTTGTTGTAAGGCAAAATTTGTACATAAAGTTGGAAAAGGTTTTTTGGGTTTTGATTTTAGGCTGTATGACAAATAAAGTAACTATTTCATAGGGGTATGTATGTATATATATATATATATATAATATATAATATTACTGTTCAAAAGTAGTTTGGAGTCTGTGCTGTAAATACATAAATATGGGTTGACAGACAAAGAAAATAAACATGTATAAATATACTACTTCTTTTAGGGAGTGGCTGGAATTGCAGGCCTCAAAGGTGGCAGAGGTACTCAAGGAGCAGCTGTAAGTTACAAAAGTCATGGTATCAAAATAATTGTTGATCAACTTAGAAATACTCAGAAATGCTCTGTTGCTTGCTAAATCCTCTCGTTGCTTTTCGTTCCCTTCTTTTGCGGAATCCTCTTTGGTTTTCTCCTTTTGCTAAAAGGGTCCCAGTGGTTTCCCAGGATCCCCAGGAGGTGTCGGCCCACCAGGCTCTGCTGTGAGTGACAATCCCTAATATGAATTTAACCAGCAAAGCAGTGCTTAATAACTAGTTCTTCAAATATTATTTGCAATGTGTTTGATTCTTTTTGACCAATAAATTAAGACACTTCTCATGTCACATACAATATGGACTCTAATCTGCTTACGCTGATATATTTCTCAGGGTCCAGTTGGCGAGCCTGGTCCTATCGGAACCCCAGGTAAAGAGGGCCCATCTGGGCTTCCGGGAGAACCTGGAGGTCCTGGCCGTCAGGGGGAGCGTGGAAACCCTGGACCTGCCGGTAACCCTGGAGACAAAGGTGAACCGGGAGAGGACGGACTGCCAGTATGTGATTCCTTTTCACAATATAAAACTTTCTGTTCTTGCGGAATTATTCTGTGCTTTTGTGAGTCATTCATACATAAAACTGAAAAGAAAACCGGGCTTTTCACACTGCACTTAACCCCAGATTATCACTTTGTAAAGGAACATTCACACTTGTTATTTAGAAGTGGGGTTAGCACCGCTTTTCACCCAGGGTTATGAAACCCTGCTTTCTGGTGCCAAACGTGTACAGTGTAAAATGATGCGGTGTTAGAAAGTTACGGCTAGATGCTTAGCAACAGACAGCCAATCGCGTGCCTCATATTCACATACTTTGGACACAGAAACTTCATTCTTACCTTTATAGTCCGAAAAGTCCAGGACAAATTTAGTAGCATAGTAGTATAGTCAGCACAATATAATAAGAGGACGCTCAATGCTAAAGCCTTTATGTAAACAGGTCACGTACAGCAATTGTCCAATCAGTTACATTGACACTGGAAATATGCAAGTAAGGATGTTAACCCAGGGTTTAGGAATGTACAGTGTGAAACATCAGCTTATAAATACCCATTAAACCTTGTGAAGCAAGATTACCAGGATTTCATTTACCCGAGGTTTAGAATGACCCAGGGTTAATTATTTCATGTGTTTAGTACATTCAGAAGATGCGTAATAACAGTGTTATTACCATATAACAGTGAAAATATGGACTGCCGGAAAATTCCATAAATGGCAGGGAAGCGTTGTCTGATGAATTACTGAAAATTCTGTCAATGGTGGGGAAAGAGTAAATACTGTATTCCAAAACTCATATTCTTCATATTCTAACTGTCTTAGGGCCCAGATGGGCCAACAGGCCCTGGTGGAACTCCAGGACAGAGGGGACTTGTGGGTCTTCCTGGAATGAGAGGAGAGCGTGGTATGGCAGGCCTTCCTGGACCTGCGGTAAGTCAACACTTCTATCCTCTTATCATGCAATTGAATATATCAAAATTTGTCTTTTTAGAATTACATTTTGCAGCCTCTGTTGGGTTGTTTTTTTAATTGGTCAAAGAAGATAATGGCATGGATGCCAAAAGAGAACTTCTTTTACACCTTATCACCTTATCTGTTTGGTTTTTTTCAAGGGTCCACCAGGAAAAGCTGGCACCCCAGGTCCCCAAGGAACCAAAGGTAGTGCTGGACCTGTTGGTTTGCCAGGAGCTGCCGGACCCCGAGGAGATGCTGGTCCAGAGGTATGAGAAGTTAGTGTGAAAAACACAGTGAAGATGATTGGTTACATATATATAAAACATTATCTTAACGACTTCCTTCTTAAATCAGGGTTTGGCTGGAGCTGATGGAATTCAAGGAGCTGATGGCATCATTGGAGCCAGAGTAGGAACCCATTCATCATTTGATATGGTCTAATTACATTTTTTTTTTAACCAAACCAAATATGGCCAAGTTCAAATGATGTGTTAACTCGCTCTCAGGGTGACAGAGGAGACCCAGGACCAGAGGGTCTTGCAGGTGGCCAGGGAACCCCAGGAAGCCAAGGACCTGTTGGAACTCCTGGAGGTCCAGGACAGAGAGGAGATCAGGTTTGTTTCCTGTATCCATTGCAGATACTTCACAGTAGATTGGTGTTTAATACGTTTATTGATCCCACTTTATATTAGGTTTCTTAAGCTACTATGTACTAACATTTAAATGAATCGTTTGATACAATGCACTTATTGTGTGCATACTGTATAGCCCTGTTTCACAGACAGGGCTTAGATTAAGCCAAGATTATGCCTTAGTTAAATTAAGGCATTTAAGTAGCTTTTATAAATGTGCCTTAGAAAAAAACATTACTGGTGTGCATCTTGAGACAAAACAATGGCTCTGACATATTTTAAGATATGTCAGTGCAAGTTGCTTTCAGCTCAAACGTGCATTTTAGTCTGGGACTAGCTTAAGCCTTGTCTGTGAAATCGGGGGTACATGTTTTTACATTGTACTTATATTTAAGAAATACCTGCATGTAATTACGGTGGTAATTTCACAGTTGACCCGTCCCTTTCCTCTTAACCCTCCCTTAAACCTAGCCATACCACCAAGCCTGTCCATAACCTTACCCCTATCCCACCTCAATAGCCACAAAAGAGTTTTGCAATACAACATGAACAGAATAAGTACATTGTACTTATTTTTTGTGCATACAGAAGTAGTCAAAGACACCTATGATATAAGTGTGGACCATTTATTTTTATTAAAAGCATGTACACTGAAATTATCTAAATAAATAATCCTTGCATAATGTAATATAATGAAACCATTTCTTTAATCTTGTAGCCTTTTATATATGCTGTTTTATTTGTTGATTTTGCTGACAGGGTGCAAGAGGCCCACCTGGTCCCGATGGTCAGGCAGGAATCAGAGGGAAAAAAGTAAGTCTGCATATCCACATATTGGACACAACTTCAGTAGCATCGTAAATCTGCTTCTTTTTAATCTTCTTTTTTTTTTTTTTTTTTTTTTTTTTTTAATAAACAGAAACTTAGAAACAAACAAAACAATAGTTTTGAGGAGAAAAATATGATTTCTTGATTTTATTTTTAGCAATTTAATTAAGCTAGATTATTTTAATTTATTAATAATGTTAATATATTCATATATTATTGTATTAATAATAATATATTAATTTGAATAATTTTAAGTCATGCTTTGGCCCTCTTATGGGTTATCCAGTCAGTTTTCAGTTGTTTTTTTTTTTTTTTGCCATATGTCCTGTGAACAATGCATTCACGTCATGTCGTAATTACCGTAATTTTGAGATAACAACATGTGACGTTCACGTCCTCGGACTGGGAATTAGGCATTTTTTATGGTAACACTATCAATACCTAAATGAATCTGTCAGATGGTACAGTGGTCACATGGTACAAGTAGGAGCTCTTAAAAAAATTCCCATCTTACAAGTTGAAATTACGAGCTCTACAAGGACGTCAACGCTTTATAAAAGTTGAAATCTCGTAAATACGGTAATAACAACTTGGCGTGAACATACCTCTACAACCCATAGCGAAAATGTCTTCTAATCATCCTTAGGGACCACAAGGACCGATGGGAGACAAAGGTGACAAAGGAGAAGCGGGTGAGAGAGGTCAGAAGGGCCATCGTGGCTTCACTGGACTTCATGGGCTACCTGGAACATCAGTACGTATAATTGACAATGTCACCTGTCACACAATACAATATCCATCTCTTGATAATCATCTGTTAATCATTTCCTTCCAGGGTGCTACAGGGGATGATGGTGCTATAGGAATCATTGGACCAAGTGGGCAAAGAGTGAGCAACAGATTGAAATATCACTCAACATTTGATTTAACAAAGCACCAGCAGTACATGTGCATGTTGAACAGAATTTAATATTAAACATGTCAATGTTAGGGAGCCCCTGGCCCTGTTGGACCACCAGGAAAAGAAGGAGATATCGGTCTACCTGGAGCAATGGGGGCTCCTGGAACTCGAGGTGACACTGGAGATTTTGGACCAGAGGTGAGGCTTGAGATCATCATGTGTATGATGTATTTTCTGTTTATTATGAGACGAGATCTTCCTGCTGATACAAAAACTGCTTAAACCAGCCTAAGGAAGTTTGCTGATCTTAGCTGAATTATAGAGGTTTTGGGCATTTTTCTCATGAAAAAAATATCCAGTCACCCTCTTGGATGCAACAGCAAATCTATAATTTATACAAAGTGTTTTTTCTTGTCTCTTTTGGCAAATATTCCACCCTTAATGACTCATAATCAGATACATTTTGTACATGGTTAATTACCAGATGCTGCTAATGTGATTAGATGTTAAAACACCAATGTTCAGCATAAACAGTATTCACCCATCTGTCTGTAGGGACCGCCTGGAGAACCCGGCCCACCTGGACCCCCAGGTACACCTGGCCCCCCAACAGCTGCTGTAGATGACCTTTTTGGTACAAACTTCGACCTTGATATCGAATCTGAGCCAGACGAACCCCCACCTCCCCCGCCAGAGTTCAACGAGGATGAAGCAAGACCCAATAATGGATCTGATGCGGTTCGGGTCGACAGTGAGGTTCACTTGTCTCTTAAGAGTCTGGGAAGTCAGTTGGACAGCATGCGCAGTCCTGATGGCACGCGCCAATTTCCTGCCCGCACGTGTCAGGACCTGAAACAGTGCTATCCTCTGAAGAAGAGCGGTGAGTGAGATGAACTAACACACATTTTAGTATTACTGTAGCTCAGAATGCTTTAGTTGTACTGACCCTGATCAGGTACAGTATGAACCAGGACATCCTGGTTTGCATTTATAAGACATCTCTGTAGGAATGATTCACCAAAAATTAATTATTTACTCATCCAAAAATAAGATCATTTTACTTGAAAAGTGATGCAAAACTGCTTGAGATATAAAGTTGTCCGTTTTTTAATGCGAGTGTATTTTGTCTCATTGCACTGGCAGATTTTTCACATATCAGTGTTGCCAAGTCTGCGTTATTGGGGTACTTTAACACTATTGCCACCGGTTGTTTTTCATGTCCACAGGTTGAAGCGACCCCAAATAACATGATATTTAGCCCCTGGAATGCAAATTTTACCAGGGGAACCCCCCGTGAAACACAATCGTGCTAATTTTGGTCTAGTGTAGAGTAGCAATTGGGTGGGTTTTGTTGTGAAAACTTGGCAACCCTGTAGTAGGGGAGTATTCGATTTCAAATGCACCATAAGAATACAGAAACCAGAGCTAACCAACATAAAAGGATTATGTAATATTTGACAGGATACTTGCGTGATTCCCATCCTTTCAGGAGAATTCATACACGAACAGACAAGTCAAAGCAAAATCCCATTATGTCAGGAATAAAACAAACACAGCAGCCCACAGTAAGCATGGTTGTACCATATCAGGAAACAGATGGGCGGTCATCTGTCAGTGAGCTGAACCTGAACTATTAATGATCCAGATCGCTTGGACTAGCCCAGACCTCAAACCAAATAAATGCTGTGTGCAAGTACTTTGAGTAAAGAGTGAGAATCTACTTACAGATTTATTTACAATTGTCCACCAACAAGATTCAAAATCAAAAATGAAAATTGTCTGATTATTTACTCATCCCACTGTATATGACTTTCTTTCCTTAGCCAAAGAGAAATTAAGGTTTTAGAGGAAAACATTCCAGGAGTTTTCTCTAATGAATGGTGCCCAACATAGACCATTTTTGATGGTTCAAAATCCATATTTAGGCAGTTTCAAAGGGGTCCACACAACCCCAGGCGATGAATAAGGGTCTTTTCTAGTGAATCAGGATTCTTTCATGAATAAAAAGTTAAAAAATATCAGCATTTATTTAAAATAGAAATCTTTTGTAACAATATACACTACCGTTCAAATGTTTGGGGTCAGTAATTTTCTTTCTTTCTTTTTTTTTGAAAGAAATTAATACTTTTATTCAGCACAGATGTGTTAAATTGATAAAAAGTGATAGTAAAGATTTATATTGTTAGAAAAGATTAATATTTTGAATAAATGCTATTCTTTTTAACCTTTTATTCATCAATGAATCCTGAAAAAAGTATCACAGGTTCCAAAAACATATTAAGCAACACAACTGTTTTCAACATTGATAATAACTGAGTATCAAATCAGAATATTACAATGATTTCTGAAGGATCATGTGACACTGAAGACTGGAGTAATGATGCTGAAAATTCAGCTTTGCATCGCAGAAATAAATTATATTTTAAAGTATATTAAAATAGAAAACCATAATTTTAAATTGTAATAATATTTCACAATATTATTGTTTTTTCTGTATTTATTATGAAATAAATGCAGCCTTAATGAGCATAAGAGACTTCGTTCAAAAACATTAAAAATAGTAATGTTTCCAAACTTTTGACCGGTAGTGTATGTACTGTATATCTGAGGATCTCACTGTTTAAAATACAACTCTCTTTCCCATTGCATCCCAGGTGATTATTGGATTGACCCAAATGAGGGCAACGCTAGAGATGCCATCCAGGTGTACTGTAACATGGAAATGGGGGAGACCTGTATACCTGCCAACCCTGCCAGTATCCCACGCAAGAACTGGTGGATTTCACGCTCCAGCTTACCAAAACCAGTCTGGTTTGGAGCAACCATGAACCGGGGAACTAAGGTTAATATGATTACAATGATACCCATTTCAATTAAAAAAAAAAAAAAAAAAAGTAAACTACAAATAAATAAAGTTACAATTTGCCCTGTATATGTCACCTAAATGTATATTTCCTACTCTTTTATTACTCCTCTTCAGTTCACCTATGGAAACAAAGAGGCATCAGCTAACATGGTGTCAGTCCAGTTAAGATTTCTCCGCCTGCTGTCAAAAGAAGCAGCACAGACCGTCACCTACCACTGCAAAAACAGTGTGGCCTATAAAGATGAGAAGAACAGCAATCTGAAGAAGGCTTTAGTCCTAAAGGCTTCTGATGGACAGGACATCAAGGCATATAGCAGCAACCGTCTGAAGTACACCGTCATCACCGACGGCTGCTCTGTATGTTTCGATTTTTGACTTTGTATTGTTTGGCAGTATTTATTATTTACATAAAATGGAAATCAGCAGTGGGGAAGCTACTTTGCAAGTTTTAGATTGGTCATTAGGTCATTTAGCTGCTGTGAATCAGTGTGAACAGTCCTTAAGTTTGTCCCAATGCTGATGACAATGTCAAGATTAGCATTCTGTAAGTGTGTTCATGTAAAAATGCTATTAATGAAAAACTCACAATTCTCCCTCTTTGTTCCTCTCTCCAGAAACCTAATGGTGAATGGGGCAGGGCTGTCTTTGAGTACCGCACACAAACACTTTCACGGCTGCCGATTGTGGACTTGGCTCCAGTGGATGTAGGTGGCCAAGATCAGGAGTTTGGCATTGATATCGGCCATGTGTGTTTCTCGTGAAATCAAGGATAAAAGCATCATCAGTTGGACTGGAGTTCTCAGCCAATACAGTATTTATTGTCAAACACCGTCTGTAAGGGCCTTGAGGAATTTCTGACCTTTATTTCATGATTATTCATGATGATTTCCACTAGCCTGTGGTGTATGAGTGCATGAGAGACTATATGGACCTTTTAATTTATACTTTATGCACCATGTGTTATTAAAAAATATGTGAAAACATTCATTGAAATTAATTCAAAAAATCATGTTTTACAAATTTGACTACCTTGGCTGTGTTGTTTTGTAGATGTTGTTCATGCTTAAATTGCAATCATTTCTAGTGGATTTTAAAGGTTAAGTAAATCTGGATGAGAGAGACGAGTTTGTTTGTGCGGTATTAAAGCGGGATCTTCATTCAATTCCCCAAGAGTTCTCTTCCCAAACCCAATTGACCACACGAGAGAGAAAAACTTATGTTTTATGTTGATAACAAACTGTTGGACAGATGATTCATTTGTACTTCATTATTAATGAAAACTCTCACAGAAGCCAGTGTTGGTCTCATTAAAAGCCTCATTAGCCCAAAATACATGACACAAAGAAACTCTTTATCCAGCTTTTTCAGCAAGGCCGGATTGTACTCTTAAGGGGGAAGGGGGCAGTAATTGTTTGTAATGAATTCCAGATTAAATATTTAAATTCCTTTTCAACAGACCTCAATTGATTTTTATCATGAATAAATGTCTGAAAACAAGAAATGTTTTCTGTTAGTAGAGTAACTGTTTGCTGCTGTTGAAAAAAGAGCACAAAGCTAATATAGTGTGCTATAAGTTTTCATTTATTCACCATCAAAGAGCAAGTGATAAGAGTTTAACATATTAAAACAGCCATCAATGAAAGTGAAAAGGATCGGAACATCTGGAAATATAAATGGAGAACCTCGGCAATGATGTTGCTGAACATTTTGATAAATTTATAACCCTGAACAAGTTTAGTATATTAATAGTTTAGATATTATAATATAACATTTTACTCTATAATTGCACCATTACAACATGAGCAACCTCCTCTGCAACCACCATTTTCTTTTTAAAATTTGGTAAGGATTCTAAACATAACTTAGCCGTGAATGAATGCATCTTTGTATTTCAAACACCGTCTAAATTTGGTCCAAACTATAGAAAAATTCTAGAAAGAGCTAGAGCACGTTTAGTGTCCATCTCTCTTTTAACAATTTCTGTTACAAGATTAAGAAGTTAAAATACACAAATCATCAATCTTAAATGTTGATTTTATTATATAAAAATAGAAATGACCACTACAGACCCTTTTGAGGCTCCTGCTACATTTCTTTCAAACTCAATTTAAAATGCAAATATTTAACGTGATTTATTTGAGGGTTTTATGGTCAAGAATCACAGCATATACAAAAACGTCTTTCCAAAATCAGCATCGGCTGTCCAGAGAAAACACCGTCCCCTCTAGAGTCAGTCCCATTTGGAACCCCTCCTGCCAAAACAAAAAAATGTGAAATATGAACAAAACTGTAAGCTTAATGAAAACGTGCAACATGGTTAATAGATAAGACTATATAATAACTTTCGGTAACACTTTATTTTAGGGTATTTTAACTAGTTGCTTATTAGCATGCATATTACTAGAATGTTGGCTATTTATTAGTATTTATAAAGCACATATTAATGCCTTATTCTGCATGACCTTATTCAACATTCTTAATCCTACCCAATACCTAAACTTAACAACTACCTTACTAACTATTAGGAAATTAGGAATTTACTGAGGGAAAAGTCATAGGTAATAGTTTATAAGTGTTCCCTATACTAAAGTGTTACCTAACTTTCATTATTTACATTACAGATCAGTTGTTTATGTACATTCAAGATTGTTTAATCACCACAGTACTGTATAACCGGCTTCACATTGCACATGTAAGCGGCACTGAAGTGTTAATTCTTTATTTTGTTTCCACTCAACAGCGTAAGAAAGCTGTTCTTCTGCATTTGTTGTTGTGAAATATTGACTTTAATGAATGCATCCACAATATATGCAGCCAATAGGAATGAGTCTCTATCAGTGCACATTCTCAGTGTTTCTTCTTCATGTTACACATTGCAAAATTAAGCTTAGGGCTGAAACTCTTAAGTGCAGCTGCACAGTACTGCTTATGTGTGAGTGAACCAAAATTTCAATTAGTCTGAAAACACGGTGAGATGACACGCATGCAATAACCAGCACCACACAGAATCTGCAACTGCAAATCCCGCAATCTCCAACTAAACGCCTGTCATTGACTAAGTTCACCCCAGCCCTTTGTTTCTGATTACTAATAAGGGTGTAAAACTCTCAGCTCAATTATAATATATTTTACCATAAATCCAATTCTGCACAATTTCTACATATTATTACTCACAAAATAGGTCCAGAAAATGTGGGGAAAATTCAGCAGATTCCATGTTGGTCTAACATATTAAAGGCACAATATGTAAGTTTTTTTGGATTAAAATATCCATAAACCACTAGAACAATGTTATATATTTTGTTAACTTGTGTACTTACATTATCTCAGATGTTTCCAAGAATGTTTAAATCTAAAGAAATAAGCAATTTTAACAAGGACACGTGTCCGTGCGTCGCCTATCAATGACATCATACCTGCGTTACCCTCGATTTCCGGTTTTATTTTGTAGAAACCATGGAAACACCAAAGACGCTTTAATATATTATATGATTTATTAGACAGGTGAGCAACTCTTCGGATACATTTATAGACAGAAAACTAATCATTGTTATATAGCTTAACACAGTAAGTCTTATTGTTTAAATCACATTTTCTTGATTATATTAACATGATATTCTAAAATCAATCTATATTACTGCAGTGTGCAACAAGTGTCACAGAGCAGCCGCCGAGCGAACGCACAGAGCAAAGTTATAATTTTCAACACACTCAGATGTATCTAATATGATAAACAGTGCTGCGTTACCCCACATACACTTGACAGGAAGAAGCGGAAGTGGCGACTGTGGCATAATGAAAGCTCCACTGCTCTCGAGACATGTGTCACGCTCGTCTCTCATTAGCAATCGCTCCAGCGGCCTCGTTCAGCTCCCACAGCACTCTGTCCTGCTTTGCTTCATACTACAGTGACGTTAATAATGCCCGATTCCCGTCGGATTCTTTTCCACCGGCTGTGAGGTGAAAACGTCATCTCCCATGATTCTGCACTCAATCTTGCTGTCATCAAGCTACGCCTTTGTTTTGAATAGGTCACCTCTAGTGGCGAAAAATTACATATTGTGCCTTTAAGACATACAATACCATATATAGACACAACAAAATTCATGCTTGCAAATCTTGTAAAACCATATCAAAATACTTGAGGATACACTGAGGTGAATCACTAATGAATGTGTACAAACCATCTCTGCCGCTGAGAGGTTATGGGTGGCATTCAGGGTGAAAAGAGAGATAAAGATAATTGAATTATTCAGGATTACAGGGTTTAGAGACACAGGAGTGCAAATAGATACTTACAGGGTCTAATAATCTCATAACAGGTAGGATGTCCTCAGAAACGGAAACTTCCATAATCCTCTGGATTATTGAAATTTTAAAACGGTCAATAATACAGTGAATTCAGGTGAATTCTGCCAGCCAAATACTGCTCATATGCTTTCTTTGATCTTTTCATATAGTCTGCCAATCATGTTGGCTGCTTCTGCTGTTTATTTTTGACACATTATTGACTTTTCTCTTTTCCATATCTAGAATTGTGTCATAATCCTACTTCAAAGCATGTGAGCATCATGTTTAAAATTATTTACACCTTCGTTTTTAGCATTTAAATTTGGAGATGTACATATTGCACATTGCATCAGAGATCAAATTAAAACTTTACGATACATAAACAAGTAGTGCCGTTGTACGGTTGTAATATAAAGATTGTGCTTGAATCCTACAATATTTAGTACATGCATGATATTATAAAAATGAAATCGCTTTTTAAGAATAGAAATAGGGATGCATAATTTATTGTCACCGTATTGATTATCCACCAATATTTTTTTTATAAATAACATGAAAATAATCATCATATTGATCAGAATTTTAATACAGTTGCATATGTAAATGAAAGATAAAAAAAGAAGAAAAAATAAATGTGTTTACCTGCATCTCATCCAGTTTGGACTGGATGTCTGGGGTGAAGACAGCAGGTCCACAAATGAACGGATCAAATGGTTCTGCTCCAAACAGGTCTATATCTACAGCACAACCAGACAAACTAGTAAATAATATGTCATTTAGCAGACACTTGTAAGAAGTGTGAAATAGTTCATGGATCACCCCTTGCAAAGCTTGAACCCAGAAAATTCTATTTATATATACAAATATAAATTAGGGATGCACCGATCCGTCTTTTTCGCTTCCGAAACCTGGGATTCAGTATCGGCCGATACCGATCCGATATTCAAGTAATAATAAAAAAAGTGCTAAATTACCTAATAAACTGTATGCCTCACTGTGTGGAAGAAACTGGGATCATTCTTTTGTGCAAGGCATCAGGCTTGACTTAAACATTACTTTCCTAACTTTGTAAAACAAAATAACAAACAGACACAAATGTAGTGAATTATTTATTAAATAATTGTGCGTCAGAGCAACAACTGTAAATAAACCAATCGCTTCACTAGCTTGGTAGACATTCAAAATAAACAGGAGTCCAGCTGATTCCTTCATCCATGACTCATGGCTTGTTTTTCATGAATGTTTGAGTCATACATGACATAAACTAAATATATTTATATATAAATATAGGCTATACTATAAAATGAAAATACATTTTTTTTAAATGAGGCAGCAACATATGATAGATAGGACAGAACAAAAAATGCTATTAACAATCTTTCGTTGCGCAAAAGTGTTATTATTATATAAGCGGCTCCTACACAGAGCGGCAACAACTTATGCGCATCCCGTGTGCAGAATGATGCGCTTGAAGCATCATGGAGTCACAGCGCGCAGCGGCAGTGCTCCGCATTGAAAAGTTCAAAGCACAAAGTGAAGATATATTGATGGGTATTGTATTACCGGTATCTTTGTCTACAGATGAAGTATAATAATAGATACATTGAATTATCTTGGAGAGAGTTTCATTGTGTTGACTGTCGTAACCGAACGCAACACGCAGTCTGAATGCTGAATGGAGAATGACTGACAGCCGCAGCGAAGGGAGGCATTTACGTGAGCTCTAATTTAACGACTTAAATATTTATCTGTACCTGAAATTAAACTATGAAATGGCTTCAGAACACTTGGAATATAGTGCACGGAAACTTTATGGTAATTTTTAATGTTTTTGTGCCTTTTGTGGAGCTTAACAATAACACAATAGACGCACAATATCGGATTTGGATCGGTCCCATCCGGCCGATACCCGATCCGGCAAAAAGGGCAGTATCGAAGCCGATACCCGATCTGAGTATCGGATCGGTGCATCCCTAATATAAATGATCTGAAACATCAAGAATATCTGTCAGTGCATTAGAAATCAAAAACGAAATTCACAACTGCATGCTAACAAACGTCTTCATACACTTCAAAACATCTACACTCTGGCTCCATTTGTTTTCAACTCAAATGAACCATTTTATGGAGAAGCATATGACATTAGCAATTATGGATTTTGCCTCCAGGTGTTTGAAAATGTGACACATTCATCTAAGCGAGACAGCACAAATAAAAAGCCCCCACCTCTGTCTCTTGGAGGCAGGTACGGAGATGAGATGCCGTTACAATTCAACCGTCTTGTAATTGGAGACTCAGGGGTGAATGGAACCATATCAAATATGTCAGTGGAGGGCGCTCTAGCTTGTATGCTTCCAGCCTAATAACGTTGACAACAAACATAATCTTATTAAGGCATCAGAACCAGCCCATTGAAAGGTCAGACTTCTTTTGTGTGTTAAGCATTTAACTGTACATTCAATGTATACATTTATGTGCTCCTTTTTATTTATTCATCTTGAAAGATTTATAATTTTTGAAAGAAAAAAAAGATAGCAGTGGTTCTCAAAAGGTGGGGAGACTTCCCTAGCTTTCAAATCTTTCAATATTCAAATTTGCCACATTGACGGCTGATGCGACAACCAATGAGGTTTGTGCGAGTTTCTTCTTCTATGTATGGCGTTCACTGAGTAGCGGTTGTGTAAACAAAAGCTACGTTCAGACTGTCAGTCCAAATTTTGTCCAGATTTTGCAAGTGTGAACAGCCAAAAATCACATGAATTGCGTTTTTTACGTTTCAGTTTGACTGCTCTGATCAGATTTTGTGTGGTATATGTGAGGTCCGTGTACGTTTTGATAGTTTGTTTTTCAATTTGAAATTAAATAAGCAGAAATGAGAAAACGGCACCTTTATTCGTTTTTTCATTTGTTCAGAAAATGAAAAAACGGGATTACGGCTTGATTGTTCGTTTTCATGGTTCACGGGTAGAAAAAGGATAAATTGCTTCAAAATTTGTTTTCCACATGTGGGCAGTCATGAGACGCCGATTGGTCAACCAAAGCTGAACCGGTGACGTTATCAGCTGTTCCTCAGTTCTATTCAACAAAATAATATTCCTCTGCTGCTATAGCAGTGCCGATTCTTAAAGGGTTAGTTCACCCAAAAATGAAATTTCTGTCATTAATTACTTACCCTCATGTCGTCCCAAACCTGTAAGACCTTCATTTGTCTTCAGAACACAAATTAAGGTATTTTTGATGAAATCTGAGGGTATTGCTACGCTATTTTCGTTGCAGAGCTTCCGTGTTTACGTCTGAACGTGGGCTCAGTATTCTGGACCTTAAAAGGTGCAATGACGTTGCTGCCTATGTGTGGATCAGATACCCTCGGATTTCACTAAAAATATCTTAATTTGTCTTATCTTTTATCTTAAAGGTCTGCAACATGAGTATGAGTAATTAATGACAGACTTTTCATTTTTGGGTGAACTAACCCTTTAAACTGTACAGGGCAGGTCCTAGATTGGGCTTTCTTCTGTGCAACCTAATGTGTTTCACAGAAATATTTGTTTCAGAAATATTAATCTGCACCAAGCCTGTTTTATTTAGCTGGGTGGAGTTAAATCTGTGTGATGAAGCTGCAATTAATTCTCTTGAACGTAGCCCGTAGGAAATAATTACATCTGACTGGCAGCATTCCAGCAAACTGTAAAAGCAGGGTCACCTACTGGGTGAGCCCAGGAAAAAATATGGGTGGTGTTAAAAATAAATAATATTTAAACAAATCGAATTTGCGCATGCAATTTTTGAAGGCAGATTAGTGCCATCTGGTGGGGGGAAAAAAAAACCTTGTAATGCCATGGTGTAACCACTAGACTCCTATATACTGTAGCTCTTTATAAAAAGGCTTATATATTCTCTAGTTGTTTTTAGACATAAATATTTTAACTAAGATTAGGATACATATTTAGACATTCTCAAAGACTTTTTGTCAAGGTTTAGATTTTTTTTTTTTTTTTGAAATGTTGATTTGAAGTGTCAGTTTTTGCATTAATTTTACTACAGTCAAACCTGAGCACAGAGAAAGACATTTTGTTATGCATCAAAAATGACAAGGAAAGCTTTATCAGAGCAACCTCTTATTTGAGTCTTCTGGCTCAATTTTGCCATATTGTGACAGCCACACCAGTTCATTTGTGTGTGGGGTGCAGGTTTTTACTTTCAAAGGGGAGTGTCCCCCCAAAAGAAAAAAATGAGAACCACTGCATTAAAGAAATAGTTCATCCATTTCTATACTGCATGAATCATATGGACTACTTTTATTGTATCTGTATTTTGCTTTTTGGCATTTTTAGAGATCTGTCTTCCATGGAATAAAAAAAGCCACTCAGGTTTGAAACCACATGGGAGTAAATAATCATTTTTGGATGAACTATCTCTTTTACATATGAAAAATTCAGATTAAAGAGTGTAAGATTGTACAGTAACTAAGTGAATCGCATGCAAAGTGCACTGTGTTATTTTTGTGTACAAGACATTTACACGAGGTCGTGGCACGATGTAACCACTTGTGGGCTGTAATTGGGTGGGTTTAGCAGGAGGAGGGGTGAGCAAGCTTGCTGATTGGCTGGAATCGGGTGAGCTGACAGGCGTTAGAGTGACAGAGGAGATCTCTAGGCTGGACAGTGATGTGACATCACCACACCAGGACAAGGCAGACGGCCTCTGCAAAATGTACGGCTCATTAGAGACATTAACATGCAGGTACTGAAAAAGGGCACTGGGGGTTGGGGAGAGAGAGAGAGACAGATAGATTGGAATAGAGAAAAAGGGGAAAACGTGTGGCGTGGGTAGATAGAAGAGAAAAACATACACATTCTGATGAACTGAAAGAGAGCAGAATCATTGAGATTAGCAGCATCTGACTGGAATGATAAGCAAGACTCATTTCCTACTGGACGTACTGGTGAGCAGCGAGAATCCATCAGCTGATCCTCCAGTTCTTTGAGCTTCTTCTTCAGTTTTGAGTTCTCCATCTCCAAATCCTGAATCTCCAATTAGCATAAGCACATAGTGAATAAAAAGATTCACATTTTTATTTGTCAATCACATAAAAACATTTTATGTAAGTCTTTGGCACCACAGCCTGCTCTCAGGATTATTCTGGTTAGATTTGCCTATCTATAGTTGTATTTACACTTCAAAGGAAGCTGCATATAAGCAGCATACAGTATATTATGAAAAGGAACATTTTTACAGATGTTGTAATGCTGCATACAGTAAATGTATTTACACTGGAATCAGAATCGGGAAGAGTTAAATGCTGATTCTTCTGCACAGCCGTCAGAAAAGACACGTTGATTGAGAGTGACGAAGTTGTTGAACAAAAATGTTTCATTTTATCAACTTTGTCTCAGATATTTATCCTAAAAAAGGAATAATTGTTAACATGGGCCTGTTGGACATGTAAGCGGTGTTTTTTATATTTCGGCACCTTTATTAACAGGTTACAGTATTCAAAATGGCCACATAAGCCATGCAGATTCACAGACTGACATTGGCAAAGTTTCTAATACGTCAGACTGAAACTTGTTAAATGAAACATGTTTATTGACAACAACCCAAATAATAGAGCCACCCCCTTTCAAAACCCTTGTGTGCACCAGTCTACAAAAAGTTTTCTCCCTAAGCACTGTCACATCCACATTTTCCACTATTTTTCTTATTTTTCTCCGTACTACGCAAATCAGTGCAAAACAACCGCAAGCCTTCCTTCATGTTGCTGTTTGTTGACATGTTCCTAAGAATCTTCTCTCAAATTGATGGGTGTTTCTTTAACTTCGGGCCCTTTTATGTCTCAGGGGTTGATTTTTATAAAAACTAACAGCTTTTTAACTAAAAGACAACAAGTCTTGGGAACTTTTTATCATGCTTTCATCATTTACTTTTGCCACTTTTCAAATGACTTTTATGGATCCAAATCATTTTAATTTTTCAAAAATTATGACTGCCACACAGCCTCTAATGAAGTTTTCTCTTTCTAAAGTTAGTGTACATAGGCTACGTTCACACTCCGAGCTTTAATGCTTAATTCCAATTTTTGCTCCGATCTGATTTTATTTTTTTATTTTTATTTTTTTATAGCTGTTCACATTGTTGTTTTAAATGTGGTCAATATCAGATTTCCAGTGTGAACAGATCATGGTTCTAAAGTGACCTGCATGTACAAAAGAACGATTCAAACGGGTTGCCAGGTTTTTACCATAAAATCCACTTAATTGCTTCTCAAAACTAGCCCAATCACGTTCCGGGGGTTAAATATCGCGTTAGTGCGGTCACTTCAACCCACGGAGTTACAAAACAAATAGTGAAAAAGTAACCCAATTCTGCAGGAAAATCGCGGACTTGGCAACACACACAGCACGCTGTCAATATGGAATTAAACACTGAGGGCATTAAAGGGTTAGTTCACCCAAAAATGAAAATTCTGTCATTAATTACTCATCCTCATGTCGTTCCACAACCGTAAGACCTTCGTTCATCTTCAGAACACAAATTAAGATATTTTTGATAAAATCCGATGGCTCAGTGAGGCCTGCATTGCTAGCAAGATCATTTCCTTTTTCAATGCCCAGAAAGCTACTAAAGACGTATTTAAAACAGTTCATGTGACTACAGTGGTTCAACCTTAATATTATAAAGGGACAAGAATACTTTTTGTGCGCCAAAAAAAAAAAAAAAAAGCGACTTTATTCAACAATATCTAGTGATGGGCGATTTCAAAACACTGCTTCATGAAGCTTCGAAGCTTTACGAATCTTTTGTTTCGAATCAGTGGTTTGGAGAGTGTATCAAACTGCCAAAGTCACGTGAACTATTGAAATTTCGAAACACTTATGACGTAACGAAGCCTCGTTTGCTGAAATCATGTGATTTTGGCACTCTGAACCATTGATTCGAGAACAAAAGATTCGTAAAGCTTTGAAGCTTCATGAAGCAGTGTTTTGAGATCGCCCCTCACTAGATATTGTTGAATAAAATCGTTATTTTGGGGTTTTTTTGCCGCACAAAAAGTATTCTTGTCGTTTCATAACATTAAGGTTGAACCACTGTAGTCACATGAACTGTTTTAAGTATGTTTTTAGTAGCTTTCTGGGCATTGAAAAAGGAAATGATCTTGCTGTCAATGCAGGCCTCACTGAGCCATCGGATTTTATCAAAAATATCTTAATTTGTGTTCTGAAGATGATCGAAGGTCTTACGGGTGTGGAACAACATGAGGGTGAGTAATTAATGAAAGAAATGTAATTTTTAGGTAAACTAACCCTTTAAAGTAAGCAATTACGCGTTTAATTTATAGTGTGATCTGCCGTGGAAGCCAGCGAAATTATGCGCAGGCAATATGAAAAATAAAGACAATGATGTGACAAAAGAGAGCAGAGTTTTGAAAGAAACTTTTATGATACGAGCCCTCATGTTTTTCTTGTATTATAGAGCTGTCTCTGTAATACTTACGAGTTCTGACACATCACTGCCCTTCTACTTACTACCTTTTGCAACTGTCTTGATAACGCTGAGTGTGTAAAATCTTTGAATAGACGCAGAATCGTGACGAATGTTGATCTTGAGTGACGTAAAAATTGTGTGAATTCTGTTATGACTGTTCACACTGTAGTAGCCTACCACATATGGAAGTGGCACAAATCGGAATCGAAAAGATCAGATTCCATGTGGTTTGTATTGTTCACACTGTCATGAGGAAAACAGTTATGAGTCACATGTGGGCAAAAAAAATCAGATGTGGGCCACATTTACCTGCAGTGTGAACGTAGCCTTAGTTACCAAGTAGACAGCAAAGAGCATGCTTGATATTAAACAATGTCTCAAGAAAACAAACAAATCAAGATAAAGATCAAGAATATTTTTATTGTGTCATTTCCGGTCAAACTTTAATTTAGTCAAATTATGTTTAGTGTGGCTTAAAAGAGTTTATTTTCCACAGGGCCAAAAGTACCCATAGTTGAAGAATCACCCTGCTATGAGAGTATTTGTGTGAGAATAAAGAATTCTGGGCTCGTATCTGCATCTTGAACGTGTGAGCAGTAATCCATGAACATAATCTTACTCGTTTCTGAAGGTTTCCAATCTGTTTCCTCGTCTCTACATCTTTTCCACCTGACTCTAGGAACTTTTTGTAGGCGAGATCAAAGGCTTGTCCAATAGCAAGTGTGATCTCCTCCGCCTGGGCAACATTTGCACATATTGCAATCAATAAGCAAACCAGGTTTCTACTGTATGTAACATTTGTTAGGTATCACAAGCTTATTTACTTACACATTTTTCACTGTCAAACACGTAGCACAGGTGTTTCTTCGTCTCGGGTTCTGTACAGATAAAGGTGAAGATTCTTTTATCTGTTTTGTCATCTGCACAGAAGGACATTCTGTGAAGTTGGCAGTTATGCTGCATCTCCTGGAACAAGAAGGACAGTTGAACTGAGATGAAAAGCTCACTGGTATGACTGACCTATTTTGAAGCAAAAAGCAACAAATTTGAAAACAACCCAGAGGAGAATTTTTTTGCTGAGGTTTAAATTTTTAAGGCTCTTTCGTGGCTTGGGCGAATTCATGTGTTCTCATTTATGTTTCAACAATTAAGTTCATTACTTTTCTTCAGATGTTTCTCCCAAAATTAACAGGAAAACAAATTACATTAGCCTATTTCACATGCATAAGAGAGAGCACCCATGGATGTCACTTTGGCCCTGTTTACACCTGGTATTAAGATGCGTTTTGGTCGATCAGATCACAAGTGGACGAGAGAGACACATACCCGGTAAAACACCTGGTGTTTTAATCTGTCTCTTTTGTCCACTTTCGACCACTTCAGTCCTGATTTCTTCAAGGGGATGGTCTATGGGCAGGTAAATGTATGGGCTTCTTCAGAAATTTTGATTTAATAGCCAAAATAACCACGCGCAATTTGCATATGAATGTGACCGGAGACTACGGGAAAACATAAAGAGAGCATCAGCTTTAGTTTCTGCTCTGACAGCCGCGAGACCGCGCTGAACACGGTAAGTGCATGATAGAAAACAGGAATGTTTAGAGAACATTTTGCTTTGTCTGTTTTTCGTCTTCAAACCAAACTTATGGCTTCAGCTGGCAAAGTTTAAATCCCATCTGGTTAGCGCACTTCCCATAATGTTTATTGTGTCAGTAGGCGGCGGGGTTGCCAGGTTTTCACAACATAATCCGCCCAATTGCTACTCAAATCTAGCCCAATCACGTTTCAAGGGGTCCCCCGATAGAAATTGCGTTCCAGGGGTTAAATATGTTTTTTGACAGGGTTCCCCCCTGGGGCATTCCAGGGGCTAAATATCATGTTATTTGGGGTCGCTTCAACCCACGGACATGAAGAACAACCCGCAGCAGTGTTAAAGTAGCCCAATTCCGCGGGAAAACCATGGACTTGGCAACACTGGTAGGTGGTTTTTAGTAGCCATTTGAACACATTCGACCACATGAGCGTTTACATCATGAACATAATCCAAATGTGTTTTTGACTACCTCTGGAAGTGGTCAAAAGTGGACAAGCTCAAAATGTTTTACACCCTGTTTACACCTGTATTTAGTGTCGTCCACTTGTGATCCAATCGACCAAAATGCATCTCAATGCCAGGGCCAAGTTGTATTAAAAAGTGGTGTGAACGGGGGAGGGAGAATTTTTATGAACTCATTACACAGAGACTTTGGCTACTTTCACACTGTCAGTCCAAATCCAATTATTTGTGTAACCGATTGGAATCTGCTCTAAAATTATTGACTGTCCACATTGTGTATAGCAACTGTTCAGATCCGTTTTGTGTGTCCATACCGCTCTTTCGTTTTCTGGAATATCTGCATTGGTTTCTATGGAAATGGCGTTGCGTTGGTATGCATACACCAAAAACCGCAACCGCAACATGGAGGGGTTTGCAATAGAGATGTTGTCTTATTTGCAACATGACAATGTGTAGCCGCTGCGCTGGGGGTTTATTCCGCTATAAGACTGTAGATATAGAAAGACGGTTCACTCCTATTAGTCATGAACGGGAGAAAATGCAACGCACAATATGGCGGAATACGTCCCGCCTTCTAAGTAAAAGAGCCAATCGCTGATTGATAAAGTCATTGCTTCACTGCAGCTGCCGTTAGAAGCTCCAGTTCCCATAGAAACCTGAGACTCGCGCTTAGGACTGTTCATGCGCATTGGCTTGTCTAGCCTGTTAAATAAGCTTTTTTAATGCTATTTGAGCATAAGAAACAACATTTATGGGACAGTTCATGTCAGATTTCATTGCTGATTTGAAATATGTTATTTAATTGTGAGTTCGCCCAGCAGTTTTTGAGATTTCAGGATTTTTCAAATAGATAGGACTTGGTCTTGGATGCCGAAATAGCTGCCCGGAGGCGTTGCAAATATGGCTGCGGAGTGAACAGACTTTCCTTGAAAGGGACTTTGATTCCGTGCTGTATTGTTATTTTCTACTTTCGGCACTTTGCAACAACACAACCTACAGCGACTTTCAGCATGTTTCCTATAACAAAGTCTGATGTTTACGTTTTACGTGGCGTGAGAAAGTCACATAAACCGCATGAAATCCGATGAGAGCAGTCAGACTGAAACGGATTTCCAGAAACGCGATTTGAGTAGGATTTCAAACCACATATGAATGTAGCTCGAAATTTGTAAAAATCACATTTCAAGTGCCTTTTTGCCATTCACACTTGCTAAATCGGATCAGATTTCAATTGGATATGCACATAAATCGGATTTGGACTAACAGTCTGAACGTAGCCATAATTCTTGCTGACCCATTCATTTAATCCGCCCTAATATAACATATTGTAAGCAAAATTGCAGATGCACTCATTGTATGCATAAAAAAAAGCAGGGACACATTTGTTTGCACTTTCTTTTGTGGTTTCACTGGAATGAAAAGCAATAAACTGGAGCATTTGTCTGTGTAGTCTGTCCACATGAACATTATGTTGTTGCCTTCAGCCACCGATAACAGCCTTAATGAGCTCTCATCAAAATATTCAAAATATCATATTCCAGCTCCAGATCGGCACTCATTTTATGCACATGAACAAAATGAAAACTCTGCTCAACAGCTGGAGATGCTTCCTCTGTAATGGATACATTCCTGCTGAGAGCTGTTTCAAAAACTGATAATGATATATCCTCTCCCTCAGCACCATCAATATGAACTGATTGCAGTATTGACACTGGCCATGTATATTAATTTCCACTTGGATGTAAATGTGATCCCCTTTCTGTAAATTAGATTTCATGATGATCAAGTTTGTTATTTGTAGTTCTCAAAGGCCCACTTCCGAAAACCATTTTACTGCGTAATTTGCGAAGAAATACTTTATTTGAATTATCCAGAAATCACATCAATGTCAGTACATCACCCCAAAATCAATCCAGTATATCCAATAACAGAAACTCTGACATGGACAAAAGCAGTGTGCATGTGAAAGGGGAAAGTTTAATTGTAAATATAAATTGTGATTGATACAGAATATTGATGGAACAACACAGCTGACGTGACACATACATCCTCTCTCTCATCCAGACTGACAAGCGCTACAGCATAACAAACTCACTGAAGTCTAAGGGATATTGCAATAAAATTTCAAGCGCAATTGCAAATTCACTTAGTGTTAGTCTTTCCTCATTGAACATTAAAAGCCCAGAAGCGATCACGATGCCCAGAAGCGATCGCCCTTGGTTATTGCTGTTTTCCTGTGCTTGTGCAGATCTAGCAAAACATCTCAGTAAACACATGACAACAGAATTCCTCATGTGAGAAGATTCTGCTTCTAAACAACCTGCCACCTTTGCTTTAGAAATGGAAAATAGGCATTTTATCCTTTGTTTTGTATTCTTAACAAGTTACAAATGTAAACTCCACATTTAAAAAATATTATACAATATTTCAGTTGTTTTAGTAGTTTATTGTAGTAACATAAATTTAAATAAGAACAAGTATAATAACTAAAATAATATAAAATGTAATATAAATTCGTATATAATCCATAATATAGAATACTTTTTAGAATTTTAGTTATTCTAAACAAAGGCTAATTTATAATTAATAATATAAAAAAATTCTAAATCTTGCTTCTGGGAGAAACATCTGAGAGATATCTCATTTATGATTGTTCACAAACATTGGCAGTTACTTTGTTTTGAACAAACACATCTAATTGAATTCATCAAGAGCTAATTAGTTACTTTAGTTGCTGAATTAGTTACATTATTTTAGTATTGGAATGAGATAATTCTATCAGTTGTGCTAACAGAACATAATTGGCATGACATTAAACAGTAAATGTTTGAAAGATAAGATAGCACATTTAATTGTCAGTTTCATTTCATTTCATTGTTCTGTCAGAGCAGGTGTGAGGATGGCAGTGGGGTAGTTTATGGAGCTGAATAAATTGCTGTGACTTTTCGAGTCTAAATCAGGGCTTCCATGCATGAAATCACATCAACTATGTGGTTTTATCTTTATTTCTAGAGCACTTCCTGTGACTGTACACAAGAAGTTTTCATATTTGAGAAAACCTACCTTAGTTTTAGGGTCCAATATCTTCACACCATATATAGAGATCTGAAGCTCCACTTTGGGAGTTTTCTGCCCCTCTGACTTCTTGATGTGCCTTTGAAACTGAGGAAGCAGAAGTGATTCAGCACATGCAGTGGAAGTACATACTATCAAGGGAAAAGCAAACAGAGCCGGAGGTGTTCGCCATTTTTTTACAGGCTGCTGGAGAGCAGTAGAGCATCAGGTGAAATGAGGTGCTCAAACACGTCTCTAGAGCAATGCACTGACCTGCAGAAAGTCCAAAGCTGGACATAAACTGGGCGAAAGAAATATCACCCAGGAAAAGGACATCATTAATCTGTCCCCTAAAAATCCCATGAACGAGCCACTGTTCTATTTCTGTCTCATAAACAGTTTTAGTTATGAGCGGAGTCTTGTGTATCGACTGTTTGGTTCAGTTATTAAATAACAACAAAGCAGTAAGATATTTCAAAAAGATTTTTATGTTTTCTAAAAGAAATGCGAGTGGTGTTTGCCAATGCAACACACACAACTTTGTTAGAGTTGTAGTTTTCAGTAGTGAAGCGGTTTTATTTAAAAAAAAAAAAAAAAAAAAAACTCACAGGGCAGAGGTTGAAAACTAGTTTCTATGCTCCACATAATGTTTCTGTGTGTGCGCTATAAAGTTTCCACCTCAGTAAAAAACAGCTGTGAGTTTTAGTGCATACAGGCACGTCTGCTTCATAATACGACATTAAAAAGCTATCTTTGTGGTCAAACGTTTTGCCCTCACTTATGATTGCTTGGAATTCCTGGAGAAATCAGATAGGATATGTATCTGATTTAAAACCACATTTGGAAGTGGCTCAGAATGGATGCGAAAAAAATTGGATCTCGTATGGATTTTTGTGTTTACACATGTGCAACAAATTCCGATCTGTGTCAGATATGAGTAAAAAATCTGCTTATTTGTGCCAGTGTAAACGCAGCCATTGATATTCTTGTCCCTGAATATGGCGCAGGTCCCTCATTTAATATAAGTCCATGGGATTTTTTTATTACTAATTCACCAGGCGAAATCACCTAGAAAAATAATAGTACACCAACTCTAAACAATTTAGTGTCATCTACTTAGAATGTTAATGTGCCCCTATTATGTTAATTTAAAGATTCTTAATTTGTTTTTAAAGGTCTCCTACAATAGATTTACATGCATCCAAGGTCAAAATACACTTTAATTTTCTCAAAATATACAATGCAGCTTCAGCTCTTTTTTCACAGTGTCTGAAACTTTTTTTTTCCTTCACAGAAACTGTTCAATCAAGGATTCAGTCTCTCTAAACCCCTCCTTTCCGTGAGCCTACTCTGCTCTGATTGGTCAGATGGCCATTGTGATTGCTCTACCGCTTACAGCATGTGTCGGAAAACAAACGCCCATTATCTAATTTGAATTTCCGCTTCTGAGGTTTCCTCAGCGCTACAAAGTGATACAAACAGGTGGAGTTAACTGTTGGAATTAAACTGCTGTTGTGTCTTTGTGTCATTGACTCTTCATATCCTCATCCTTTGTAAGTTCATGCAAAGTGGATCTGCTTTCACAACACAAAAAAACAGCCTCTTCTTGACATGTTGACAACTCAAACCAAAATCTTCCAGGCCTTGGCTACAAACCATACTATCCCATTATGTATCATTTATCATTTAAAAATAATATCATTTAAGAGTGGGTCAAAGTAGAAGTTGTTCATCCAACAAAGACCATAGGCGGGCATTATGCAAAATTGCTACAAACCTGTGTAGGTTCCAGCAGGAAGTAAGACTGTAATTACTCTTTTCAGGCAGTTTAGAATTGGTTCTTTCTTTTGGGAGACAATAACTGCATTTGTCGTGCACTTTGATCTTTGAAACTTTGCAGACGTTTTACATTCACAAACAGCTAAATAGCACACTACATCAAAAGGTAATACTCGAAAAAGCATAATAGGAGCACTTTAATATGAGCAACAGTGGTAATGATGCTTAAAGACAAATAGTCATGTAAACTGAAAGAATACAGATTATTAATTTACTAATGAAATTATAAATCACTTAAAGCTGCTGTTCATAACTTTTTTGGTTAAAAATGATCCATAATCAATTTTTGAGCAAGTATCTCCTTACCTTAGGTAATTCACAACGGTAAGCTTGTAATAATGTTTTATAATTCAGGTGGTAGTGGTGGGTTTCCGCGGGAAATTTGAGCATGTTGCCGTTTGTCTTTATGTCAATCACGTCTGTTTACATAAAGAACGAGTCCTAGCTAGTAGGCTACATCGCATGTGAGGCAGATCAATTATAGCCTTTTCTCACAGCAGCTGCAATAATTAACATAATTTGGATGGCAGATTGTATGGTATGACAAATTAATGCTAGAGATTAGACTGTACAGAAATTGAAATCTACAGGTAACGCTAATACACACTAAATACACAGTCATGCATTGCTGATGTTGTTAACATTAACAATTTGAGAACAAAGTATAGCAATAATAATAATTTGCACACGCGGCTGCCGGAGCTGATCCGCGGCCACTCTAGTCAGTGCTTTGTGTTTACACCAGCCGCGCCGCGGCACATTTCAGAAACGTCCCAGAAGCAGCTCGCCACGGCGCTTCGCTAAAGATAGGCGCCAAGTCTATTTCTGACAGATGCAGCGTCCAAATTTGCAGCTCAAATACAAAATAACGTCAAAATAATCACCCTGTGAAGACTCCTGCTCATATTTCACATCACTAGGAGGCCAGAAATTGATGACAAGAGATTCAAAGTTGAAAAATTTAAAAGAATTTTGTCCTTGTCATCCATAACTGGACTTTTAAGTGTATTAACTTTATCTGTAGGCTACAGCAAAATAAAGTATGGCATAGCAATAAACACAATTAAACCAGACAAAATATAACCATTTAGTCATTAAAAACACGAAAAATGAAGGAAAACAACGTCGGACAGTCAAATCTAGTGGTCTCGCAAATCCAGCCGCTTCGCTTCTGAAATGCTTCTGGTGTGAGTTGACACTGCGTAGAGGACGGAACAAAGCCTCGCCGGAGCTGTAACGTGCCACAGACGCGTGCAGTATAGACAAGGCTTAAAGATGATAATTCTGCAAACAACTGCAATTGCAGGTTTCAAACAGAGATGGCAACAAAGAGTCAAAACTTACGGACTGCAGCTTTAACTGACTATTAAATTATTAATCATTTAATTATTATCGATTTAATAATGAGTAAGCTTTTGCCTTGTGTTAACTGGCACTCACATAAAATTGAAATGCAGCTTGAGTCTGATATATGAACTTTGGAAGTAAACTTAATTTACCCTTTTAAAATTTCTGTATATTTACATTTAATTATCACAGCAATTTCTGCCCTATAAACAGGCATGAAGAACCATGAACACATTTCATAGCCTATAAATGCTCAGAATAGTGGAGTACTGTGGACACACTACCTTCAGCTTCCTGACGGCCACACGGACCATGTCTGTCCCTTTGGGCTGCTCCACTTCTGTGATTCCCAAGAACTACATGAACATACAGTGGACACAATGTTAGTAGATTTAAGTAATATATCAATAATATAATTTGTTTGTAATGGTGACTGGGCTGATAAGCATACAGTATGTGTGTGTAGCAATCTGTACTTGATGAAAACTATAATGAAGGTCAGAGAAGGGGAGTTGTGAGCTGCAATAACAGTCCCTTCATATATACACACACACACACACACACACACACACACACTCACTCAAGTGCATTTAGTACAACTTTAAACATCACTGCATCCATCATACCAACAGCTTCAGTAGAACAGGCTCATCTCTCACACACTTACAAAAACACATCTCACATCCCAAAGTCAAAGACATGGCGCCCTATCATACACCCGGCGCAATGCGACGCAAGTGTTTTTTGCTGTTTTCAGCCCGACGCAGTTATCATTTTCACGTCCAGAGCCACATTGTTTAAACAGCAAATGCACTCGCGCCCATCTGTTCGCCCATGGGCGTGCTGGTCTGAAAATGAGGTGTGTTCAGGTGCATTGTTGGCGTGTTGCTATTTTGAGGCAACTGAAAACGACTGCACCATTGACCAACAAAAACCTGGTGTAAAGTCAATGGCACAGTATTTTTTATCTTATTTTTTTTTGTTATTTAAAGGGCGTGTTAGTAATATGCGCCTATAGGCGGGTGCACAACGCGCATACACTCTGCTTGTTACACACACAGGGACGCACAGCAGCACACACACTTTTTTAAATATTAAAAATATAAGAATTCCTCTCTGGAGAAACGTTCAGTCCTTCCACTTGCAAATTCCGCCATGTAAATAGTGAATCCGCCATGCGCTTGGCTTTTAAAGGGAATGGGATATGAGACTCTGATTGGTTTATTGCATGTTACGCTCAAAACACACCCATGACTCATTAAGAGAATAGGTACAACTCTTTTGGACCATGCACCTGGCGCGCAGACCATTTTTTCCGTCGTTCAACTAGAAAAAGAGGATTCGGACACGCCCTAAGTGCACCTGTGCCGTGCTCTTCAGACCATGCGCTTAGATCGTTAAAGTAGGGCCCATTGTGTACACAGTGTGCATTTGCAGTGTAGTGCTGTCCCTCCCCCTTTTGTGTAGTAAATATAGAAGAAGCACAGAGAACCAGAGGAACAAATAAGAAATACGTCTCAAACTGTACCTTTGCATTATACACAACATGACTTCTCACCAAGGCTTCAGGTGTGTGCATACTTGGTTTATCTGGATGAAAAAAGAGAATAAAGATGAAGAATTTAGGTGTAATGGCAGATAACTGATATTTTCAGTAAGTCAGCACAAAAAGCTTGTAATGTCATAAGAAATTTTTTTCAGAAAAATAGTCGGACTCATAATTATGCATTTCTATGACAACACTATCAACTGCAAAATGTATATGCAGTGATCACATGGTCACAAGTCAGAGCTTTCAAAAATTAGTTCCATGAGGATGTGAATGTATTTGACAAGTCGGAATCTCGTAATTACGGTAATTCCACCATGGCATGAACGCACCTCTTGTAAAATTACTGACTTGATGTAATTTCATATATTTATAATATAATGTTTGATTCTGAACAGCAAAATCTATCAAATTTTGTGCTGTCTCACCAGCCGTTCTGCATGTCCTTCTGTTCCCACTATTAGAAACGGGCAGCTGAGGGCTACAGTATTTTTAACAAGGTCCATAATCACAAGGGTCTCCTGTCTTTCCGTGCATCAATTTAAGTGCTTTAAACATGAAACAAAAGTCTCAAACACGAAGAAAGCCTTTTTGTGTTTTTTTGTTTCTGAGCATTTTTGAGAAAGGTGAGGATGTGAGGATAATAATACTAATGCAGTACTTGAGATAACAGCAATGCACAGCATGAATAAATCAAACTGATTACTCTTGCTTTTATTTATGCTGCTGTTGTTGCATTTGTTGTCAGTTTCAATTATTTTCATGTGCTGATTAATCAGACCTCATCTTTTAATTAAATGTCTTCTTGTAGTTGGTGTGGTAATGCGCATCAAGTTTAATTAGAGCAGGGGTTTTCATACTGTCCAGGGAGTTCAGGGACCCCCAGGCGGCTTCAAGGGGGAACTAGGGGGGTCTGCAGAAAAGGATATAAAAAAAATAGTGAAGTAAATAATTTTGTTCCCACCCTGGTGGCTGGCTGCAGTATAGGTAGCCGGCAGCTATCACCCTGAAGCCCAAGACTGATTGCCCACTGAAGCTAAGCAGGGTTGAGCCTGGTCAGTACCTGGATGGGAGACCTCCTGGGAAAACTATAGGTTGCTGCTGGAAGAGGTGTTAGTGAGGCCAGCAGGGGGCGCTCACCCTGTGGTCTGTGTGGGTCCTAATGCCCCAGTATAGTGATGGAGACACTATACTGCCACAAAGCACCATCCTTCAGATGAGACGTTAAACCGAGGTCCTGACTCTCTGTGGTCATTGAAAATACCAGGATGTATTTCAAAGAAAGAGTAGGGGTGTAACCCCGGCATCCTGGCCTCTCCACCAATAAGCTGGTGTGTCGTGGGCGTTCTGGCACAATATGGCTGTCGTCGCATCATCCAGGTGGATGCTGCACATTGGTGGTAGTTGAGGAGATTCCCCCTTCCATATGTAAAGCACTTCGAGTACCCAGAAAAGCGCTATATAAATGTAACAAATTATTATTATTATTAATTAGGTCATAAACTCCATCCTCTCCATTTAATCAAATGGGACGTGAGCCAAACAAAAAAATCCAATTGCATTTCAAATATTTTTTCCCCAAAGATGGTTTCTGTCATTTAGGTAGTTCTGACATATGTTCAAGTGTTTGTTTTTCCAGTATGTTTGGTTGTAGTTAGTTATTTGGACCTAGATACCACGGCTCCACCTCAGGATCACTACTGCGCAGACTCGGGCTGTAAATTATGTAATCATCAATAACCATTACTGGGTTATTTTGGATTCATTTTTTTTCTATAGTGGAAAAACATGGAGAATGGTTGAAACTAAAGAATCTTATCTGTAAACTTTAGAAATTCACATGAGTATTTTCATTTTGTCTCTGTTAAACTTTACAGACGTCAATGATATATAAGCGTCGAACAGAGGGAGTGCAATAGAATGGGAGCACAATAATTCTGACTAAAATATTCATTTTGCTATAATTTTTTGATACCAAAAGTGGAAGAACTTCAAATTTACAACAGCACCAAAAACTGCAGTATGAAGAGTTTGTTGTAGTCGATTGCAGTAGTATTTACAGACTTTTTTTATTTTTAGACAGAGCCACTGTTTGATTAAAAAAAAGAAGCAATTTTATGTTTTGTTTTTCCCCCTGCTATAACAAAGTATACTGAACAAACAGTGACTTCAAATCAGAGGTATGTACCGAACTGTCATTTTTGTGTACCGTTACACCCCTACAGTATGAGATAAATCACAAATTATTTTTTACAGATACAAAAAATATTTGAATAGACAGAAATTATTTTTAAGAAAATGCTTTCAAGATATATTTTTTTATTTATCACAATATAAATGTGTCACGATCATCATAATCTATTGCCTGGACTCATCAATGATTGCTTTCAGCTGTGTCTCATCATCACGTTATCCCTGCCTATATAAAGCCTGGTTTATCAGTCACGCTAGATCTTGCATGTCTGTTTGTACTGCTTCCTGCCTTGTATCCTGGTTTTCCCATGTCTTGTTTTTGATTCTCTGCTTGGTCTTTTGGATTTCACAGTTTACATCTGCCCTTATCTCAGTCATTGTTTGGATTGTTTACTTGTGTATGGCCTTTGCCTGTTTTTTGGACTTCAATTGTAGATTACCCCATTCAATAAATACTGCATTTGGATCCTCAACCCTTCGCATCTCTGAGCAGTTCATAACAGAAGATCTAGCCAACAATGGATCCAGTAGTATGTCTCGTCCACCTTCGTCAGGGAACTCACTCACTCGAGGACCACATTCAGGACTTCCTAGGTATTGCTAATTTCACTAACCTCCCAGACTATGCTCTCATTGACTTCTTTTGTTATGGATTCAACAACCCATTGCAATCCACACTGATCCGTGATGGTCCTTGAGGATCACTGAGCGAGTTCCTAGAGTATCCCCTAAACATTTTTTGGGAGAGGGCAGTACATAACAAGCTCCGGTGGCCACAGAGTTTGGCACATTGCGGTTTCCAGCAAGTTCAGTTTTGATGGTCTCTAGCCCTGTGTTTGGCCGCTGCACCAGAGCCTGATCACAAGATGGCTGCCACGCCAGAGTCATCAGCCAAGATGGCCGCCACGCCAGAGCTTCCAGCTGTCATGGCCGCCATACCAGAGCCTCCAGCCATCACGGACGCTATGCCAGAGTCTCCAGCCATCATGGACGCCACGTTAGAGTCTTTAACCATCATGGACGCCACATCTAGGTTTCTGGTCATCAAGAGCGTTGCACATGAAGACATCAGGGCATTTCCTAAGCACTTGAGACTGGCTTCAAGTCTAGAGGACAACCCGCTGACATCGGTGCAGCTGGCATCTCAGCGGTAATGTCAAGTCTGGGGGTTTCTGAGGTGGTCCCTCTGTCAACTGTACTCCCTGTTATGGCGATGGCTATTGTGGGTGGGCCAATAGCACAATGGATGTTTATGAAATATATTTGGTCCCTTGAGAGTGAATCATCATATTTGGTGGTCAATGGCATCAACATGTCTGAAGTGAAATTTAGTTTAGGATTATTTTTCTCATGTTTCTCTGTTGCATGTCCTCATGTTAGAAGTTACAGGCCACTTATTCATTACAGACATTTTTTTGAGGGGTCCCCCTGGAATTTTAGGGACCTCCGTGAATGCCTGTATATTACTTATAAGGCGGGAAGACCCTGAACAGGCAGCAGCAATTTTCTCCTAGCGGGCTGACTGACATGTTGTGCTTTATTTCCTATTGTCCTTGTAGGTGTTGATGAAGAGCCCCTCATTGTTCTTTCTTTTCTCCCTTGAGCTGGGAGTGAAATTGTGGGTTGATGAATTGGCAAAAGGAGACCTCTATGGTCAGTGCATGCTGCCGTGATCTAGACCTGACTCAGCAGGGCACGGCTTTAGAAAAATAAAGAGAAACTGAAAAAACTAGAGAGAGAGAGAGAGACAGAATGAAAGATTAAGGGACGCAGAAAGAGACCAAGAGAGACAGCGAGTAAGAGAGATGGCCCTTAGAGTATAAGAACTGTGATGCCGACAAAAAACAATAATATAATGAAGCTGACAAGCCGTCCAATCCTGTGCCAAAGAGGAGACAGCTCTCTCACTGTTTATTTGACACCTTTACAACACAGGCTCTTCAGCATTCACAGCCACGCAGGTACAAACACACACACACTTTAATCAGCTGAAATCTCGTACTGCACACCAATTAATGCTCGACATAGAGAGAGGACAAACGCTCAGACATAACCTGCTGCAGCAATGTCATGAGGACATAAGAAAAAACTGCTTATAGCTTTGGGTGGCACAAATGTCTTTACAGATGAAACTAGATTTTAACAGTTTCTGAAGAAAATGTCAGTGCTTGCCTGTGCAAAACTTACAAGCACAATGATAGAGTTGGACTGGCAGTTTTTTCATTATCAGGGTTGGGAACCATAAGGAATTAAACAATTCTGGTTCTGATTTCAATTGCGCTTTACAATTCCAGTTTTTTTACTGGTTCCATTAAAGGATTAATTCACTTCAGAATTAAAATTTCCTGATAATTTACTCGCTTACATCTCATCCAAGATTTTTATGTGTTTCTTTCTTCAGTCGAAAAGAAATTAAGGTTTTTGAGGAAAACATATAGTGGACTTCACTAGGGTACACCGGGTTGAAGGTCCTTTTGCAGTTTCAGTGCAGCTTCAAAGGGCTCTACACGATCCCAGACGAGGAATAAGGTACTTATCTAGCGAAACGATTGGTCATTTTCAAAAAAAAAAAAAAAATTATATGCTTTTTAACCACAACTGCTCATCTTGCACTGCTCTGCGACGCGCCACACATTGCGCAATCATTATGGAAAGGTCACATGTGACGTAGGCGGAAGTACCGATCCAGTGTCTACAAAGCGAACCTTTCTCGGCTGGGAAGTCCACTATATCAAAAACCTTAATTTCTTTTTTTGAAAAAAGAAAGAAAGACATAATCATCTTGGATGACATGAGGGTGAGTAAATTATCAGGACATTTTAATTCTGAAGTGCAATATTCCATAAAAAAATAAGAATTTTGTTTTCATGGCTAGTTTAGCTTGAGCGGTTATTTTTCTTCAATCAACTAATTATTAGAACACGTACCACCTTCACCACATTTTGAGTCAGGAAAAACTCTGGACACCACAACCTTTTTTTGTACGGCAAAACACAGCAACACAATTATTAACAGAATACCTCTCCAAGTACAGAAAATATAAGTCTCTACTTAGAAAACTGCCGAGTCATGCGACCTCCAAAATTCATAACGTTGATCTACTAGGTCATTTCAATATTTAATTTAAATACTGAAGCAAGTAAGTGAAACGACAACAGTCAAATTAACAGGTTCATGTAGCTAATTGGTCTTTGAACTCAAAAATAATAAACTTGGTGCAAAGGAGATGGGTCCATTTTTAGCTTTACCCTTTACTTTCCCTGTACCTCAGCTATGAAAAGGTTACTGCACCGCAGGACATTTCTGTCCAGAGCTCAGGTCTAAAGGTCATTTTGTAATGCTCCCACCGATTAGCTGTCAGTTTAAACACAAATAATCATAAAGGGTAAGCATTCAAAACAGGTGAAAAGCAAGAGCATGTATGAGGTCACTTAATGTGCATTACATTAGATGTTAAATTACGACCTGCTACCAGAGTTATTATCGTGACAGGCATATTTCTCTTGTGAACACGATTTCAAATTCAACCTTTTGCTAAAGAATACCAAAACTCTGATGCAGCTTTTTCACCTAAATAAAGTTCATCCCTAGTGGCAAAAACACCCTGTTCCACCCAGGTAATTTCCACTGGTCACCCTGGTCTGTTTTGATAGTTTTAGAGGGGTTTTAGTCAGTTCAATCTCAGGGAGATTTAAACCAGCTAAAAACAGTTACTGTAACCAACCAAGAGCAGATAAGCTCATGCTTGTTTTTAAAGGTCCAGTGTGTAATATTTAGGAGGATCTATTGACATAATTATATACAGTACATAACTATGTTTTCAGTGGTATATAAAGACTTTACATAATGAGCCATTATGTTTTTATTACCTTAGAATGAGCCATTTCTAAGTTGCCATTTTGCACCGACATGTTTCTATAGTAGCCCTAAACGGACAAACTGCTCTATAGAGTGCGTTTTGCCACTATGTTGTTGTTCTTCTTCAACGAATTCGTTGATGTTTTTAGAGGCAGCATGCACTGTCACTACATTGAATACGCATGAAAAAGAAGTGGTGGTAGTAGTAGTAGTAGTTCTTTGTTAGAAGTAAGAAGAAACCTCATTGCTTGACTGGCTACTCTCTGCTGTCTCAGACAATGACATCTTTGTCCTGTGTCGGCCACCATAGCTTCTCTATGTTCTTTAAAAGGGAGGGGTGAGTGGTAAAGAGAGCCGTTGGTTGCAATTCGCAATCTCACCGCTAGATGCCGCTAAAATTTACACACTGCACCTTTAAGTTGTTACAATATAAAAATGTATTTACATACATAACTTATTTACAGAATATTTTCAATATTTAAAGCAGGTATTTTTCCATTTGAAAAATTACTGGTTTTCTGATTCAATTCTCATTCAGAAATTCCTGATTCAGTTAAATTCTGATTTAATTAACTGATTTAAATTTCAGAATATTTCAGTTATAATGTCACCAATGTTTTAATAATTACATAATTATCTAATAATGCACTGTAGCACATTTCAGGTTCAGTAATGGTTTTTAGAATTGCGCTTTTCGATTTTGGAGGGGAAAAACATTTTATCCTACAAGAGTCAAAACTCTGCTTTCTGACTGAACTGCAGTAAAAAAAAAAATGTAAACATGGATAAATTCTTTAACAGTTTCATAATTTGTATGTTTTGGGGAGGCATGAATCATTCAAACTCATACAATATGTATTTATGCCTAAAATTTGTAATATTCCTTTTGAATCGCATTCTGCAGAACAGTGTACACACAGCAGTGTCCCTCATTGACTGTAAAGGTCAATGAATGTGAAGTCTCACATAATTTCTAGTTCGTTAAGCAGCATTATCACTTTCTGAGGAATAGAGTCGTGTGTGAGAGTGTCTGTTTGGACTTAACGATAATTTCAGCAAATGAGCAAATCCCAATTGAGAGCTATGAAATATTCAAAGCAACCTACTACTGCAGTGTCTGTGGCTGGAGATAAACTCGCCAAACATGGGCTGTGACCATGCCAGCAAGTCCAGAGGCTCTTCTGTCACTCCCATTAATAAAACATTAGCCTAGAAGGCACGCTTTCTGTTGGAAGAAGGCTAACCTATGTCACCTATGAATCCAGGTCTGTCCGCGATGTTCAAACTAGCCAAAGTGTGTGTGTTGAGGAGGTTTGGAATCGGAAGCAAAGAACAGAGATAAGTGCCAGAAATGAAGCTTTGAAAACCTGAAGTGTGGGGGTGAAACTTGAGCATGCATCCCAGTTTGGACCTGGAAGTCATTACTTTCCCAAAGAAAATATATTGAAACTAAATAGTCTGAGGTTCTTCTACCGGGAGCAAAAACCCCTAGGAACTGCATCCCTTATGGTGCACCTAATAAATGTAATTAGCAATCAAATACAAAACATTTAGCCAACATGTTCTTCAATGACTTTGGTTTCAGGTAAATTTAATGTATAGTGAATTCTGTCACTCAAAACAAGTTTATATATAAACAGCCTGTAGTTCAACCAGCCTCATAAATGCACATTCGTCTTCATCAGTCAGTTAGGCTTGTTGGCATTTATTGGCAGCTGACATTGCAGAAACAACATCAACTCTATTCTCATACCCTTTCTCCTGTTAAAAGCCCTGTTCATTCTGCAGAGTTTGAGAAGTGCCTGTGAGGTGAGGACAGACTCCAATGAGAAATCACCTGAAGAAAAAGCACAGAGAAACAATGATTGAAAAAAAGTGGTTTTAATCTCAATGAAATGTTCACTGTTAAAGGGTTTTTGATTTAGTCAATAACAAAGGCAAAACAAAATATATATGAGCAATATCACACTCATAGCCGTGCAATATGGCTGTATATCAGCACAGCTGTGATTCGGCTGTAGATAATCACAGCGTGCTGATATGCAGCCATATCGCACAGCTATGAGTGTGATATTGCATTTATACAGCAGTTCGATGGCACGAGTGTGTAAATAAGTAAGAAATAACAACGGAGTGTCTTTAAAACACTCTTTTGTGCAGAACTACTTCCTTCCATCATGGATTCAAATCTCAAGTTGACAGTTTGACCAAGTCTCTGTTACTAATTCTACGTTGAGTCGGTTCATTGAAACTCACTGTATTTTGTACAGTATTATTAAAAAAAAAGAGAGAGAGAGATTGCCTGAGTGAGCATTTAAATTAACAACAATTAAGGGATAATGTACATCCAGTCCGTTGTTTTCTCAGAATAAACCCCAACAGGGTGATCAGGATATATTTTGAGTTGAAATATTTTATTAGCTCTTTAAACACAAAGCTTCAGCTGAGAGAGCAGTTGCTAGTGCGGCAAGTTCAGACTAGACGTACATTTAAGGGATACGGTACGCTTATTAAACGGCATTTCGCCACAAATAATTATGGGAATAAGAGATATTGATCGGAGATGAAACTGTTTTAAAATCGTACCTGTTTGTTATCTTATAATCCAACAGTGTATAAAACAATAGTCGCAAATGGCAGCAGCTGCGTTTGCATGAAACAAGAGAGAGCGAGTCCACAATACTGGATGATATAATTAAATAACCATACACAAAATATTGATTTGACTGCGTTTTAATATTTTATTATCTCACCAAACGCAAAACTTCGATGAAGAAAAACCATTCCTAGCAAGCGTATAGCACTGCAAACTTCAGTAACCCGGATGAGCCTGTTTTATCTGTTTTTAGTGGTTGTTATCGGGGAATAACATACCACCGGATGGTGCGATTGACCAATCAGAATCAAGTATTCCACAGAGCTGTGTAATAATACCCATTATAAATGACAATAAGAAATAAACACAATTGTGCAATTCAGTCAAACGTATAAAAGCAGTGCTCTATGTGATGTAAGTTAAATATAGCCTTTATTAAATTATTAAATTTAACATAGCCCAATTCGATTTGTTCAGGAACAAGTAATAGATTAATAAGACCAAAGATTGTCTGTTTTATGTACCTAAAATGAATTATATCTCATGTTTAACAACTATAAGAGCCAGCAGCAAATCCCTGAAGCACTGCCTGAGATGAAGCTGTTCTCGGCGGGTACACGAGCACTGATCGGCCGCTGATGGCATGGAGCTTGCATCTCCAAAAATGACTAAACATCATAAAATAGGCGCTATGATTAAATATATTTCAGGTCTAAACTCTTAAAACTCTTAAAACTACAGTTCGTGGTACAACAAGTGTAGTATTTGTAAACAATACAGTGGATTTGCTCAGCCACCATGACAGTCGGGTTTCAAAGCGCAAGGTTTTGAAAACAATACCGTTATCGTCTCTGTGCAAACTACAAAAACGCAAATTTGTGAAAATGGTGACATCATGCGCATGAGTATTACATGTTCAGTATATAGGCGCATGGTTTTTGTTTACAAAGTGACAGCGCCATCTACTGGCCTGGCATGCATAATACAGCATTTTTAATCGATTTCGCGGATCCATGTAAATGGGGATCCTTTTGACAACTTTGTCATCTGTATGCAAAAAAAATAAATAAAAATAATCGTAAAGGGAAAACTTTTCAGTTTTTAGCACATCATTGTCGTTTAAACATACCCTATGCCCCTCAGTGCCCATGGCAGAACTTTGCCCTGAGGAGGTTGCGGATTCATTCAGAGGTAGGGTGATCCAGCAAGTACTGAGTTACTGAGATAACAAACCTGCAATTACCATTGCACCCTTGAGCAACACACTTAGCCCCAGTGAGAGTTTGCTGCAGCTAGACTCTGTCACCAATTAATGTGGTATGTGTCACTTACACTTTGAGTGTTGGATGACAATCCTGTGTAAAGCTGACTAAAAATATTTTACATCTGTGTAAATGTATCCTGACATAGTTTGCTCAGAGTGTAGAAACAGGATTTCTGTGGTTCAGTATAAGCCACCCTTAGTCATATAGGTGACGTCAGTTCCTACATTTGCTGTGAAGTGTTTGGTTGATGAGTGAGATGACATAGAAGTATGAAAGATCAAAGCCTCAAAGAAACGTTGGAGGCTGAGGATGTCAAAAACGCTGAACCAAAATATCAAAAAGTAAATTCCCTGGGGCCGATCATTTTGCATTAGAACACACACACCTCAGAGACCCCATGCATTTGACGCACCGCAAACACAGCTTAAAATCTCACCTTGTTGCCATGAAAAACACATTTTCTTTTAACCCTGTAAAGGCTGCCATATGAAATAATACTAAAAAAAAGTTTCATGTGTTCTTTGGGTATCATATTTGAAACATCAGGCTTTTATGGCTCAAACTGTATGATATAGAAGAATATGGATTTCACACTAAAAAAAAACAGAACAAAATTATGCAAATTGGTGCAGTTGCTGATATTTATATGACCCAAAAGTATATAGTATTTATAAGTATGAAATAGCTTGTAATGTAAATCACTGAGATCTTTATAACTGTCACATACAGGCTTAGACACAATGAAGATGGGTCAATTCAAACAGGTGAGTTTATTAGTGAAGCAGCAGGAACACGGTCCACAAACAGGTAAGATGATCAATAGAGAGATACTTCTTAGGGGCCGTTTACACAACACCGTTTTCAACTAAAAACAGAAAACTTTTTTATGCATTTTGGCTGTTCATTTACACTACAGCGGCGTTTTGGGGGCCTGAAAACACTAACTTTTGAAAACAGGTTTCAAAGAGCAGGTTTTTGAAAACGATACGCGTTTAGTCTATCATTTTAATGTGTCTGGCTTCTGGTGTCATTCGCTTCCAGTTATTTTTAGCTGTACAAAACAGCTTGTTATGCTGCTTGATATTGCAAACTGGTATTTCTTACCATATTATTTTAATGTATTGTCTTATTTATAAACACGCTGGTTTGTAGCACAAACAGTTTTACAGTTCAGTGCACTTTGATATTCTTCTCGTTATTTCCCTACACCGGCTAATAAATCAGAAGTCTCGCACATTCACAGAAAACACCTTACTTCTGCGTTGCAAAAAAAGGTGGATAGCAGGGGTGTCCAAACTCAGTCCTGGAGGACCACTGTCCTGCAGAGTTTAGCTCCAACTTGCCTCAACACACCTGCCTGGAAATTTCTAGTATGCCTAGTAACTCCTTGATTAGCTGGTTCAGGTCCCTGTTGAAAAAAACAGCATATGCTGGATAGGCATGTTCTGAAGCATGGTTTGAGCTGGTTTATGCTGGTCCTTAGTTGGTCATGAGCTGGTTTAAGGTGGTCAAGTGCTGGTCCTAAGATGGTCCTGAACAACTAGCTCCAGCTCAGGACCAGCTTATAACCAGCTCAGGATCAGCTAAGGACCAGCATAATCCAACTCAAACCAGCTGCCATGCTTCAAAACATACCTAACCAGCATATGACATTTTTTCAACAGGGGTGTGTTTAATTGGGGTTGGAGCTGAACTTTACAGGTCAGTGGCCCTCCAGGAGCAGGATTGGACACCTCTGGTCTACAAGGCATGCATGTTTGGTGCTCGAATGCGTATGTGTGCAGGTGCGTAGTCTTTCTTTACAAAGTGACATCGGGGTTAAGGCTGCTGTGATTGCTAAGATAAAACACTGCAAATACAGCAAGCAATGTAATCATCAGAATCAATGTCATCTCTACTGAAACTTTCTGAATTTCAGTTGATTTGATTTGATAGAAAGCTTCCAGAGCATTCTAAAGGTGCTGTGTCATATTTAGCTCAATGGCTGCGTTTACACGGCAAGTCTTAATGCACAAATCTTTTGACCACATCCGATTTTTTTTTTTTTTTTTTGCATCTGATATCTGTGTTTACATTAATCACATCCCAAACTGATTACTGTTGGTGATCGTTTTACTATGCAACATGATTATTTGCCATGATTATTTGCCACCATGGATAAGTTAAAAACTGAAAGTGCAAAATCTGAACGGATAATAACATTTGTTAATTTATCTACGGTTCATTAGATCTAGAATTCTGTAGTGCAGTAAGATTTATTTGAATGAATTCAAATGAATTAACGAGAGAGAGGGAGAGAGACAGAGATTGTGTGTGAATTACCTGTGTCTGTACAGCGTCTGTAATAGTGAAGCTGTGGGTTTAATTACAAAAACAGCAAAGTTGCTGAGAAATATATATTGTAGCTTTCAGTAGCAAAGCTGTTTTATTTACAATTAAAGGGGCAGAGATGTTTCTATGCTCCTGAATGTTTCTGTGTTCGCATATGGAAGCTTGTTTCCACCACTAAATAAAAAATAAAAAAGGTAATTGTGACTTATCTCACAATTCTGACTTCTTTCTTTTTCAAGTTTACATCTTGCAATTCTGACTTTTTTTCTCAGAATTGTAATATAGTCTCACAATTGCATGTTATAAAGTCAGAATTGTGAGATAAAAAGTCCCAATTACCTTTTTTATTTTTTATTTAGTGGCGGAAACAAGCTTCCATAGTTCGCAATCTCTTACCAATATATAAAGTTTCCACCTTAATAAAAAAGCTGTGAGTTTTAGTGCGAGTATATACAGGCACATCTGCTTCATAATACAACATTAAAAAGCTATCTTTGTGGGCAAAAGTGTCGCGCTCACCTTGTGGTGGCTTGGAATTCAAAGGGGAATCAGATAGACATGTTTAGATGTAGGTTAGATATCCAGATATCAGATATGTATCTGATTTAAAAACACATTTGGAAGTGGCTCAGAGCTCATGCAGATTTTTGTGTTTACACATGTGCAACAAATTCTGATTTGTGTCAGATGTGAGCTAAAAAAAAATCAGATTTTTGTGCCAGTGTAACTGTAAACGCAGCCAATGACAGGAGCAGGAGTCAAGTGGCTTCTATGAACAACAGGGAAACGCATCTCTTCCTTTTATCAGAGTCAAAGCTTTGCTCTCTGTCTGAACTGCAGCGCAAAAGACCCTTAGCTCGAAATACTTCATCTTGTGCCAGCACTTCAGCCGTCAATCAAGAATCGTCCTCAGAGAAGGAAATGGAAGAATGAGAAAATATCGGAAATAGAATGTGTGGAAGAGTGAGGGCCAATTTGACAGCCTGAGTTCAGGAAAGTTGCTAAACCGGATTTCTTTCTGCTTGAAGTGCTTTTTAATCTTTCAGTTTTGACAATCTTCCATTCAGGATGAATGTGAAAAAACTTATGATCTTAGAAAAAAAATTAGAGGGAAGAGCAACATGTTAAAAATATGCATGAAATGATACATTAAAGAGGCCACTCATGCATTTAAGGAAGGATTAGTTTAATGAGACACAAGGATTTATTACTCTTGACTGAGCATGACAGCCTATGTCTTAAAATGGCACATATAATCTCATAACATTGACACGAGGCAGAGAGGATGTGATGCATGGTGACCTTTCCTGGTTCAGAGGTTTAAAGGCAACACATGTTGTTAAAAAGAGAAACTCTAAAACTAGTTGCTGTGCATTTCACATGGTCCTAATTAGTTATTTTGTGTCTATGAAGAAAACACTCCGGAATTTGTTTTATATTTTACATACATTTTATATGTAAAATATAATATATACATTTTATATACATATATACATTTTATAGGGCTCCAGCCCTACACCTGAACCAGCTAATCAAGGTCTTCAGGTAGAGCCCCTTTAGCAAACATTTTGCAACAAGTTACAGCACTTCTTAGTCATTATGAATGACATTAAGGCTATAATTCGATTGGTTTATCAAGGCATACTAAGGAGAAATAAAAACAGACACACGAAACTTGACATACAGTAAGAGCATAATATAATTTGCTCTTGGAAAAATTTGATGATAAATGTTTGAGTTTCAATTCTCTCATCCAATTCAATCTCAAACTATTCAAATATTAAGTCTCTCACTTTTGATTTGATCAAATCTGTTGAGATCCGAAACTCTAGCAAAGATGTGAGGAAAAATATATTACATGAGAGAAAATTGAGAAGCAGGAAACATTACAGCCTCTAGATTATAAACCATGAAAAATTGAGATCAACTTTGTGATATTTCTGTCTTATGGATTACATTAAATGTACTGTGTAAAACAAATGACAGCTGTTTTACTTTACCAAAAAACTTTCTTTAAAATAAACTCAACTTGCTTTTAGTACTTTGCTAGCTAGTGCAATGACATGGTTGCATTTGAAAGAGCTCAAATACTTTCTAGGGCTACTGTAACTACAACATAACCTACAAAATTATATTTGTCATTCACATTACCAATATGCCTATTTTTTCTTCAAGTTGAAAAATCAGTTGTTTAAAGGGTTAGTTCACCCAAAAATAATGTCATTTATTACTCACCCTCATATCGTTCCACACCCGTAAGACCTTCATTCATCTTCAGAACACAAATTAAGATATTTTTGATGAAATCTGATGGCTCAGTGAGGCCTGCATTGCCAGCAAGACAATTAACACTTTCAGATGTCCAAAAAGGTACTAAAGTTATATTTAAAACAGTTCATGTGACTACAGTGGTTCAACCTTAATGTTATGAAGCGACGAGAATACTTTTTGTGCGCCAAAAAAAAAAAGAAAAAAATAATGACTTTATTCAACAATATCTAGTGATGGGGCGATTTCAAAACACTACTTTATAATATTAAGGTTGAACAACTGCACTCACATGAACTGTTTTAAATATAACTTTAGTACCTTTTTGGACATCTGAAAGTGTTAATTATCTTGCTGGCAATGTAGGCCTCACTGAGCCATCGGATTTCATCAAAAATATCTTAATTTGTGTTCTGAAGATGAACGAAGGTCTTACGGGTGTGGAGCGACATGAGGGTGAGTAATCAATGACAAAATTTTCATTTTTGGATGAACTAACCCTTTAACTAGAATATCGACATTAAAAAAATAAAACATGCATGTATGAATCATTCACAATAATATCAAAAACATGCATTCAGAAAATAGATAAACTATGTGAATTCCCATTTCATGCCAATTTTTTTTTTTTTTTTTGCATCAAAATATGTGTACTGTACAGTATGCCAAATTCTAGTAAATTTTTGAGAAGCCTTGCAGCCTACATACTCACTATTACAGATTGTTCAGCCCATTCACATTTAGCAGGTGTGATGGGCTTACAAAGGAGTAAATAATTCAGGAGAAATAATTTTCTTCAGTTAAGCAGAATTAGCATTCTCGACAAGACCTTCCCACTCAATTCAAGTCCATTAAAATGTATTTTTGCTTCAGACGTTATATGAGTGTCTCAGCCAAGTGTTGCACTAGCTTTTTGACAAATCTGAAATGTGTTACAAGTGAAGGATAAGGCTTGAAGATGGTTTTATATATTTAAATAAAAGCAGAGATCTGACAAATGTGAAATAATGGGTGTAATTATATTCCTTATGCAGAGACAGCTCAGTGGCCTGAAACTGAAAAACACTCTTGACAAAGTCATTTAAAGTTGAGGTGTGAAATGGTATAGAGATGGGTAGCAGGGAGCACAGGAAGCAATCTCATTCCAATCATATTCCATTTCAGGATACACATCAAATCACATTTAGCTGCAGATTTTAAATGGGGCTGGAAATAAGTGTAGTGATTCCCAAGGACCAAAACGGTGTGCACACATACACACACATGCCAGTAACTGTGACAGGAATCAGATTTTGACCGGGTGAGCCTGACGTCCTGAATCTTCATGAAGTTTTAATGGGGTGCACTTGTTCAATCTTTTCACACATTATATGCTCCTTATTCGTAATCTCTGCAGGGATGGCACACTTGTAAATGGATGATAGCTTATATATATGACATAAGCTAAATCACTATTAACTTGCAACACCCCTGGCAACCCTCAAACTCTACCTATGGGTGATGGATAAAGGTACAGTTCTGTAAGCTTTGGTTTAGTTTTGCTAGTTCTTTGTCCCAGTGATATACGATAGAGTGGGGGAAAATGCCCCCTTGGGGGAAAAGCCCCCCCCACACACTATTTTTCCCAAAATAACCACTAGATAAAGTCAAGATACATTTTCAATATTGCTATGGACTAAGTTGACAAGAGTGATGTAGAAGTATTCACTGTGAAGCTTATACTGGTGACGTACCTGAGAAAACGGTTTTCACGGTGAGTGATTTAATTTTCAGCAGTATTAAAAAAAGTGTTTTAAAGCTTGTTGTTTTGCAGAACATCACAGTTATATATGATATGACAATAGTAGTTAGGGAGTACATGTTATTTAAGGATAAAAGAACTATATTTTCAGAATTACCTTTTTTTTTTTCAAACCTAGTCTATGTGGTAAAAAGTCGGCATCGCTTCCCACTATCATATCACTATCCCACATATCATAATTACTGTATTTACCATGCTCTGAACATCACATCCTTTGTTTTTCCATAAAATGTCATCAGCTAACAATATTTTTCAAATAGGCTGAGTTTCAGCATGGTTCATTAATAAATATTCATATTTATCTACTGTTGTTTTGGCTTGTCTTTTTAATTTTAAGCTAAAATTGCCTGTACTGATTTTGCTGTAAATGTATAAAGCTTTGCTTTGTCAGAATGGGGTATTTTACCTTTGGTACAAATTTAATTTTTATTAAAAATATAATAACATGAAAGATCTGGACATTTTTTTACACTTGGTTTATAACTTATGTCATTGTCACTGAAAACTAGGATAACTATTAGACACATTTAACTTTTGTTTCACAGGAAAAAATACAGTCCGTTTCCCCCCACTCTACCCTATGTACATTTTCCCACTCATAAAATCTGTTTGATTGATGGATTGCACACATGCTGATCCTTACCATCACTCTGACTTGGGTTCCATTGTTATGCTGAGTCTTTAGCACAGGGGTTCACAACTCTGGCCCTCGAAGTCCAGTGCTCTGTTCGAAATCGCCCCCTATACCCTCATTCGCTCTTCCCTACATTACTCCACTAATATAGTCCACTTGAAGGAGTGAAAGAAATGAGTGAGTGAATTCAGACACTGAGTGCACCGGAAGGGCTGCCAATTTCGCATAGTTTCTGCTGCTGTTTAATAATAATTTGAAACGTAGCAAACTGGTAGCTCTAGTAGTAATGAATATTTATGTTGAACTCTGCCATGAAACTAGCAGGTACAAACCTTAATTAAGTGATTTAATGATCAATTAAAAAGGAATTTATACCTGTATGATATTCTGGACCAGCGCGGTTTGGAAAATGAATTGATGATTGATTCAGCTGCGGGCGCCATCTCCTGGCGAGACGCGGGAATTCATTCAGCGCGCAACTTTCACAGTGCATTATGGGTATTCTCAAGTCGTTGAGCATGCATTGGTTGTACACTTATTATTGCGGTGCATTGTGGGATTGAATGAGTGCACTCAACATCGTCCTCTATGGTTTCGGACACCACTACAAATGGCTGTCCCCTCAATTAGTGCCCTATTTAAGGGTATAGGGGGCGATTTTGGACACAGCCTAGTTTTGCTCCAACCTTAATCAAACACACCTGAACAAGCTAATCAAAGTCTTCAGGATTACTTGAAAGTTACAGGCAGATGAGTTTAAAGGTGCAGTATGCCATTTTGACAGATAGCTGTTGAAATGGGTACTGCAATCCAAATTCAAAATATTGGACAGAGTTGTTTCCCCCACTCCCTCCTCCTCAGACTAGATGCTCAAGAGGTTGCCAGATTGAGGACACGCAAAAGAAGCAAGCTCAATTGACAATGGAAGGTGAGGAGACTTACACACTGTAAGTTGATTTATCCACGTTTTAATATGCTCCCATTCATGGAGATTTTTAGATGGATGCCAAGGCTTTTTTAGGTCGGGTAGAATCTGCGATCTCAGACCAGTTTGTTTGCTGGCTTCCATGGCTGCAATACGCTGTGTTTTCTGCCAGCTGGCAACCCGGGTGTTGAAATACTATTGGGCAAATTGGCAGTGGGCGGACCAAGGAACACACATTTCAAAGTAAAATAACTGGCTGCAGCATTGTTCTTCAGAGAAAGTATGTGAACTTGTTTCCTAAATATCTACAAACATAGTATGGTGTTTTTATGCTTTAGTACAGTCAAAAATGACATACAGCACCTTTAATCAAGTTTAGAGCTAAACGCTGCAGAAAAGTGGACCTCGAGGGCCAGAGCCCTGTTTTAGGGGATGTATTGTATTTGTTATTAACCCTGCTGAAAATTCCAGCATAATCCAGCATGAATTCCATGTTGGTCCAGGCAGATTTATGCTGGTCCTGCTGTTCTCAAGCAAAACTGAGCTGGTGTAGCTGGTCCACCAGCACTCGCAATTTCCCATGCTGGGGACCAGCAAACCAGCAACCAGCATCCCATGCTGGACCCAGCATGCAAAACCTTATGCTGGTGACCAGCAATGCTGTATTTTTCAGCAGGGATATTGTTTGGTTTTCTTGTCTTGTTTAAATGTCCCTGAAAAAAAGTGAATGTATCATCTTATTATTTTTTATTAATTATAAAACATTTGCTTTACATAGCCTGTACATATGACATCTACTCTGACTCCGGCTATTGGCTACTTTCAGGAGTACAGATTGAGCAAAGTCAAAGATAAATTATTTTGACAAGAAAATGACCAGATATGAGTATATGAATAACCTACATATATAAAGCTAAAACTCTATCATTTATCACTGCAGGTTTTCTCCTTTAAGATAGAGGACAAGCAATTTCTTCTGCATTGCCTCAAAAATGCATGACCTGCAGCTCTATTAAGCAAAAAAGGACATTGCTATCAATCAGCCATGCATTCTTAAAGTGACAGATACACTGCAGGCTTCTAGAGAATCAGTACTAAAAACAAGTATATGGGGTCGTCCAGAGTATCTAGAGGAAGGTCAGGTCATCACTCAAGAAAAATTCACACAGCAGATAGATGTGCAAAAATCGATGCAGGCTCTCACAACCATTTTGCATCCATATTTTGAAGTCTGCATCAAGTCTGCATGAAGTCTGCATCAGGCTTAACCAAGAATTTCCTGGGCTACCAGCCTCACCATAAAGACAATGTCAGTCAACGAGCTTCAGCATTTACTTGATGAACATCTGGTCAACCTGTATTTCAATTGCAATTACAGCTGTAGTAAAAACTGTATTTGCATGTGCAACATGTGCCTGAGAAAAAAAGTTGGTAGAAAACCGAAACAAACATCATTCTCAGAGAAGACATTCATCAATTCAACAAGATATTCATCAAGTTTCAAGGCGTAAGTATTGAGCACTTAAATTATTCTCTAAAGTTTTGCTTTAGGAACTGGTAAATAAATTTTACATTGTATTTTTATAGAATAACAGTGAGTTCATGCTTTCAAGTTAGTGTTTTCACATCCCAGTTTATAGCCCATACTTGACTGCTGGTAACCAATATTTTTCATAATTATACTCATATACTGTGTGTGTGAAATGTTAGACCAGGATGGAAAGTGTCTAGAAACTGCAGCTAGGTTAATGTATGAATAAGTTTCAATACTTTTATCCAAACCAGGTGTCTTAAATTACCTGTTCAATAGAAAAAGACGAACACAATTCACAAGTTGTTTGCCTGGGAAAGAAAAAAGTAGCCAATAACCGTCTGTGCAGTATGGATGGCTCCAACATTCAGTTTCTGCTTCCAAACTATTAATAAATCAAGAAAAGTAGTTTTACATTACAGATATGGAGACCAAAAGGGACATGCTGCTCTGTGAAGCATATAATCTCATTATCAGGACTGTTAAGAAAGCCAATTAGGGTGTAAATCATCAGACGGGATAATTCAGCGTTGAATATGCAGCACGACGTCCTGCTGTATTGGCAGAAATATAGAAAATGTAATCTCAAAAAGTCTTAACACCATCCTAAATCAGTGCAGACAAAGACCTTTCAGGATGTTGTTGTTTGCGCTGCACTTCCATACAATATACAAAAGGTTAAAATTTGCCTTTTGGACTTGTCATGCAGAATATCAAGGCTTTGTGTTATATGAAGGAGAGGACTTTGTTAATGATTGGTAGGGAGGTGGACTTAGCAAACTTGACACATATTGACATTTTACTGTAGTCCTAGTGTAGGACAGTGGATCAACAGTGTATCAATGAGCTATAATGGCACGTTCAAGTGTATAATCGAACACACACCAAGAGGCAAGCCAGTGTTGTTCATGTCTCATGGGCAGTGCATACACTTGACAAGACAAAGCACCCTGGAATAATGAAGTAGGTTCATAAATCTTAGCCGGTGACTTAGAGCATGCGTTAAATCCGTTTTTATAATTTTCCTCTAATCTTCATGGCTGTTTCTGCATGATAAGGACTTCCCCTGGTGAAATGCTGCAACTTCTTCAGTCACTTAAAATATGCCCATATTTTACTGTCAGGCATTGATTTCTGAGGGGCCGTTTTCTCTCCTCTATGAGCACCGGTAAAGCAGCTCAAGGACAGACTAAAGCAATTTCAGTCATTTGGCTTGTTTTTCGTCAAATAAATTTGAATGAGCAAGAGGCAGCAGGAGAAGGCAAAAACAAACTGAATGAATCTGATGTTCAAGTGGTCCTGTCAAATTTGATTGAGCTAAACACTCCAGCCAAAGGAATAACCGCTGTTTTTTATTAATCAAATGAACATCAAATAATGAGATTCAATGAGGTTCTCTAAGGGAAATAAACGTTTACTGCAAGTAAACAAGGGGTGTATCGGACTTCACATTGACCACAGTGTAGACTTTCTATGTATTACCATCTAGGGCTGCATGATATTGGAAAAAAACTGACATTGCAATATTTTGTTTTTCTGCAATATATATTGCGATATGAAAAATTAATTCACCAGATGACTTGAATAGCTCTATTTGGAAAGAATTAATCATTCTAGAATCATTGGGGTGATTTTGTGGGTGAGTGAATATGCATTACAAAATAATGAACAAATTACAAGCATAGAGAAATATAATGAAACAAAGATACAATTGAAATAAATAGTGCTTTATATTTTTCAGGTAAGTCTAACAGTATTCAGGTACAGAAATTTAAAAATAAAATGTAAAATAACATTGCATAGTCTTCACTTTATAAATGAAATATAATTCATCTATGTTAAAGCTACAGAAGTGATTTTCTCTTTGTGTTTTGTTGTTTGATTAACACAGACAGCAGCAGGAATATTAGGCTGCTGTCACTTTAAGACTAAATGCGCAGATCCAAAATACTGTAACACATCCGTTTTCTTTCTCAATTGTTTACCTTCACCTAAGCCATAAGCAACTGTGCTTACTCACAGAGATGTGAGAAGTGTCCGTTAAGGCAAGAGAAATTAATTCGGTGTTCACGTGCATCTGTGTGGCTCTGTGTGTGTGCACAGAAAACAGCCGCACTTTCATTACTGAGCTCTCTTTCACACCTTCTTTTATTCAAATGGTTTAAAATCACTTGAATGTTTATTCTGACAGGACCTAAAACACGTGAAAATGATAAACTTTCATTGTATGATGGCCAACTTTGCTATTAATCTGAGAATCATGTGTGTTTTGAACCTTGGTGTTGGATTAACAATCCCTATACTAGACATCGCACATCCTGCAATATCATGCAGCCTTATTACCATCCAACATTGTGTTTTGTAAACCACTATACAATTCTTCTATAAAAATGTGATTAAACACTTACAAGAAGATTTACAACCATATTAAGCTGCTGTGTGTATGTGTTATTCCTATGCAAAAAAACTCCTTCGACCCCAGTGAGTTTTATCAAGAAGGAGGCATGCAAATATTTTTTACAGTTCCCCTGAGAAACACTTACATTCTGAATAGTGCTTATACTGGTGTAATATTGTCTCTTTACCAAGGGAGGGAATCAATAACAGAGCACGTCCAAGCTGCTTTCAACAGCAGTCTTATGAAATCCATTTACATGCTCATATAAGCTCATTTTCAGCATTATTGATATTCTGAACCAACCTTAATTTCTCTCGCCACAAGATACAGTTTTTTTTAAACCAACCAGATTTCGAGGTGCATATATTAAATACTTTTTTTCTAAAAGAAAATAAAAACATGGTAGAGCCCACAGAGCTGCATTTTTGGAGCAGAACACTAAACAGAGCATATAATCCCTTAAGATACATTGTCCCTGCAAATGAGTGTGCGCTAAGGCTAGGTGATATGGCTAAAGACCCAAAAATTAAAATTCATTTATTCATATCAACTTGTTCCAAACCTGCATGTGACTTTCTTTTTTCTGCGAAACACACACGATTTTTTGGAGAATGTCGGTAACCATAAGGTTTTTTTTATGGACAAAAAAAGTGTTGTATGGTTATTCTGGTGGTTATTCAACTTCACAAAATCAACAAAGTGCATGGAAGGAAAAAACAAGAGTATTTTTTATGAACAACAAATGTCTTTTCTTTTGTCCAATACCAGCAACACTTGTGAAGTGGAGAGGAAAATAATCAGAGTGCGGATGAAAAAATACTGTTTTACAATACTGTAATTGTTTATTCTCATGAAGGTCTGTGTGCCAAAACATGTTGGTAAAATAAATAGTATTTTTTCAGCCCCACTCTGATCATTTTGTCCTCTTTACTTCACAAGTGTTGCTGGTATTGGACAAAAGAAAAGACATTTCAAAACAGACATTTCTCAGTACATCTTACTTTATGTTCCACAAAAGAAAGAAAGTCACACAGGTTTGAAACGACAAGATAGTGAGTACATAATGATAGAATTTTCATTTTTTGGCAAGCTATCCCTTTAATGCAAAATAATGACTGCCCAACTCTGTAGTAACAGCTTCCCAGGTGGAATCGATACATTTATACTGACAGTTTGAACTGACTCACAGAAATGAATAAAACTCTAGCATCTTTTTTGGTGCTGATGCTTTTAAAAAGACACTGTATTAAAAAGATCTCTGTCTTAATGCTCTCATACTCTAAGACAAGACAGGACTAATGACATGATTTTTAGGAAAGTTAATGGCCAAGTAAAAAAAAAAAAACATTAAAATTATTATTATTATGATATGATATTAACAATGTTGCTTAATTTTTTTTTTTTGTGGAAAAAATATTGTGAATATATTTTATCATAGGTATTTCTTATTCTGTAACAAGGCACAGTGAGTGGGTTTTTCGGTTGTTTGTATTTTCAGTCAGTCGCATCCAATGCACCATTTGATGAAGTGAAGGGCAGAAACAGGGAAACAAACTCATGGTTAATGAGCATGCTCTCCCCAAGAACTGTTAAAACTGGCCATGCCAGAATGTGACAGGACAAGAAACAAACAAAAACAGCAATAAATGTCTCTGTGCATGCTGCCATTCCCTTGGCAACACTATCAACATTACGTCAAAAAAAGCAAATGGCAACAATTTATAATTTAGCATCATGAATAATGAAAGGCTCCTAAAATAATCTCAGCCAGCAGATGAAATGTGGTCTGGAACAAAGGCCATGCTAATACATGGCACATCGTCTCATTTATGTAAATAACCAACACAGGGTAAAGTACAGCACACGACTGTGTGCAGCTTCTATTTTTTGTTGATAATGAACAAACCACCTATACCTATGAGTTTAAATTCAGATAATATGGCTGATTGCTAGTCACGTCACTGTAGCTTGTCAAGGTAAAAGTAATCGCAATGTTAAAGGGCTTAGTTGACCCAAAAAATGAAAATTTGATGTTTATCTGCTTACCCTCAGGGCATCCAAGATGTAGGTGACTTTGTTTCTTCAGTAGAACACAAATGATGATTTTTAACTCCAACCGTTGCAGGTCTGTCAGTCGTATAATGCATGTCAATGGGAATTCCATCTATAAGAGTCAAAAAAACATGCACAGACAAATCCAAATTAAACCCTGCGGCTCGTGACGATACATTGATGTCCTAAGACACGAAACGATCGGTTTGCATGAGGATGCTCACCAACCGGATGCTCAAGGCAGTTGGACAAAGTGGTGTAGTAGAGGTAAAAAATGATATAAATACTGTTCGGTTTCTCACACAAACCGATCGTTTCGTGTCTTAGGACATCAATGTGTCGTCACGAGCCGCAGGGTTTAATTTGGATTTGTCTGTGCATGTTTTTTTGACTCTTATAGATGGAATTCCCATTGACATGCATTATACGACTGACAGACCGCAACGGTTGGAGTTAAAAATCATCATTTGTGTTCTACTGAAGAAACAAAGTCACCTACATCTTGGATGCCCTGGGGGTAAGCAGATAAACATAAAATTTTCATTTTTGGGTGAACTATCCCTTTAAGTACTCATCCTCATGTCGTCCCAAACCCGTAAGACCTTCGTTCATCTTCGGAACACAAATTAAGATATTTTTGATGAAATCCAAGGGTATCCGATCCACACATTTTCTGAACACGGACTCAGTATGGACTGGCTCCTGCGTCAGCATCACATGCATGCGTTGTACTGCTCACCTGACCAGAGCCGGCCAATACTGAGCCGCCGTTCGAACATAAACACTGAAGCTCTGCAATGAAAATAGCGTAGCAGTATGACAGGGGACAGATGAATTTGTTGAATAAAGTCGTTATTTTGGTTTTGTTTTTGCGCACAACCCTAACCCTAACCCTAACCCTAACCACTGCAGTCACATCGCTGGTTTTAACAATTTCTTTAGTTCCTTTCTGGACCTCAAAAGGTGCAATTTTGTTGCTGCCTATGTGTGGATCAGATACCCTCGGATTTCATCAAAAATAATTTTATATTCTTGAATGAAGGTCTTACGGGTTTGGGACGACATGAGGGTGAGTAATTAATGACAGAAATTTCATTTTTGGGTGAACTAACCCTTTAAGTAGTTTAACAACTCAAGCTACCCTTTTGTGTTTTACAAGAAAACCCCCCAATGATTTGGGTGTGTGTGTGTGTGTGTGTGTGTGTGTGTGTGTGTGTGTGTGTGTGTGTGTGTTTTGGCAGTAAAACATTTTTTTTGAAGCGTATCAAAAGAGTTCTGCCTAAGAAACTTTTTTCCCAACTGCCTCAAAAAGTTGCTCAGAAATTATTTTTGGCAAAAAGAACAGAGAAAGCAATAATATAGCCACATATTCATGCAGATATGCAGTACTTTCAAGGATACTTTTGCCATTTCTAAACTGGCTATGTATGAATAACTAAACTAACACAAGAAAGCAAGCCTCATCAAATAACATTACATACAGTATTACAAATGCTAAGCAAAGATTAGTAACATTCACAGTATAAGTGCCAAACAAATAAATATGAATTAATTCTCCTCTCATCTATTTGCCAGTGTACACAAAGTTAGAAAGAACAAGAAGTGCTGTCATTCAAATCAATAAAAATTAGTCTTACATTCATCAGCGACTGTGCCCTACCCATTTAAACTTTTTAATATGCAAAAAATAATTAAATTATTCATACATTTTTGTACATGCAAGCCCAAAAAAATTTAATAAATCAATACATAAATTACATGAAAAGTGCAGAAAAAATTGAAAATTTATATACTGCAGCTTGAAAAGCCTACTGATATATCCTTTTTTAAATCATTTCATTTAAATGAATCATCTGAAAGAACCAATTCACTAAAATGAATTCTCAGTGCTTTATATGGATAAGAAAATGTACAGTAGGTAAATGTGTTTGATTACATGTGAGTATGCAACATGCAACCATGTGCTGTAAGGGTTTAAAATGAGCAGTGCCAACTGTTGTTGTCATTTTCTGAAAGGGTTGGGGTTTGGGGGGGATGGAAACTAATAGGTTTAAAATTATATCCATCCATCTTAGTTTGTGCAGCACACCTATTTATGTCAACCCAACAGCCGAGTGGATACTGCTTCATAAATGATCTTAATGCATCATGTAGCTTTTTAATCATGTTTTCATGAACGATGCTGGTTTCATTTTGTAATAATGAGGGTTATTGTATAATTAATATAATTCAGAGAGGACATCATTACTTAATAGTCTGTGAGATATTCTGTCAAATGGATGCATTTTTGTCCACATAAAAGGCACATCTCTGGGTAAAGAACAAAGACAGGCTGTGAAGTCAGTGCCAAATGAAGACCAGAGCATTTGCTAGCTACATAAAGGGCTGTCTAATGCGTACACACACACACACACACACACACAAACAATTTTGGCATAGATAAAGCAGGGGAGAGGACATTATGACAATGAACCAGGCCAGCTCAAGCGCTTCACAACTCACATCAAAAGCAACAGCTTTTATTTTCATATACTGCCATAAAGCCTTTGCTTTAGTGCTGCCTAATACAGATATATCAAGGGCAAGCGTTTGTTTGTGGGTTAAGTATGTCACCAGTAAATTAGAATGTCTTCCAAAATCCAAACCAGATCCTCTCTGGCTCCAATTCAGAGAAGACCCGGAGGGAAGACAAGAAAGCTGTGCAGTCAACAAAAAGCCAGGCTTCTGCGCGAACAAAGCATACGTACCTGACAAATGGAGGACACATAGACTTTAGATTATCAATATGGACAATAAAACTCTACAGACTATAATTAAACTAACTGTGGAGTCTTGATAGGCAATGGTGAATGGAGCAGCAAAACAGAGGGCGGTGGTATATTTATGGCCCTTTCTCTCTAGAGCAGGTCTGGTACAGGAAAGATAAGACCCCTGCACAGGTAGAACAAAACACCTGTAAAGTCACCCTGTGGGCTGTTCAATGGATTGGGGTTGAATAAAAACTGAGGGTTACAATATTTCTAAATCATTATTGACTAAAGACACCAGTGGTTACATAAACAAAAGCAGCAAGCTCTGGAATATACAGACTAGAATGTGTTTCTGTATGTGCAAATATACCTGGATTATTAGTTGATAACTGTCACCGCCTTCTTTTTGAGCACAGAACTGAACTAATAAGTTTGTAATTGATGAATGCTTTGGAATACAGACCTAAAGTTTGTCTCTTTTTAAAGAAGACGCTTAGCAGATTATTGCAGAAGTGAAAGCAAAAAAATAGTTACAGAAGTTTAAGTTTATTGTAAAGCAAATGTAGGCTACTGAACTAAACTTTTCTTATATTTTATACAGAATAGATATTTTACAAAAAAAAATTGACTCTAAAAGTGTTAGAAAATCAAAGCCATATGTCTAACCAAGTTTTGTTCTAAATTTGAAGTAGACATCACAAAAATTGATAATAATTGATAATAAGTCGATGCTTTTGCGTTCTCCCGCAACTGTCTTGCATTCTCCTGAGAAACTTTGCATTCGCTCGCAAAACCTTTTAAGCTCTTTGCGAGTGAATGCAAAGTTTGTCGGCGGAACACAAAAGTTTTTGCGAGTGAATGCATTTCTCAGGGGAGCGCAATCTTCACTGATTTTACATTCCATCAGTAAGAGCAGAGTGTGAAGGTTGAATTAGCAGAGCAACAGCACAGCTATACATAAAATATTGCAATCCACACAACATAATGGGAGACATATCAGAGTTCAAAAGAGAACAAATTGTTGGTGCAGGTCTCGCTGACTCATCTGTGACCGGCGTACCTCCACGAAGGACGAACCACATTCAACAGGAGTAACTGTCGACGCAAAGAGGACGCTGTCTGAAAGGGACGTCCAGGTAACCTGGATTGTATCCAAAGAAACATAAAACCACAGCTGCTTAACTCACTGCAGAATTAAATGTGCACCTCGACTCTCCTGTTTCCAGCAAAACTGTTCGTCGAGAGCTCCACAGAGCTAATATTCATGGTCAGGCTGCTATAGCCAAACCTTTGGTCACTCATGCCAATGCCAAATGTCAGTTTCAGTGGTTCCAACAGTGCAAATCTTGGGCTGTGGACAATGTGAAACATGTATTGTTCTCTGATGAGTCCACCTTCACTGTCTTTCCCACATCCGTGGGAGTTACGGTGTGGAGAATCCCCAAAGAGGCTTAACACCCGACTGTTGTGTGCCCAGAGTGAAGCACGGGGGTGGATCAGTGATGGTTTGGGCTGCAATATCATGGCATTTCTATAGTCTCAGCCTAAGGCCATTGACTGAACGTCTGATGCATAAGGCACACAAAATTGGAAACACTTCAGGAGTTTCGAAGTCGTCATCTGATTGAATTCTACAGGATTTCCGAGAGACGTGTTTGTCGCGTTCTTTAACGGTCCACCTGAAAACAAAGCCGTTGTAATGCCAAACCCCCTTGTGGAAGAAGAGGGTGCCGTGTATCAGCATTATAATGCACCAATACACACAGCAAGACTTGTGACAGAATGGTTCAATGAACATGAAAGTGAAGTTGAACATCTCTCATGGCCTGCACAGTCGCCAGATTCAAACATTTTTGAGCCACTTTGGGGAATTTTGGAGGAGCAAGCCAGAAAATGTTTTCTTTCACCACCATCACATAGTGACCTGGACATGGCTCTGGAAGAAGAATGGCTCAAAATCCTTCTGGCCAAGTGTGAAGGACTTGTATCTGTCATTCCCTAAGTAAAACTGATGCTGCATTGGCCGCAAAAGGAGCCCCTGCACCATACTAATAAATTATTGTGGTGTAAAACCAGGTGTTTTAGTTTCATTGTCCAACACCTGAACTGTTTTAAAATTCTACATATGGCACATTTAATCTCCAACAACAAATATTTTAGCAAAATTTATATTTTAGTCAGAGTTATTGCGCTCCATCTGTTTAATGCGTAGGTGCGCAGTGGCACTCGTTCACTGAAGTCTGTGAAGTGTAGTGTTGACTGGCTTGCAATGCATAAGGCTCGTTCACTCCTGATAGCAAAATGGAAATATTCGCATGACTTCTGCTATTTTTCAGATGCGCTCGTAATATCAAACTGCTGTATATTGATATAAACAGTATTGCCTCATCCTATATTGTTCATAAAAAATATATCGATATATCGTACAAACATGTTGTATATTAGAAAACAGTTGCATCTAACCATGGTAAGGAACGAGGGGTCATACATGGCAAACCTCTTGTGTGAAATCTGATATTTTATAATGATCTTTGATTGTGTGGGAAAAACTTGTTTGCCTTCAAATATTCTAAGGAATAAAAAATCCAGACAGAATAGCATAACTCAGAGCTGTAAAGTGCACATTATGCGGTGCATTTCACCTGCCATCTAAAGGCAACCATTAAATTTTCATAATAGTCTATTGTATGATGGATGCACTGCACAGCTGGCTCTTTATCTCCACATTTTTCCCCATAATATCACATTGACTATGCACTCTGTCTTCTTCTCTATGCTTTTCCATTTCACATTTACTGTTCACCTCACAGTATTCTGGCTCTCTCTACTTCTTTCTCTCAAAGCATAATAAGATAAAACTCTGTCTGAATATTGATTACTCATAAAATGGAAACACAAACTACTCCAGAGAAATATGAATGGAACACAAGGAAATCCCAAAAGACCTGCAACTTGCTGTACTGGTTCAGAATTTACATCTCAATCTCATACACTGACTGAAGTCCTGCACCTGAAAATTAGAAATGTATGAAAAAATGCAATACATTTCATGACAAATCCTAAACAATGCTTTATTAATCATTTCAACACAGAAGTTGAACACACTGCAGCTCATAACTCAACACCTTGAATTTGAACAGATTGTCAACAGTCAAAATATAGCGTTAGGTTCACCTGGACTGAACCCTGGCTTGTACATCACTGGACTGTGCCTGCAAACTTCTGTCAGACAGAAGAGTAAAAGATCTGAGTTAACTTTAAAGGGACCTTACCTTACATATTACACACACACACAAATGTCTGATCTGATTGAGTGGCATTATGCAACTTGTCAAGGTGTCACGATGCGCAGGTTTTTAAAGGGATTGTTCATCAATAAATGAAAATTAATTTACTTACTTTCATGTTGTTCCAAACTTGTATGACTTTCTTTCTTCTGCAGAACACAAAAGAAGATATTTTGAAGAAAGCTGATAACCAAACAGGTTTGGTGATCACTGACTTCCACTGTATTGACAAAAAAAACCAAACATTTCTCAAAATATCTTTTTTATGTTCCAAAAAAGAAAGAAAGTCATTTGGTATAATATGAGCGTGAGTAAATGATGACAAAATTTTCATTTTTATTTTTGGTTTACAAGGGACCATTCTGTTATGATGAGTGCTGTTGAGGAACTAGGGTCAATGATGTATAAGAGTATGCAGAGTAAAGAAAAAGAAAAATCTTTGCCTTGCCAAAAATGTGCCAATTTATGTCTATTACAAATAATGTGAAATTCTTGTTCATTTTGGATGGACATTCTTTCTCATTTCTCATTTTTATAGCTGTTCTTGGACCGGGTCTACTGTGGCATTATTTGAGTTTTTTCCCCATGCCAGTCTAGTAGTATCATCAATTTCAGATGTACCAGCCACCAAATTAACTCTTTTGATGCATGCTAGTCAGATGGGCTCTTCCTTCCTATGTGGATGATTCTTGGCCAGAATAAGCATTTAAGGGTTAAATGAGGAGAGTGGCAATCATCTAATATCCTATTCTTTTATACAGGTTTGGTTCATAAATCCTCAATTTCAAGGTCAATTTTGCCTTCAAAAGCATTGTTGAAAACAGAGATGGCCTTGCAATTTTAGTTAATTGTTCACACAAACATTTCATTTTAGCCAAACACACACACGTTTATACAGCAAAGCTCTCAATCAATAATTCTCACCACAAGTGATAACCTTGAAATGTCCAATTCTTTTTGCTGTATGTAACTGTATGAAATAATTCTTCCATTCATCCATAATTTATTATTTGTGTCATCTGGAGGCATAACGCAGATTAAGTTAAGTGGCTGGCATAGTTTCCCCTTATGGAACAAAAACAATAAGTTCAAGTGTTAACTGGAGAGCAGCTGCACAGCACTTCCTCTACATAAAGAATTTGGAATTAACCCAAACAAACAAACATGAATAATACCCTGCTGAAGTCAAAAGAAAAATTGACCCAGTAAAGACATGTGACAATTGCCTCAACAACAGTAATGGAACATATCTGTCACGAGAGCACAAATACTGTTACGGATTATAGTTTTGCTAATCTCAGCCTCATTCCACTTCTCTTTATCCCCACGAGTTATGCTTCCTGTTTTCTCCTAGAGAGGAAACAATGTAATGAGTGCATTCTAAAGGAGGCGATGGGCGTCTCCAGGAGCAAAATAGACTTTCCTGGCAAAGTCTACAATGCTATTTGGACCGCACCCAAAAAGACACTCCCAGGAAGTCTCAGGGTGGACACCTTATTCACCTTCCCTGAATCTCTTCCTGTATACATTCTTAAGTGACAATACCATATGCCTTTCATCTTGCACAGCTTGTGTTCCTATAAGCACCTCTGATTTTTCAAAACTCATGTTTGTCATACTGTGGATCTTTTTACAAATTTTAAACTGTTTCTACACTGTCCTGGAATTAGTTTAACAGTAAATTCTCATACTTCCTCCTTTAGGGAAGGTCATTTTGGTGTACTATTTTTAGAACTCTAAGGCTTTGAATACTTCGCAAATCAAAAAAAATCAATAAACAACAACAACGAAAATGCAAAATGTGCAATATAGTCCAAATATACTCATTTTTGCTCACTCTTTCCTCATACAGCAAACAATGTTAGAGTACGTTCACTATCTAGTGAGCAGCAAATGAGTTAGCGGTCTTAAAGTACGCATGAATGTGTAAAACACAACCAATTATGTTCTTTCATGCGTCTCATGAGTTCAGCAATGCAGTGAGATGGCATGATAGACAAGGGCAGGGGCAAATTCCCAGTCTTCCTTCCTCTCTTTCTACACTGACAGCTCTGAGAAAATCTCTTACCGTTGTTACTAGCAACCGATGTACATACACCAAATATTGACTGAACAAACGGATCAGATTTCACTTGCAAAATGACAGTGCGAACAGTCAGTACATAAACATCAGATTTCAAAACAAATAGGATTTGTGTAGTGTGAACTCACTTCACAAATATACTTTTTGTTTCCATTTTCCCTAATGCTTTAAGAAGCTAATCTACTATCTGTCTACTAACACATCACCATCAATAAGACCATTTTAGTCCCAATGCCTAGAGCTGCTATTGATATCTTCTTATTCTTAATCTATTTTAATGCTATAGAAAAAAAGGAACAAAGCTTCAAAGGAGGTGAGACATTTCTGCCAATTTACTGAGGGGAAAATTAGTTAATTAACACACACAGACAACAAAAATGTTGTCTTCAAGATCAGGGTGAAGAAACATTCTCAAAATTATATGTAAATAAAACAGCTGTGTGATATCCATCAAAAGACTGATACAACAATTTCAAAAGCGTTCATAATGATTGTCAAAATGCTTTATTTGCACTGAAGAGAAAGCAGCATATAAATCACATTTATTTTGTTGTGAACATGAGCCCCAGGCTTTAAAAACTTACTTTCACGTAGTCTGTGACAGAATTACAGTGCTATAATGACAGCCCTATTATAGAACTGGGGACGTTTCTGGCCCACAATCTCGATCAAAATAACAGTAAATTCACGGTTGGGCATATCACATCCTCCTGAAGAATAAATGCATGAAATAATCCAGCCCACACCAGCTGTTCACTCCAGTTGAACGGTTATGATATCAGTCACAGAAAACTGAAGATGAAAAAAGACTGATGCAGGTCCTTCAGACCGCTTGAAACACAATGGGACCTAATGAAATCTGTCCCTTTTTTATCATTCAGATGTGTGAATCACATCCAAATGACTTTTTATACAAGTCGTTAAACAGATGCCCACAGCATTCCTGTGTCTTCAGATAAACTATCATAATCTATAAGACAATTAAACAGCATGTACAGTAAAAACCACAATTGTGCTCTCCCACACAAAATAATATTCCTTATTTTGGAATATTTTCTTATTCCAAAATAAGTGAATACAATGAATTATAGTATGGTCTGTCTGAATTCTGATTGGCTGAAAGGTGTGCGTTATTGGTTAGTTCACCCAAAAATGAAATTTCTGTCATTAATTGCTCACCCTCAAGTCATTCCAAACCCGCAAGACCTTCGTTCATCTTAGGAACACAAATTAAGATATTTTGATGAAATCCGAGAGCTTTCTGACCTCTGACTGCAATGTTATTACCATTTTCAAGGCCCTGAAATACCGTTAAAATAGTCCATGTGACTACAGTGGTTCAACCTTAATGTTAGGAAGCAACGAGAATACTTTTTGTGCACAAAAACAAAACAAAAATAACGACTATATTCAACAATTTCTTCTCTTCCATGTCAGTCTCTTACGCTGTTGTAGCTGGCCAATAATGAGCCGGCGTTATGACGTAGAACCTGGAAGCGCCGCACTGTGTTTACTACGTGAACAGCCTAGGAGACTGACATGAACGACATGTGGGTGAGTAATTAATAGCCAACTTAACCTCTGTTAAGTTTTTTTTAAAAGATATTTGCTTTACATGCTCATTTGTAGTTATTTTAAGGAATTTTTTATATTTATTACCATATATGTCCAAAACTGTAATTTTTCACGAAAAAATTAACATGTTGCAACATTTTACCAAAATCAACATTTGGTCAAAATCTCATGTTATAAAAGATTATATTGAGCTACACTGCAAAATGTTTGCACATCTCAGACCTCAAATACATAAATATTACCCTTTATAGACATAGTTTTTAAAGGTGAGTTGTCACTGAAAGGTGAGGAGTTTGCATCTATGAATATATACAGTATGTATATATATTTATACAACAGTTCATTCTGGTTCTCGAATCTGATTGGCTGAGAGGTCTTTCCAGCCATGCGATATGCTACCAGTATTGCTACGGGAACCGTTTCACCATTTGAATCACTCTGCTTGCAGCACTCTCACAGTGAGTGTCATGGCGGATGAGCAAACCCACCATATTTTTTATAGATACTACTGTTATTTTGTAACAGAATATTGTTTTAAGTGTTTTTTGAGAATGTAGTTGTTTAGACCTCAGATATGCAAATTATATGTAAACATATAGCGCCTATTTGAAAATTTGTTTAGATGCTTTCGGAGATATGAGCTCCAGGCCATCAGCGGCTGTTCAGAGCTCATGTACCCGCAGAGAACAGCTTCATCTCAGCCAGTCATTCAGGAATTTGCCGCTGGCTTTTATGTAGATAGTGTTTAAACATGAGCTTTAATTTGATTTAGGTATATAAAGGTATATAAAAGTATATATATTTAGGTATATAAAATGGGCAATTGGTCTTATTAATCTATTACTTGTTGCGGAGCTAATAGATTTGGCTATAGTAAGTTTCATAACTTTATATTTACATTGAAATTAAATCCTGTACTAAATAGATCGCTGTTTTTGTACGTTTGACTGAACTGTTTGCTTGTGTTTATTTCCTATTTTACTTCTTATACTGTTATAATGGCTATTGTTGTTAATTTAAATATTATTGTTCAATAATATTTTATATAAACAACATGCCGTATTTTTGGTATTGAGAAAGAGTCTGTTAGTGATTTTGACTTCAGTGAAAGATACATTAATCACTAGATGGCAGCAAAGACTGTCTTTATGAGTGAGTGAGTTTACTAGTTTACTTTAAACAACATCTTACGAGACGCAACTGACAATTGCATTGACTAGCACTGTCATGGGAAATCCTCTTATAAAAGGTCAAAGACAAAGATATCGCTTTCCTCAGCGGACATTCAAACTGATTTTGTGATTATGAATATAAGTTTGACCTGAAGAATATCAGCTAGATGCAGGTAATTAACTCGCTTAGTCAATCTCTCTCTCACAATACTCTGCTCTACATATTACAATGAGCTTCAATGAAGCGACTCAGTATTCCTTCGTTGCTAGTTCTAGAGTGACGTTTTAGAATTAGTAACGGAGGCTTGGGCTCAACTGCTAAACTGTCAGCTTTAGATTTGAATGGCGGAAGTAAGTATTTCCTCACAAAAGAGGGTTTTTAAAGACAATCCATTGTTGTTTATTATTTATTTACACACTTGTGCCTTCGAACTGTTGATATAGAGCGATATCGCACAGCTAATCGTGTGATATTGCTTATATATATGACTCCTCTCGTGCTAATTGGGTAGATTATCTGAACGTGCTCCTCCTGAACTTTGTTAATAAAACATAATTTAGTGTGCCATAGAAGATAGTCATATGGATTTGGTGCGTAAATCAACAGAAAATGGAAGATGCCACAGATGCTGTCGATAAAGATCAAAAGTGATGTTAAAAAGGAAGCAAAGATACACATATTCTAGTGTAGTTGGAAAAAACCTCTTTAGCCTCTCAAGATTTAAGGATGATTTAACAAGTAGTCATGAAGTCAAAACAGGAATAATTTGAGAAAGATCTCTTAAATGTGTCTTTTTTTTCTTTGTTATAAGAATATTTAGTTTTGTCCATTTCCAGCTTAACTATAAATAAGGCATTCGTAGGTCGATTGCCCTGAAAAGTGACTGAGGCACTGTTTGTTGAGAATCCTGACGACCCTAAAATAGCAACATTGTCTCACATCAGCCAATAGTGTGAGTTTGGGGCAGGAGTATTTGTTTGTCCAGCCAATGACAGATAGGGAAGTGTTCTGGAAACCTGTTTTTAAAACATTATTTTTGCAGTTCCATTTGGAGATTTTGGTAAAACTTTACAATAAGGTTTTATTTATTAACATTAGTTAACTACATTAGTTAACCTAGGCTAAACTATAAATGAACAATCCTTCTACATCATTTATTAATCTTAGTTTATCTCATCATTTACTACTACATTTTTAAGATCAAAAGTTCTATCTGGTAACTGTATCTGTTCACGAACATGAACATTTTTATTAACTAATCTTAACAAATGAGACCTTATTGTAAAGTGTTACAAAGATCGTTTGCCCTCCATGCCCACCTCACAAGCATATAATTATATGGTTTCTTATTATAGCTGTGGTATAAGCCATATTGCATACCCCGATTAATCAATACCAACATTCCTGATAACAAAATGACATTAAGCAGGCAAATAAAAATGAAGAATTGGTCATAACTTGTTTACTCATTTGTTTTTGGATCGATACGGCTGGTCAGGTTTGTAAAGAATCATAGGATTTGTGAGCTAAATCATCTGGAATGGGCCTGTTCCTCATACTTTACTTAAAACTCACATTGTCAGTTTAAACGTAAGCCTATTGGTTTCTACGCTTCATTGGAATCAAATGGACGACCCATTAGACTCATGCAGCAGCACCTGCTCCAGTCAATTACAATTTAAAGCTCAAAAAACTCAAATCTAATTTGGAAGAGACACCACGTAGACATGAAGTCAGATGCTGATTCACTGACAAGAAATGAAGCATCAGACGCCGTTGAATGATTATCTCAGTCTGGATGTTTTGAATAGGAGGGCTATGGACCCGCACATCATTCAGTCTTTGTGTCGCACATGTTTGTTTCTATTGTGTGCATGCCGAACGCTGTTTGTGAATGCAAAAGTGATGTTGGCAATTACAGCTAAGAGACAGATAGATTTTTCTGAGTTACTAATCAATGTCTGGAAAACAAGAGCAGAGCTTAAAATGAGTATGGTAATTTGTATATTTCTGAAGATCAAAATGTCAGAAACATCTGTTTAGGTTGAATCTGTGTCATCTTTTGAAATATTTTCATATTTCAATTTGAATGCAAGTTGCAAAACATGTGGTGATAAAAGCTGTACTACTGAAGGGGAAATAACACTCAACTTTTAATAAATTAGTATTCCATGGTAGGAGGTTTCTATCGGGCAACTAAGGACATGCTGCTAATTTGCTCAGGGTAAAACTTGCTGGCAAACACAATAAATAATACTTCCCTGTGCACTAAGGACCTAATGTGAAAGAAAAAAAAACAAACTTAATCTAGGGTAAATTCAGAGGCTCAAATCTCGCTAGACAAAAACATTGCATCTTATTTGTCATTCAAATTATGTCTCATTTGAGGTGTACTTTATCAAAACTGAATGAGTGTGCCTGTGCAGGGTAAAAATATGTAAAAACATGAGTGTATGTAACATTTATTATTTTTTATGATTGACAACTTTTATTATTTATTTTACTTTTCATGTTTCATTCATTTATTTTTTATTTTACTTATATAAAAAAACACCTTAATGTAATTTATATCAATCCGAATAAATCTGATATCAGATTCTGAAAGTTTTAATTATATGTACCCTAAACTTTGCAATTCCATTTATATATGCATTACATGTTTTCTAAGCAAAACTTCAGCGCATGTGCAGCGCCCAGTCACCACATTTAGAAAGTCACAGTAATATTGTCAATGAAATTTCCGGGTAAAGGTTATTTATAAGATCTACACCACCCCCTTTAATCAAAATAGAATTTTAATTCAGATCAAGCTCAATCTGATTGAATTGTTGTTGACTTTTCAGTCTGATTGAGCCATAAATCCAATTATAAATGGATTATTTGGTTGCATGCAAGGCTTGTAATGGTGCTGATTTCACTGAACAAGATGTTGATTCAGCAACTTCTCTAAAGGGTTCAGTTCAGGTCATTTAGCGAAAGGTTTATCAAACTGATTCATACAGATGACTCATAAGTATGCGAGGTTGATCCACTAAAGAACTAGAATAAGTCATTATTAGTTCATGGATTCATGAAGAGAACACAATGTGAAGTCACGTTGTCTTGCCATTATTTTGCTCACATCCAATTCACATTTATCACATTTAATCAGACATGCTCACAAATACATTTTTACTGTGGCAAAGACTGCAATGTTTAGATAGCGCCACAGTGTTTTTAGAGGAAATAGACATAAAAATTATTTAGTTGTTCCGCATAGAATGAATGTTGTAAAATTGAAAAATTACACACTTAATCTTTAAAAGAGAAATCTTTCTCAAATTCTTCCTGAACCTCATTTGTTTTGACTGCATACTCATAAAATCATTCTTACACTTTGAGGGGTTGAAGAGGCTCTTAACAAGAATATGCACTCTAAAAAGTGTGTGCTTTGCTTCCTTTTGGCCTGTAACAGCAGGAAGTAATCAGCAGCCAGTGTTCATCTCAGTTCTCCTAAGACAAAGGCAATCGGGTTACCATGGGACAGCGTTCTATGAAGGCCATCAGATCAAACTATAAGCCTTTTTGAGTCCAAATCCAATGCCAAAACCCAACCCCATAAGGCCCAATAAAGAGCAGAACCCAAGATCAGCATTGATAGCAAACCACTCAAGTACAGGATAATTCAAATCATCAAATCGAGCAGATTATACACCGATCAGGCATAACATTATGACCACCTGGGCCACAGGCCACAGCCACCAGGGAATACCATTTCCATGATAGGGTGCACATGGTCTTCAACAATGCTTAGGTAGGTGGTACGTGTCAAAGTAACATCCACATGGATGGCAGGACCCAAGGTTTCCCAGCAGAACATTGCCCAAAGCATCACATTGCCTCTGCCGGCTTGCCTTCTTCCCATAGTGCATCCTGGTGCCAAGTGATCCCCAGGTAAGAAACCCACACGCACCCGGCCATCCATGTGATGTAAAAGAAAACGTGATTCATCAGACCAGGCCACCTTCTTCCATTGCTCCGTGGTCCAGTTCCGATACTCACAGGGGTCAGCATGGGCACCCTGACTGGTCTGCGGCTATGCAGCCCCATACGCAACAAACTGTGATGCACTGTGTATTCTGACACCTTTCTATCAGAACCAGCATTAACTTCTTGAGCAGTTTGAGCTACAGTAGCTCGTCTGTTGGATTGTACCACACGGGCCAGCCTTCGCTCCCCACGTCACCTTGGTGACCTTTCGCCGGTTCACCACTGTTCCTTCTTGGACCACGTTTGATAGATACTGACCACTGCAAACTGGAAACACCCCACAAGAGCTGCAGTTTTGGAGATGCTCTGACCCAGTCATCTAGCCATCATTTTTCCTGCTTCTAACACATCAACTTTGAGGACAAAATGTTCACTTGCTGCCTAATATATCCCACACACTAACAGGTGCCGTGATGAAGAGATCATCAGTGTTATTCACTTCACCTGTCAGTGCTCATAATGTTATGCCTGATCGGTGTATGTCCTATAGGATCCAGTATACTGGACATGGCACAGTTCCAAAGAAGGATTTCACATGCTCATCTCTAAATAGGTTAGGGGTTCATGATGTCATTACAGCATAAATTTTTGTAGATACTGTATGGAAACAGACATCGCAGCATGTGACGCTAGCAGGGCTCATGCTTTCTCCTAGAATTCAATTGGAATTTCTTAAATAATCACACGTTTAAGAAATGCAAGACATTGGTGTCATGTGAAGATTATGTGATTTATAACATTTTAATAACGATTTGATTGAAAGACACCTGCAGATTAGTGTTATTTAAAAAAAAAAAAAAAGATTTTCCCATGTCCTGATAATCATTCCATTAAAATGCATTCAAAGCCTTATGTAAATGTCTTGCCTATGTAAATGACACATGGCTTTTCAAGAATATGACAAAAATATATGCATCCTCACGAAAGACCTTTGAAAATTAAAGGAATAGTTCACATGAACATGAACATGAAATTTCTATTATAATTTACAAAACCTTATGTCATTTAAAACCCATATGATTTTTCATTTTCAGTTAAACAAAAACAAAATATTTCAAATGATGCACAACAGTGACCAGTGGCTAATGTATAATGTAATGTGGCATGTAGTTATTCACTGAAAATCTTCCCTGCATGCACCAGCCCAATATTGTTTAACCTGTCTTGCATATGCATATGTAAATTCCCTGAATGTTACCCAGATAGAGTTCTGATGGCATGTTAAATAAGTACAAATAATGCATAATCCATGATATAAAATAAACATATCATGTGCTTGAAATGGCAGCTTGAGTTGCTAGTGGCAGCATGTCTCTCTGGATCAATGTGAAAGCTGTCAAACATCACAAATGTTTGACAGTATTCTGCTGGGTACAGTTATTAACCGTCAAAAATGTGTGTCTGTGCATGTCAAGCATGTTAATGTCGAACGGCATGTATTATTGTATGTATCTTCTTGACTAATTGAGGGATAGATTTCTGGTAATTACGACTTCTGCATACAAGTTAATGTATATGGCTTCAGAAGACTTGTTATTAACGCACAAAATCTAAATGTACGCTTTTATTGTGCATGCTTTATGCAGATTGAGAGCCTTTTGTTGTAGGCCTATGGAAAGGAGCAGCTTGCCTTGGACATATTTCAAAATATCTCTTTTGTGTCCCACAGAAAAATAAAGTCATACAGGTTTGGAACAACATGAGGGTTTGAAAATTACAGGATTTTTTATTTCATGTGAGTGAACTGTTCTTTTCACATCAGTACAGCTGGTTTAATCGTGAAATTTCATTTGGACTAAATCATATGTGGAGCATGAAGGTGCAATTATATAGCAAGACCACATTTGACTGAAATTCTCAGAAGCAAATGGATTTACAGTCTGTGAGTCAGGCAGCCTCAGTTATTAAAGCACAACAACAGTGGCTTGCCTGAGAATGTCAGAATGTCATTATGCTGTTCTCTCGTTTTCCTCTGTCAAGGGCAGCAAACGCGCGGGATACAGTGTCAGCAATATCATTATGAACATTATTCTGTCTGTGTCACTGCTGGGGTCGGTGGCTGAGCTCTGGGTCAATGGATTTGGCTAATGCACAGCAGAAAAGTGCTGCAAACCACGGAACAGTTAAGCCCGGTGAACTGAACAACAGTACTAACTTTATAAATCGGCGATCACGCATGCACGAGTTTCGCCAATACACCTGCCATTCTACAGATACAGTAAATGAAAATGTTTTACCACAAAAATATTAGATTTGATTGTTATCTATTCTATAGCACACGTAAAACATAGCAGTATAGTTACAGAATAGGCTAAATGTGACGCGTAAAACATCTGTTTTGTAAACAGCACGAGCACGCAACAGATCCACACTCAAGCAAACTACTTTTATGCTTCTGTTATCTTTAAAACATTCATATAATAAAAGCCATTAACCATATATTCACCGCAATAATAGTCTATTTAAAGAAAGAGAAGTTCTCTTACAAGGAAGGTTGATTTTGTAGTTATTCCCCGCAAACCTGAGCCCGTCCAGTCGCATCTGCAGCGAGGGGCTGGAAGAGCGCGCGCGTGTGTGCCTTCCCCTCCGCGCGCACTCCAGCCGCTTAAAAAGTTTAATGACGTCAACCAGGCATTTTAAAACGCCGCTTTTTTCACAGGAATGTACGACGTGCTGTATTCCTTAAAGGGACCGCGCATCGTTAAGACCCATCACTGAAAGAGTGTAAAGAATCAACTGTTGAACATAGTTCACTCAAAAACGACAATTTTGTCGTCGTTTGCTCACCTCATGTAGATTCTTTCCTTTGTGCAAACACAAAAGGAGATCCCAAGGGCTGTTCAATCAAACTGGGTTTTCTGACATGATGGTGTCTTAAAAACATGATGTGAACAGTAAGAAGCTCTGCAAATGCTGATATACAACAACAATAAGCATTATTATGCCTTATTTGAGTAGGCGACACCAATTTTGACTTGATTGTGCAAGGTTTCCGGTGCAGCCACTTCCAGTTATTTTAGCTGTACAAAAACAGTCCATTATGCTGCTTGATATCAAATTATTTTAATCTTTTATAGAAATCATAAACACACTAGCTTGTAGCGCAAATAGTTTTGCCATTTACTGCAATTTGTTCATTTTATAGTTGCAGTGTTTACATATAGTGGCTATTGAATATGAATCCTGCACATTCACAGAAAATAGCTTCTGCGTTGAAAAATAAGGTGGATAGTTTGCCATCCTGGGGTCGACATTTGGATATGTGAGGTGATTTTGTTTTGAAGGATGAGTTTGTAACTTGTTGGTCTTAAAGGGTTAGTTCACCCAAAAATGAAAATAATGTAATTTATTACTCACCCTCATGCCGTTCCACACCCGTAAGACCTTCGTTAATCTTCGGAACGCAAATTAAGATATTTTTGTTGAAATCCGATGGCTCAGTGAGGCCTCCATAGCCAGCAATGACATTTCCTCTCTCAAGATCCATTAATGTACTAAAAACATATTTAAATCAGTTCATGTGAGTACAGTGGTTCAATATTAACATTATAAAGCGACGAGAATATTTTTGGTGCGCCAAAAAAACCCCCAAAATAACGACTTATATAGTGATGGCCGATTTCAAAACACTGCGTCAGGAAGTTTCGGAGCGTTATGAATCAGCGTATCGAATCATGATTCGGATCCCGTGTCAAACCGCCAAACTGCTGAAATCACGTGACTTTGGCGCTCCGAACCGCTGATTCGACACGCTGATTCATAACGCTCCGAAGCTTCAGGAAGCAGTGTTTTGAAATCGGCCATCACTATATAAGTCGTTATTTTGTTTTTTTTTGGCGCACCAAAAATATTCTCGTCGCTTTATAATATTAATATTGAACCACTGTACTCACATGAACTGATTTAAATATGTTTTTAGTACATTAATGGATCTTGAGAGAGGAAATGTCATTGCTGGCTATGGAGGCTTCACTGAGCCATCGGATTTCAACAAAAATATCTTAATTTGCGTTCCAAAGATTAACGAAGGTCTTACGGGTGTGGAACGGCATGAGGGTGAGTAATAAATGACATTATTTTCATTTTTGTGTGAACTAACCCTTTAAGTTAAATGCAAGTGCAAGGAGTCTGTAAAGAATATGAAGATATACAAACATTTTCTGTAGCTGTATGACAGTGCAGTGGATGTATACCAGGAGTGTGACTGATTTGTAAGCATTTGATCTTGTTATATCATTGGAACGGAGTGCAGATTGAACACTTCTGCTCTATATGCAACATGATCTACATTGATGACAGCCACAGCAAATGCTCAGCAAAACTTCAAATTGCCACTTATTATATCACATACTAATGAAATGAAAACTCGTGCTTAACAGTTCCTCTTTATCAGATGCATCTCTGCTGCAAGATTCATCGTTTTCAGCAGAATAAAGCCTCTCATGGTGTTGTGAGGTCAAAATCAACCTCAGCCATATTGTTGGATGTATATTATGCCTCTTGCATATTGTGTACAAAGCTGTGGTATAATGCTGCACAATTTAGCTGCAGACATACACTACCGGTCAAAAGTTTGGAAACATTACTATTTTTAATGTTTTTGAACAAAGTCTCTTATGCTCATTAAGGCTGCATTTATTTCATAATAAACACAGAAAAAACAATAATATTGTGAAATATTATTACAATTTAGAATTATGGTTTTCTATTTTAATATACTTTAAAATATAATTTATTTCTGTGATGCAAAGCTGAATTGTCAGCATCATTACTCCAGTCTTCAGTGTCACATGATCCTTCAGAAATCATTCTAATATGATGATTTATTATAAATGTTGGAAACAGTTGTGCTGCTTAATATTATTTTATAACCTGTGATACTTTTTCAGGATTCTTTGATGAATAAAAAGTTTTTAAAAAATCAGCATTTATTTGAAATAGAAATCTTTTGTAACAATATACACTACCGTTCAAAAGTTTGGGGTCAGTCATTTTTTTTCCTTCTTTTTTTTGAAAGAAATTAATACTTTTATTCAGCACGGATGTGTTAAATTCATAAAAAGTGATAGTAAAGATTAATATTGTTAGAAAAGATTAATATTTTGAATAAATGCTGTTCTTTTTAACCTTTTATTCATCAATGAATCCTGAAAAAAGTATCACAGGTTCCAAAAAAATATTAAGCAACACAACTGTTTTCAACATTGATAATAACTGAGTATCAAATCAGCATATTAGAATGATTTCTGAAGGATCAGGTGACACTGAAGACTGGAGTAATAATGCTGAAAATTCAGCTTTGCATCACAGAAATAAATTATATTTTAAAGTATATTAAAATTAAAAAAAACTTAATTTTAAATTGTAATAATATTTCACAATAATATTGTTTTTTTCTGTATTTATTATGAAATAAATGCAGCATTAATGCAGTTCCCGAAGATGAAAGAAATTCTTACAGGTGTGGAATGACATGAGGGTGAGTAATTAATGACAGAATTTTCATTTTTGGGTGAACTAACACTTTAAGAAGTATTCAAATTTTTAGTAAAAATAGGCATGCAAACTATGTGGGCAGCAGTGGTGTGCAGTGGTGTTTTAAAATGAGGAGGCAACGTCCTCATTTATGTTCCTGTTACACAATTTTCCTGGTTAAGTTAACATTATATAAAAAGAGAGACCAAATACAATTCTATTTTGTATTTTTACACTATGTAATGTTCTATTTATTAAAACCAAGTATAAATTTCATCAAGTTAGTGTTTTTACGCATTTTTACATTTATTCCAAAATAATAACTAAAGGCAGTAACAATTTAAACAATATATATTATTTATAAACTATTCAGCTTTTCTTTTTAATAGTCAATTTATTTTCAGCAGTCATCAAGCTTGTAAACACTGGTCACTCGCTCAGACACAAATGTAATGTTACCTTTAATTTCAACACGCTGATTGCTCACTAAAAACCCTGCAGTCAGCATGTTTTCAGGCCATTTCGAGTTTGATTTTGACATGAAATAAAGCGGTGATATCTAAGTGACAGTTGTTTACTTACTTTTTAATTAGCCTTCCCATTAACGCCATCACTGTCTTCATTCAGGCTGATTCGACGAGAACGCGCACAAAAACAAGAGGCGGGATTTGCCGCACGAACCAATCATGTCCAATCGTAACCGATCATATCCAATCATAGCGCGATGGACTGCCTCCTCTCACGTGACTTTCCCCCATTCATTCTCAATTACCCCCCACTAAACCCACCGCACGCTTTGGGGGCTCTGCTTTGTTTCTATGAGCTGAAGGGAGGCACAAGAGACGCGGACTCCCCGCTGTAACTTCACCTGCGGGTGTCGCTGTTTGACAGAGTTTCTTTAGAAAAACGAGTGACTTTTACACTTCTTAATGTCAAATTTTGTAACATTTGCGTTGTTTTATTTTTGTAATATCGATTATATTCTCATTCAGTTTTTTTGAGGAGGCACTGCCTCCCTTGCCTCCTCGGAGGAACTAAGTACTAAGTGACTATAAAAGATGTGCAGTTTAAAGGGTTAGTTCACCCAAAAATGAAAATTCTGTCATTAAGTACTCATCCTCATGTCGTTCCACACCTGTAAGACCTTCGTTCACCTTCAGAACACAAATTAGATATTTTGATGAAATCCGAGAGGTTTTTTTATCCTCTATTGAAAGCAACGAAATTACCACATTCAGTGTCTAGAAAAGTGTTAAAAACATTGTTAAAATAGTCAACGTGATTACAGCGGTTCAACCTTAATGTTATGAAGTGACGAATAATTTTTGTGCGCAAAAACAAAACAAAAATAATGACTTTATTCAACAATTTTTCCTCTTCCCTGTCAGCCTGTTAAGCAGTTGCTGCGTTTCCGTGTTTATGTCCGAACTGCGGCTCATTATTGGCCGGCTCTTGTGTCAGCATCACATGCATGCGTCGTGCTGCTCACGTGAAGAGGCGTCTGCCAATACTGAGCCGCAGTCCGGACGTAGAACCAGGAAGCTGCAACGAAAATAGAGTAGCAGAGGAGAGATGGGGAGAGACGAATTTGTTGTATAAAGTTGTTATTTTTGTTTTGTTTTTGCACACAAAAAGTATTCTCGTCGCTTCATAACATTAAGGTTGAACCACTGCAGTCACCTTGATTATTTTAACAATGTTTTTACTACTTTTCTGGACATTTCTGGACATGTGGTAATTTCCTTGCTTTCAATGGAGGATAAAAAAACCTCGGATTTCATCAAAAATATCTTAATTTGTGTTCCGAAGATGAACGAAGGTCTTACGGGTTTGGAACGACATGAGGGTGAGTAATTAATGACAGAAATGTAATTTTTGGGTGAACTAACCATTTAATAAAAAACTACAGGAGACTAGAAATGATTTGATTGGTTTTGTTTGTTGGGGGACAAATTTGCATGTAGGAATGTCACAGAAATCACCTGTCCTGAAAATTTCCTGAGAACAAATTCCTGAGACTTTACTTAAAATGCAAAATACAACATGACCTTTGGTTAAATATAACTGCTCAAATCATTATTAGCTCAGAAACAATGACTCTCATTCACTAGAAGCTATTAGAGTCACTCATTAGAGTGAATCTACCTTTGTTCACATTTTTAAACAGACCATCTAATCAATCAACAGATGGTAGGTATACTTATGCAATCTAGCAGCAACACTTACTGGCTTGCAAGTGCAGCTGCTAATCAGAAACTGGGAGAGCAATCAGCGCGTGATCTCCCTTCACCTGCATGCGTGATGTCTTCATCTCGCTCCACATCTGTGCCTCTTAATTTCTAGAATAAACAATATCCGTCTCTTCTTGTGTGTCTAATCAATAATGTGTGCCATTCAGGCAGAATGTTCCAAAACCTGGATTCCATTTGTCATTTGTCATCCACAACATATTTGCAATCAATTTAACTTTCCGCTCTGAGAGGAAAACATATGTTTATAAATGCACTGCACACTCAAATGTTCAATGGGTTATGTTCCAAAATGCTAATGTGTTTTTGTCTTTATTAATACTGCATATGTTAAGCAAACATAGATGGTTTAGGGAATGGAATAGTGATTGACAGCCTAATTCTGATATTTATGTAATAGCAAATGTGTATTTTTGTCCATCTATCCATCCTGATTCACTCATTCATATAACCTTCAAAACCTATACCAGCTAAAATGGCATAAATTTAAATGCATATGTTGTGTAATGTATAATATCTGAAGCCGTGAAAATGAAATGTGTGTATTCTGCAGCCCTCAGAGCTGTAATTATTTCCTCTTTTTCTTCTTTTCATTTCCTGTTCTATTTTCATTTTTAGCACACAGCAGGTATTGGCTTTGTGTTTTTTTCAACAGTCGTTAATGAAGCACAATAACTAATCTACTCCCGTACAGGGAAATCATTATTCATTAATTACTTTAAAGCATTGAAATGCGTTTAGACTCAAAATCTTTCTAAACAATCTCTTAAGCATCAGGAGCACAACACACCATGCAGTGACACATTTAAATACAGACACTTTGAATAGGCTTAACAGGTTGGGACAAGAAGGATTATAAATAATAATAACCTAATCTCTTCTCCTTTCCCATCTTTTATCAAGTACAGGTACAGCTCCCACAATTTTTAGCGCCTCCCAGTTCTTGCCCTTTGTGAATAAAATTGGGTGTGACTATAGTAAACAGCAGCTAAGAGTTTTAATTATAAATATATGACTCTGGACCACAAAACCAGTCATAAGGGTCAATTTTGTGAAATTGAGATTTCCATTGATGTATGGTTTGATAGGACAATATTTGGCCAAGATACAACTATGAAAAATCAAAATATTGAGAAAATCGCCTTAAAAGTTGTCCAAATGAAGTCCTTAGCAATGCATATCCACTCACAAAAATACATTTTTGATATATTTACAGTAGGAAATGTACAAAATATCTTCATGGAACATAATCTTTACTTACAATATACCTGTGTGACTTATGACTGGTTTTGTGGTCCAGGGTCACACATAAGTAAATATATGAGAGAAAATGTCACAAAATCAAATTGCAGAATACTACACTCCAACGATTTCACTTTTTTGTTAGCCAATCAATATGGTATGTCTTGCTGATGATCTATACACATACTGACGATATTTTATTCAATAATTTATTGCCTTTAATTAAGTCTGATCGATAGAAGAAAACAATCCCATCTGACTGAATTAACTATTTTACCTGTAATTAAATCTGAAAAAAATCTGCTGCAGACATGCACTTTTTTATTTTATTTTATTTTATTTGCTTATTAAGTGCTAAAACAAATTTTAGGCATTTTTTAAAAACAAAAAATATTTTATTTTATTTTATGTGCTTATTAAGTGCTAAAACAAATTTTAGGCATTTTTTAAAAACAAAAATTATTCAATTTTATTTGAAATAAAATTATTTTGATTTTTTTCCCATAGGAATTAGGTAACTGTGTTTCGTTTCCCCCTGCATTAAACCACAGCCCCAGATATGTTATCAAGTGCATCAGTTATTTATGTCACATGGTTAACCAATCAATAACGAGAGAGCAGTAGAGGTGATTTGCATAGCCTACCATCCCACTATCAGATGCTTGGATTGAGAATTAAGCATTTTTTCCAGGATTAACTGTAAAAAAAGGCTTTTTGATTTCATGCAAAATTTACGGCCCTACCTCTGAATATATTTAAACTGTGTTATTATACTCGCACTGTGTGATTATAATCACATCCTCATGTCTGTAATGGACTCACATCGCATCCAAAAAGAGAGCAGTCACACTTGCGTATAAATTCACATGAGCAGACATGACACAGATGTAAATAATCAGCCATGCACAGGGCACGCTGGTGTTAGCCGATGGCCAGACAGCAGTAAATCAGACAGAATGTCTTATAATGAGTCTCTCTCCTGTCTGATCCTGCTAAAGATCCGCCTAGAGCAACCTCATTTAACAGCTTCTCTTCATTTGCATCAGACACCTCATAAACAAGAAGTCCATTAAAACACTCTGCTAATAGGATTCTGTCTCATTCTTCTGCCTCAGCTTGTCATTTAAAAACACATCAGACCGATAATCATTAGAACAGAGAGAGACAACAGATCTCGTTACAAATGCATGACTCATAATGGACATTTTATCCATTTATTGTTCCTTGAGACAGCATTATAAATGTATTTTCCTCAAAGTCACATTATAGGTTGTGATATTTTGTTTAGAGATTGAACCATACTCATAAGTATATGTATATTTCATTACTTTTCTACTATCGATTATTTTATAGGATGTACCAATAAATGTCATAATTTGATGTCTAAAAAATAGCACCAGCTATGCCATTACATCATTCAACAGGACACATATTGATTCACAGGTAAAACTTATTTAACATAGGCCTATTGTTTGCATAAATTACCCTTTTATTCATTCTCAGTCATCAAACTCGTAGCATTTTAAGCTCAATATAGTATGACAGACCAAAAATACAAATAAATTCGGAATTTATATGGCAAAACAACTTAAATGTAAATGCCATAAATACTTAATTAATAGCAATAATACTAAATATAATTAATAATTTGTTTATAATGCATATTATTTTATGTATTATTGCAATCTATAATTACAAAAATACAACAGGTTCTGCATATCTGTTATCGACAGATAATGAGTTTGTATCAATAAAACTCTACGTTAATAACTAGATGGTATTAATCAAATTAAGGAAATTAATCACATATTAGTAACATACTAAATGAAGATAATTCAAAGGTATTATTGTTGCAGAGAAAAGCAATAAATAGGCAAAAAGTGGCTTTCAAAGTCAATATATTGTTTTATTGTTTTATCACTGAACAAAAGCCTATCACTGGCCTACAGTCCACAGCAATTCAGTGTGAACTTGAGAAAAAATGAATACAGTAAATTGAATTATTTAAAGCTGCAGTCCGTAAGTTTTGCCTCTTTGTCGCCATCTCTGTTTGAAACCGGCAATTGCAGTTATTTGTGGAATTATCATCTTTACGTGGGTTGTGCATCGGCACGGCTCCTCAGAGCAGATGAATCTAATGTTTGCTGTCAGTCACCACATCGGTGATACTGTATTTCGGAAGTATGACCAAAGTAAGAATTTTCCCTGGAAAATGTTATCTGAAGAAGTAAGTAACATGTCTGCCACTTTTGTTCTGACCAACTGAGAAAAAAAAGCATTACAATAAATCACGCTGCCAATGGTGATTAAACCTAACGATCGCTTAGTGTAACCCCTTTTCTGGTTCTTTCTCTCAACCCTTCCGGAAAGGACCACACAGAGACGTAGGCTGAGCTCACTCATCACATTTACTGGAATATATGAAATGACACCAAACAGCTCATCCGGTCACATAACATTCTCCTCAACAGCTTACATTTGACTTTTTCACCAGTTCAACAAACAATAAAGTTTTTCCATAATTAAGAGCTCAGTTTCTTTTTCTGTTTTTTTTTTTTTTCTGAACATAGAAAATATAACACCGTACAAACATTAATACATCATACCTGGAGTATATGAAAAGGCACCAAACAGACATGAAATACAGCTCATCCGGTCACATAACTGTCAAAAATAAAATAACCAACGAGAAAATACAGAGACAGAAACACAACGAATACCAGGTGCTCCTAATGAACTCAACAGTGAGTTTGGTATAGAACATCAATTGTTCGTCAACTCTATATCTCTTATGACTCAAATATGAAATAAAATACTTTTAAAAAAACAATTTTGACCTTAAAGAGCAATAAAATCATCTCTGACAACATTTTATTTCTGTTCGACCGGAGAGAGATTTTCCACCTACCATTCTCTTCAACAGATTACATGCGACTGAGGAGAAAATGGCCGACTCAACTCATAGTTTACTCGCCTGTAGGTGTCCCCATATCCCTTTCTTTTAGATGCACTTAATACATTCTATTCAATAAATATTTTAGAATTATTTTACAAGATGAACAAACATTTTGGCACAATTCATTACAAATTTCTTTCCCCCGTTACATTAGCTCAGATCATGCCAAACCGTGCAAATTATTATTATTGTTATACTTTGTTCTCAAATTGTTAATGTTAACATCAGCATTGCGTGACTAGTGTATTTAGTGTGTATTAGCGTTACCTGTAGATTTCAATATCTGTACAGTCTAATCTCTAACATTAATTTGTCATACCATACAATCCGCCATCAAAATGATGTTTAATTATTGCAGCTGCTGTGAGAAAAGGCTATAAATGATCCGCCTCACATGTGATATCCTACCCAGATAGCATACATATCCGGGCCTCATCAGGGCCAACTATGGCACATATGGCTCAGTTCTGGCAGCGGTAAAGGTCATATGGATCCCCCACACACATCAAGCCAGTTTTAATGTGAGTTGTGGCTTGCCATGCATTGTAGATTTGCTATCTGGGTATTTAGCTGAGACTCGTTCTTTATGTAAACAGACGTGACGTAATGACGCAAAGATAAACGGCGGCATGCTCGAATTTCCCGCGAAAACCCACCGGTACCACCTGAATTATAAAACATTATTACAAGCTTACCGTTGTGAATTGGACTAAGGTAAGGAGATAGTTTTGAACACTGGCTGGTTTTGTACTTGCTCAATAATTGATTTTGGATCATTTTTAACCAAAAAAAGTTACGGACAGCAGCCTTTAAATTAAAATATACACAACCTTGTGAGCTAACACTCATTCTTCAGTTCATCATTTTGACTGAATGCAGAATGTTATTTAATTTTTTTTCACTGAATGCAACAGTACTTCATACTCTTTTGCAAAGTTGTAGTTATCTCTCTGTGGCAGCTGCATGATAACTGAACTGAACAGCTGACTTCACCATTGCAGCCTGGTTGAATTCAGCCAGCACATATTCCACCTCGACTCCAATCTATTTCTTAAATCGTAATGACTCTAACTCTCAGCGCAGTACAAAAAGCTTCAGTCTGTCAGGTTAAAATCGATTTGTTCTCCACAGAGGAGCTGGGCAGCAGGGTGTCAGAAAGTTGCATCACATTGCATTGCTAATGATGCCATTTAAACTCTGTGGAAGATCATTAGCTTCAGTCCTGTTTTCCTCGCTCGTTTTCCTGTTTCCTCCGTGTATCTGTCTCTGGCAGTGGGAGTGAAGCTTCAGGGAAATGATATGAGACAAGGGGTGATAAAACACCAAAGCCTCTGGTCTTTATAAGGCCACACAGGAAGGCAGATCACAATCACGACTCTCGTCAGATAGCGGTTAGTGCAATCAGAGCAGTATTAGTGGAACATAGAGATAGAAGAAAATATTTTTTGCCCTAAGCCTTTTCATCATAGTCTTCTATAAATAACTGAGCAAAACCTATTCTCGGCGGGGTTACCCTTTCAAAAGAAAGAATGAAACATGGAAAATAAGAAGATAAACTCACAGCGCTGGCTGTTTTGCATATGAATTAGTTTGTATTTGGAGTTTGATTCCTTGAAGCATGTGTGTGTGTGTGTATATCTGTGCCTATTTATTTGATGATCGTAAACAAAACATTCAGAAGTGTCATCCCTTGGACGTCATGTCCTAGTTGTGAAATAACAACTTTATCTTTCTTAAGTACTTAATTAATACCTCCTTCAAATATTGGCATTTAATTTCCATAGATAGTTTACTCAGAAAGCAGGAAGTGAAAAACACATAAATAATAATTACACCTGCATTTCTCTCCTGCTCCACTAGAGCATTTCATTATCATTAGCCAGTGCTGTTTGTTTAAATGAGTTTTGAAAAACACCTAATTCATTATAATATATGTCTGATAATGCTTCATGTGAATCAAATGGATTACAGATCCAGGTTTAAGAATTTAATTTCTTCATAGTGCCTAGTACTGGCAATCAGGATTGATTTTTGTTGTTTATCTCAAAAAAGATCTACCTGCTCTACAAACATGTTTTTGGTGTCTATCCAGACTCCCATCCTGTCACAGTATACAGAGTTATGGTTTAATCTGCACTGTTTTCTTTTATTGGGACAGTGAAGTAAAGGTGTGTACCACACTTAGCATTGGTTTTACTGTACTGAATTATTGGTATGTTACCATGAGTGAGTATGTGTGGCTGCGTGCGTGCATAGGATGTGAAAATGTGTGTCATCAGAAAAGTTCCCACTAAGCATTATAGGCGTCACGGATTAAAAATATATTAAAGATTTTCTGCAAATCAACAAAACACCCTTTCATCCATTTTAAATCAAATTTACATTCTGTCTACTGTGTGAAATGTTTCTTTTTTCTCTTGTCTTTGCTCCCATCACACACACACACACACACACACACACACACACACACATCCGCACACACACACACAGGAGCTGTGTCTCATTTCAAAGCCTACATCCTCCGGAGGTCGCATTTGAAGTCTGCATACGTCATCGAGGCAGTCTCACTTAAGAAAAGTAACCTTTAGATTGCAAAGTAAGAAAGAAATTACAGTATTTTACACCTCACAATGAATAACAATACGTTTTATTATTGTTAGGGTAGAGTGATGGAAAACACCCCCTTGGGGTAAAACGCCCAAAATAACCACCAGATAATGTCAAGACACATTTTTGTTGCAACTATTGACTACATTGACGAGTGATGTAGAAGTATTTACAGTGAAGCTTATACACTGGTGACGTACCTGAGAGAAAATGGATTTTACTGTAAATTATCTAATTTTCAGCAGTAAGAAAAAAAAAGTGTTTTAAAGCTTGTTGTTTTGCAGAACATCATATGATATGAAAATAGTAAGTCCTGTAGATAGGGAGTATGTGTTATTTAAGGAAAATATAATTATTTAGTTTGTGGGGTAAAATGCCCCCTTCTCACTATCATAATTACTGTAGTTACTCTGTTCTGAACATCAAATCCTTTGTTTTTCAATCAAATGTAATCTAACTAGGTGGCTGAATAAAAATATTTGGACTATATAATTAAAAATTACCTCAAGTTAGCATCAGGTAGCTAGTTAGCTAGCCAGTTAGCATCAGCTAACAATATTTTCAACAATATATTCTTTTTAATTTTAATCTAAAACTGCCTGTACTGTGATTTTGCTGTAAAAAAAAAAAAGTCAATTAAAACTTTTGAAAGCCCACTGGGAAAACATTTACTATACTGAAGTATTTGTGACTTATTTTATTGTATTACATCATACCACAGGTTGTGTAGCATCTACCTGCAGGTGTTACTGTATCTGGGCCATGCTAACATTGACTTTAATTTACAGTTTATTGATAAGTTGCAGATTATTTGTAGCAGGTAAAATTGGAAAAATTATATCAAAATGATAAAATAAAAAAATAAAAATCAAAGTTTGAGATAATTAGCTAAAAAGGAGTTACAACCGTCCCTATTACTTGTATTTTGCTATTTTTTCTGTGTCTAATTTCTTAATTCTCTGGAGCCTGCAGAAACTACATCTCATTGCCTGCAATTTGTAATGACTGTAACTCACAAGGTGCGACATGAAGAACCAAAGTGCAGCATAAAGCAACTTATTTTAATGCATAAAGCAATTTGCTGTCAGACTGGAGGCATTTTACCCCACCTGTAGGACAAAACGCCCCCTTGGTACAAATTTAATTTTTGATAAAAATCTAATAACATGAAAACTCTGGACATTTTTCATACTTGGTTTATAATTTATGTCATTGTCACCAAAACTATAATAGCTATTCTGGACACATTTAACTTGTTTCACAGAAAAAAAATGACACAGTCCTTAAGGGGGGCGTTTTCCTCCACCCTACCCTACTTTTCTTAAATTAAATAAAACATCCTTGATGACGTATACAGCCTTCAATGCGACCTCCGGAGGACGCAGCTTCCAAAATGAGACGCTGCTAAAGACATACTCACAAAGTACACATCCTATTCAACAATGGCATTTGCACGCTTCTATAGTCAAGTCAACATTTATTATCGCATCCACAACAATCCAACATGCAGCAGTAGCTGTTTAACAATGTTGGATGTTTTCAGTTGGATGTTTTTCAGTCTGTTTATATCAGGACTTTTATTTTGAAGTTTACTTGGATTGTTTTTGTCATATCAGTGTTTATGATTTCTCCCTGATTGTTATCCCCTGGTTCCTTGTTTAGTCATTTTATATAAATACCCCTCATGTGTCTCTTGTCAAGTGTTAAATGTAACTTGTGGGTTTCCTCAGCTCAGCTCAAGTCAAGAGTTCTAGTTTTCTTGGTTGAATTGACATTTCTTTTATTACTTTTGTCTGTTTTGTTGTAATAATGCTGCACTTTGGTTCTTCATGTCACACCTTGTGAGTTACAGTCATTACAAATTGCAGGCAATGAGATGTAGTTTCTGCAGGCTCCAGAGAATTAAGAAATTAGACACAGAAAAAAATAGCGGTAACACTTTACAATAAGGTTCATTAGTTAAACATTAGTTAATGCATTAACTAACATGAACTAACCATGAGCAATACATTTGTTACTACATTTACTAATCTTCGTTAACATTAGTTAATGAAAATACAGTTGTTCATTGTTTGTTCACAGTGCATTAACTAATGTTAACAAGATTTTAATAATGTATTAGTAAATGTTAACAAAGATTAATAAATTCTATATAAGTGCAGTTCATTATTAGTTCATGTTAACTAATGTAGTTAACTAATTAACCTTATTGTAAAGTGTTACCAAAATAGCAAACTACAAGTAATAGGGATGGTTGTAACTCCTTTTTAGCTAATTATCTCAAACTTAGATTTTTATTTTTTTATTTTATCATTTTTCCAATTTTACCTGCTACAAATAATCTGCAACTTATCAATAAACTGTGTAAATTAATGTCAATGTTAGCATGGCCCAGATACAGTAACTCCTGCAGGTAGATGCTACACAACCTGTGGTAAGATGTAATACAATTTAGTAACATAAGTAACGTAAGTAATACAAATGCTTCATTATAGTAAATGTTTTCCTAGTGGGCTTTTTAAAGCAATAATTGACGTTTTCCATCTCCCACACTACACATCTCAGCTCAGGATTGTTGCTAGTAAAGGGCTTGTGGTTTCATTAGCCAATCAGCATTGCTATGAGTTTCCATAAACAAAGATGCCAGAATTCGAATTGAGCCATCTGAGTGCCACTGAGATGGAAGGTAATGCAAACCTAGGGCTTTCTTTAGATATCATAGACATCATATGTGTCATGCCAGGTACTAGTTCAATAAAATGTAATGGCTGTAATGGCTATTGAAGTGGTTGCAAAAGGTCACCTGTGGATAGAAACTGTTCTGATGTCTGTTGATCCTCCTGGGCTGAAAGCTTGCCAGACGCTAGGAGAACAAATAGCTTACTTTTTTATCTTTGTAAATGTCTTGTAAGCTTTAATGCACTTTTGCAAAAACACTCATAATCGAACACTAAAACTTCTGCAAGGAAATAAATCAATGCAAAGACGTCACTCAGACACACTTTAGCAAATATTATAGCAGAAAGACTGAAGCACTGAATCATCTCAACCAGGCCCTTCAGTTTCTCTCTCTTCTTTGTGCCACCGTTCCAGAAATGTCTGTTTTGCCATCTTTTCTTACCCTGTGGTGATAACAGATGGGAGTTCAGTGAAGCAGAAAGCTGAGTGATGTGAATTTATCCTCTTGCCCTATTCCTCTCCCAGACTCACAAGCGAACAATAAACCATATGATTGCATTGCAGTGTCGCAGCCACCAGCCATTTAACAAAACCAAAAACCTACATCATTCAACATCCAGATCGAACAGCAGGAGGCCTGAGTCACTGGTTCTCAATTTCACTTGTTTTTATGTTTCAAGTTGGACTGATTTCTTATAGTTGAGTGAATAGACTACTACTTATGAAATCTGGTTCAAAATGATAACTCACCACGCATCAAATGCGTGAAAAAAGTGGCTGTGGTGAGTAAAAAAAGTAAAAAGGGTTACTCGCCAGTTGGCCAGTAACTCAATTATGAGAAATAGTCATAATTACAAGAAATAAAGTCAACTGTGAGATATAAAGCCGCATTTATGAGTCACAATTATAATGAATATATAAAGTTGAATTGTGAGTTAATTACGAGAAGTAAAGTTGCAATTTCAAGATACAAATTTGCTGTTATGGGAAATTAATTACCCTTTTTTAAACTCTAAGACATTGACTTCCATACCAAACAAATTTTACTTCATTCTGAAGTTTATCTTTCTAGGATACTTAAACTATTTCTTACACTTAAATTCCATGATGTGACTCATATCTGTTAATATTCCTTAACAAAGAATCACCCAGATGAAAATATGAGGGGGAAAAAAAGCATAAATCTGAATGCTTTTGTGACAGGTGCAGTTTGACTGAGAAACAGAGACTGTCTCATCTCATCATATTTATGATGTTCTGAGTAATAATCATCTGTGCTGTTTGTCAGAAATGTAAATATTAAAATAAAATAGCTATATAATTCCATTTACATACAAAAATATATTATTAATATCTAGCAGTCATCACAGGGCCAAGCACACTAACTGCAAAAATACTGGTTGAACATATCATTCTGGTGATGAAATTGATATGTAAGGGGATGATTATGATGGTATATATAAGGTTTCATCTAAAAATGTCAAAGAGTTGCAGAGTTACAGCCTCAAATCCTTGTCTTTCTGTGAAAAAAGTCCATACAGTATAAAACATTTAAGGTTATGACTATCCGTGGTTCCCTGAGAATGAGACACTGCTTTTTGGATTGACACATAGACTCAACAGATTACTTTAGGCAGGGTCAGAGCGTTAACCCAGGGTGCATCCAAAAAAGGATGTACATAGACCATTTAGTGGTAGAATCCCCTAAGCCATTATGTCCCATAAATATAGAAGTCCCAGCCCGTACAACCTTCCTACCTCCCTTATGGGCTATTCTGGCCCTAAAAGCTGAGCTCTAAGGAATAAAATGTCTCAGCTCTGACAGCCTCTTTCCACATGACACAGCTCTTTGGGAGTGATTGCCACAGGGAGAAAAAATTTCAGCTGCAAACTTGGCCATTACCACTACCTCCAGGGGGAGATGCAACCTCAATTCTCATACAAAAGGCTGCAGTTACAAGAATGACACATATTCTTATAGATGCAATAGATACTTGCAATAAACTCAACCTCTTTGGAAAACACAGGGGGGCTGCAGCTCTATTTAATTACACAAGACAATAAGGGAGAGCACTCACACCATGCTTGCATTCTTCCCAGAATCCAGGCAGATTCCCATCACTTAATTAAGAAATTGCAGAATAAAAAGGAGGATCGCTTATTTAAGCAAGGTGCCTCTGCTTGTTAGGTTCACATACATGGAAAACTGGGGTTTAAAAAGGGGAGCTAGGGACCCTACTTTAGGCTTTACAAGGGACCCTAACACAAGAGAGACTCAACCCCAAGGTAGCCATAGGGAAGCCTAACCTTACTTCAAGACCCCTGAAGTTTTGGGGAGGTGGCTCGAACCTTGCTTTCAAAAAATGGAGCAAGGGACCCTACTTTAATACCCAAGACAGTATAAACTCACTTAACCCTACGGCTCAAAGGGCAGCTTACCAAAGGGAGCTCGCGATGTTGTTAAAAAACCCTCAGCCTTACTTCAAGACCCCTGAAGTCTGGGGGAGGTGGCTCAAACCCTGCATTAAGTACAACATTCCTCTAGGACCTGCTATAGCCAGCGCATAGGTTTTTTTTATTTATTATTTTTTTTAAGTTTTAAAAGCACTTGCCATGGTAAGTGACAGATAACAAGGAGGGATGTCCCCTAGGCGAACTTCCTCAACTCGTTAATGTTGCTGTATTGGAAAAATAAGGCTAGCTAGAGGTGTCTAAAGACCCACTCCTCTAAGGGAATGAACGCCCCTATTTGAAGACCCAACAGTAGTTGGGGAGGGGAAGCAAGCTAAATAGATCGGAAATAATGCCCTACCATACTTTGTTCACTTTGTATTAACACCAAGGAGAGTACCTGAGTAACGGTCCGTTATATCTAGAGCTTAGTTTTTTAATTAAGCAAGCAACTTCCTCTACTTATTAGCATTGTCAAAGCTAGGGCCATTCCAAGGGGAGTGATATCCCTAGTTCAAGACCCAACCATAGTTGGGGAGGGAAGTAAACAAAGTAGAGGGAATTATACTGCCCACCTAGTTCATTCACCTAGTATCAACCCTTGGGGCCATCCAAAGGGGAGATATGTCCCTTGTCATTACTCAGACAGGGAGGCAAACAAGAGAAAAGCAAGCCACAGATTGCCAAAACACTTGTCCACATACTGTACTCCAATTCCAAGGAGTCCGCAGGGGAGCTATACCCTAGTTCAAAACCCCAGTACACTGGGGGAGAGCATCTCAACCCTGACTTACCATAAATAAAGGCACTTCTCAGGACACGGTGTAGTTAGTGCTTTAACATGGGTCAACTAGCAAGGCCACCATGGGTCACCAACAGTGGCTGGGGAGGGAGGTAAATGAAGTAGGGGAATGTAATTGCCCTACATTCTCCATTCACCCAGCATCAAGCAGGTACCTCTTAAGCAACTATCCACAGGGGAGTGTACATTTTTACTTTAAACCCTAATATAGGGGTAAATATAGCTCAACCCTGGGGAAAAAAAGATACTTCAGGGTATCAGAGCGGAGCAAGAGATATATCAGAAACAATCAACCTCCGCCCAGAGCCACTGACCCATGGTACTCTCACTTTGGGGGGCATGTGAAGGAGGCAGGGTGTCCTCAGATATGTGCCCATCCTCCTACCTAAACTGAAGTATCTTTGCTGTAAATGCACCGGCACGCATAAATCGCAATCAAGCGCTGCTCAGCGCGCATATGAAACAGACGACAGAAAGAGCGGTTTCAGATTCCTGTTTTGCCAAAAACCTGCTCTAATCATATGCCAATTTGGCCATGGTTGCTCTCCACAGGAGGCGGCCATGATGATAATGTAGGTTCTAAACATAATACCCTCACGAACCCCCTGGGAGGGACATATCTCTTGGAAGCTGCTGACTAAGACTCAAAAGCTCTGAGATCAAAGCATCATGTGTTGACAGCAGAGGGGGCAGATTTATTATACATCCACCTCAGCATTCTCTGCATCTAATTCCTCAGAATTAGACATTACACATTAATCAGTGAAATTAGAAACTGACATGAAAATATTAGAGCTAGCAGGAGGAGTTCCAAAAGGGAAACGACTTCCCATCAGATTCCTCCCATGCTACGCCTACAATCCGCGTGATCGATCCCACCTCGTTGCTACGCCGGCCACGGTACAGAACTGTGGGATACAGGCACTCAACTCTCATCCCTTAAAAGAGAGAGTCAAGTATAGGTGGAGCTTCTCACAGCGACCACATCACAAAGCATGCATTCAACTCCCTCGAGAGCTAAACATTCAATGCTAGATTCTTATCACTCTATCGAGAATCAGGCAACAACAGAGTCTGCTCCCACGAATGCATCGCTATGAGTGCCCTCAACTCCCTCAAGAGCTGAATGCACTTGTGCAAATGCTGAGAAACAAAGAAGAACAAAGCTTCTTACCAGTATCTTTCAGTCAGTCTCTTGAATGCATTATAATGAGCACATCCAGCTTCCTCGAGGAGTTGAACGTGCTCCGCCCGTAGCGTTTGTCCTACACATGCATACAAAAAAAACGTCTCCTGAAGACAAAAAGAGTTCTGTCATGACAACTGTGTTTGGCAATGGTAATGGGTATGACAATGTTGATATGTATGGTCTAAATAAAATGAGAGCTGCTACACTGCTGCTGCTACTGTAGGTTATTGCTGCTGATGCAAAGCAAGTACAGGACTTGCTACTGCCAATACAATTCATTTTACAAAAAAAATAAATAGCGTACATGAATTACCTGTAGCAGAGCTATACAGGTGGAGCTGGGGAAGGTGGAGGGTTTCTGAAGCACGCTGCACTGCTAAGGCAAATGCTACTTAAGTATTTTGAAGGTTGAGCATGTAAGCTCATTGGCTACTGATACAGCAGAGACCAATCAGCTGTGCCCTATAGATAACGATGTGATTACGAGCAGGTTGAGTTAAAGGACCCATTAGCCTGCGCCATCTAGAGTTTCATGACAGAACTTTGTATTTGATGATGTGTATTCAGGTGCCCCCTTTATACTCACTGCCATTTGCCAATGGTTTATTGGCATGTCTTTACACGTGCTTCAGACACCGGTCACGCTGATGGCATTCCCCACAGCATCAATCCAAGACGCAGTGTTGAGTTCCACTTTGAAAGGGAACCATTTATGTGCATGTAAAATGACAGAATGTATGATTTTTTGTACAATTTTGCACAAACCTATCAGCCCAAGAGTCAAATATGTCTACCGCATTTTGTTTTGATAATTTTTTTATTAATAACTGCTGAACTGTAATTGGCCAATGGTGTTCATGTTTCTCAAGACAGACAACTGTCCTCATGTACAATGGGACTACATGCCAATTTTGAAGTGAATCTGACCAAGATATCCCAGGTTAGAGCCAATTTCATGTTTTTCCTTCTTATGGCACCACCAAGTGGCCAAGTCCCACCACTTTTTCTATGTCTCCTCAAATTGAGCCTTTAGCCAGGTTGACACTGTATGATTTTGGCCATTATTTGGCCGTCTAAGACAAATTTTGTCAATCCTAAAAGCTTCTTCTAATCCTAGGCCAAAATCTTAAGTCTTTGATTGCTAGTTTGACATGTTCGCCAACAGCCGATTAATGACCATTATGATCAAATCTTGTCGCTGACAAAAATCTGGCAGAAGATTTGAGGCGCAGTCATGCAGTGTAACCGTCAAATCAAAAACCAATAGGAACCAATTGTTCCAAACCACCACTTGCTCCACACACACGTCTTCATTTTTTCCCCCCAGTTTTTTAAGAAAAGCAATGATCAAAATTAACGAGATTGTTTTTGTTTGTTAGATATATGTTTTAAATCTGGTGAAAATATGTATTCTGATTTAAGAGTTATATCCATTTACATATAGATGGCAACACCATTTGTCAATGTTCTTTCGACATGTAGGACCAAAATGTGTACTTTTCCCCTACATTATTAAGGAATTCGATTACCCAGGTTATTATTTCAGTGGTTTCATTACAAAGAGCCTAGAAGCAATTTGCAGTGGTTTCCACAATGAATCAAAATTTTCTAACTTGCCATAGGCCAAACCATGGCAAGTTTGGTATCCTTGTATTCGTCATAACCCGAAGATATGTCTCCTGAAGAAATGTTTGTCTACTAGGTGGTACAATCCCCAAACTTCTCAAGCTCCTACAGGGCATGGTGGTGATGACAAATATCAAGTTTCAAAACAATACGCCAATGGCTGACATGGGACAATTACGTATTGCTCGACTTTAGATTCACCGCACTGAATCTAAATTCACCAGTCTTGAGATTAGTGATGGGAGAAATAAAGCTTTTCAAAACTCTGAATCAATTAAACTAATTGCTTTGCAAAATGATTCACTGTTTTGAAGCGCTCAACTCCACAGGCTGACGCCACCTGCTGGTCAAAACAGTGTAAACATGTATTTATTTAATGTAATCTACAAATTAATAAACACCATTAAATATTAAGGTTCTGTAAAATGTGTGTTCTTTTATTAATATATAGTGCGTTTGTGCGTTATTAGGCAGGGTGTGGCAAACTAAGTCAATATCACCTTTTCCTTTAGCCTATGCTTCATTTTTAAAATACATTAAATGAACTAAAAAAGAACCAACTTTATGAAACTGACCTGAGATCAGTTAAAACCATTAGACACTCGTTCATAGGTTCACCAGATAAATGGCATCTAGCGGCGACCTTTTTCAAAACCAATGTTAAAAATATTTGCAAATGTTTCAAAGTTTCATTAAGCAGTGTTTTGAAACTACCCACAGCTACTTATGATTAAATGTACCAAGTTTTGTCTCAATATGCTTATGTTAACCACTAGGCCCCTAAAAAATAATGCAAAAATTAAAGAGTTATGCTTGTGAAATTGACCTGCCATCATGGAAAAAGAAATAAAATAAATTTTGGGCCCTGTCTTTTTATAGGTTTTTATAGGCAATGTAGAAACAAGATTGTTAAATAAAAATGATGTGGACATTTCCTCTATATTCTCTAATTTTAATATGACTGAAAGATAAACGAGCCATTAAATTAAAGTCTCTTTTGCACTTATTGCACACCTTTGCTGATATTAACTTTGCAATTTCTTGCTGTCAGCTTTGCATGTGCTACTGTGGTGGACGTCTTATGCAGTAGAACTGGTCTCTGAGGGATCCTCCAGACAGATTTACTGATGATAACGCTATAATTTCTCCCATGCTGTGTCCAGTACCCTTACGTAACTCAACATGTGGCAGGCCATTGCTTTGCAATAACACCTCCATGCAGACAGCGTGACCATGAGAGGGTAAAATTTCTTCTGTGTATGCAGGTCGGTGCTTTTCATTGACTGTGGTGTTTGTAGATGAAGCAGGGAGTGCAAGCAGGCACAGGTAGCTTTAAATTCAACTTTCCAGCATATGTTTGATAAGTCCCACTTGGTTTCCACAAAATGTGCCTCTGATTCTAGCCATGATGTGATGTTTCAGTCAGGAATATATTTCTGCCAATTGCTATTTAGGTTGCTGGTTCATAGACCTGACATGACAGCAACCCCTCTAAATTTAAAAATGTGCTACTCGTGGATGCAGAAGCACTTTTCACCAATAACCTTCTCCCCCTACCTGAGAAAAGATCATGCAGTTGCCCTGTACTGGTTACAGAAAGGTGAAGCGTTTTCTGTGCCACAATAGCAGAAATTGCAGAAATAATGACTGTTTTCATACAGGTTTCCCAAACACTATCTGCCATTAGTTGGTTAAACAAGTATCCATCAAGAATGTTCATTGCAGAAGAGGTGTTGTCAAATCTTTGTATGTATTTGAATTTAATATATTTTTGAATATATTAGCTCCAGACAAAAAAAAAAGTGTCATGTTACTAACTCTGCATATTAAACTAGAATATGATGAAGTATTTTAACACTAAATAAAAGTACACACTTCACCTATAAGTAATTAGAATCCCTTTGTTATCAAATTTTAGTTTGGGGTAAAACACAGCAAAGTAATTCTGAGAGTAATTGATTGCTATTAACCAAACTCCCTATAACTGAATGTGAGCACAGTGATCCAGCTCTGAATAACCTATTGTCTAAGAACAGTTTCTCTATTGTCTGCAGCCACTAGTATAATTGGTAGACCTGCAAGACTTTGTAAAATGCAACAGTTTATAAAGGATGTCTGAGTCAACCATCAAAGTCTCTTTGTTTGAACAAACTTACATCAGCTCTGTGAAAGCTTGGTTGTGGTAACCTTTTGACATTCATTACCTTACCCTTGAAACCACAAGTATGCATTTTGAATAAGTGCCTCTTAATTGCAGCCTTTACACCGCTGTGCTGCCATCACTGTGATAGCGACAGAAAGACGGGGATGCTTTGCAGCCAATTGCCATTGCTGAGCTTTATTTTAAGTCAGTTCATCAAGATTCCTCTTAAGCTGTGAATGCAGAGAATCACACAGAGTCTTTGCACATGGACTTGTACTCAAACAGCTTGAGGAATGAATGGCATTTCTGACCTTTCGGTCACGTGCAGTGAATATGGCATTGGTTTTCGGACTGATGACAAGCTCAAGCCTGCCCCAGAGGACCTAACCCAACAAATATCCAGAACCAAAATATTCTGTCTAAAAAAAAAAAAAAGTATGTTTGAAGAATATTCAGTAATAAGGAAAGAAGGATAGACTCAAACTCATATTCCCAATATACATCATTTGCAGTCTACATAAACTGAAAACATGTACTTTAAAAAGTGTTTATTTATGGAACAAAGCATTGCAGGAATATCAAAGAAAGTGGGTACCTGAGGATGTTTCTTACATTGATTTTGAGCTCCTTGATAGAAATCAATAACAGGCTAGTATATGTGCTTCATTAAAGGATTCTAGGAAAGCTCTTGACCCTTGAGTCCATTCTCTGGCATGTCCACCCCAGCTGACTGCCAATGTACATTTATAGCACAATTTCACATAATACAATAGCAAGGTGAACAAAAATGTGAAGAAAGACTTAACAGCTATGGTCTTATTTCTTCAAGCACCCTATAGAAGATTTCAATTGAAAATTGAATTGAAACCAATCAGCTGTGCCCTATAGATAACAATGTGATTACGAGCATGTTGAGTTAAAGGACATATTAGCCTGCGCCATCTACAGTTTCATGACAGAACTTTGTATTATCTCCGTAATAACATACTTTTTAAAAGTATGCTAAAGCTCTTCTTTTCACAAAGGTAGTTCACCCCAAAATTAAAATTCTGTCATAATTTTTTTTTTATCATCATGTTGTTCCAAACCTGTTTGCATTATTTTCTTCTGTTCAACACAAAATAAAATATTTTGAATAATGCTGGCATCCAAACAACATTGACTGAAAAACAAAACAAAAAACACTGAAACATTAGATTATCTACTGCAGGTTGTGGTGGACATGGTCTGTTGTGTTTTTATTCCCAATCATCCATGGCTACCAGCCATCAAGAATCTAATTCTAGATACAGTTTTAGCCCTAAAATTTAATTGCCAATACAGACTAGCCATAATCAAACCATAAACTTCAATACAGCTGCTTAGATATCTGGTCACATGGCTTCTCACTCCATACAAAACAATTCATTTCCAACTCATGATACATCTGAATATCTGTGCCTCAGTTATAAAATGATCTCCCAATCCATGTCAGAACAACTGACTTACTGTCACATGTTTGAGTTTGTTCTTCGATCTGTTTTCTTGTTCTGTTCGTGAGTTTCTAAGTTTGTTAATTAGTTGAGTTCCCCTTCGTTCTCTTCCTGTTTGTCTCCATAGTTACTAATTGATTAGGTTCCTTGTTTCAGGTGTGTTGTATTAATTATCTAGTTAGTATCTTCCTCTGTTTAAGCCCTCTATTTAAGCCCTCTGTTTCAGTTTGTCCCTTGTCTTGTGTTGTTGAAAGTTTATGGTGTTTTGGCTGTTAATTTCTCCTAGTTATCCTGTTCTAGTTGTTTACTAAATTAAAAATTCTCTGTAAAGATTTCCTTCGTCATGCACTCCTTATCAGCTACATACTGTAACACTTACTGGTCAGTTGACAAACTTTGACTTTTTTGAAACACATAGGGCCAGATTTACTAAACAGGGCAACGAGAGCACAATTCCACAAATGCGCTGATGGGAGCGGCAAGTTTTGCGCGTGATGCTGACGTGCAAATTAAGGAACACAGACGCATTCAAATCATTACATAATAACCAACGCAATCTACCAAGAGCAGCACAAATTAGCGTTGGGTCGCAAATAAGCAGAGCTGATGCTCTCATCAGGTACAGGTCGACACAGGCACAATTTGTTACATGTAATCTGACAAACATGTACACGTAGCCTATATAATATCGTTTGCCAAGCCATGTTGGCCTATATATAGGCTATATATATATAGGCCAACTATAGCTATATAGCTATAACTATATATGCTGTTCTATACATATATATTTATAGGCCAACATAGCTTGGCAAACGATATGTTCGGATAACGTCACTCTTAACGTCTTCCTCTGGCATTCCAAAGAAATTAATACAAGTGGAAAATATTTTCTCCCTTCTACCACACGCTCTCTGTTCTCTGCGGTGTCTCCTCCTAGCAGCAACAATTGCAGCCATGTCGCAAAATGGGTTAAGACATGCTTTTTTGGGTGTTAAATAATTGCTCAAATACTAGTAAATTGACTAGCGCAAACATTAGTAAATCGCGTTGAATGATTCATTTAAATACTCTCCTCCCATAAGTTTTGCATATGAAAAGGAAACTCCTACAAATGCATATGCAATAAGGTCAGCCGCAAAAACAACTCAGTCCACGCCTTTTCAGCATTAATTTTGCACTGCGTGTCTTTAGTAAATCCCGACAGTAGTTTTTTAACGCCAAAAGGGGGTTTGTGTTGGCACAAGCTGTTAGTAAATCTGGCCCATACACTGACAAATTGTAAAGTTGAACACACTGTGAATATTTGTGTTTGTATTTATTTTACACAGAGTGTTAAAACATTTTTTGTCAGTTTCATCACAAAAGTATAAATGTTATTTCCGTGAATTTTTTTTTTTTTTTTTTTTGGTATTTAAGGAATTTAGGATTTTTTTTTTTAAATCTATATTGAAGCATTTCTTGTCTTAACAGTCATGGGAACTCATACATACATGCACCACACTACATGTTGTACTTGAAGATTACAGAATTTTTAATCTAGATCTATTCATTTATTCAAAAATACTTTGTATTTTTTTTATAGATGCAGTTTATACATTTATGTTTTTATTTGGAGGGAATTAAAGCAAAAAATGTCAGGGTGGCACTGTTCTCATGATTTAATAATGAACAGAAAACTAATAAAGTCGTATATTTTGTAATATTTTTTTAAAAAATGTATTTAACATGCAAGAATAAAAACAAAACAGGATATTATATCATAGAGACCATGTAAAGTTCAATTTGTCTGTAAAAATATCAAATAATTTTACCCTTTTATAACAAGACAAGGTTAGTTTAGGTTGTGCAATGACACGAAGTATGACTCCCCAAAAACATAATGATATTTCTGAATTGATTATTCATGATATTGGTATTGTGGACATTCTTATTTGTCAGTGACCCAGATTATGAATCACAAACCTGCACCATCTGAGCAACTGCCATGGAGATGAATGAGAATGCTAAAAGATTTTTCACAGACATCCTTGGCTTCAGAGCACAGCAATTACAATTTTAAGTATCTAATGTGCATATTTCCAAAGCAGACCCTCCAGTAAGACTGTCAATAAAGTGTTGAAAAACTGCGAACAAACTTTGGTGGTCCAAATCCATATATAATTTGTGCAGCAATGTCCTAATTTTCCTTTGTCATGTCATGTTTATTCTCTTTTTGTATTTCTTTTCTGACATTTTTCAGAACTCAGTTTCAAAAACAGATCTTCAAACACATTTCAAAAAACAGAATTTAAGTTCTATAACTAGATGAGATCTGCGTTTGGGGGTTTGGAGGCCTTCCCTTTTGACAGTGTAGCAAAGGCCTGTGTTTTTTCAACAGTCTGCCTGTATGTCTGTATGTTTGTCTGTTAAACAGATCTGTCCTATGACACATGCATTCAGAAGCCCAAATCCCACTCTACCTCATTAACTCTAAAATATGAATATTCATAGCTTCATTAAAATATGCAATGGTTGCTGTCAGTGCTATAGAACAATGCAGCCGCTGGCCTGAAAAATCCAGACAACCCAGTTGAAGTTGAAGCATATTGATTTTAGCAGCCTTGATGTTTATTCTGTTCATGGCAGACAACATAACACAAACAAACAAACAAACAAAACTAACAAACATGAGCAGTCGGTTAATTGTGCATAGTGATTATCTTAATTACTAAATCATTTCCACTAATGCTCATTACACACCAGCATGATTTTTAAACCATGTTACTGATGCACCCTGATAACAGATGCTGTTTAGACAAATATGATAGAGAACACAGTAATTAAATATGAGACATGACTATGCATCTGCATGAATAATTCATTGTGGTAATAAAGCAAACACAAGGAGTGCAACAGACAACAACCAATCACCTGATTATGGATGCCCCATGTTTTCTAATTGTAATAATCAACAGAGCTCCATGTGGAGAGTGCTTACCTTGTGCTGTGAATGGTTATGACCTAGGAAGTGGCCTTCCTTCTGGAACATGATAAAAGAGTGCACTTTACTGTATTATATTATTCATGGAACCAGGATAAAAATACCCAGCATCCTCGGACATCTGACAGTTTATAACCTCTGGAGGTTTATTGTGATGGTCCCTCATAGCTCCTGTTGCACTGATTTTCATGAAGAGATGTTTTCAACAGGCATCAGCGCCTGACCTATGAAGCTAAGGCAGGGCAATGAACCTGGCCTTTTCAAAGGCAAATGAGATTCTACGTTTTTTGAGGCAAACCTCCCTGCTGAAATTTCAGGCTTTTTTATGTTGGTTAGTGCTGGTCTAGCTGGTAGAAAAATAGCAATGCTGTTCAAAACATAGCATTTCTCATAATATGACCGACGATATACAGTCCAGCAGCACTGGGGCTTTTTACTGTTTGTAAAACAATTGGGAACATTCTAGACAGAATCCATTAGTGGTTGGTTTAGTGATTTTGTCTGCAGGTTACATCATTATGACAGTAGGTTTTGACAAGTGACTGTATTTTATGAGTGAGTCAGAATTGGCGTTTACATGGACCCCAATAAGGGTCCGAGCACCAATGGTGTGAGGACTCTATTATAATTGCTCTGTCAATTCTTCTTCTCCAAAATGAATCACATTTTTGAGGGCCTAAACATGCTCGAAAACTCATGAAACTTTGCACACACATCAGAAGTGGTGAGAATTTACATCTGATGTGGGTTTCAGAATTAGGTGTGGCAAAATGGCTCGATAGCGCCACCTACAAAATTTCAATTAAGCACCCTTCGTGCTACGTTTCACTTACAGGTATGAAATTTACATGTAACAGCCCAATACAAAAAAGTCCCTAGGTGCAAAATCTGAAAACCCAACAGGAAGTGAGATATTTTCAATTGTATTGTATTTTAACGAACAATACAATTGTTCTGTTGTATTTTAACAAACTCCTCCTAGAGCTTTAATCAGATCAACGTCATATTTGTTCAGTTTAATCTAAAGGCCTTTGCAATGTTAAATTGCGTTTAAATTGCTTGAGTTTTCGCTGAAGGATGTGTCCATGGAGGCCTGACAAAATTTGATGTTTCGCCATGAAACAGGAAGCTGTTGTAACTCAGGCATACAATGGCCAACCTGCCCCAAACTTCACATGTTTGATAAAAGTCCTGACCTGAAGACATCAACATGGCAATATTAAGTGCCACCTGCTGGCAGCAGGAAGTGTGGTGCATCAAAATGACTTTGCCATATTTCTCCTCTATTTATCTGCTTAAATGAATATCGCCCACTGTTCACAGTTGTCCTAAGGCCACCGGGTGGCGGTGAACCCGGGTGCGAGGGCCCTTTAATCGCTGCTTGCAGCTTTAATAATCCGAATGTAATCGGACTAGTAGCACAGTCGGAATATAAAAGTCACATGCAAGTCAACTGACCCTTCGCAAAGAACCGCCCCACTTAGTTACTGTTGCTTTGTCCGACAAGCCATCGCCCTGTCACGCCACTCAGAGGGAAAAATATATCGCGGAGCAAAGAGACATTCGAACAATATTTGAACAATAAAAACTGTTTTCGCCGTTATGATTGGTTCGATTGCTTGTCAATCAAACTCACAGCAAAGGGTCAATTGGAATGAATTGTCCAAATCCGATTAAAATTGCATTCAGATTGTAAGGGGTGGTTTAAACCTTTTCTAATCCGATCGAGAGGACATGTAAAAGTACTGCGCATGTGCTATTATGTAGAAAAAAGAATTGAATGTCATAAATGACTGTTGTGTGAAACTAAAATTTTCTTTCCACTCATTGTCTATGAAGTGGAACAGGACAACCTGTGGACTCTCATCCACAGACTTGATAAATATAAACAGCACGACTCAACAGTTCATGTGCTCATCATCTACTAATTTGGACCCAAAATAGATAAATTAGTATGCGCAAACATTGGGAAACTATATTCGTGCAGTGTGTGCATGTCAAAAAATAAATTCTGATTTGAAGCTTGTGACAGAAATGCGCACATCAACCCAATCACTTTATTTAGCGTTCATGTAAACACAACGTTCGGATTCATTAATCGGAATTAATTCATTCTGACTGAAACAAAAGGTGTCCACGTAAACGTAGCTACTGATACATACGACATAACTGCAGTGCATGCTTATAATAAATAGAACATTTCAGACCTTATTATTACACTATTAAAGGGTTAGTTCACCCAAAAATGTAATTTATGTCATTAATTACTCACCCTCATGTTGTTCCAAACCTGTAAGACCTTTGTTCATATTCATATCATATTTTTAATGAAATCTGAGAGGTATATGACTAGTCCATAGACAGCAAAATAATCAACATTTTTAAGAAAAAGAAAGGTAGTAAAGACAACGTTAAAACCGTCAACGTGACTGCAGTGGATCAACCTTAATGTTATGAAGCGACAAGAATACTTGTTGTGCGCAAAAACAAAACAAAAATAATGACTTTAAGTAGCTTTATTTGGCTACTTGCAGCATCAAATTCTCAAGATGCCATTCCTAAGGAACCATGTTGTGCTTTTGAATCATGTTTCATTCCACGCGTGATGAAATCCATGGCACATTTAATAAATCAGTTCTCTGAAATATAGGCCTCTCCTATACTACAATCCATTTTAACCATCTGAATCACAGCTCTTTTTCATCACATTCTGGAAGTCATTAAAATGAGTCTTTGCTGTTTGATAGATCGGCAGTGTTGATTCTGTGTTTGGGGAGGCTTGACGTGCTTTATTGATTCCGTTCGTGAGAGACTGACAACAGCTGCTGTGTGTCTCGCGGTTAGGGCAGCAATGGAGAATCAACAAGCGACGGGGACAATGGCATATGGTGAGAGGTGGCCTATGTTACTTCAGGCACAAACATGCACACACACTTGCACAACAAAATACAAAAACACACACACAAGGCCTGAGGAAGCAACAGATGTGTTCTCGAATCAAACAGTTCCTTATGTCAAAACACAATTTACTTCTTGTTTATTATTTTGATGTAACATGTGAAACTAAAAGGTTTTGTAAGTAGTTTGTAATTCTAATTTCTGTTATTACCTCCACAGTTTTGCTATTGGTATGTCAGAAAGGGGGATTTTCCTAAAATCTTAAAAATAAAGGTTCTTTATTGGCATAGTGCCATGAAGAAACGTTAACATCCATAGAATCTTTCCATTGCAGAAGGTTCTTTATGGTGGATAAAGGTTCTTTAGATTATTAAAATGTTTTTCATATTAAAGGGTTAGTTCACTCAAAAATGAAAATTATGTCATTAATTACTCACCCTCATGTTGTTCCACACCCGTAAGACCTTCGTTCATCTTCAGAACACAAATTAAGATATTTCTGATGAAATCCAATGGCTCAGTGAGGCCTCCATTGCCAGCAAAATCATTTCCTTTTTCAAGGTCCAGAAAGCTACTAAAGACGTATTTAAAACAGTTCATGTGACTACAGTGGTTCAACCTTAATATTATAAAGCGACGAGAATACTTTTTGTGCACCAAAAAAAAAAAAAAAAAATAGCGACTTTATTCAACAATATCTAGAGATGAGCGATTTCAAAACACTGCTTCATGAAGCTTCAAAGCTTTACAAATCTTTTGTTTCAAATCAGTTGTTTCTGGCAATGGAGGCCTCACTGAGCCATCGGATTTCATCAAAAATATCTGAATTTGTGTTCTGAAGATGAATGAATGTCTTACGGGTGTGGAACGACATGAGGGTGAGTAATTAATGACATAATTTTAGGTGAACTAACCCTTTAAGATAAAAGTGGTTATGTTAAGAACTATTCACTAAAAGGTTCTTTGGGGAACCCAGAATGGTTCTTATACAGCATTGCTGCAAAAATCCCCTTTTGGAAATCTCCTTTGTTCAAAATGTGGTCTGCATGGATTTTGTGCTTTCAAATGAACTGCTAGCCAGAATAAAGCAAGGTCATCTGCTTTTTTATTGACTGTAATGAGGACAGACTTGGAAGAAACAAGTTTAATACTAGTTTATTTTGGATGTTTCAGCTAAATCTCTGCATTGGTTATCAGACAGTGATGAAACTCTCTTCTGATCGACCGGGTCCTTGGGAATAAACATGTTACAAAGAAACTTGGGCTTTGGACCTATTTAAAGCTTTGTTTGAGATTTTTTATTGTCATTTTTTAGTGGAATAGAAATATTTTGAGGCATGTTTCCTGCCTGTGATTCTGTTCCATTCTGTTCTGACACAGGAAAGAGTTTTGTCTCTTCTAAAGAAAGATGATTCACTGCATGATTGACATTGCTAGCTTCAGTCTCACTCCCTGAACACAAGTAAGGAAACAAAAAAAAAAAAAAAAAAAAAAAAAACTTAGGTTTCTCATTTGGAAGAGCATTTTATTTTCCCTCAGAAATACTCATGAAAATCTATATTAATGATTTCTCATTACTGCTTCAAAGAGAGTCACATGTGCTGCTACTTGTTAAAATCCAATTCAAATTGTTCCAATTTCTTTAATGGGTTACAATCTATTGGAAGAATAGGGTTTTACACTTTAGAGGTTTTCAAATAGACCTAGTACACAAGCCTTTGGAAACAAAAGCTTGAAGTGGATTGACTTGAAAAGTGTTAATATGAGAGTACAAATTAGAGGGATAGATACAGAATGGAGAGGCAAAAAGAACTAATTTTTCAATTCATATGGGGTCTCTCAGTAATTCAGACATTAAAGCTCAGGATTCATGCAAAACATTTACTATGACATTATTATTAAACAATATTTATTAGTAAACATTAAACTGTGTTTTTTGGACATCAGACATCAACTGGTGACTCAACACAGTGCCAAGATTGTTAATTGCACTAAAGTAAACAATAATATCCTTATAATCAAACTGCCCAACAGTATGCAAAATTCTTAACATGACACAGGCTTAATTGGACATAATTTTGATAATGCATAAACAACAGAAGTGTGATTTATCTTCCTAACACATGGAGCCAAATATTGCATTAGGCTGCTGAACATGAAAAATGTACAGCCAGATGTTGGCATCTACCCATAGATGTAACCACATATTAGGGATTCAGGAGACTAAATGTAATAATTTAGGAATCGCCAGTGAAAACTACAAATCAGTCATGCACTAATCTGAATGTTGGAGTGACATATGGTGGTTCCAGCCCTGCATCTGCCTAATTTAGCTTGTGTCTACCAAATGACAGATGAATCTGTACCAAATTTCCCTTTGACATTAATAACAAAAAAGGGAAGCATGTTTTCCTTCCTTTTGAGAGCTGATAAATCTATTTATTTTGCGATCCTAATGCATGCTTATAGACATGGTTATTTTGGTTAACAGTCTGAAGTAACTGCAGATTGAACTTTAGAGTGCAAGACAATGTGGTATGTGTTTGCTAGTGTGCCTTTGTTTGATAATGTTGTCTCTGCGCATGAATGGATGATTTTGTTTATCATGTAGCGTGTCTGATTAAAGATCAGCAGAGTCAGACTGCAACATGTGGAACACTTGTTATCTCTCTGTCAGAGCTGCACGCCTTGTTCCTCCTCATATTATGTACAAGGCTGAGGATATAGTGAAGGAGAGGGGCTAGTTGTTACACTTTTTACCTCAGTGAATATAACTCAGAATAGGCTTTATTTTTGAAAGTATAGACACAAACCTTAAAGTCTTGGCTACAAAAAAATAACTACTAAAAATGTCTATTATTATTGGCCAGAAGAAAAGATTTATTGAACACATGATGACTTTTGTGAGATGGAATAGTGAGCATGTCGTCACTATAAGGTGTCACAATAATAATAATAACAATAACAAGCTGTCACAATGAAACTTTTCATTATAAAGCCAATAATAGACTTAAAGACTGCAAAAAGGTCTCATTTGTTAACATTGGTTAATGCATTAACTGACATTAATAACAATGAGCAATACATTTGTTATAGTATTTGTTAATCTTTGTTAACTTTAGTTAATAAAAATACAGCTGTTCATGGTTAGTTTATATTAGCTAAGGTCAATCAAAAATATGAACAGACATAACTTTTGATTTTAATAATGTATTATTTTGAAATGACATTAAGATTAAAGGGTTAGTTTACCCAAAAATTACAATTTCTGTCATTAATTAACCACCCTCATGTTCTGCTTCATGAAGCTTTGAAGCTTTACGAATCTTTTGTTTCAAATCAGTGGTTCGGAGCGTGTATCAAACTGCCAAAGTCACGTGATTTCAGTAAACAAGGCTTTGTTACGTCATAAGTGTTTCGAAATTTCAATGGTTCACCACTGGGGGGCGTGACTTTGACAGTTTGATACATGCTCCGAACCACTGATTCAAAACTAAAGATTCGTAAAGCTTCGAAGCTTCATTAAGCAGTGTTTTGAAATCGCCCATCACTAGAAATTGTTGAAAAAAGTCATTATTTTGTTTTTTGGCACACAAAAAGTATTCTCGTTGCTTCATAACATTAAGGTTGAACCACTGTAGTCACATGAACTGTTTTAAATATGTCTTTAGTAGCTTTCTGGGCATTGAAAGTGTTAATTATCTTGCTGGCAATGGAGGCCTCACTGAGCCATCGGATTTTATCAAAAATATCTTAATTTGTATTCTGAAGTCTTACGGGTGTGGAACGACATGAGGGTGAGTAATTAATGACAGAAATTTTAATTTTTGGGTGAACTAACCCTTTAATAAGTGCTTTAACAGAATTATTGTTGTTAGTTTTTACTATGGGTAAATAATATAGTTAACTAATGCTAATAAACTTATTGTAAAGACTAATTGTAAACCATATTTAACAAAATAATGAATGACACAAAATATAAAAGGTAGCATACTAAAATCTTAAACTGTTATTTTGGCCATTAAATATTGTCATTAATAAATATTTAATATTTAAAACATACAGTACATGACAACTATCTAGTGATGGGCGAATTCAAAACACTACTTCATGAAGCTTTGAAGCTTTACGAATCTTTAGTTTCGAATCAGTGGTTCAGAGTATGTATCAAACTGCCAAAGTCACGTGATTTCGGTAAACGAGGCTTTGTTACGTCATAAGTGTTTCAAAATTTCAATGGTTCACCACTGGGGGGCGTGACTTTGACAGTTTGATACACGCTCCGAACCACTGATTCGAAACTAAAGATTCGTAAAGCTTCGAAGCTTCATGAAGCAGTGTTTTGAAATCGCCCATCACTAGAAATTGTTGAAAAAAGTCATTATTTTGTTTTTTTGGCGCACAAAAGGTATTCTCGGCGCTTCATAACATTAAGGTTGAACCACTGTAGTCACATGAACTGTTTTAAATACGTCTTTAGTAGCTTTCTGGGCATCTGAAAGTGTTAATTATCTTGCTGGCAATGGAGGCCTCACTGAGCCTTCGGATTTTATCAAAAATATCTTAATTTGTGTTCTGAAGATGAACGAAGGTCTTACGGGTGTGGAACCAAAATGTTAAACTGTTATTTTGGCCATTAAATATTGTAATTAATAAATATTTAATATTTAAAACATACAGTACATGACTTGTAAACTACATTATCGTCCAGCTCTAATCTGCTAAATGCGACTATCAAGCATGATCATATTAAGATATAATAAACATTAACATACTGATTTTCTGTGAAGCTGCTTTGAAACAATGTGTATTGTGAAAAGTGCTATACCAATAAATTTGACTTTTATGAAAAATATTCTCATCCAGTATTCACATTCAGTATTTTTTTCTCTCTCTAAAATCTAATTTAAGAATGTTTTGAAGGCATTTAGATAATAAACATGCATTTGTGCAATCATACTGTATTTATAGAGCCTTTGTGACATCTAGCCCTTTTTTCTGACTGTTTAGCTCCCTCTAGTGATTTGTATGATTTTCATGTCAAACATTTGTAACTTTTTTTTTAGACATTTGTAACAATATCTTTGGACGATGTCAGTCGTATGTGACCCATCAAGGATGTGCATGAACTGACTCCATACTATAACATGTACAAACAGCTGCTTCAGACACCAAATTATAAAGAAATGGCTTATTCATTAAAGTTTGACATGTGGGACAACAGCCATGCTTGAATTCATCAGCAGAAGGTTGATTTACATATCCTGTCCTATTGGGAAAACAAAGCTAGTGTGGGTGTGCCCATCTGTCACTCAGGATGATTGACATTATCCGAATGATAATTTTATGATGCACGAATTGAATAATTTTACATCTCCCCAGAGAGGAATTGGAAAGATCAAGGGTAGAAGCTCAACTGCTTCTCCCAGCCCCCTGTGAACCAAACCCCCTCTGCCCTACCTGCTCAAATAAAGCAATGTCAGCTAAAACAGACAGTATTTTATTCTTTACTATACATGACTAAATGTATTAGAAAAGAGTGAAATAATTCCTGTCAAATTCACATTGTCAGAGACACTGCTCATAAAACTAGAACTTTAAAAAATGTCTATGTTTCCTTCCAGTATATTTAGAAATACTACCTCCCATTTTATTTGCATGCTAGTTATCTTTTTTCCATCCAGAAAAGCCACAGGTTAGTTACGCCTGGTTTCTCAGTAATTCAAGTCTTCTCATTTTGTGTGGCAATTCCTTTAATGGGGTACATACATGCTAATAGAAAGGACAAAGAATTTAAATGTATAGCCACACACCTCATTTTAAACCCATGATGACCCAGCTATGAATATTTCATTCAAATAAATGAGAAGTACTTTACATTTTCATACTTGTCATTTCCACACAGTTTCCACAAATGAATTATAATCCCTCAATGTTCTAAAAGCCCTCATTAAAACACTGACATCCATTTTCTCATCAAGGCAGACATGAAGGGCAGATCAGCAAATGAGCAAAAGTAGTACAAGGACAGTGAAGGCCTGGACCAATGATATCACAGACTTACAAGTGGATCAGATTAAAAACAAGCAGTGTCCAAAATATTGCTGTCTGACACCAAGTTAGTTTCATTTTATGTATCTTCTGAAGTTAATTGTTAATTGTTGGGGGAGGGGTGGTTCTAAAATCAAATCCCTGAAGAAGCTTCAGAAATTAGTGAGGGTATTTGTGTCTCGTCCATTGCTATATAGTTATAGTTATATGTCAATCATCGCAATTTCGAGAGTGAATCCTGCATTTATATGAAGATTGGCCTATGTATTGAAGCATATACGTGGCTGCTGGTGAAGCTTGAAAAACAAAAGTTTTATTCAAATTCTGAATATATTATAGGGCCTATAAATTATTAGGCTATATATCACCTAGAAAGCACGCAAAGAGCACTCGGTTTATAATCACTAAAAAGCAGTCACTCATCTCAATTCAGCGCGATCTCACAAAGTTCTGTTATAATCAATGGAGCTGACTGCACAGTGAATCTCTTGTTCATTTACGTCATTGTTATAGTGAGAGGATTTGCGAGGGATGTCCATGGGGGGCCAGGCCCTTCCTTCGGCGCCAGGCCTAAACCTAAATTGCCAGCATTACACACACCCTCTGGCCTCGTCTGATGCTACAGACTCACTTACCTTGCTACCTGCTAGAAGATACTCTACCAGCCTTGTTACCTCCATCCAGTCATCCTTCGTCTTCTCGTTTGTGCCCTTGTGTGTGTGTGTGTAAGACAAGCTCAAGTTAATATCAAGTATTCCAAGTCTGCCAATTACTCTCTATTGATCAACTTACCTGTTGTGTGAGTTCCTGCCGCTTCATTAATAAACTTACCTGTTTGAACTGATCAGTCTCTGTTCAGTCTCTGTCATTGTGTCCTGTATGCCTACGTGACACCTGTGGTATAAATATATAAAATGTTCAATTTATAATGAGAGACTTGCATCAGTTATGGTCTATAATTAAAAAATAGTACATTATTATATGGGCCTACTGAAAATGACTGTGTGAATAAGCAGGAGACTGTTTAACAGAATTTTTAATAAAATTTGATAATAAGGTGTTTGTGTCCATAAATCACTAACTAAAATTGTATTTTCTTATTGCCTTAAGCAACTGTTGAATATTTTAGTGGAATACATAATTTCAGTCACTTACAGCCAGTTGTTACACCGTGCAAAAATGGGTCAGAAAGCACCAATGGATGCACTGAAGAAAATACAAGTTTTATAGCCCTTACTCAGAGCAGCGCCATGACAGGTATGAAAACGAGGCTGTGAGGGATAGACTTACCGTGTTTTCAATGGCATCCAGTGTATAAAGCTCCTAGATCACTTATAATTTTCCATAGCTCATATTGTCTGGGGGTTTTATGTCTACTATAATTTTTCGGAAAGATATTTTGCAGTGTCTATCCCTCACAGTCTCGTTGGCGCTGCTGTGAATAAGGTCTAGCCTATAGCTAGACAGATATTCAATATTTTTGTTACATTTTTATTATATTACTTCACTCTTATGTACCCGTGTCGATGCTGTGCGCTTTTGTACCATTTAGTAATATAGTCTAAAACACCAGGAGGCGCTATAATAGTAGTTTATTGCCACAAATCGCCTGCTTCAGCTCAATGCATTCGAATCGTGCTACAAACATTAGCACAGGTGCTGTAGTGTTGTAATGTAGGTGTGTTTTCTTTGATATTATATCTATGTTGTAAATGATTCTGTCATAGGCTTGGTCTTTTCTTTAAATTAAACGATGGTTAATTAAATCACAGACACAAGATAACCATAATTTCATTTCATTCATTTTTATCGTAGGTCTATTCATCCATTCATTTTTTTTAGACTCCTTTTATAGTTTTTTGTGACTATATTTGCTATTTTCAGCAGGCACACTCTGATCTAGCCTAGCTACATCCCATCCCTGGCGACGCGACGCGACAAAACTAAAACGCTCCCTCACTCGTTTGCAGTGTAACGGGACACTCAGATGAGCTATGTGATGTCACAGGAAACCCGTTACACACTCCTTTGCTGCTTCAGGGGCCTCAACTCATCACCGAGCACATCTCCCAGTACACTCTACATACTGCCACAGCGGACAACGGAGGACCGATCAAACAAGGTAAGAGCGAGAATTTATTAACACATGTCAACATGTAGATTTACTCCTACGACGCTTATTCCCCGTTCATGGTTTCTAAATAAACTCATTGCGCACTTGCGCAAACTTTACTCCATTCTGATGTGCCATATTGCTCAGAACTGAAATAGAAAACTTATTTAAATTCATTTTTAAAACTAATTAAATTCTGTTTCTTGCTGTTAATGTAATGAATCACTCCAAGTTACATTGTTTATTAATTTGCTTGTTATTGAGGAATATTTTTCTTGTCAACACTGACAGTTTGGTTAATTAGGTTATCTTAATTTCAATAAAATGTTTGGTAACACTTTATTTTAATGTGTCCTTGTTACACACGTTGCATGTATTTACTATAGTAATATCTATAAATTAGGCATAATTACATGCAACTAACCCCAAACCAAACCCTAATCCTACCCTAACCCTAAAGTAAGTACATGTACTTAATTAATATTACTCAGTACTTATGTGTTTAATTACACAGTAATAGGGACACATTAAAATAAAGTGTAATATTTAAATAGTACATTCATCAGTGATTACATTTGCAATGACATTTAAACATTATACTACAATAAAACTGTCATTTTACCTTACAAAATAGCTACTAATAGTAGTGGCATACTGATTAATCTCCCAAAATAATCAATAGCCTATTTGGCCACTTTAAGGTTATCAGCAGTTTTCAGTAATCATGCCTGACTGGACGATTAACAGAAGTGGTCGTTTGCATACTGTCATTCCATAATCTACCAACAGCTTTGTCCCTGTGTGTGTTTATTTAAATTGGGCAATTATTTGCTGACATTAAATTATAATTGTCACTCAGTATTACAGTCCTGGTGACACCCTAAATGCCAGCATCTGCCACCAAAATAATAATAATAAAAACCTTATCAGCTGACCACTAATTAATTTTGTTGTCTTTTAATTAAAAATTAAAGTGTGTAGCTGTGTTCTGAATAATGAATATCTTGAACACTTGATTAAAACATTAATAAGTAAATAAATACTGAGAACACAAGTTGTGATGAAGACCGGTTTTAAGAAAAATCATTATAGTGTATTATTAACATATTTCACTGGACTGTTTAGATGCTTTTGACCATTCATGTTATTTTGACTTTTGTTAAGATTTGACATACAGTATAACCATTACATAAAAATCAATGTTTACTGCGTACACAATTTGCATTACATTTTAAGGATTTTATCGTTTGTTATTATTATTTTAATGTGGAATGTGCACATACACAAAATATTAATTTTATGGCAAATCTTTTTTTAAAATGCTTGAGATTCCAGCTATTGAATTTTCTTTAAAAATGACTGAATGATTTTAGTCAAATTATAACAGTTAATATGCGCTTCATTTCTCCTGAATACAACTTTGTGCTGTGTCACTTTAAGATAAATCCATATAAGTGAAGAGTGGAAAAATTGTGTGTTATATTCTTGGGTGTATCCTAAACGGACATGAGTTAAATTAACTGTCATTGTGCTTCCTGATTTAATCAGGATCTGGAGGGTGGCTTTTTGTGACCAGGCCCAGTAGAGAGAAAGTGACAGAGAGAGAGAGAGAAAGAGAGGGGTCTCTGGGAATGTCACATTTATAAACCACTCCTTTAGCTTCACAGGAAGGGCAAAAAGTTATCATGTTTCGGCCCTCTGTTTTTCCACCAAGTGCCGGGGTCATCCAATCATCCAAAATGTCTAGGAAAACACTTTATTTTCACATTCCTATTAGAATGACATGTGATTTATGCCCACTGCCAACACCTGAATGGTACAAGATTTATAGCTGTTTTTCCTCTCTTAAAGTTTCATTAAGTAGTTTTATGGTCTGTTTTTGTATTACTTTTATCATGCCACTGTCTTTTTAATGTAAATGAACAGTGCTTTATTGTGAAAGAAAACAGACTGTTCAGCCACTTAAGAAATGTTATTTATCAAGGTGCACTTAATTGATGCTGCTGCTGCTATTTCATAGTCGTCATCCTTTTACATATGTTGAGTTAAAAAGAAACCTCACTATAACTTCTACATTTCTTTCTGAGCTTTGGTTCTCAAAGTATTCGGTGTAGAAAGAAAATGGGTCTCATTCACTAATAACTGCGTACACTATTCGTATTTATACACACATTTTAACTTCTCACGAAAACTTTTCGCCTTATTCACAACACGTGTGTATGCACAGATTGCACATGAATTTGCCAGCTGTACATAAAGTGTATCTGCATCTTTATGCAGAGCTAAGTCGCAGCTTGAACTACAACACACCTTTTCTTATTCTTTTACTGATAGGCTAGGCCTCTATGAAATATATTTAAGATGTTTTAAAATTTCACCTTATAAAGGCCACCAAGCGTGTGTGATTTTTGCGTACGAGTGGTTTCAGTTGTTCTTACATTTCTTCATAATTTAGAATAAACTTTAGAACGAAAGTTATTGATGAATCATGATTTGTTCGTGAAAACGTTCATATGCAGGTTTCGCATTCAAATTCGTGCGTACGCATGTTTAGTGAATGAGACCCAATGTTACTACTCTGATACCTTTGTTTATGGGCAGCTGACAAATAATATGGATATCAAAATTGTAGGTACAAATACACTGTCCTGTGAATTGACAAATTAATTTTGCACTCTTTAAAAAAAGGTGGGTTTTCGCTTAAATGCTATAGAAGAACCATTTTAGGTTCTCCAAAGAGCCTTTTTAGTAAAAGAACCATGTTTTATGAGTATAAAGAACATTTTAATAATCTAAAGAACCTTTTTTCCTCTACAAAGACCCTTTTGTGCAATGGAAAGTTTCCATGGATGTTCTTCGAATTGACTGAACTAGAGCTAGGTGACCGTGATGTTAGGGTTACAAATGACGCAACTGAGAGATGCAATTGATTACTGTTGTCAAACAGGTTTCCTGATCACTGGGTGACTGGACAAAGGTCTAGCCCCAAACTCATGCCATTGTTTGCAGCAACATTATGTTGAGCTGGCTGGGATTTTTAAATCAAGCAATGTTGAAAGTATCTCAATGTTTACACTCTTCAGTATCTGACACACTGGATACTGTATGAGACATTCATTGAGCTTGGAACTACAACAGTCTTGATTTGTGCGGTTTTCTGAATTAAATAAATCTAGAGATTCTGACCTACTGATTCATACAGAAAGTCTCTGTCATTTATAATGACATTTCTGGAGGTGTGATTTGTCGTAGCTCTCATTCTGGACAGAAAACAAGGCATATAGTGTCCCAACAAAAACATTTGGTGACTTTGGCCACAATTAAAAATGTATGACAAACAGTCATTGCATTTAGATTAGATTACATCTAACCAAGGTCATTTTAAACAAAACAAAAAAGATGTTCGCTTCAAATGAAAAAAAAAAAAAAAAAAATAGATATGTGGTTCAAAATTCATTCTTTTAGGTTGTCAAACTTAATGGAACTTGTTTACAGTTTATGTGGTTGCTCTGTTTAGACACCTGTGTCAACTTGAGTTGGTTAAAATGTGAAGTTAGATCTGAGAAAAGCTCTAGCGTAATTTGTTTGCAAGTGCCACTTGCTTTGATTTTTTTTTTTTTGCAGTGTATGATTCAAGTGTGGTTAAATTCAGTGGGCATTCAAATATTTTTATATAACAGAGTCTCTCTCTCTCTCTCTCTCTCTCTCTCTCTCTCTCTCTTTCTCCCTATTAAAGGGATAGTTCACCCAAAAATGAAAATTCTGTCAATTACTCACCCTCATGTTGTCCTAAACCCGTAAGACTTTTGTTCATCTTCGGAACACAAATGAAAATATTTTTAATGAAATCTGAGAGATTTCTGTCCCTCCATTGACAGCTACGAAACTACCACTTTGACACTTCAAAAAGTTCATAAAGAGATTGTAAAACTAATCCTAATGAATTGAGCAGTTTAGTCCAAATTTTCTGAAGAGACTCGATCACTTTATATGATGAACAGATTGAATTTAGACTTTTACTCACATATAAACATTGATCAGCAAATATAAACAGAAGCTCAACCGCGAGAACAAACCTCTTGCGGAAGCTCAGATGTGCTACGTAACACGAGAATGAGCCTCATTGGTTCTCGCACACTTGAGCTTCCGTTTACCACAACCGACGTGTGAGTTGATGAATGTTTATATGTGAATAAAAGCCTAAATCAAACCTGTTCATCATGTAAAAAAATTTGGACTAAACCACTCAATTCATATGGATTAGTTTTACAACCTCTTTATGAACTTTTTGAAGCGCCAAAGTGGTAGTTGCATTGCTGTATGCTGTATGAACGAAGATCTTACGGGTGCGGAACGACAAGAGGGTAAGTAAATGATGACAGAATTTTCATTTTTGGGTGAACTAACAGAACATACATCTCTCTATCATAAAGGGCAGATTAATTCTTCCTCATTTAATGTGGTTTCATGTAATTAAAACAGATAAAGCTATAGGTGAAATCTATATACAGTATAATACCTTTAGTATTACATTCAAATCATTACAGTAGTGCAACATAAAAAGTCTTACACAGAAATTTCTTCAAAAGTCACAAGTAGTGCCATTTTGCATCAAGAAATATTTCCTATCCAAATGGAAGTTATAAAAAAAACCCCACTTAATTCACTTTGTCTGGACTTCTGGGAAGCATGTTCATTTTCAAGACTAAAGACAAATCCAAATGGATAATTTTCCACATATGAGTCTAGTCATGTGGTTTCGGGTCCCCATCCAAGCAGGAAATGTTTGGAGGCCGAACAAAAGAATCACATGATGTTTCAGCCCCTTGGCCATGGCCATACCGACAGGTATTAATTTAAAAAGGAAATAACAGCAGAATCGAGGCAGATGTTAAAGATGTTTTGGAATGCTCTCATAGTTCCACATGGAACACCATAAAAAGAATAAACCGGGGTTGTGTATAATCAGAATGTAGTCCAGGATGTCATAAAATATTAGCATGTAAAAATAGTAAAACTTTTTGCAAACAACTTTTTTGTGGCTATAACAGATCTTCCTAAGCTTTGAAGCTGATTTATGATGTTATCTGCATCGAGCAAGCCAAAACAGCCACGGTGAACCGTGTAATGTATGTTTAATGATGCCTTCTTAACTTTTGAGTTGATTATCGGCCTCCTGATGGACTGAACTTTCATGTAAAGCAGATTTTGATTCCGCCCTCTTCTCCAACTTAACAACAGTGCCGTTACCGCACTCCTGGGAGCGGAGAAGGTCGACAGTTCACCTGGCTCTAATGGCTTGTTTTCATGGAATTGAAAATATACTGTCAGTTGCTTGACGAAAATAACCAACAGAAACTCTTTAGGGAAATCTCTAATTTTGTGTTTTCATTTTAGCTCACCTTGTTTGGTTAAGAAATAACCTAAATCTGCTAGCAAAGTGTCTGATAATCACTCTATTCTTTGGATGTATAATAATCTCTGTTTGCTTTCAGCAGACGCATTAAGATATTTTGGATACACAAAAGCCAAGCAGTGGAACCATGTTCGGATGCTGGATTACCTCATTTCTCTTACTGTTGGCAACCTCTGAGGTATTTGTTTGTCATAAACAATGTTTTATAAACATTATTAAATCATTTTATAAGGATAACTTGCCTGTTGCCTCTTCTTATAGGTATTTACTGAAAATCAGTTCACTCATTACCGTTAACGTAAAGGGAAAGTTTACCCAAAAATGAAAATTCTGTCATCATTTACTCACTCTCAGGTTTTTCTAAACTTGTATTAATTTCTTTCTTGTCCTGCACACAAAAGAAGGTATTTTGAAGAATGTGGGTAACCAAACAGTTTCTGGTCCTCATTGACTTCCATAGTTTAAAGGGGCGGTTGATTATGATTTCACTTTTTTAATTTTAGTTAGTGTGTAATGTTGCTGTTTAAGCATAAACAACGTCTGCAAAGTTTTGATGCTCAAAGTTCAAAGCAAAGGGATATCCCACATCAGCTACATAAATTAGGCAATTAACCATTCAGAAATGTCCTGTTGCATTTTACACGTTGTCACTTCTTCTTGAGTCTCTCCATCATTGTCCAACTCAGGATTGAACATAAAAGGCTGAACAGTTACTGATATTTCCGGTGATTCTGCGTGAGGTAATCGGCGCTGCTAACAGTACTATGTGCTAACACAAGCTCTTGAAACTCCGCCCTCTTCTTGAGAGCAGCAGCTCATTTGCATTTAAAGGGACACACACCAAAACAGAGCGTGACAAATTTAACATATTTAACATGCTATAAAAAATTATCTGTGGGGTATTTTTGAGCTAAAACTTCACATACACACTCTGGGGACATCAGAGACTTATTTTACATCTTGTAAAAGTGCCATTATATGACCCCTATAATATTTTTTTATAATAAAAAAAACTGTTTGGTTACCAACATTCTTCACAATATCTTCCTTTTATGTTTAACTGAAGATACAACTTGATGGTGAGTAAATGATGACAGAATTTTCATTTTTGGGTGAACTATCTCTTTAAGTATAACAAAACAAATGTATTAGAGTTAGGAGTACGCAAGAATTGCCACACGTACGCATAACTTTTATGCATTTCAAAGATCTTTGATACACTCAAAGATTTGATTTCCAAGGTTTATGTATCTGCCATGCTCTATTGTTCATCAGCTAATGTCATTGTTGATCTCTTTTCTTTGTATTTTTGAACAGTTTTTTGTGGTGGTCCTCTCAGAGAACAACACTGGAGGTACGGCACAAAAGAATCCCCATGAACTGGACTTCTCTCGGCACAATATTTTGACCGCCCAGTTTGAATGTTACCAGAAGATTATGAAAGACACAAATCACAACAAAACAGGTGAGAGGTTCTTATTTCACAAAGATTCTTGACTATGAGCAATGGCTATAAACTATGCTCAGACATATCGTTTGTTGGATCTAGAACAATATTCAGAATCTCAGATCAGCATCTATCTCTTAGTTAGGCCCATTTAACCTTTAAACAAGACTTTAAAAGTGTTCATGCAGGTTTTGTCAAGCTAACAGTTTGGTTTTTATGATTTTTTTATTAAGACTTTTGTCGTTGTACTTTGGGTTTGTTTTTTTAGTAAAAGTCTGCTATTCATGGCAGTTACGGAATTCCACTGAAAAAGGGAGGTTTATTTCCTGCCCTCAATCTCTGACTTGGATGCTTGTAAGAACATTAAGGACTGAAACCACATGATGTTTTGTCACATCATCCTGAAAATTACGGGAACGCTCTTATGTGAAAGGATGATTGAATGGAAACATACTGTGTGGTTCATTGCTGCGTATGAGACACAAGTTACAGTTGAAGGACGGCAGTTGAAGCTTGACACAAGGGGAGGCGGATGTTCCGTGAAGGCTGTTAAAAGCTATTTGTCAAGGACCCCAAAACTACGATTTATTTGGAATTGAAAGACTTTCTTAAAGTATAATTGCCATTGCTAATGACAGTTATAGATTTTGTATGGAAAAAATAGCACCTTTGTTTTTTCGCAAAATTCATTCATTGGTATTTATATTGTCATTGTACTAAGCCAAAACAAATTATTAAGCTATTATCTGTTAAATAGTTTTACTGTGTGTTAAGTTTACAGTGTATCTTTTCTCTACAAAATAGTTTTCTGTACCTAATATTATAATTCAGATTGATTTGTATAGTGCATTTAGCAATAAACACATTTAGTTCAGTGTGAAAAAACTCACTAGAAAGATAAATGTATACACAGATTTATTGTAAATATTTTTTACAATAGGTTTTTATTGTCTGTAGTCTTTTATTATTCTACTCCAGTCTTGAGAAGACGAGAACCAGACACCAAATACCCATACCAAGATATTTGGTCTTAAAGTCGGCATGAAACGGGACTTGCAGTAGTCTTGTTTTATGTGGTCTTAAAGTCGGCATGAAACTGAATAGTCTTTTCTTCCCTATTGTGACTTACATCCCAAAAACACAGCTTCTCAAATAAGAAAAAAAAGTAGGGCGGGACTTGATTTTGACCACTGAAAAATTATTGGATGGTTGTGGTTTGCTATTGTTGTGATGTCATGTGAGTGACTGGCTGCCCCACCCTCATGCCAGTAAACACTTCATCAGAGAAGAGGTGTCAGTGCAAGAGGGAGGGGAAGTTATTTTGATTAACGAATACAAAGGCACATGAATGTTTTTTTTTTTTAAAAATGATGTATAAATAATTTATACTGCAATATTCCATTAAAAATAAGAATTGTGAATTTTGATTTCATGGTTACTTTAAGAGGTCTCAAAACCAAGACCACAAGATTAAGATTCCAACTATTAATTTATTAATAACTGCGAATGACTGTATTGCAGATAGTTCTAAGTGTAAACGGACCTGGGATGGATGGCTGTGCTGGGAGCATTTGGATGCAGGATTCACTTCAGCCCAGCACTGTCCAAACTACTATACTGACTTTGACACCTCAGGTGAGTCCCACATAAGACATTCATCTTGCTGTTGAATAAAGGTTACTTCTTATACATAAACTTTATATAAAAGCCTGACTAACCGATTACCAAATTGTGCTTTATCAGAAATGGCGACGAAGATTTGTACTGAGTCAGGCCATTGGTTCATTCACCCAGTGAGTAACAGAACATGGACAAATTACACGGGCTGTCAGCACAAGTCTAATGATCACAAAAGGGTGAGCTCTAATTTAGCATTACACACTTCTGCTTTACATGCACTGTGGTCAAAAGTTTGGATTAATTTAAGTTTTTGAGTCTCTTATCCTCACCAAGGCTACATTTATTTGATAAAAATACAGCAAAAACAGCAATATTGTAAAATAGTGTAAAAATAAAATGTAATATTTTATGTATTATTAGGAATATTTTATTCCTGTGATGGCAAAGCTGAATTTTCAGCTCAAATCTATAATGGCAAAACAATGTATTTACATTGCTCAATTATTAATAATGGTTATTATTATTATTATCAATGTTAAAAACAGTTTTTGCTGCTTAATATTTTTGTGTAAACACATTTTTTCAGGATAAGAATAAAAATACATATTTCTTTACCAGCAAATCAGCATATTCAAATGATTTCTGAAGGATCATGTGACACTGGGGGCTGAAGTAATGATGCTGAAAATTCAGCTCAGGAATAAATTACATTGTAAAATATAATAAAAAACAGTTATTTTCATATATATATATATATATATTGTTTTTACTGTATTTTTGATCAAATAAATGCAGCCTTGGTGAACGTAAGAGACTTCTTTCAAAAACATCAACTTTTGACTGGTAGTGTAATTTTTTCTCTTGCTCAGATTGAATGGTAAATTTTGTATATATAATTTATTTATTTATTTATTTATTTATTTTAGACAGCACTTAATCTCTACTATTTGGCTTTGATTGGTCATGGATTGTCGCTGATATCGTTGTTTACATCTCTGGGGATATTTTTCTATTTTAAGTAAGTCATGTGAAAAAATCTTATTGCCGTATCATAAAAACTTACCTCCCTATTTACCCAGTCTAATATTGTTTGCTGTTTTTTTTCACTCAGGAGCTTAAGTTGCCAAAGGGTAACTCTACACAAGAATCTCTTCTTCTCCTTTGTGCTGAATTCGGTTATAACCATCATCTTTTTCACTTGTGTTGCAAACAACCAAGAAGTAACCCAAGCTAACCCAGTAAGTGTACAAATAGAATAGTGGGTTTTCATGTCATGCACAATATGACCAGTAATGTGTATTAAGAAAGTGAACATGGTCATATTGACACATATCGATGTGTTTTCACCAGGTGAGCTGTAAAGTGTCCGTGTTCATCCACCATTATCTCCTGGGCTGTAACTACTTCTGGATGTTGTGTGAAGGGATCTATCTGCACACCCTTATTGTGGTGGCAGTGTTTGCTGAGAAACAGCAACTCATGTGGTATTACCTTCTAGGATGGGGTACGTTTCTTTAAATCAACTTAACAAAATGCAGCAAAATGAACTGGATTTCTGTTTGATCAATGTTTTCTTACAACATTTCATTTTATTCTTTTCAAATGTTTTCCAGGCTTCCCGTTAATACCTGCATTTATACATGCAATATCCAGAAGTTATTACTACAATGACAAGTGAGTGAAATCCGAAAGAATTTGTAAGAAATTTAACAATTTGATCCTGCTTAATGATTCTGGTTCCATAGTGATTCCATTAAAGACCCAAAAATGAAAATTCTGTCATCATTTACTCACCCTGAAGTTGTTCCAAACCTGCATAAATTTCTTTTTTCTGCTGAACACAAAAGAAGACATTTTGAAGAATATGGGTAACCAAACAGTTGATGGGCCCCACTGACTTCCATAGTATTTTTTTCCCATACTATGATGACAGAATTTTCATTTTTGGGTGAACTGTCCCTTTAACATTTCTTTTGAGGAAGCATCCCTCCTCCTAATAAGTGGTTGTAGTTATATACTGAGCACCAGTATTTTTATTTTTTTTATAATACTATTATATAACCATATTGTTTTGAGAACAATTTTTTTATGTTATATATTAATGTTTACTGTTATATACAGAGTGTATATATACACTACCACTCAAAAGTTTATAATAAATTAGATTTTTTTGTGTGTTTTTGAAAGAAGTATCTTGTGCTTATCAAGGCTGCTTTAATGTAATAAAAAATAGTAATACTGTGAAATATTATTCCAATATAAAATAACTGTCATATTTAAAAATGTAATTTATTCCTGTGAAGGCAAAGCTGAATTTTCAGCATCAGTCTTGAGTCTTGAGTGTCACATGATCCTTCAGAAATCATTCTAATATGCTGATTTGCTGCTCAGGAAACATTTCTTATTAAAACAATGTTGACAAAAGTGTCAGACAGAACCTTATAATTCCAAAGTGATGAACTTTTATTCAGTAAGGATGCATTAAATTGATCAAAAGTGACAGTAAAGACATTTATAATGTTCCAAAAAGTTATATTTTAAATAAATTCTGCTCTAATCAGCATATTAGAATGATTTCTGAAGGATTATGTTACACCGAAGACACTGAGCCTTGGAGATCTTTCATTCAACATTAAAATATCTTAATTCTTCCAAACTCTTTACTGATAGTGTATATTTCTTACTTTTTCGCCAACTCTTTTGCTCCAGTCACAATAAATTCCGACTGCACATTTACATCTCTGCTAAAATCTAATTTCTTATGGTGTAGATTCATTGAATACCTGTGCAGTTAACACAGTCAATGTATTGTAGTACCGCCGAACCAAATTTAAAAACTGAATCAGATTCATCCCAGCTTCTGTCAGGACACAGGAATACACTGACCAGGCAGAGACTCTGTAGAACATCTTGTGAAATCATAGCAATGATGTCACTGAACATTTAATGAAGTATTCATGCTTTTATTGGTTCTGCTTTCCGTAAATCTGAACTTTTCTCACACTTTTTTCCACAGCTGTTGGATAAGCTCGAACACTTCTCTGCTCTACATTATTCATGGGCCCATCTGTGCAGCCCTGTTGGTAAGTCTGTATTCTTTTTAATCTTACATTCTGTCTCTATTTCGTTTTCTCTCACTTTATCTCTCTTGTTTATCTTCTACCCACCCATGGCAATATATGTGTATCTGCAGGATCTTGTTTCAGAAAATCAACTTAAGCTCTGGCAATCAACCCTTTTTAATCAAAGTTCCGTGTTCTCTTTGTTGTTTGTGTTGGGGTCATATCTGATATCTGATTATGCAGCCCATAAAAAGCTTGTAATGGATAAATACTCTGTATGGAATGAATCTTGGACTGACTTCTGCAATGCCGGAACTGCAAGTTTAAAGCTGATTTTGTGTCATTATATCAATTATTGCTGTTTACAGGGCCATTTAGACATTCAGAATGGGGGTTGATGATGAATATAGACTGGGTCAATGACCGATTTTCAAACTATTTAGTCTACCACCAATCTTAAATATACACCGATCAGGCATAACATTATGACCATCTTCCTAATATTGTGTTGGTCCCCCTTTTGCCGCCAAAACAGCCCTGACCCATCGAGGCATGGACTCCACTAGACCCCTGAAGGTGTGCTGTGGTATCTGAAACCAAGATGTTAGCAGCAAAACCTTTAAGTCCTGTAAGTTGTGAGGTGGAGCCTCCATGGATCGGATTTGTTTGTTCAGCACATCCCACAGATGCTCGATTGGATTGAGATCTGGGGAGTTTGGAGGCCAAGTCAACACCTCAAACTCGTTGTTGTGCTCCTCAAACCATTCCTGAACCATTTTTGCTTTGTGGCAGGGTGCATTATCCTGCTGAAAGAGGCCACAGCCACCATGAAATGATGTACATGGTCTGCAACAATGCTTAGGTAGGTGGTACGTGTCAAAGTAACATCCACATGGATGGCAGGACCCAAGGTTTCCCAGCAGAACTTCTTGAGCAATCTGAGCTACAGTAGCTCGTCTCTTGGATCGGACCACACAGGCCAGCCTTCGCTCCCCACGAGCATCAATGAGCCTTGGCCGCCATTGACCCTGTCGCCAGTTCACCACTGTTCCTTCCTTGGAGCACTTTTGATAGATACTGACCACTGCAGACCGGGAACACCCTACAAGAGCTGCAGTTTTGGAGATGCTCTGACCCAGTCGTCTAGCCATCACAATTTGGTCCTTGTCAAACTCACTCAAATCCTTACGCTTGCCCATATTTCCTGCTTCTAACACATCAACTTTGAGGACAAAATGTTCACTTGCTGCCTAATATATCCACCCACTAACAGGTGCCGTGATGAGAGATAATCAGTGTTATTCACTTCACCTGTCAGTGCTCATAATGTTATGCCTGATCGGTGTATATGGTTATATCTTTGGCTGTTTATATGACAATTTACAGTTATTATTACAGACTATAACATAATCCAAACTTTAGAATTCAGCCTTGAATCCATGCTAGAATGTACAGTGTGGCTTTTTTTTTATTATTTATTTAAACACGGAAATAAATGAAAGTTTAGCATTTTGAAAAATGTAAAATACTGAAAGGTATGAATTAAGAAGAAGTAGCTTTTTGTGTACTGTGTTTTAGACAGTTTTGGTTTTGAGGTACTGCAATGCATTTCTTTTTCTCTCTCTTCATAGTTGCTCTTTTCTCTGCTCGTTGTCCTTAGGTTAACCTCTTCTTCCTTTTAAACATTGTGAGAGTGTTGATCACAAAGCTGAAGGTGACCCACCAGGCTGAATCCAGTCTGTACATGAGGGCCGTCAGGGCCACCTTAATCCTGGTACCTCTGCTGGGCATTCAGTATTTACTGCTGCCCTACAAACCCGATGGACGGCTTGCCTTCGAGATATTTATGCACATAATGAACATACTTTTGCATTACCAGGTAGGTGTTGTTGACAACAGGCAAGGAATCAAATATCAATTTATTCATTTAAGTTCTCAAACTGACATATAATAGACATATTTAAAATTACTGAATAATATTAATCAACAACATGTACTTGATTTATAATTAGGGTTATGATTAGGGTTTGGTTTAGGGTTAGTTGCTTGTAATTATGCATAATTTAATGTTTTTATTACTATAGTAAGTACATGTAAGATGTGTAACAAGGACACTGTAAAATAAAGTGTTACCCAAATTTTTAAGTGCTCAAAGACATACTTTATCACCATTAAATTAAACCAGGGGCATTTTTTAAGTTGCTTGGCAAATGGATTAAAAAAATGTATTGGTGAAAGAATAAAGAAATGCAGTTTGTAAATGCTTTATAAAAATGTCCATTTATAATTTATACATTTTAATGTATTTTAAATGTTACATTTAAAAATGATTTATCAGTTTATAACTCGGTACATTACTACATTTTAAAACATGAATTAATCTATCTAAATGTATTTGTTTATAGGTAAAAGTGATTTATTTATTTATGTACCATTTATTAATTAATACATTTATAATTATTCTATTCATTTTATATTTATATGGCACTCATACACATTGGTTTATGCTAGAAAATAATCTGTAACTTTGAGGCTTATAAAATAAGTTTTTAATTTTTTTTCCCCACAGGGCCTTTTGGTTGCCACTATATTTTGCTTTTTCAATAGCGAGGTAAGCATTTTTTCCAAACTCAATGTAACATTTTTCTTTGATTTATCCTCACATGCAGCTCAAAACATATTTGTATTTGTCGTTATACCTAATATCTGCCTCTCTTTTGTTTGTTTAGGTGCAAGGTGTGTTGCGAAGGCACTGGAACCAGTACCGCATCCAGTTTGGCAGCACATTTACGAACACGGACGCCCTGCGTTCCGCATCCTTCACGGCCTCCTCCATGACAGAAGTCCATCGATGTTACAGCATTGACAGCCACATGGAGACTCTAAATGGCAAGAGTTTTCACAATCTGGAGAACACCATTCTCCGATCAGACAACCTGTACATATGAGAAACTCTTTGACTTCTGGGATAACAGCCTCATGGAGAGCACCACTGACTGAGATGTGTCCTTACAGGACATACATCTGGACAATTTGGACTGTAGACCCCAGGAAGCCTTTCATTTTCCCTACAGGCTTCAGTGACCTTCAGTTTATGGATGGGAACTGGAGAAAATACTGTATTTTATTTGGAATATTAAAGTCACGTGAACATTTTCCACAGTGATCCAGTGAAACACTATGGAGAACATCACACATTGACAGTCTTTCTGATTTCTTTGATTGAAATGGAGGTGGACTGAAAAACATAACTTAATATAGCTTTATTCTTCATGGCACTGCGTTTAATTGAAGATTGAGCCACCCTGATGCATTGGATGATGGTTGTCACATCTATGGATCTATGGATTATTCTAGCTCAAAGAATCTGTAGTAAAAAAAAAGGAATAAACAATGGAAGACACAAAATCACTAGGATGTGATTCCAGAAGATACTGATGAGTTCGTCCTGCTCTTTTTGTTCATCCCGAACTTCATCTTGTTATCAGTTATGAGATTAATTTTATGTGAAATTTAATCCACATACAGGGCAATATTGACAATATATTCTATGTATGCAAAATGTTTTGTTGTCTCTAAGGAGTACTAAGTTTGTATATGTGTATATATATATATAATATTTGATTAAAGAAACCAAAACATAATAGAGTTACTGTCATCAAAATCTAGAGACACTGTAAACACACATTTTCCTGCTAAACGACTAGCAGATCTTAGGATAAACCAGTCTGGACTAGCTTGTAAATTCCTGCTGGCCTGACACTTCCTTTCAGCAGGGTTATCTTATTCAATTTTGATTAATCTGAATGTCTTTCTTAAACTAATTTATCTGTAGTTCATATGAATCTTGGTGTAGGTGAGTCTTGTTGTTCAAGGGCAAGTTAAATTAGCACATGTGGGTTTACAGTTTTTGGAGATCTGCAGATCTACAAACAGACGAGGTCTCTATGTATCTCTATGTCTGGAACATACAGATGCGTTTGGCACTGTTTTCACTGTTGTGTTTCTTAAAACATTTTATGTGCACATGCTGGATAAATAAACCTTCCTATCTTGAGGTGTAAATGCATTTCTACATCTGTGTCTTATGCATGTTTGTACTTTGGGTATAGAAATATAGGAGACACTTTTCAATAAGGTCCCATTCATTTACGTTAGTTAATGTTAGTACAAAAACATGGAGCTTTTTTTCTGATATGTTTTAGTCGGACGTTTGTCTAACATTTTTTAAGAATTGTTTTAGAATGTTCAGATTTTAAAGTAAGATTCGAAAGTAACATTCCCATAATGTTTGAACAATGATGCTCTGTTCATGCTCTGTTCTGTTATTTTTAAAACATTTAAAAAACTGGCGGTTTCAAATGTTCAGAGAACATTCAGAAATTACGTTTTCATATCTTAATGGGAATATTAGCAAAACGTTCTTAGAACATATTGTTAATTGTTTGTTTATGTTGAAATCTTGTTGTAACGTCTTACCGAAATATTTATAAGGCTTCAGTAGGGCTTTCCTTTCTTTTCAGACATTAAAAAGGTCCAGTTACTTCAAGACTGTTTGTTTGAATCTAATGTTTTACAGTAAAACTGATGTGATATTATTAATTAGTCATAATGACTCCTGGGACATTTCAGATTTACCTCCAATCTGTAAAAACTGACTTCTTGGTTCACTGTTTTGAAAAGAATGTTGAAAACGTTGTGTCAGTGTAGGTGTATTCTGATGAAAGTATAAGTGCTTAAAGAGCAAATTCAGGTTTTAAACATCTTGGAATGATTTGAAAAATGTTAGGTATCCCGCATGAATGTCCACTTGTTGCTGTAATCAGTTACTATAACTGGAGAGATTTAGCCTCAAATTATTTCCTGTTTATCTGTCAGTCAGATCTGTTCCCTGTTTATTCTCCAACTTCCTATATAAATAATCATATTTATTTACATAAGCGGATTATGAAAAGCTGCTTGTTAGTCATAATGAACACATATCTGAGAAATTATTTAAGTATATCCTTTATATTATAGCTGTTAGCACATTTCCCACTGGAATACTGTTTTTAAATGTTCTGTTAAAGGCAGCAGATTACTAAAGATACTGTTGGAGGTCACTACACAAAGGGATATGTGACTGATCCAACAGGATGTGTAACTTCCTCGCTAATACACACATACAAGCATGCACACACACTGTGGAAAAAAAGTTGCTGAAGTAAACAGTGTGCAGCTGACATGTGTCTCTGCCTCGGGGAACAGCACAGGAAGAAGCCTCGGATTTGGTGCTGCCACACACTAGGGGGTCTCGCTTCTCACTCACTTTCTCTCTAAATGTGTGTGTTATTCTGTAAAATCTGCAGTTATCAAAGTTTGCAGAGATTGATGTTCTGTGATTGTTTGCATTGGTTCCATATGTGGTGTAGGGGCCCAGGGGGAAGGGCCTTCCCTTGTCATCAGCTCTTCTGTCAGCAGAGGAATTACACACATAAGGACCTGCAGCAAGTGCAGGCAATGGGCCTCAAGCAATTTCCAATGAAAAGAATAGTTAAAAATATCTTTTTACATGTGAATGAATCATTTTAAATTAATTGTTGAGGGCAAAGATAAAAGATCTTCTTTAAAATCACAATGGAAACAGCTTTCCTTTGTTTGCCATGCTGAAAAAAAAACCCTGCTTAGACCAGTCTAAACTGGCTTAAGATGGTCTCACAGCCTAGTCAAGCTGGTCTTTAGACCAATTCACACCGCACCGACAGACATTCTGAATTGGAATTAGAATGTCTGAGAAGTGACGTGCTGTAATCTGGTGACTGTCGGCGTTGGTCTGCACCTGTCGTTGCAGTATGAATTGGCCTTTTAGTTGTTCTAGATCAGGGGTTCCCAAACTTTTCCATTTCAGGACCCACCTAGACAAGTAGCCTGTAATCCATCTCAAGACTCACCAAAACATTTTTAATTGAACTATGGGTGGGGGTGGGGGGTTACAGCTGCTAACATCCCCATTAGTTGCAGAAGGACATCATAAGGCATGTTTGTCCCCAGTCGAAAGGGATTCAGTATTTGACGAATACTGTCTGTCCTATTGTGGCAATGTGGCAGACATTGTGAGAGAATCGAGTGTTATTCCAATGAAGGTTATAGACTGTACTGGAACCAAATGGCACTTTGTGTCTTTCACAGTGAGGCCCAATCTCTGAATATGCTCCAGCAAAATTCTGGTGTTTTGTATAGCATGTTGTTTTGAGCCATAGATAGATCAAATGGTAGGACTTTGAACTGAAAGGTTTGATCCTGAAAGCTGAATCTGTGAAACTTCCTGTGGAGGGGAGCAATGGGAACATAAAAATAAGTGTCCTTTAAATCCAAACTCACAAACCAGTCTCCTTCCATCACAGACCAAAGAACGTCAACTGTGCATAACACTGCGAAAAGGAAGCCAAAGCACAGACATCTGCAGCCCAAGACAAAGAGATGGCCCTAATAGAATGGAACAACTTCTGGTAAGGGTTGGTGAGATTTATTACAGGCTAGTTTTATCACCTCTACAATCCAGCTTGACAGTCTTTGTTTGGACAAAAATGCACCTTTAAGCACATCACCATAGCAGACAAATAATTGATCCGTCAGTCTAAAAGAAGCGGCAGATTCTATGTAGAATTCTAAGGCATGTAAACAGCAGAGAAGATTAACCTCCCATCAATATTAGAGTAGGAAGAGGGGAGTTGAAAGGCAGCCAGATTAACAGACTGATTCACAAATTGTGATAATAAGACCTTGGGAAGAAAGGTAGGATTAGGTCAAAGAATGACCCCTGAATACTCCGGTAACCAGCATAAGCATAACTCACTAATTGACGGGGCATGAAGCTCATCAGACACTTTGAGCAGAAGCAACAGCCAGAAGAAACTCCACTTTCAAGGACAACCAAAAGGACACCCAGTAGTTGAAGTGGTGGTGCACAAAGGAATTCGAGTACAAGCGGTAAGTCCCACATAGGAGAAGACATACAACGAACAGGCTTTCAATGCCTTGCTCCCTTCAGAAAACTTCCAACAAAGTTATGAGATCCCAAAGAAGAACTATCAACTGGAGCATGATGAGCAGATATGGCATACACAACATACACTTTTAAGGTAGGGTGCTCTGTTGACTTCTAATAGATGTTGTAGGAAACTCAGTACTTTCAGCACTGTACAGTGAACTGGATCAATTCCTTGATCCTCACACCAAGAAGAAAAAATCATCCAACAAGCAGCATAAAGCTGGTGTGTTAAAGCAGCCCTGGCATTACCAATGTTGTTGATTACTGCTGGTTCACAATCCACTAACAGTCAACTGGGCCCAGTGGCCAGACCCAAAGTTGAAGACAAGCCACCAAATCCTCCTGTTCAGCTGAGAGAGGAGATCCCTTCTGGTGGGAAGCTGTCATGGTTGGCCCTGCAAAAGATTCAGAAAAAGAGGAAACCATGGCCTGACTGGCCACCGAGGTGCCATAAAAGTACCCTGTGTTTGAAAAGAAATATTCGGTGTAATGTCTCCCATAGCAGTGGAAAAGAAGGGAATCCATACAACAGGCAACATGGCTACTCGTGGGCTAATGCATCCTGTCTCAGTGGGCTGGATGTCTTGGTCCTTGCAAACCAGCAGCAATAAGTGGTCAGGTCTGACACAAACAGATCCACCTCTGCCTTGCCGAATCACTGCCCTCAGCTGCACTATATCCGGATGAAGCCTCCATTCCTCTGGATGTAGCAGATATCTGGAGAGAGCATCAGCCACTTAATCCGCACTTGATCCGCTCATGGGAGATGAACCGCTCTTATTGAAGCCAGTCAGTACAGAGACCATCTCAGATGCGAGAGACCTGGTGCCACCCTGATGATTCAAATGTAAGACAGTCAATGTGTTGTCAGATCGGACAAGCACATGACAGTCTCTCAAAGCTGGTAAGAAGTGTTGTAGCACAAGGTACACTGCCCTCAATTCCAGAACATTGATATGTTCCAAGGACTCCTCTGGTGGACCTATGGCCGCCAATTCCCCTCTGGTTCCATGCTGCCCCCTATCCTGTTAACGAAGCATCAGTTGTGATCACTTCCTGACAAGACGCTACAACCCCCAGTGGCACTCCGGCCTTCAAAACGTTAACCGTTTCCAGGGTTTTAGTGCACAGACACAAGCAGGAGAAACAACAATCAGGTGATGACGATATCTCATTGGGTTTAGCCTTAAGCCGTAGCTCCACCTCTGGAGAGGTCTGAGGTGAAGCAAACCCAAGGTAATCACTGATGTGGCAGCTGCTAACATCCCCATTAGTTGCAGAAGGACACCATAAGGCATGTTTGTCCCCAGTCGAAAGGGATTCAGTATTTGACGAATACTGTCTGTCCTATTGTGGCAATGTGGCAGACATTGTGAGAGAATCGAGTGTTATTCCAATGAAGGTTATAGACTGTACTGGAACCAAATGGCTTTTTGTGTCTTTCACAGAGAGGCCCAAATCTCTGAATATGCTCCAGCAAAATTCTGGTGTTTTTTAGAGCATGTTGTTTTGAACCCAAAGAAACGACCAACCACCGGCCCAAGATTCTCAGGGTTTATGGCCTTTGCCTTAGTACTTCCGGGGGGTTGACGTGGCCCACCCTGAGGTTGACGGTGAAATGGCTGATGACCCTGGGCCACTTCAGTTCCTCTATGTCGCTGTTGTGTCTGAAGTTGAGAAGCCATGTGGTAACGCAATCACTGCTCTGAAATCAGGTATCGTTGGTGAGTTGGTGGCATCCTAAAAGAAGGTGCCCGTGGGGTCTGAGTTAGCTGTTGTGTGGCTTCTTTTCTCTAATACCTCTGAGACATTGTCCCCAAAAAGATGTCCCAGTACAATTGGTAGTTCCCTCAGGGTCTTTTTACAATCTTCAGGTAACCTTGCCTGAGCAAACCATACCTGACACTGGGCTGTTAGGAGGGTCGCTGATAGTGTCCCAAGCTCACAATCCACATGACTCACAGCCAATAGCGCAGTCTGTGGGAAATGAGGCACAGAAGGGTCCAAATTTGATGGCCCTAATGTGGTATTACAAGCAAGAAGCAGCTGGCAGAATGTATTCTCTGTTCGAGTTATATAAGATACTGACTCATATGCCTTCATCAATAATGTTTCAATGCATCCACACTGTGCACTTAGGCAGCGTATATTGCCTCTTAGTGCTTCATTGGGCGATACCACCAATGCTGCTACTGGTTGTTCGATCTCAGGAGCCAGCCCCACTCCAATGGACTCAGCCTCAGCTATTGAAGCTAGAGTACGGGCTGTCTTTGACCACCTTCAAGGCCTCCTTGGAACCTATAAGTGCACTGGAGAATTCTGTCACAAAGTCCTTATACGGTGGCATTGTAAACACATTTGCATCAGAAGCTTGTCTGAAAAACACATTGGCATGAATAGGCTAAACCAGTGATTTGTCATGGCCCAAACGCGTCTTGAGGGGGGGCTTGCATGGCAGGCTCCACCAATTTTTCAACATGGACAAAGGGCATCCAAATCGATAGTATGCAGAAGCTGAAAATCACCCTCATCCACTGGTGTGTTTTCAGTAGGCACGGCTGATACTGGGGGTTGTAAAGATTAAAGAATGCATTTCATCTCCACCATTTCTGAAGAGAGGAAAGCAACAGTCTTCGATATAAAATGTTCAGAAGCATCAGTGTGCGGTAAAATTTTCCTCTTTGTCGGTGGTGCGCCAGCCACTGCTGATGCAGGATAATCCATGGCTAGCTGTGCATTAAACAATTTTAATGCACGACATGGAGGCAAAGATCCGCCCGATGCGAAGCGGAAGCTTACTTACATATATAATGGGTTTAAGTGTTACCGAAATCTTCACAATCTGGAATTTTGCATTAAGGCAAGAGATTTCCCAGATTTTGAAACAGGTTCAAGTTTTTCAACTTGTTGATCAACAGAAAATTGTTTAGTTTGAAAGTGACTTCGGTGTGAGCTGTGCTTCATAAAGCACTAAACTATTGACAATAGACAATATTTTTTGGCCATAAAATTTTCATCGAAATTTTGCTAATGTGACCACACCTTAACATCTGGAACAGCCTTTGTTACAAACATGTCTAAAATGTTTCCTTTAGTAGTTAGCACTAGTGCAGCTTGATTTCAAAATTGGATTATTGGAGTCTCTTTCTTGCTTGATGAGCAAACTTATAATGTCATAATCCAAATAGAATTAGAAATAAATGAGCTGTTTGTAATCTATTTACTATCAGGACAAAGAATCTGTTCTTTTCCATTCTTTAATCAGCTCTTTTGGCAGAGGACTGCACCATTTCCGTTTTCTATAATTGTACTGTGTGAACTTCTGCACCCATTTCACATCCACAGACATCTCTGACTCTTCGAGAACGCTCTGGTTTCACTGGGCCAACAATCATAGTCTTATCACCCAAATGAAGACAAAGTGATTTTGACCATCTAAAAGAATTTGTGAATTGGCTGTAAGAATTAAAAGTGTAGAGAAGTAAAAAAGCAATGAACAGCTCATCAAGTTTGGCTGGTGACTGAAATATTTTTTTTTGTGTTTATCACGTGCTTAGTTTACACTGATGTCATATCGAATTTGTTTACTGAGAGCTTGTGAAAATGATTTATTGCTTTATTGCAGTGTTCTCATTGTGAGAGCCTTCCAAACATTGTGATCCAAATACTAGAAAATAACTTGTTAAAACCACAATCATCGTCATAACAGTCCAGCACAGTCCCTCAGTAGGTTCCCTATTTCAATAAAATTTTTGAGTTTTTTTGTTGTTTGTTTTAGTTTCACTGTAATTTTTCAAATACTCATTAATTTTTTTATGACCAACACTGTGAGCTAACATGGATTTGGAGTAAATTCCTGCTATAGTAAAAAAAAAAACCTATACCAAAATCTATTTAAAATACATTTATTTCATACTAAGTATACTTCAAATCCATTAATATTTATTGACATATCACTTAAGACTTACTGATATAAAATTATAATTAAACTTTATTTGGAGTTTTATTTATTTATTGCACAATGCACATTTTTTAATATTATGCCTAAAAAGTGTTTTAATATCACTATTAATAAGGATTGTATGATCTTTGTGTAATATAAATCATTAAATGCACAATATTTAAAGTGTACCTAAAGTATACTTGCAATAGTTCCACTTTAGCACAATCAAATATACTTCAGTATATCTTTAGTTGGATCTCAGCACTACTTCTGCACAATTAAAGTGCATTAAGTACAAAATTAGTTGTTTTAATTTAGCAGACTTTAAGTATACCAGTTTAGTATACCAAAGTGCAATTACAGGGTATTTTTATTTAGCACATAAATATATAAATGTACTTGGCACAAAATAAATGTATTTCAAATACATTTTAGTATATTTTTTTCAATATAGGGTAGGTAACAGGATCATACTGCTTAAGCTCTGAATTCATAAAACCTGTAACAGTGACACATTCTGAAATACCCTTTGTGTTCATATTACTCACTGTTTATGAATGATTGAGCAATTGTAAGGGTGAAGGTGATCTGAAACACAACAAAAATAAACTACAGACATGTAAGTTAAGCCAAAAAAGTTGGAGAAGCGATCTTCCTCTGATTGTGTGTGCTTACTGGCAGTCTGCTCTGTTTTCAAAGAACAATGATTACTAAGCACCCACCTCATTGTTCAGTTAAGAGGATTTAAAAGTGTTCAAGTTTCCTGCTAGATTCTTAGCATTAATTATTTAATTTGTGGTCCGTGCGCTGAAGCACTAAGCATTTCCCATGAACCTTGAACATGGCTCACTTAATGGCTCACTCGGGAAATTTATTGGGCTTTATTTCAATAAGTGAAAAGTCCAAATAACACAAATTAATGTATAGTTGAAAACATCTTAAACTGGGACAAACTATCACATATGTTTTTCAAAGTTTTAATTTTATAGAATTTATTTATTAAATGTAATATTTTTGTTGGCCAAAACAATTGTTTATACAAAGGATATATAGAGAGAGAATATAAAGAGTCAACACACCCCTTGTAAAACAGCTGGTTTTTGTGATGTAAAAAATTAAACGAATATAAATCATATCAGAACTTTTGCACCTTTAATATTAAAATCCATGCAATGTCACTGAAAACCAAAGTGACACATTTCAGAGACAAAACATAAAATTGAAAATGAGAAATAACCTAACTACATAAGTGTGCACACCACCAAACCTTTTGATTTTATCAAGTCTGTTCTCTAATCGCTCTCGCAGTACTTTGATGTCATACACCAATCAGTCTGCGCAGCACCGCTTCAAGTCGAACAAGCCTATTGTCAAGATGATCTGCTAAAGTTCAAACTGAGCATCAGAATGGAGAAGAAAGGTGATACAAGTGACTTTGAACGTGGCATGGTTGTTGTTGGCTGGTCTGAATATTTCAGAAACTTCTGATCTACTGGGATATTCATGCACAACCATGTCCAGGGTTTATGGAGAATGGTTCAAAAAAGAGAAAATGTCCAGTGGGCAGCAGTTCTGTGGACGAAAATCGCGTAGGTTACGTATGTAACCCCGGTTCCCTGAGAAGAGGAACGAGACGCTGCGTCATCAGTTGACGCTATACCCCCCTTGAACCGGTGTCTGAAGAACAATTAAATACATGGCAATCTTGACTGGCTACTGCAGTTTGAGTCGTTCGTTCTTTTGTCACATCACATTCCCATAAGCTGAAGCTATGCAGTCTGTACTGGAAACATAATTGTTTTGTTCACCTCTTGAGTCTTTGGGATCGAGTCGTTCGTTCATCCTGTGAAAGCCCCACAGACTGATAAGGCTATGCAGTCTGTACCCGAAACTGAAATGATTAGTTCACCTCCGAGTCTTCGGGTTTGAGTTCATTGAAGTGATCTTTGTTGGTGGTGTAATGGTGTGGAGAATATTTTCTTGGCACACTTTGGGCCCCTTAGTACCAACTGAGCATCATTTAAATGCCACAGCCTACCTGAGTATTGTTGCTGACCATGTCCATCCCTTTATGACCACAGTGTACACATCTTCTGATGGATACTTCCAACAGGATAAAGCACCATGTCACAAAGCTCAAATAATCTCAAACTGGTTTCTTGAACTGACAGTGAGTTCACTATACTCAAATGGCCTCCAAAGTCACCAGATCTCAGTCCAATAGAGCAGCTTTGGGATGTGCTGGAATGGGAGATTCGAATCATGGATGTGCAGCGGACAAATCTCCAGTAAATGTGTGATGCTATCATGTCAATATGGACCAAAATCTCTGAGAAGTGTTTCCAGCATCTTGTTGAATTTTTTCACAAAAAATTAAGGTAGTTTTAAAGGCAAAAGGGGATCCAACCTGGTACTAGCAAAGTGTACCTAATAAAGTGGCCAGTGATTGTGTGTGTGTACATATATATATATATAGAGAGAGAGAGAGAGAGAGAGAGAGGGAGAGAGAAAGAGGGAAGGAGAGAGACTTTTATAATCTATAAAATATTGTTTTATATTATATTGATTTCTACATATATTTATTCATGCTTAATATATGTCATTATATATTAGACTTAATAATTGTTGCCTTTTTATGGGCATTAATGATGGAAAAGTTAAATATTTTTTGTGGTCTGACTTTCAAAAATAGTCTTGCCTTGAGAAATATTCACTGGAGTAAAATCTATGACAACCAGCCTGGTCTCTATATATAACAAAATCAATAAGCGAACATAATGAAAAGCAATCACAAACAACATACTGTGATGCCACAGGACTGTACCAACCAACTGCACATCTGGAAAACCCAGTGCAGGAAAGGAATAGGATTCCAACACTAGAGAACAATGGACCAAATTCCACGATCACGGACAGGCCACATCTGGCTCAAGGATGAGGACAGCTCAAAGACCCCTGCAGGACCAGTCAGTTCCTGATGGACATTTCTAATTTCTGTCTTTCCAGGAATATTTCTCCATTTACTGCAGGAGAATCCCTGAACAGATTCTACATTTGGCTTCACATGCTGCTTGCAAACAATCTTTGGAACAGAGTAGAGTCTTACACAATTTCCAAAGAGCCTTCGCAGTAATTTATTGTTTACAAAAATAATAATTAATATTTCAAAACCATGAAAAGTGATGACCTAATTAACTAAGTAATTGACTAAATAAACTCACATTTGAAAGAAATGTACATTTTGATTAATTTTCTCAACAAATAACTTAATTTCAGTGCTTTTAAAACCAAAAACGGACTGCATTCATGTTCTGCTGTTCAGCAGCACAGGAAATGGAATCTTCGGAGAAGGAAGTCCTCATCCCTGTGAGCGAACAGGCCAATTTAAGCACATGCTGTCAGAGGCCCATGATGCACCTCCCTTCAGCACTGATGAGGATGTCTTTTTCCTCTTTTTTAGAGATCATTTTCTGCACTCACTCCTTTTTCTGTACTGGTCTCTCTCTCTCTCTTTGCTCTTCGTCCCTTGCTCTCTCATAGGTACGCCTGTAGTTTCTTCTAAAGAGAACACGTTTTCATCATTTGCAGTTTCCTGCGATTGTTCTCTACTGGGCTAGCAGAGCCCCACCAGGGCCGTGGCGTTATCTGGGAAAAAGGTGGAATGTTAAATCACAGCCTTTCCTGTCTGTCAGCGGGAACCCCAGCCAAACACCACAGCCATAGACAGGGCCGCCCATGAACTCTGACCTTCACAATGAAGCCCAGGGGAAGAGGCTGGTGCGTTTGTATCACAATAATCCGCAGCTCTTAATAATTCCTCGACCAGGACAGAAGACTAAATCACTGACAGTTTTTTGAGGGATTCACAGATGCGCAATGCACCGCGCATCCTTTTTAGGTCAAACTGGTTGTGTCCTTATCGCTTGCTGCAAACACTACGGTCATAAATAAAATTAATTGTGTCATTTTTTTTCAAATCGGACATACAAACGCCATCTGGTGAGAGAGAAATTCTCTAGCGTTGTGTGCGGGCAGTTTACAAACAGCTGCGGAGATGGAAAGCGGCTGTAACACATTTACGTCTGTGATTCTCTCTCCTTTAACACACACACATTTATGGTTGGCTAATATCAAGATCTCCACACTAAGCCATCCAGTTTTTTCCCGTAATTAATTGAAGCTTTACTCACTGTCTGAGAATTTCCCACACTGCCTTTGGAGGAGTAACATGCACAAACATCCTCCCATATCTGTTTGTTTCTTATATCTATGTATATATATATATACACACACAAGTACAGTTTCAATTGCCGTCTGCTCTTTGTCTTTAGCACCGTTGTTCTTTCAAGACACTGGGTGGTAAAAAGTCACTAAATTATGTAAGATTCGACAACCCTGACACATTATTTGTTTTCATCGTTTAAGTAAAGACAGATGTTTAGAACTGGCTTGTGTTCAGAACTCTTACAACACAAGCTCCGCAGCATGGCTCAGAAAAGACAGTGTCAAAACACACAGTGCAAGGTGAACTCCTTGAAAGGGTGGAAAAAATCCTTCCCAGAGTCCTTCAGGGCATTAAGAGTCAGGAAGGATAAGGAGGGTAGCTGGGAAAGGTTCAGAAGCTACAGACACACACACTTGCATGCATACACATGCACACTGGGGTATGATGAAGGAGCCTCCTGCCAGCGTGTTGCCGTCACTGTGGGCGAGGCCCGAGGAAGGTCATGGGCCTGGTGGGGTAGCTCGGCCTGCGGTGGATGGGTTGTAAAGTCTGCCCTGGGAATCGGGCGGAGATTGAACAGATTTAGACGCGGCTATATTCACTTCCCCGGGAAACAAGAAATATTTACCTCCCTGTAGGGCAGTTGGGGGATGGGGTGGACAGGGTTCTGGGTGGGGTTTGACTGGAGACAGACTTACTGACCCAGAACCTAGCGTGTCTGCTGAAGTCGACGCTACCTCAACCAGTTCGTCATCCTCCCAGATCCTTCAGGAATAATCATCTCCATCTCTTGCCATGCTTACCATATGTTGCTTCATGCTACGCTTTTATGGCATCCCAGCAGCCATTGTTATTCGCAGCACATTTCAACGGACTACTTTGATTTATTTAACGAGAAACACCGGTTGAGCTGTATTGGGCAAACAAGTGGAAAGTTCAGACTCCCACGTTGCTGGAATCTTTTATTTCTGCACTGCACAATGATCAAAACGGTCCAAAATACACTTCACATGTCAGAGACTCGCACCACTAATTTGTCATTTAGCTTGGGCTTTAATCTAAAGCGCTAGAGTTGTCAAAAGTACAGTCTTTGGTACCAACCGGTACTGAAATTTAAAAAATGTGACGCTTTGAGCGCTTTTGAGTGGATTCGTAAACACCTCTGATTGGCCATTGTGTTGATGCGCTCATCAGATATGTCTGTGATTGGCTACAATGATCAACGCACGGGAACGTTTGAAAGCACACGGAAATGTTTGAATTTGAAAGAGTTTTGAAAGCAGGAGCATTTGAAAGCAAGCGTCTATCAGCGGACTGGTCCACGATAGATGCCTGCTTTCAAACGCTCCCGCGTGTATCTTTGTAAGCGCTCGGTGAAGCGCGTCATTGATGACTATTTACAACATTCTTACAGCGTTGATCTTTGTAGCCAATCACAGACATTTCCAATGAGCCGTGAACACAATGGCCAATCAGAGATGTTTACGAATCCACTTAACAGCGCTCAAAGCGTCACATTTTTTAAATTTCAGTACCGACGTGTTACTTTTGACCACTCTAAAGCGCAGTCAAGGAGGCACCCCACTAACCAACCCAAAACTAAAGAATTTTTATTGGGGCATCATACCTACCCACTGTTTTTTCTGAAATATTTATTTTCCTTTTTAGAGACACACTTTATAATTAAAGGGTTATTTCACTCAAAAATGAAAATTCTGTCATTACTTGCTGATCTTCATGTCATTCCAAACCCATACGTTTATCTTAAGTGCAACCGAAGATCTTTAATGAAACACGAGAGATTTCTGTCCCTCAATTGAAGTCAATTCCCCCAAAACACTGATGCTTCAAAGAGATTGCAAATCGCTCAGTTCATATGGATTTTTTTTGGTGAACTATCCCTTTAAGAATGAAAGAGGGGTGAAAGAATAAAAAACTGCCACTTACATCGATCTCTAATCTTGTCACATATTAAAATGCTGTATTCTGGAGGAAATCAATGTGAAGCTTATGTACACAATAAGTGCACTGTATCAAATGATTACTTTTTAATGTTAGTACATAATAGTTAAAGGGTTAGTTCACCCAAAAATGAAAATTCTGTCATTAATTACTCACCTTCATGTCGTTCCAGACTTGTAAGACTTTTGTTCATCTTCGGAACACGAATGAAGATCTTTTTGGTGAAATCTGAAAGCTTCCTGACCCTCCATTGACAGCTATATGACTACCACTTTGGCACTTCAAAAAGTTTATAAAGAGATCGTAAAACTAATCCATATGAATCGAGCAGTTTAGTCCAAATTTTCTGAAGAGACACAATCACTTTATATGATGAACAGATTTAATTTAGGCTTTTATTCATATATAAACATTGATCAACCGAACCTGAATGACGCTCAAGAACAAACCTCTTCTGGAAGCTCAATCTTGCTGTGTAACACACGGAATGAACCTCATTGGTTCTCGCACACGTCAAGCAAACATGCTTGAGCTTCTGTTTACTATAACCGATGTGTGTGTTGATGAATGTTTATATGTGAATAAAAGCCTAAATTCAATCTGTTCATCATATAAAGCGATCATGTCTCTTTAGAAAAATTGGACTAAACCGCCCAATTCATATGGATTAGTTTTACAATGTCTTGTTTACTGAGAGTAAAAAGTAAAAAGTGTACTTTCATAAACTAAAAAAATGTGCTACAAGTATTTAACTAGTAAACTATCAGAATATCTATAAACTCAACAAAAAACGAATTTGCAAACTAGTTGTGTACTCAAAGATTGCTACTGTTTCATTTAAAGTATACTTAAAAGTATACTTTTATACACTAAAAAGTGAGCCAATTTAGTCCCAAGTATACTACTAGTATTTGTTGATATTAGTTTACTTACTACATAAAGTATCCTTAAAAATATACTTGAACTTTACTTAAGTATACTTAATAATATTAACTTGAAGTATACATATTTTTTGTAAGGCAAATCCTACAATTTATGTTTTCATTAGGCATATCACCCTTTTGACTCTGAATCAAATCTCCATTCAAAGAGCAAACGTTCGTACAAAGCCTTGACTTCAGATGAGTGTTCTCATCTGAAGAGGTGAGAGAGGAGGACCAGAGACAAGCGGGAACATCTGGACATCTGGCTCAGACACCTGTAAGACTTTCGAAGAAGAACAAAGGTCTTACAGGTTTGGAATGACGTAAGGGTGAGTAAATGATAAAAGAATTTTCATTTTTGGGTGAACTAACCCTTTAAAGACACGTAATATAAAGTGGATCTGAAATATATTTCTCTTTTCACAAAATATAATGCATATTTGTTTTTTATTTAATTAATAATTTTACTATATTGACTGTATTGTCATTGACCATTCTTTAGAAAGCAAAATTAAACACTTCATTTTTAATCTTTAAATAAAACTAATTTTAAGTAACACTTTGTCAAAAACTTTGTCAGACATAAAAATGCATTTAGTACAATCTTTTTACTTTCTCTCAAGTTTTCTACAGACGCCCAAGCACTTTCTTGTGCCCCTCTGCCCCCAGTCTAAAACACCTGCAGTATGATATATGACTTCGGTGTCATGTGACACAAGCCACACGCAGCCAACGCGTCAGGCTGAAGGCTGGCTCACGAGCAGTCTGTGTCACTGGGTGGTTGAGTGGGCGTGCGGCTGCTGGGTTTACGTGACCTGAGCAGCGCCTGTGCTCTGCTCCGGGATCTGAGAGGATGGAAGGGGGCCAGATGACTTGGAGTGTCTGAGCCAGATGTCCAGATGTTCCCGCTTGTCTCTGGTCCTCCTCTCTCACCTCTTCAGATGAGAACACCCATCTGAAGTCAAGGCTTTATACAAACGTTTGCTCTTTAAATGGAGATTTGATTCAGAGTCAAAAGGGTGATATGCCTAAATGAAAACACAAATTGTAGGATTAGCCTTAGGCCTACAAAAAATAAATATACTTCAAGTTCATACTTAAGTAATGTTCAAGTATATTTTTATGTATACTTTATGTAGTAAGTAAACTAATATCAATGTAATACTTGTAAGCATATTATATCAATACTACTTGGAACTAAATTGGCTCACTTTTTAGTGTACAAATGTATACTTTTAAGTATAGACTACTTTAAGTGTTAACAGTAGTAAACTTTAAGTAAGAGTTTACAATTACGTTTTTCGTTGTAACTTATAGATATCCTGAGGTGCAACTATCAACTAGCTAGTCACAACTGTTTCCCGAAACCCTATTGTCGCAAACATGTCGTTCAACCACGCTGGTGAATGATGTCACGCAGCTGGTGGAGTAAAAACGTCTTTAAATGAATCCGTTTGAGATCGAATTAATGCTAGATTTTTTTCCTATAAATTACGGACATGGAATCTGACATTAAATACATTAAATTAAATAAAAAATTAAATACATTAAATACTTTTAATGTTGCGATCCTATTGGACTTATAATAGCAACCTGAATTGTAACAAAGCACTGTTGGCCAGAGGAGAACTGGCACCCCGACTAAGCCTGGTTTCTCCCAAGGTTTTTTTTCTCCATTTTAACACCAATTTGCCACTTGTCTGCCACCTAATGTCACCTGATGGAGTTTGGGTTCCTTGCCGCTGTCGCCTCTGGCTTGCTTAGTTGGGGACACTTGACTTGACATTTGATATTCAACAGTGCTTTTGATCTGCCTGCATTGACACTACTCTTTAAGAGCTGCTGTGCAGCCTAACAATGTACCAGTTATCAATGTAAAGCTGCTTTGACACAATCTACATTGTAAAAAGCACTATATAAATAAAGGTGACTTGACTTGACTTGAGGACTAATTCTCATTTCTCTCAGTTATTTTGCTTTATTTCCAGATTCAATCATAATTGTTCTTACGTACCAGAACACGTACGCACATGCGCACTCTTCAAAAACGGAGCTTAAAATCTCTTGACAAACAAAAATATGTAAATGACATTTGTATACATTCGAAATAAAATATATACATTGTACTTAATGTAAACCTGCTTATTTTGCTCAAGATAATGGTTTAGTACGTCCACATGTCATAAAAACAAGAAACTACCTACCACAGCTCGAGAGCTGTACGTTCCAACCACACAAGTTTGCGAATGTTCATTCGAACTATGGTTTCGGGAAACACCAAATCGTTTAACTAGGCCTGTTAGTAACGACGGAACTTGCGATGTTAGTTGGCTGACGATGCTTTTGGGAAACACACCCCTGATCGTTTAGTAGTTAAATGTGCAGTGTGTAAATTTTAACGGCATCTAGCGGTGAGGTTGCGCACTGCAACTAACGGCTCACACCCTTCGTACCCCTCCCTTTCGGAGAAGCTACGGTGGCCCTTTGTCCGAGATGTCGTCGTCTGAGAGAGCAGAGAGTTTCCTGTGTGAAGCAATGAGGTTTCTTCTTACTTCTAACAAAGAACTGTCTCTGCTTTTAATAAACCAGATGGCTACTACTAATACCAAAGAGCTTAGGACCCAAGAGGCGACACTTTGATACTTTTTGTGTAACAGCCACTAGAAGGCGCTCCGGTAGCGCGGCCGCCATTATGGGGTGAAAATACTAACCTGAACCATAGAATCCTTCACATCTTACGCACCCAAAATCGGCGAATTTCACTGCCAAATCAGAAGCGCAATAGAACAGTTTTTTTTTAAATCAAGTCACCAGTAAATTGTATTTCTCCTACAGTAAATGTTGTATTGTCTTATATAGCCTATGTTTTATTTTACCAGTTGTGGAATCCGACCATTCAACCATCTGAGGTAACGTAGCCTACTTTATTGAGTATTTCCATTTTATGCAACTTTACACATTTATTAATAGTAAATTAATAATTAATAAATTTAAGATCACCATGTTTGCAGCGAACAATATATTTTAGACCTAGTGGAATAATAGTAATAATATCTAGGTCTGAATTGAAATAGGCTATATTGTATGTTTTAATGGATCACGCTACAAACATAATGATCTTATAATACATAATGCATTGCTGTGTCCGTTATCACATAAATTCCCACTTTTATACACTTTTGCTTTAACGGACATTAGACAACATTGCAAAATCAAGCTGTTATTCATATATTTATTGTCCAACATTCCCAATTTGTCTGATGCATGTCCTTAATTTAATTTCATATGTTGGTAATAATTAAGTGTTTATAAGCCTTTTAAAGAATTTCAATCCAAACTGACTGGGTTTCTAGAGAGCAAAGGTTTTGTGAAAAAAGTGGAAGACTTAAACACAAAGTGTGTAAAATAAACTGTAAAAAGGATTTGATGATCAGTAGTGATAGTATTTTATTCTGTGTTGTCATCATTCAGGTTGGATTTCAGCTTTAATATGTTTTTTTTTTTTTTTTTTAACAAAGCAGCTGATATTGCCATAGAAACTAGTGGACTGCCGACTTGCTTTCACCCCAAAATGGCGGAAACGCAGGGCCGCTGCTGGGCGCCGGTGTTTCAATGGAACGTTCTATTGAGTGTTGCTTCTTGTTAGTGTATATTCTTTGCTAATACGTATTCAACGTAGTGACGATGCAAGCTATCTCTGAAAACACGAACGATTTAGAAGAACAACATAGCGACTAAACGCGCTCTGTAGAGCAGTTTGTCCATTTAGGGCTGCTGTAGAAACATGCCTGCGCATAATGGCGACTTGACATGTAAGCGGACCTGCGGTGTATGAGATAGAAATGGCTCATTCCAAGGTAATAAAAAAAAAATAACGGTTCATTATGTAAGGTATTTATGCACCACTGAAAACAGAGTTATGTATATTATATTGCATTTCTGTCAATACATACTCTCAAATTTTACACATTGCACCCTTGCATACTTGTAGCACATTTTTTAGTTTCTGAAAATGCACTTTTGAAGTATACTTTCAGTAAACAACTAGTTTAGTACTTTTATATTGTAAGTATACTTGTATAAGCTTTTTTTTTTTTTAAATGAACTTAACATAAGAGTCTACTATTTATATTTTTGCACTTTAAATATACTACCATGTTCCTATTAATTGTATACTTGAAATATACCTTTATCTGTATTTTTAACACTTCCCCCGCCAGTGTTTTTATTTATTTATTTTTAAAGTTGCCAGCCAGTGCCAGCATTTTTTATAATTTTCACAAAAATTTCATGGCCCCAAGAATATTTTGAATATCTGACCATGCAATAGGCCTATATCAAAAGAAACAAAACAACAGCTTCAAGCATTCTTTTTATCAACACTTGGGTGTTTATAGTTTCATTTAAAAAAAAAAAAAAAAAAAAAGCAACATTTTGAACAAAAAAGTGAGAAATGGATTGGATTGATCAAAACATAAAATAAAAAGATGAGCTGATAATCCACTTGCTTGTTCAAGTTTCAAGATGAGTTCGGCTACAGTGTGAGCGGTGGAAATTTCCACTTTGATTTATTCTATATGAATACATTTCTGTCAAACATCAAGTGTGGCAGGTATATTGATACAGCTGTTTTCTGTGATTCTATGGGCATGTCTACATTAGATCTTTGCTTCATTTGAAAGAGGCCAAAGAAAACCAAAACAGGCAATGAAAACTCTGAGCAGCACTGTAGGGCCGAGCTGCTTCCTTTGATTCAATGATACTATCCTCTTGTGTTTGCTCTGGGCGAAATGGCACCTTGCAGCGGGCGTTTGTTCAAAAGGTTGTTCACACACTCCCCTGCTCCTGAGGGAGCACTCAGGAAGTAAGCATTCCAGATGGAAACCCACGACTCACGAGCACTTGACGATCCATCAACTTGCGTCAAACATTAACACGAACAGCCATTTCTTTAGATCCCAGATAAAAATCTTGTGCCATTGGGATTTTGCCTATTTCTTTATAGCCATGAAACTGCAAGGAACATGCGCAATGAAACAGTCAAGAACCTCTTTTCATAATCACTTTTTCCTACATTTAAATGTACATATTTTTTTTTTTAGCCTTTTCACGTTATTTGACTATTTTATTTTGAATATTTTATTTCTCAATATTTGTTTATTTTTTCTGCAAATGGCTAAAAGATTTTTTAATCAAAGCAAACGATATTTCAATCAAATAAATTAAAATGTTTAATACAACAACTACAACAAAATAAAAATATATTTAACACTGAATTTCACTAAATGAAAACAAAGAAGAATATTTAATCATTTTCATTTATATGCACCAATATAACAATCAATATAAGTTTACTAAACATTTTAATAAACGAAAAGGGTGGGGGACTTCAGTGAATATTTTGGAGTGATGAATGAATCATTGAATCAGAGTTCAAATGATTCATTAAAATGGACACTTTGAACTGATTCACAGAAATTAATCAAACTTACCAACTCTAAAGCCAGCAAAATCATTGTTAAATATATTAGGTGTTTTCAAACATTTTGATGCCAAGACCCCTGGGAAAAATATAATATGATATAATATACAGCTATAAAGTTTAATATAAATAATATACATCTACATATTTTAATTTTCTATGGACCCCTAGTACCTTTTTGTGGACCCCTGACAGTCTCGGGCCCTATTTTTAAAACCTCGTAATATATCATCAATACGAAAAAACAAAACACCTTTAACAACAAAACCAAGCATTATTGTCCTCAGCAATGCTTTACATAGTGTACAATTATTGGAGAGGCATAGATATGTACAGGTGCATCTCAATAAATTAGAATATCATCAAAAAGTTTTTTTTTTTCCTGTAATTTAATTCAAAAAGTAAAACTTAAATATATTCTAGATTTATTAGACAAAGTAAAATATTTCCAGACTTTTTTGTTTTCATTTTGATGATTACAGCTTGCTGCTCATCAAAATAAAAAATCAGTATCTCAAATTATTAGAATATTTAATTTCAAGTTCTATTAAATTACCATTCTCAAGGTATAAATACTGGGTTTAGGTCAGTAATCCCAACAGCAGTCATGGGGAAGTCTGCTGACTTGACAGTTGTCCGGAAGACGATCATCAAGACCCTCTACAATGAGGGTAAGCCACAGAGGGTCACTGCTGAAAGAGCTGGCTGTTCGCAGAGTGCTGTGCCAAAGCATATTCATAGAAAGTTGACTGGAAGGAAAAAATGTGGTAGGAAAAGGTGTACAAGTGAAAGGAATGACCGCAGGCTTGAGAAGATTGTCAAGCCGATTTAAGAACTTTGAGAATTTTGCATTTCATTTGGAAATCAAGGTCCCAGAGTCTGGAGGAAGAGTGGAGAGGCACAGAAACCATGTTGCTTGAAGTCCAGTGTGAAGTTTCCACAGTCAGTGATGATTTGGGCTGCCATGTCATCTGCTGGTGTTGGTCCACTGTGTTTTCTGAAGTCCACAGTCACCGCAGCCAACTACAAGAAAATGTTAGAGCACTTCATGCTTCCTTCTGCTGACAAGCTTTATGGAGATGCTGATTTCATTTTCCAGCAGGATTTCGCACCTGCCCACACTGCCAAAAGTACCAAAAGCTGGTTCAATGACCATGGTGTTACTGTGCTTGATTGGATGCAGATGCAGAAGACCTGAAGGCCGCTATCAAAGCAACCTGGGCTTCCATTACACCTGAGCAGTGCCACAGACTGATCGCCTCCATGCCACGCTGAATTGATGCAGTAATTCATGCAAAAGGAGGCCCAACCAAGTATTGAGTGCATAGAAATGAACATAGTTTTCAGAAGCCTGACATTTCTGTTTAAAATATCCTTTTTTTATTGATCTTATGAAGTATTCTAATTTATTGAGATAGTGAATTGGTGGGTTTTTGTTAAATGTGAGCCAAAATCATCACAATTAAAAGAACCAAAGACTTAAAGTACTTCAGTCTGTGTGCATTGAATTTATTTAATACACGAGTTCCACAATTTGAGTTGAATTACTGAAATAAATGAACTTTTCCACAACAATCTAATTTAGATGCACCTGTATACATAGATGCCACATTTGACCACTCCAGACATGTCAGCATGCCCGCCATCTTGGAATAGTCAGCGTGTCGTCACTCACTGTAATGACTCGTTTCCACTAAGTGGTACGGTTCAGTACAGTACAGTACGCAATTTTTGCCATTTCCAATGTCATTAGTTGTGAATGGTCAGTCAACTTGCCCTCGATTGTTCACAGAATGGCTATGAACATTCCAATATGGAGGACGGCTATTGTATAGTGGCCCATAAAAACAGCTGCTAATAAGGCATCTATGCATATATATATACTGTATATCTATGGTTTCAACACTCTAGAAAATAATGTGTTGGCTCAAAAAAAAAAAAAAAAAAAACCATTAATGCAACAGTTTGCATCATTTTTTTTGAGTTATGACAACTTTCAGTGAATCAACAAGCTACATTGAGTTAGAGGAACTTCATTTGTAGCATAAACACAATTTTTTTTAATTGATTACCAGAGTTGTAGCCCTGGAACCAATTAATCTTATCTATTTCAGTTCAAATCAACAGCTATCAAAGCGCATGCTAACATAACTTATTTAACATGTATATTTAATTAACAAGTAAGATATTACTTGTCACTGGCTTTAGCGCAGTCATTGCTTATAGAGTCAATGTAGTGTTTACCTTCACGTATCTACTCTTCAGCACAATGGTAACCACAAAAACTTAACAACAGCATTAAACATAACAGCATTAAACACTAACAGGTCTCTCCCTTCACTAAAAACAAATAAATTAACACTTAATTTCAACATTTATTCTCCTTATCCAGTCCTATGCAAAGCATGCTGGGAACTAGAAATCCACTAATTTCTGAAGTTATCAAGACAATTTACTACAACCTATTTAAAAAAAAAAAAAAAAAGCCAGTTAATGCAGAAATTTGAGTTTGAATTACAGACGATATTAAGTTGATGTAATGATCAACATTATTATGTCAACAGAACTCTACAAAATAATGTTTGCAACTTAAAAGGTTTAATTAAAACAATAAATTAGAATTTTTAACTTGCAACTTTATTTAAGTTGTGGTAACAGGTCCCCTGAAATACTTTTTAGAGTGAAGGACAATGATCTGCTCTCATGTCTCCTCGTGACAATAGTGCACCGACTCTCTGTGCACTTTTGCCAACATTTTAAATAGACCAGGATTCTAAAAATGTGTGTGTGTTTCTGTGTGTGTGTGTGTGCGCTAGAGAACAGGAGAAAGCAAGCAGAAACTGACATTTTTGTTGGTGCTGAATGGGGTGGTGACCCTGCAACATGTGCTGAATGAACCCTTACCCCTTTCTCTTCCTGTGCTGGTCTTTTCTCTAAAAAAATAGAGATCACACCATATAAGAAACGAAAGGTGAGGAGAAGAAAAAGAAATAAACATAAAGCCCTCGAAAGGTCACTCTTCTGGGTGTAACCACCGGCTAGTCTAAACGGCGCTGTTTTATAGGATGAGATGTATCCTCTTTCGTGTTGGTTTGCCAGACTGAAGTTATCAGAAGTGTATCAATATTCCACTTGGATATATCAAAAAGTGAAGGATTTAATTGTGACAATTACTGGCGGTTGGGGGCTTCTTTCTCTGTCACTCACATTTTCCATTTCAATCTCTATTTTAAACACTTCTGTATACAAATCGCTGCAAGCTCAGTGAGTGTGTGATGGGAGGGGGTGAAATGGCTGTGTTGGGAGGAAAGCTCCATTATGATCCACATGATTTAGAGGCACTGATTTAGTGTTCACTTACAGCATGGCTGACACAAACAGGAATCAGGTATCACAGCTCTCTTCCTGACCCTCCTCCCTTAACTCTTTCAGTACTCTCTCTCTCTCTCTGCCACTTTTCTCTTTCCTGCTCATACCCTCCCACCGTTTTAATTTCAAAATTTATTACATAAAAATATTTACATCAGTTTTTTAAAGAAAATGTCATTCCGTTGTAGCATAATTTCTATCATAACCAAGAGTTACCTCTAATAATTTTTTTTACAAAATTAGTTTTTTTTTTTTTTTTCAGTGTGAAGCCTATACTTCAAATGGAATATGAGCCATGATGTATGAACATAAATCAAGATGAATATAGAGAATGTTAGCATAATATTTTTATTGAATCATTTCCAATCAAACTGCAATTTTGTCAAATTCTGCAAAAAAAATAAAATAAAATAAAATAAATATTTGTGTATTAAGGATATACTTAAATTCCTAGTTATGAAATTAGCCATAGTAGAGCCAATAGGGTCATCATATACTCCTAGGATTGCATGAGGGTGAATAAATCATGGGATAATTTTCATTTTTGGGTGAACTATCCCTTTAAAATCCAAAATTTAATTTCCACCACAGAATGCTATTAAACACAAAGCATAATGTGAGATGTGGTGAAAATGACAATGGAAATGTTTATGACTTTCATAAAAAACTTCTTATCCACTGTTATAAACCAAACGTGATGTAGGATGCAGGTTCTGCTTTTAAAAAGTGGAAGGCATCATTCTCACTATAAGCAGGCCGAACCTCAAGACATATGTTGTGTGTTATGAATCTCAGAGGGCCGTTAGATGACAGTAGATATGAGTGAGATTTTAACCCTATAAAGCCTTTTGTATCATATTTGATGTGCAAATTCTAAGGCCTCTAAATTATCAACATGATCAAAACTGAAAAACCTGTTGCCCTCTACTGCATGCCTTCTGTTGTCTGATTGATAGTGTTTGCCAAGTAAAAGGCCTTTTAGTATAATTCTAAAAATGTCTACCTTCAGGTTGATACATGTGTCTTTTTGTAGTAATGCGAGAACAACTTATTATATTCTTAGTTATATTTTAAGATGAACTGAAGCAACTTAGCAACTGATTATGCATACATCAATATGTGTCAACCCAGCTAACAAAAATATGTTTTAAGAACGTTTTGTTAACGTTTCCATTGAAGGGGACCTATAATGCCCCTTTTACAAGATAATATTAGTCTTCTATTACAAGATGTAATATAAGTCTCTGGTGTCCCCAGAGTGTGTCTGTGAAGTTTCAGCTCAAAATACCCCACAGATCATTTATTATAGCTTGTCAAATTTGTCCCTATTTGGGTGTGAGCAAAAACACACCGTGTCCCTTTAAATGCAAATGAGCTGCTGCTCCAGGCCCCCTTTCCAGAAGAGGGCGGAGCTTTAACAGCTCACGCTTCAGCTGCTCAACAACAACAAAGCTGGAGAATCTCACGCAGCCAAAATGACGATTGTTCAGCCTTACATTGTTCAAACCGGAGTCGGACACTGATGGAGAGACTCAGGAAGAAGTTACAACTTTTAAAATGAAACTGGATGTTTCTGAATGTTTAGTGTATAAATTTATGTAGTTGCTGTGAAGTTGATTCAACTCATCGACTAGCATGTGCCATCATGTTAATCTTTTGTGCAAATCCAGCGTTGAATTAACCCTCGTTTTTGAAGCAGTCCGGCGTAAAATGACAGCATGGCAACAACACTCAACTCTAGCACGTTTTTGTGCTAACATTTTGAGAACATTATTAAAGACCAGCAAACGGACTAAAGTTCTATTAATGTTACTGAGAGAATATTTGCTCATAACATTGAGCCAAAGTTCTGAGAACATTCCCTGTTTGCTGGGAATACACTGTTGGAGATTATTAGTAGTCAAATAACTAAAAGTAAAAGTCTGAAAAGTATGTTTTTAAAGTGAAGTTTATTTTCTAAAACTCATCAGGGCCAAGAGCTTCCATAGTTTTAATGTTGGGTTAACTTTAATACCCACTTTTTACTCTGGATTAGCAACACCACCCCCACTAATCAAGTCAACCATTATTGACACACTAAGGTCTGCAAGTATCCAGAAAGCTTCCCAAGTGTCAGCAAAATAGTCATTCCAACTAATATTTAAACAAGTCATCTAACCACAAAGTGTCAATGTGCTTGTAGAAACCAAAGTTGGGAAAGTTTATTAAAATCATCCCATGTCTGGCTCCTCAGAGGGAATAGTGTGATGTCAACACTTTTTTATGAAGGCAACCTCCGTCAGAGGCGATGAAAAGACTGTACTACAGTTTGGGAACAGGCAACTGATTGAAGGTTTAGCTAGTTAGCATGGCCAGACTGCTGACACGCAGCATCTTTCTCCAGTCACAGGCGTGCAGTATGGTTTCATTACATCCTCCTGAGACCCGGAAAAAAAACGTTTTTTGAATTTATATTTTTCCACATCATTACATTGTTAAGAGCATAAGAAACAAATGAAAAAAAAAAAAAAAAAAAACATTTTTGAAAAATTATATTTTATTCATATGTTATGCTATGTCCTCTGTAGTGGACACCAGGACTAAGTTGTTTAAAAAATAAAATGACAATAAATGACATGTATAGGCAAAAACAATGGGATTTTTTTTTTTTTTTATCACCAATCAATTTTTAGGCTTCAGGATTTTTTTTAACCAAACTTTGTATAAAGATTATTCTCTACTATGTTATGAAATATAGAACAGAATGAATCGATATACCATTTTACTTTATGCAATATGTGGGAAAAATGGCCAGGTTTTCCCATTCAATACAATGCATCTGTACACTGTGTCTAATTTGCATATTAATGTGTTCTTGGAGCAACATGTAATGAAAAAAGAAGTGTAATAATGAGAGTAATAATTGACAAGATTTTCATAATAACATCTAATAATTAATAGGAATATTGATATATAATTTCTTTCCCTATGAACTTGTTGTGTCTCCTAAAATGCCTGATAAACATGATTTATGTCCTGGTGTCCTCTACAGAGGTCATGTATGAAATCAACGCCCTGTTTCGTAACAGAAAGTCATATTTTGATTAGAAACCCCATAACATGAGATGTTGATTTATAACAAACAATTTGAAAATTAATCCAATTTAAATGATAATTACAAAATATTATCATATTTCCATAAGAGTGCTAATTTTCATTGTCATCCTCCTGGGACCCAGGGATAGACTTTTGTCCTCTGTAGTGGACATTATATTTTAGTGATTTTCTCTGACATTATACATGTCACAGTTTTAAGTCTTGATGTCCTGTAAAGAGCACATTCAGGGCTTTGCAGAGATACCACATTTTTAGAGGTTTCACCATGACAACTTCTTGGTCTTTAAAAATGACTGACATTAATTTAGTGATCAAATTTAGCACTCTTATGGAAATATGATAATATTTTGTAATTATCATTTAAATTGGATTATTTTAAGATTATTTTAAATTGTTTGTTATAAATCAACATCTCAGGAAAATATTACAGGGTTTCTAATCAAAATATGACTTTCTGTTACAAAACAGGGCATTGATTTCATACATGACCTCTGTAGAGGACAACTGGACTTAAATCATGATTATCAGGCATTTTGGGAGACACAACAAGTGAATAGCGAAAAAATTATATATCAATATTCCTATTAATTATTAGAAATTATTATGAAAATGTTGCCAATTTTTACTCCCATTATTACACTTCTTTTTTCATTACATGTTGCTCCAAGAACACATTAATATGCTAATTAGATACAATGTATAGATGCATTGTATTGAATGGGAAAATCCATATATGGCCATTTTATATGCATAAAGTAAAATGGTATATCGATCATAACATAGTTGAGAATCATCTTTATACAAAGTTTGGTTAAAAAAATCCTGAAGCCTAAAAACTGATTGGTGATTTAAAAAAAAATCCCATTGTTTTTGCCTATACATGTCATTTATTGTTATTTTATTTTTTAAACAACTTAGTCCTGGTGTCCACTACAGAGGACATAGCATAAAATATTAATAAAATATAATTTTTCAAAAATGTTATTTTTCCATTTCTTATGCTCTAAACAATGTAATGATGTGAAACAAAATATTAAATTCAAAAACGTTTTTTTCTGGGTCTCAAGAGGATATTATAGTAGATGTTTTGCAAGTGATACACTATATAGGAGGCAAAAATGACCTGTTTTTCCCTTTCTGCTGCTCTTCATGTCAAAGCTCAATCTACTAAAGGGTTTAGGACTGTGAGCATTCTTGAGGTGCCATCAGCCAATCAACATGATGTCAGAGCAATCACATGGCATTTATAGTTCGGTTGATTGGTTCAGAAACAAAATTTCCGTGTCCATGACCATGAGCAAAGATGGAAGATTTCAAATTGTGTACTTCCAGGGGGTCTTGTGAATGTGAGGTGTCTGGGCTGCTCATTGTCCCTAAAGACTATGTTTATATACTGTAATAAGATCGATTGACATACATGACCAACCCTTTTGAGCCGATAGTTCTAGGCTTTGTGTGTGTTTTTCTGACAGACTCAGTGAAAACAGTCGGCTTTGCAGTGCAGAAAGACCAAAGCAGATCCACATGCCAAAAACACTGTCCTGTAGCTGTTGGTTATTTACTGTACAGCACGAATACCAACTGTTGCCATCTTTGTTTTCTGTCACACACACAAATTCAAGCTTCCCACGTCACATTTCATTTACAATATAATAAATCCCATGTCATATAAATGCAAACATATGAAATCAGTGCAGAGATGAAAGGACAAAAGGGTACATTGATTAAAATGGATGGGAATCTCACGGGCAATAAAAACAGGCGTTGTCACACTGAAATGCCTGAAGTGATATGTGAATTATGAAGCATGCATGGGTCAACAGATGTTTTGATGATGTAATCCATTACAAACTACTTCACGTAGGGGTGGAATCAGCAGAGTGATCAGACAGCAGTTTGTCATTCTCCAGCGCAATGATGCATCAGCACTGCGCAGTTTGTTTTGCAGGATTTACTTTATTACAGTATACAGACAGACACTGCAAAATATATCAGCTTGTGTAGAGTCCTGGAGGTACAATGTGTTCAAACATATTCGCAATCCTTACAAAATCGCATGCAATATCTGTTCTTGTATATGATTACTGGTAAATGGCACGGGAGGATAATCTATATCTCATTAGTGTGGCTTGCTAGTAGCCTATCCGAGATATCCGAGATATAAACTCACAATTGTGAGAAATAAAGTCAGAATTGCGAGTTATAAACACACAATTGCGAGTTATAAATTTGCAATTGAGAGAAATAAACTTTTTCTCACAATTGCAAGTTTATATCTTGCAATTCTGACTTATTTTCTTTTATAAAGTCCAATTCTGAGGAAAAAAGACTCACATTGCGAGATATAAACTCAATTCTGAGAAAAAAGTCAGAATTGCAGTTTATAACTTGCAATTCTGACTTTATAACTCGCAATTGTGTTATAAAGTCAGAATTGCGAGATATAAACTTGCAATTCTGAGAAAAAAGTGAGAATTGTGACTTTATATCACACAATTCTGACTTTATAATGCAATTGCAAGTTTATATCACACAATTCTGACTTTAAAAATTGAATTGCGAGATGTAAACTAGCAATTGCGAGAAAAAAGTCAACTTTTTTATTTTTTATTCAGTGGCAGAAACAAGCTTTCATAAGTATCTGTGTCGATGCAATTTCCCAGCTAACAAAAATATATTCTAAAAACATTTTGCTAATGTTCCCATTAGGTTATGAAAATGTTATTTCTGAACGTTCCCTGAACGTTTGAAACGTCCATTTTTTAAATGTTTTAAAAAATATTTTTGTTGTTGTTGTTACAAACATTGTTAACATTCCATTTTATCATTTAGCAAACATTATGGGAATGTTACTTTTGAATTTTCTCTAAACATTCTTAAACAAGCAGTAACATTTAAAAAGCCTTAGACTAACGTCCAACTAAAATGTTACAGAAACAAAACGTTCCATGAACGATATATAAATAATGTTTTTGTGCTAATTTATGCTAACTTTGAGAGAACCTTACCAGAACGTTAGCCAAAGTTCTGAGAACGTTCCCTGTTTGCTGGGTTTAGTCATTTGCCACATGGGTTGTCTTATAATGGTTCATGATTGTGCAACAGAGCAACTACTTTTATGCAATATCAGAACTTTTGTACCATATCAACACATATTTCACACGCAGAAGCGCACATGACAGACTGAATGTTCTGCACACAAATAATGACCTCCCACTGAAAGAGTCTAATATAAACCAGTAGTGATGGAGGTTGCTGAGCCAAAAAAGTGATAGGTCTTCAAAAATGTGGAAGGCATCACGCTCACTATAAGCAAGCCGAACCCCAAGGCACATGTTGTGTGTTATGAATCTCAAAGGGCCATTAGATGACAGTAGATATTAGTGAGGTTTTAAAGACCAGCAAGAGCTTCATGTCACGTTTTGATAATTATTATCTATGTGTCACACTTAACTGAAATAATCTGTTTGCTGTTTAAGAAGGGAGTTCACTGGGTGATACAAATGATAACAGTCATAACTATTGAGGCCAGTTCCCACAGATCAAACCTGGACAAAATACAGAGAGCGATAATTACCATTATTACACAGATGTCTGGAATACTTGATTCTGATTGTTCAATCACAACATTCTGCTGTCTTGTATTGTACAGTCAACTGGTCATTATCACAAAATAAGGTTTTTTTTTCTCAACTTTGTATATTTTGTATAAATGGAAGTTGCAATTGTCTTCTTGCCTGTTGTGAAGTACACAGAGGAGCCAAAACATTATGACCACCTGCCTAATATGCTGTTGGTCCACTGCGTGCTGTCAAAACAGCACCGACCCGCCGAGGTATGGGCTCTACAAGACCCCTAAAGGAGTATCTGGAACCAAGATGTTAGCAGCAGATCCTTCAAGTCCTGCGTTTGTGTAAAAAAAAAAAATCCATATTTAACAAGTTATTAAGTACAATATCTTGTTTCTGCTCAAGCCGCCTTCCGTATTCAACGTATGCAGAAAGTGTAAAACTCTTGCAGTTCACAAAGCTTATGCTACATCTTACGCCTTCCTTATTCAACTTACGGAAAAAGTCTAACTGACATGACGCCAGTTTACACTTGCTTCGCAGCTTCAATACGGACGGCAGTCTGGGGGAAGCTACATATTTGACTTTATAACTTGTTTAAATATGGATATTTTCAGAAGGCTTTCATTAACCCTCCAGAGCCGTGTGGAGCACAGTTTTATGATGGATGGATGTGGATGGAGACACTTTCTTCAGCTCATACTCATTGATCCCTATCACTGCCATTATAAAGCTCGGATGCGTCAGGATATTTATTAATATTTCTGCAATTATGTTCATCAGAACGAAGAAAGTCATATACACCTAGGATGGCTTGAGGGTGAGTAAAGCTTGGGCTAATTTTCATTTCAAAGTGAACTATTCGTTTAAAGTTTAGCATGTGCAGGATGATGATGCATCAGCCAGTGTGTTATTATAGGAAATGTATAGAAACTTTTGCTAATTTAGTTTTTATAGCACAAAATGTCAAATATTAAAAGAGGGGTAAGATGGCCCCTACTGGGATAAGCTGTCCCTCTACCTGGGGTAAGAAGCCCCCCCTGGATAAACTTTTGCAGAATGTATAAATTACTTTTGATATAATTCTTATTAATATGTATATATTCATTATTATTTAAAGTGTCATTAATGCAAAATTTAGTTGGCAATTTAGCTGATAATAATTGATTAACCAATGACAAAGAAAGCAGAATCTCAGTAAAAGAGATTAATCTGAAAGGTAAAATTATTCTATTACTTACAGTATCTCACAGAAGTGAGTACACCCCTCACATTTTTGTAAATATTTTATTATATCTTTTCATGTGATAACACTGAAGAAATGACACTTTGCTACAATGTAAAGTAGTGAGTGTACAGCTTGTATAACAGTGTAAATTTGCTGTCCCCTCAAAATAACTCAACACACAGCCATTAATGTCTAAACCACTGGCCACAAAAGTGAGTACACCCCTAAGTGAAAATGTCCAAATTGGGCCCAATTAGCCATTTTCTCTCCCCGGTGTCATGTGACTCGTTAGTGTTACAAGGTGTCAGGTGTGGATGGGGAGCAGGTGTGTTAAATTTGGTGTTATCGCTCTCACTCACTCATACTGGTCACTGGAAGTTCAACATGGCACCTCATGGCAAAGAACTCTCTGAGGATCTGAAAAAAAGAATTGTTGCTCTACATAAAGATGGCGTAGGCTATAAGAAGATTGCCAAGACCCTGAAACTGAGCTGCAGCACGGTGGCCAAGACCATACAGCGGTTTAACAGGACAAGTTCCACTCAGAACAGGCCTCGCCATGGTCGACCAAAGAAGTTGAGTGCACGTGCTCAGCGTCATATCCAGAGGTTGTGTTTGGGTAACAGACGTATGAGTGCTGCATGGCTGTCATCCCAGAAGGAAGCCTCTTCTAAAAATGATGCACAAGAAAGCCCGCAAACAGTTTGCTGAAGACAAGCAGACTAAGGACATGGATTACTGGAACCATGTCCTGTGGTCTGATGAGACCAAGATAAACTTATTTGGTTCAGATTGTGTCAAGCGTGTGTGGTGGCAACCAGGTGAGGAGTACAAAGACCAGTGTGTCTTGCCTACAGTCAAGCATGGTGGTGGGAGCGTCATGGTCTGGGGCTGCATGAGTGCTGCCGGCACTGGGGAGCATTGAGGGAACCATGAATGAGCAGAGCATGATCCCCTCCCTTCAGAGACTGGGCCGCATGGCAGTATTCCAACATGATAACGACCCCAAACACACCTCCAAGATGACCACTGCCTTGCTAAAGAATCTGAGGGTAAAGGTGATGGACTGGCCAAGCATGTCTCCAGACCTAAACCCTATTGAGCATCTGTGGGGCATCCTCAAACGGAAGGTGGAGGAGCGCAAGGTCTCTAACATCCACCAGCTCCGTGACGTCGTCATGGAGGAGTGGAAGAGGACTCCAGTGGCAACCTGTGAAGCTCTGGTGAACTCCATGCCCAAGATGGTTAAGGCAGTGCTAGAAAATAATGGTGGCCACACAAAATATTGACATTTTGGGCCCAATTTGGACATTTTCACTTAGGGGTGTACTCACTTTTGTGGCCAGCGGTTTAGACATTAATGGCTGTGTGTTGAGTTATTTTGAGGGGACAGCAAATTTACACTGTTATACAAGCTGTACACTCACTACTTTACATTGTAGCAAAGTGTCATTTCTTCATTGTTGTCACATGAAAAGATATAATAAAATATTTACAAAAATGTGAGGGGTGTACTCACTTCTGTGAGATACTGTATGTACAGGCATATAAATATACTTAATTGCCCATATTTTAAATGAAGATATGTCATAAAAGAAACACTATGAATGCAAATTTAACGATTTCACTAGCTAACCTATAGGTTTTAATGGAAGCAAAGATGTCTGAAATGTACATCTAATTCATGAAAATATTAAACAGAAATTCAATATAGTATAATGTCATAGATCACTATTTTATAGAGACACAAATTGGATCAGTTAACCTCAAAACTGTTTCAGCTGACTAAATCTTACAAATGTTGATATTCAGATGAATTGCTGAAATTAAAAACAGTGTAGCCATTCATTTTATTTTCATTATTTTTCATTAAAATTTTGTGTCATCTATGGTCAGGAGAAAAAATAAAGGTGGGAGGAGGCCCCAGGGGGCATCTTACCCCAACCTACCCTACTAACTAATTTGTTAATCCGAGTTTTTTGTTAGTTAATAGTAGTTACTAGAATGTTAATATTGTGTAACTCATTTGTTCCTGTGTAATTATTCATTAATGATGGAACTATTCTAAAGTGTTACCGCAAAAGACACAAGCTAGCAGTGTTTTACTTGTCATATCTGGGAGTAGCTTGACGTGTATATATGGCTAATCATTTGATGTGTTGTGTGTAGAGTTACTATACAAAAACAAATTTTAAAAGAGTTCAAATAGTGTTTGCTTTTGCAAGAGATATGTGATGATTTGCATGTTGTGTGCGTGTTTCTGTCGTGTCGTGTTCTAGATACCTAACATATGTAGCTACGGTGTAACATGTTTTTCTTTATTTTGCGAGATGACATAAATTGGTATGAATAAATATGAGTGTCTAGGAAAAGGCCAGCCTTTTAACTTTAAGCTTTACAATAAGCTCCTAACTGTGTGTTTTTAACAGTGTCTCTGTCAACTAATGATGACTAAACAGCATATTGTTCTTTAAATCCATTTGTTTACTAAAGAAGAACTATTATGACAGAGAAAACACCACTGGAGGTGACCACAGAGACTTCTATCGCCATCAAGCGGTGATACGTAGCAGCTACTGTTTATTCAGCTTAGCTTGTTGCTATAGAAACATCAGATACAAAGTGTAGCAACACCTGATTCAAGATCGCGCTAACAGAAAGTTTCAGAGTGCCAGCCAATGTGTTTATGTTACAAATATTTTTTTTATGAAACGTCTAGAGACGTAATTATTAATGGAAATTTTTTAGTAATAATATAAGTGAATTTTTGAACGAAATCGATTTAATAATGTTCCGGAAAACAATGTGGAGGAAAGCAGTGAGTGAAGCGGTCAGCTCACATCAACATCGAGCGCTGAATACCACCATTTTCATCCTCAAAGAGTTTGGACCGATTGGATTTCTCCTGAAAGAGGATGGGGATAGCAAAAATTATAAAGTAAGTTTGCATTGATTTTTGTTGTTGTTGTTGTTTGATACATTTTTAATGTATTTTGTGCAATTTATTAATGCTATTTCGCATATAAGGTGTGTTTGGGAGATCCACACACGTGTACCTGCCCTACCTTCCAGAAAGAGAAGGATCTTTGCACGCACATCTGCTGGTAATGCTTTGGGTTGAACTTTAGATCAGTGTTTCTTCAACAATGGGCACTTTTACCCTGTGGACATTTAGAAAACTCTTAAAACTTAGTTTGTTTACTAAGAAATTCCAACATATATAAAGAAAAATTGACATTTTTCTTAAAGGATTGGTTCACTTTCATATGAAAATTACCCCAATCTTTACTCACCCTAGGTGTATATGACTTTCTTCTTTCTGATGAACATAATCGAAGATATATTAATAAATATCCTGACGCATCCGAGCTTTATAATGGCAGTGAATGGCTGCCTTTCATATTCAAGTTACGAAGAAAGTGTAAACTGGCGTCACGTCAGTGAATAGGGAAGGCGTAGGACGTAGCGTAAGCATTTTGAACTGCGAGAGTTTTACACTTTCTTCGTAAGTTGAATACGGAAGGCGGTCTGGCGGAAGCTAGATATTTTACTTCATAACTTGTTAAATATGTATATATATTTTTTACACAAACGCATCGCTTCGCTTCAGAAGGACTTTATCAAAGACTATAGAATAGCACAAGACATGTCACTCGTATTGTTTTGAATGGGAGAAAGTGTAACGCGCAATATGGCGGAATAAGTCCCGCCTTCAAAATAAGAGCCAATCACCGACTGGTAAAGTCATCGCGTCACTGCAGCGGACGTTAGAAGCTCCAGTTTCTATAAAAACAGTCAGACGCGCGCCTCCGAAATGAGGCACAAGAGACGCGCATTTAGGTCTGCGCATGCGCATTAGCTTGATCCAGGCTAAAAAATACAGTTTTTTTGTCATGATTCGAGCATTTGGAAAAAAATTTATGAGACAGTTGTTGTCAGATTTCATTGGTGATTTCAAATATGAAATTTAATCGAAAGCTTGGCAAACAGCTTTGGAGAATTTGATGTTTCCCCATTCAAAAAGATATGAGTTGCACTTGGAGGCCCGAGAATCGTTTCAAAGATGGCCGCCGAGTGAAATGACTTGTCTTAAAGGGACTTTGACTTTATTAACCCCCCGGATCCGCGTGGAGTACGTTTATAATGGATAGATGCAGTTTCTTCAGCTCATACTCGTGACTGCCATTATAAAGCTCGGATGCGTCAGGATATTTATTAATATTTCTCCGATTGTGTTAATCAGAAAGAAGAAAGTCATATACACCTAGGATGGCTTGAGGGTGAGTAAAGCTTGGACTAATTTTCATTTCAATTTCAAGTCATGAACATTTCCACTACAGTGACAATGTCATTTCCACCACAACTGAAATGATAGTTGCATTGTGCTGGAAACAACAACTCCGTTTTGCTAAAGCTAATAATTAGCTTTTATGTAACTTAAGTACATACAATTCCTAATATTTTCACTCTTTATGTATAATTCTGGACACAATAAAAAAAGAAATTCTGTTTAAAAGTAAAAAATATTCTAATCATACATCACGTCTCATATTTTATATTCATCATGCTTTTCACTGGCACTGTCGACTCCTTTTTTTTTAGAACTTTAAAAAAAATGTAAATGATTTTCACACAATACATATTGAATGTTTTAAAATGATGGAATTCGAAATAAAAGTCAAGGTACAACAACAAAATCTATGCATGAAAGCCATTTAAAAAGTAGCAGAAATCTCTATAGGCATGGTATAACATTTCCAAGTTTTAATGTGACCTTCATATAAAATAAAATTTGTTAGTTTTTAATAAAAATCAGCCCCGGGACAGAAAAATGCTCATAGTTGAAGAAACACATACACAGTTTGCATGTTGAGACATAATCTTACCTTACATCAACATTTCATTTTAGGATTTTAATGCGTAAATTCCGACTGCCAAGAGATCACGAATGTAAGTAGACAATTTTTCCCCCATAAAAATGTCATCAATCAATACAATCTTTTCCACTAAGATCCTGCAAACAGTTGCACATAAAGGCACTTATACCTGTACATTAATGTTTGAGCTACAACTGTCTGTCTGGTCACTTGTTCTGTTTCAGACTGTTTTCAGTACGGTCTTGCGGAGAGACAGATCCTAGATTTGTTGCAAGGGCTTCATGTGACCAAAACTACACCTCCTAATGATAGGGGGAGCTCAGAAATCCCTTCATGTCCTGAGCCTAGTGAGGAAGACGGAGGAATCAGACAGAAAGATGTAGAGAAAGATGACATATGTCCAATCTGTCAAGAAGAACTTTTGATGAAAAAACTGCCTATAACTTATTGCAAGTAAGAGAACTTGTTTGTTTGTTTCCCCCAAGGCTTATTCAGGAAATTAAATGGATACTTTCTAAATGTATGTCTGAATTTTATTGTAAATACTGTATTAACCATGAAGTGAATATATGAAACATTTGAAATAAATTTTTAACATAGAAATGTATTAATAATGTATTTTCTCCATCTTTAAAGCAAGTGCATCACAAGTGTCCATTTAAACCCAAAAAGCTAGTAGTGATCCTCACTGACATGCAGTTTCTGTGTTGCGGTTTGTGACTGGTTGCACTGTAATTATGCGTCATTGTTAAGGTTCAGCTGTGGAAACAACATCCACATTTCCTGTATGAAGGTATGGGCTGATCACCAAACAAAGAGAGACCCAAGTGCCCCGCTTAAGTGTCCACTCTGTAGGGAGGACTTCGGCACTTTTAAGCAGCTAATTGAACAGGTACATCATTACAAGACCCAGTCGCTTAAATAAATCATTACTATCTATTGTTTAAAGGGTTAGTTCACCCAAAAAATGAAAATTCTGTCATTAATTACTCACCCTCATGTCGTTCCACACCCGTAAGACTTTTGTTCATCTTCGAAACACAAATGAAGATATTTTAATGAATCTGAGAGCTTTCTGTCCCTCCATTGACAGCTACAAGACTACCACTTTGGCGCTTCAAAAAGTTCATCGTAGATAGTAAAACTAATCCATATGAATTGAGCGGTTTAGTCCAAATTTGATGAAGAGACTTGAACGCTTTATATGATATGAACAGATTGAATTTAGGCTTTTATTCACATATTTTAGTTTTACGATCTCTTTATGAACTTTTTTGAAGCAACAGAGTTTGTTAGACTGTCTATGGAGGGACAGAAATCTCTCAGATTTCATTTAAAATATTTTCATTTGTGTTCCGAAGATGAACAAAAGTCTTACGGGTTTGGAATGACATGAGGGCAAGTAATTGATGCTAATTTTTTTCATTTTTGGGTGAACTATCCCTTTAAACTTAAATCATCTTGGGTTTAACTTTATTATTTTTGACAGGTGAAAAATGCAGGTGAACTGTTAACCTACTACGAGAGGGACTGTCTGGACAAACATCTGGGTGTTGCGTGTAACATCTGCAGGGCCTGTCCAATCATCGGCAAATGTTTCAAGTAGGCAACCATTACATAGCACTGAGAAATCAGTGCAAATATACAATACTGTTCAAAAATTTGGGGTTGGTAAGATTTTTTAATATTTTTGAAAGAAGTCTCACCAAGGCTGCATTTATTTAATCAAAAATACAATTAAAACAGTATTAATGTTAAATATTATTACCATTTAAATTAACTGTTTTTTGTCTTAATATATTTTGTTACAATGTAATTTATTCCTTTGATGGCAAAGCTGAATTTTCAGCATCATTACTTTAGTCTTCAGTGTCACATGATCCTATTTATTATTATTTTATTATGATCAAAATAGTTGTGATGATTAATATTCTTGTGCAAACCGTGATACATTTTTATATTCTTTATTCTTTGATAAATAGAATGTTCTTCAAAAGAATAGAATTTATTTGAAATAGAATTTTGTATTTCTATCAAATTTGCATCAATGTAAAAGTCGTTGATGTGACTTTTGATCAGTTTAATGCATCCTTGATTAATAAAAGTATTGATATTTATGGTACTTTTTAAAGTATTTATTTTTTTTTTTAAAAACTTTTTAACTCAAATGTATTTATCCCGATTCTGACTAATGCTAGATTCTGTCACATGCAGTGTCTTACGTCTGATGTTCACAGGTGCACAGAGTGCAGTTATTTCCACCTGTGTGAGGATTGCTTTAAGAGAAGAGTCCATCCAAAACATCGCTTCATAGTTCGAATGGTGAGTTTTTGTGCAAGGTTTTTGTTTCACATGATGATGCCATTCATAACTGCAGAATGTAGTTATTTGTAGCATAAATTAGAAAAAAGTTTACCATATGGCACCTTCAAATAGGTGCATCTCAATCTGCAGTCTAGTTTCCTATGTTTGTGAATCAGTATATCGGGTTAACTTTTCTGTTGTAATTGTGCAGAAAAGAGGTCAGCCATGGCAGACAGCAGGATCTCACGCCTCTGAAGAAACACAGAAAATAGAAAACCACTCAGTGGGTAGTAGGTTCGTCTGCCCATTCATGGCTTTTGTTCAGTTCTTTTATTTTCAATTCCTGACCCAATTTCTATGTATACTCATAGTAGAACACTCTAAGGAATGTTTGGTGAATTTATCCGGACTCATTACTCTATTTTACTTCTACAGCTCTGGTATGACATGTGATATAGTCCCGAACTATGTAATAAAGAGTTTGCCAACGATGAGGGTTCGGAAAGAGTCCAGATTGCTGTATCCAGGTGTTCAATGTAGAATCTGCCTCTCAAGATTTCAACTGGGTCAGCATGTCAGAACCCTTCCCTGCAAACACAAGGTAACGCATTATCAAGTTCAGCTCACTCAATGTAGGTTGAATGCTGACAAGTCATCATTTACTTAACTTCATGTCTTTCCAAACCCACATGACTTTTTTATATACATACCTGCAAACTAGTCACTTTTCGACGAAATTTGACATTTTGAATCAAAATATGTCATTTATGTGAATCGTGTAGAATTGTGTAGACTGGGGGGGACTGGAGTGAGACCATAGACATCTCTCCTGGTGTCTCGATCTTTCTTGGCGCTCTGTGGCGTGACAGATCACTGTAGCGCTTTAGTTCAAGCAGAGCGCACATGAACCTACCATCTCTTCTGCTTTACTAGTTAGGACATGAAATAAACATGAATGAACATCCAAAGGTATGTTGAAAGATACAGTACTGAAATTCGTATCATATCACATGTAATCGATCAATCAGTGTTTCAACCGCTGAAAGGCGTCAATAAAACAGCTTGTAAAAATGTCACATTTGCCGTCACATTTACCGCAGAAAAGGCGTTCAATGACCAAAAACTCATTAGTCAGCTACAAAAATGAACTTAGAGTAGAGCATTTTGCTAAATATATGCACTATAGGCTATTGCATATTCATTGTATTTGTACTTAACATGTGCTTCAGTATTGAATGTATAAATCTGTTTTATGTCAGCCACTATTTAAATGTTTGGCCTATATGAAAAACGAGTAGAAACATAATTATGTCATTAAAAATGTATTATAACGTTATTATAAAAACTTCCTTATGTGTTTAGATGTAAGTAGCTTACAAATCAATTAATTTTAACCTTTAATATTATAACAATGTACCAACTGTCGTTCCCTGTATAGTTTACAGCATTAGTTGAGAGATTTTTTTCTTTGAGGAAATTTGCCACGTACTGTTCCTGATAGGCCCCAAATTAATCAATTTTGAATCGAAGGTTCAAAATCGCAAGATTCTGAATCAAATTAAAATCTAATTTGTGTCAATGCCCAGCCCTAGTGTCAATAAATGTTTGTTTTTCTTTTTCTTTTTTTACTTGAAGCAAATGTTTTTTTTTCCCATTTATTTTCTTGTCAGACTGCAAGAATGTTCGTTTACATGTTAAAGTAAAAAAATTTCTCCTGGGTGAGGATGCCCCCACATCCCCCTACAACAATTTACTTCGTAAATATGTCACCCTTTTCACCTCTTGAGTTTGCAGGTATGTATATATAAGACAAGCTATTAGCTAAATAATCTTACATAGTGCAAGAAAATTATTATCTATTTTTCTCTTTTTCTTGAACCTGAACCAGTTTCATACTGGCTGTATTGATCCAGTGCTCCGCAAGTCTAACTGCTGCCCACTGGACTGGCATGTCATCTACAATCCTCTGACATGGAATCCTCGAAGTAGCAGAGCAGAAAGATCTCTGGCTCCATCTAGTGATGTTCAGAGCAAGCGTACCGATGAACAGATCTCTGAGTTCTTTCTACCAGGTATTGGTTTGCAGGTAAAGAAAGGTAGTGCTCCGTCTCTGTTGAGAACAGTGACATCTGAACCATCTGTGTCAGGGTATTCCAGTCCTTCCTCTGTGGATTTACTCACTCAGGGCTTCGGGGGCCTCTGCATCAATAGTTCCCACGTAGAACCATATACCAGAATGAAACACAATCATACAAAAGAACAGAGGTCTCTTCATAGGAGCTTATCATTGGGCCAGGCCATACCTGCACCGGCTGAGAGCAGAGTATCCTTTCCAAATAGTCCCTCAACAGTCAGTCTAACTTTGAATGTCCAGTCAGCATTGGCCAGAACACAGAATGACCAGCAAAGACTCATTGTGGGCATTAATGGGCCACCCAGCATGACACCAGCTTACGGCAGGATCAGACCACTGAGGAATGGTCACTTAAGACAGAGGCCAAGGCCAGGCAGGCTGGATATGAAGGATCTTCATCTCTAGATGACAAACAGTCATGTCAAAGCTATACTTATGAGAAAACAAGAGCAAAGTGAATTGGTATGCAATCAAAAAATAATGGTAGCATGTTGCTCCATGGGTGTTTGGAATACCTCTACTGGGTATCATATGAAGCAAGAAATCCAAAGCGTTAACGTGTAATATTAAAAAGCTTTTATTAAACTACGGCTATAATATTAAAAACCAGAGACGCACCCCGAGGAAGGCTCAGGTGTCAGTTTTTAATGTTATAGCCCTGTTTTAATATGGGATTTTTAATATTATACTCCACATGAGTGCCTTAAACTTCTTGTTTAATAAAATCAAGAATGTTTTGATTAAGTCTGTTAGCATTTCTCGTATTTAGCTGAGCAGTCGCTGAATTACAGAATCCTTCAACTCAAAATAAACAATGCTTGACCGTTTTTGACATTTATATTTGTATAAGAGACAATCATTTTATTATTGCCTCTTATATTTATTTATTATTTGAATGTTTATTTATATTATAAAGCTAAAATAAAAATGTATTATCATCAGATCTAGGTACATTAAACTCATGAGAATTTTTGGTCAAGGACCTTTATTAAATGTGCACAAAAAGGCAGATTACAAGTTGTACTGAAAAGCATCCAGGAATGGCTCATGAGCCATTAAAACCAGTGTGTTGAAAAATCATTAAAACATATTACAGTTATTGAAATAATAAATGCTACAATACAACATAAATCACAATGCAATATTCTCTCCTCGGTCATACTTCATTTAAAATGTCATACTCAGTTTCCCTTCTTTCTGCCTGACAACAAGCTAGTGTTTTATTGTAACTGTCAATGAGAAATAAACAGTTGCAATTAATTGTCTAAAATAATAAAGCTACAAAAGCTCCAACACATTCAATACATGAGTTGATAATCATTTGTTGTCAATTTGTGAAGAAATATTTCATACACAAAACACATTAGCACAAGAAACATCTTAATATGCTAGGTTCATGACCTGTACAGCTGTGCTTCCAGCATTGGCCTCGGTAAGGTAAGCCGTAACCTGAGACATATCTTCGATGTTTTTGGGTACTACATTCTTACACATGAAAACATTGAATGGAAAAAGCATCACAATGGACAGCATGCAAATGTGACTAGCAATAATACATTAAATAAGTACAGTGCATCAAAACAGCATACGACCTTAGAGGCCTCAGTCGCTCCCTCAAAAAACTCTTTGCAACACACTGGTGCACTTTCTGAATCGTAGAATATATATAGTGCTTAGCTTAATAGCTTGTGATAACAGTGCTCCGTTTTTCCACAATTTATTTTATAACTGTTTATGACACTGTGTGGCAGTTCCTTGCGTTACATTTGTAGAACTGAATTGAAGAACAAAAATTGATTCCAAGCAAGCCAAGAGAGCCAAACTGATCACATTTAAACAGTTTTGCAGACTCACTATAAGAGCATTGTGGGTACAAGCATTGTGCACACAGGGCAACAAATGTTTAAAAATACATAGATATATATATTATATACATACTTTTACAATGTACTTTTGAAGGTAAACAAATAAGTTCTTTCAAAGAAGTTTGTAAAAACATTGTACAGTGTGGTTGTGAAATTGTGTACAAACGAACTGCTGACAAAATGCTGGATACAGCACAGCCACAGGAATCGACTTTGAGCTACGGCAGGTAAGACAGGCATTTTTGTTTTATTCATTCTTCCTGATGTTTATATTATAAGGCAATTTGATCAAAACCATTTTCAGACATCAAAAAGCTACAGCTACACACAGGTTATTCAGTTAGTGTTTCGTTTGCGGTCTCTCTTCCCTCATATGTCGATTTGGCTTCTTGTCGGGCTTCTTGTCTCGAACCTTCCGCAGTCTCCGTGGTGGAGGGGTAGATTTGGACTCACTGGACGTGTCCCCTGCATCCCTGTCCTCTGGGATGTTGGGAATGGCTGCACTACTGCCTTCCAGGGTGTTCCTCAGGGACGAGTCCTCAGGACTCCCAATTTCACTGCTGCTCAAGTCCTGCTCCTGATTTCCGCTTATTTTAGCCAAGCTTGCGCTCGAGGGTTCCTCGCTTTTTCTCAGAGGCTGCTGCAGCTCGTTCATGTCCACTCCAGAGTCCAAGCTTGTGTCGTTGCTGCTGCCCGGACGATGTCTTCCCTGAAGCTCAATCACAGAGTGACGAACCTGGGCTGCTGGTTTACCGTCAAGAGACACAAACCAAGCCCGGGGCGGGTGAATGGACGGCTTGCCCTTGGAGAGCTCAAGCAAGGTTTGCTCTGATATTCCCTGGAGTTCCCCCCGAAAAGGCCCCATTCCAGCCGCTTCGTTCAAAGTTCCTGGGACAGATACGGATTCCAGGAGATGACTGTAGCGGCCCCATAGCCCTGGGTTAGCGGCAGCAGCCTGCACTCCTTCCAGAGCCTGCTGCTCATCGCTGTCTTGCTGGGGAACTTTAGGCAACGTCTGAGTGAAACTGTCTTTTAAGTTGCGCTCAGTCTGAGCTCCATGTTCCATGCCATTCCGTGGAAAAGTGGCAGATCTGCTTCCAGAAGGGTCAGCTTGTCCCTGGGAATTAAACAGCTCTGGGGCCTGTACAATAGCCACAGGCTGGTTGTAGATGTGGAACAGCTTGTCCTTGAAAACTAAATTCTCTGCACCACCCTGGCGTGAGCCATTCTGTTCCGATTTTTCCCAAAGCTTTGCCACTTCATCACTATTAATGTAGAGATTAGACACTGGGGCTCTTAGGCTTTCTAATCCCACAGCTCCAATGTTCTCGTACAGATTGCCCACCGGCCTTCCAACATTCTCCACATAAATGTTGTAGTTGGCTTGGTGTCGTGGAGAGTCTGATGCATCATGGCCGATGCCTCTTGCAGCCAGTGAATAGGACCGGTCCCCATTATGAAAGAAAAGTTCTTGAGCCTCATCAGAGCTGGTGGAAGTGGTCTGGTCTTTCTTCAATACGGTGAGCCTGGTGGAATTCCATCGCTTTCTTCCGACCTCATGGTTTAAATCTCTGTAAAATGAGATAGAAAAGGATTGCTACATATTTTGATATTTGCCCTTCAGTAATAATGAGTTGGAAAATGCCTTTAGGTCACTGGAATTGACCGTTCACAAAAACCCGCCCCCTTTAGTTACTGTTGCTACGTCTGACAAGCCATGCCGCTCTCACGCCACAGATGTTCTCAATACCGTTTTGTGGCTCTTTAATGCGTCGTGACAGATTGCTGTAGCACCTCAGTTCAAGCGGCTCTTGAACTGATCATCTCTTCCTACTAGTTAATTTAGAGCAGGGGTGGGCAAACTCGGTCCTTTTTCTCCAACCCTAATCAAACACACCTGAACCAGCTAATCATGGTCTTCAGGATTACACGCAGGTGAGTTTTATCCAGCTAAACTCTGCTGGACAGTGGCCCTCCAGGACCGAGTTTGCCCACCCCTGATTTAGAGCATCAAATAAACATGAATGAACATCAGAAGGAATGTTGTTTCAACTGCAGAAAGTCGTCAGTACACACCATTTTTCAAGTTCAAGTCCACTGATGTTAATCTACTAACTCCCCTGACTGCTTTGTCGGACAAAACGACAGATTCTGTGTTATGATTGGTTAGATCGCCTGTTAATCAAACTCCTGGCGAGGGGTCAGTTAACATGAAAAAAAGTTTAAGATGAAATAAGTCATGCACTGTTGTATTTATAAGAAAATGATACATCGATATTTGCATGGCTTAATAAACTCTTACCTGCAGTGAAATACAATCACAGATAAAAATCCAATGACTATCACAAGAGTTCCTCCCAAGATACCCACAAGAAGGTATGTGTGGTAGGAAATGAAATCCATTGAGCTTGCAAGCCCCATATAACCTAGATTTACACAACAGAAATCTGTTTAGAGGGCTGCATATTAATAGAAGTCTGGAAGATTTAGATTTTAGTGTTAAAGGAATGAAACTGAAATACTTCTTCATTCATAAATAGTAATAGTTTAGGCTGATAAATGAGACTTGAAAATAATTATTTTAAATCCAAATCTTAGTCTTACCTGATGATGGTGGTGGTGCAGCAATCCAGTTACCAAGTTGAGGTGCTACATAAGTCCAGACTAGGCCATTTTTCTCCATCTGAATAGTGCCTATACCTTTATTTACCCAGGTACCTGTGATAACATATGTCATTATGTGCTTCTTTTGGACACAACCCCAGTCCCCCCCCATATTAAGTTTGCAGTTTTTCTTTTAAATGTGTAAGTTAAAAGTTTTTCATTCACCTATTGTCATGTCAAAGGTCCACGCAGGAAGTGAGTCGGAGGGTCGTAGGTGAGTGTAGTAGGGAAGTGGTACTGTTAGCTTAATGGGTCCTTTGACATCAACCTCCTTTCCCTTAGACACTAACTGGGCACTGATCATAGCCAAGGGGCTTAACTTGACATTCCTATAACCTTTAATTGGTAATACAAAGATAACATAGATTAATTTTAGAATCTGCAGAAAATAAATTGGAAATTGTTTTCAGGGTGTGTGGTCTAGAGCAGTGTTTCTCAGCTCCATTCCTCGGGTCCTAGGGTTTTTTCAATTTTTCCCAAAGCTTTGCCACTTCATGGACAATGGGGCTCTGAGGCATTTTAATCCCACAGCTCCAGTGTTCTTGTATAGATTGCACATCAGCCATCCAACATTTTCCACTTAAATGTTGTAGTTTGAGAGTCTGATGCATCATGTCCAATGCCTCTTACAGCCAGTGAATAAGACGTCCCCATTGGTTCAACCAGAATGTTTTAGATGTCTCACTACTTAAAACACCTGATTCAACTCAAGCTTCTAAATGTTGAATAGGGAGACATCTAAAAATATTCTGGTAGTTGCGTCCTGAGGACTGGAATTGAGAAACATTGGACTAGAGGATCAATAATATGTGTAAAAGGTGCTCTTGTTTAAATCTGAGTAACCAAGCATCCTGATATTGCCTAATCAATAATATGTTGTAATCAATAACATTTACAAATCAATACAGTATTGAGTCTAAACAATAATGGAGGTTGTAGACTTCATTGACTTAAACTGCCCTACAATACACTCCTCTCACTTATGGATCATTAACATCTCAATGAAACACACAGGGTCAGCATTCATTCAAAACATCTGGTTAAATTAGCTAGATGCAATAGGTATTTTATCTTTTTTTCCAAATTGATCTTACCTCCTTTACCGTTGATGTTTAGAGTAAAGAAATTTGAGTCTTTTTCTGTAGGCAGGGCTGGAGCTGTCAGATAGGCTGACAACATGGAGATGGTAGTGTTTTCAGACAGTTTGAGGAGACTTTTGGGAAACTGGACACTCGGTTGAAATGACAGATCTGTAATACATGTGAAGATAAATACATAAATAATACAACAGAAGTTGTACACATTAGTTTGTCACAATATCATATGCGGTGATAGTAGTTGGTCTATATGCAGTAAATATATGGAGGTACTAAATTAAATGATGGATTATAACAATTAAAACAGCTCTCAATTTCAAAATAGTGGAATGGATATAAGGATCAAATAATACAGTAAGAAATGTTTTAACTGACATACCAGATGTTTTTCGAGTTATCAGCACAGTATCCTCAAAGAGCCAGATGTTCCCTTGTGTTTGAGGGCGTAGGGACATCGTAATGACAGAAAAAACTAGGGAAAAAACAAACACTCAGACCTCATTTTAGTAGCCAGGTTTTTCCACATTAAAATGACATTAGTTGAATTTCTCCATATGTTTGAAGGTCATTTCTTTAGGGCTTTAGCTGGGTGTTATACAACAAGCCAGGGTGAGGTCACAATGATTCACAGCTTTCTTGCTGCAGCAGCACCATCTTTTTCTCGCTGTTTATTTTTCATCTCTCTGAGGTATTTTGTTGAGCACATCTTGCAAAAATATTAATGGATTAAGATGAAACATATATATATATATATATATAATTATCCATCTTAGAGGTTATGAACTTACTGGGCATCTTGGTGGTTTTCCAAGGCAGCTGGGTGAGCACATAACCCTCCATGCTGGCCACCAGAGTGAGGGTCAAGCCAAGGTGGTATGGGATAGTGACCGTGACCTCTCCATTCTCCAGAGTCTGGTTGGAGTGAATCTGGGATCCATTCAAGAACACACCCACCACAGCTCCTTTCAGGAACCTCTGGCTAGACGCATCTTTAACCAAAATCTTTAGTGTCAGGAGCGACTCTAGAGACAGAGATAAGGTCAGGTTCAGTGGGAATGAATAAAAAAATGTGTATAAAAATGTATATGGCATCGCTTGAATTGTAAATTTAATTATGATAATTATGTAAAAAATCAAGCAAATTTAAAGGAGTTTAAGGTTAACCATATACACCAATGTTTATAAGCTCATTCAGGTAGATGAGAAGTAATTGCTCAATGCATTAAAACCCATTTCAGCCAAAACCGATAAAATTGGTTGGTGACAGTAAAATCTGGTGGCAACTGCCTAGCTTTGAAATAGTAATGATCACTGGACCCAAGGCTCAGTCAGAGTGACTTAAAAATAGATCAAAGTGCCAAATGTCGGATGAGCACACCAAAAGCTGAGACTTTAAAAACCTCTTTAAAATCTCTCAATACTGAAAAAAAAAGAAGTGAATCTCTCGTTCTTTGCATAGTGCCTGTTTAGATGCCCAAAACACAACAATATGACCAGGATGAAATAATGGCAGACACTAAAACTGTTCATCCCATACCAACTATAACAGCTGGTATTCATGTAAATGTTAGTCAAATAAGGCAATGTAGCATCAATAATTTGTTTAATAACAGAATATTATAGGAAATAGCTTTGGATCATATAAGTCTTAACTTCAGTCCCTGATATTTAATAATATTCAATCAAATTTAGAATGGATTCTACACTGTTAAAAAACTATTACAACCATGATCTGGTACTGAACAAAACCTATGACAAGAAATTAAGTACAGTAGCACATGGTAACAATAATGGGGTAAAATAAGGTGTACTAGACCCATCTGCGAATAGTTAAGACACATGGAGGGGCTTTCAAACTGGGGTCTGCAGAAATTTTTGAGGAAAAATATGGAGAAAAAAAAACATGAATTATTAATAATTATTTTGAATTAATAATAATATTTTGGCTTTAGTACAATAAAAATGTATAATATAACCTACAACAATATATATCACATACTATTTTACTCAAATGAGCCTTAAAATATATAGCTGGCTTTATATTTAAGTGAAGGGTCCTTCACAATTTAAGGGTCTTCCCATCAAGAAGTGACATTAAACACTTAATGAATTTTATATAGGCCTACTATCACAAACAGAAATGATTCTGGCACTGAAATAATCTCCCCTTAAATCTTAAGTGCCTCAGTATATTCAGGATAAGCAGTGTTATGTAGCTCAACCATATCAGCTATTCAGCTCTTAAAAATGTGGACATGGCTGTCCTATATAAAGCCTGAAATAGATGTTTTTACTTCGAATGGCCCTTTAGAAGAGCTCCGCAGGCTTACAAATAATAGACACATAATGAATGTTATAGGCCAATGTTATGAGACAGCAAGCACAGCGGTCAACAGCGCTCCCATGTCCTTTGTTGTGATGTACCCCATCATGAAAACATCCCTATTATGTGCACGCGCACCGCATGCGGAGCTGATGCTGTGGATGTTGAAGATGAACCCAGCTGATGCCGTAACCGTTACCTGATGGCGGCACCGTCGCATCCCCCTGTCCCTTGAGCGGGGACGTCTGTGTGTCGCTGGCATTGTCCTCCTCCGAAAGCGAGGCGAGGCCGTGGGAGAGCACCCCACCCTCCGCTCTCCTCACGTACCCATCCTCGCAGAAAATCAGCAGCGCGGCGAGGAGCAGACACCCCGAAAGATCTGACATGGCGTCTCAGACATAACTGCACTCAATGACACGGAGAAGGAGAATGTTGTTGTTTTTCTGTCCTCGGGTGAATGTGTATGTCACGGTCACATCATGCTTCTCGGGTGGACCGATGTATATCTGAGGGAGCTGGTGCTGGAGTCAGACGGGTGCGCGTGTTGCGTCATAGCTCACGCGATGCCATCTGCTGGCTCAGTGTTTTTTTGTCTTTGTTAAATCTTACGCAATGTTCTTTTCATGCATAGGTAAACATTTTACAAAGATATTTTAATTGATTTGCATAAGGTAATTAAAAAATAATACGTTATTAATACATAGTAAAATACATGTTTACCTATTTTAGGCAGTGTTGGGGGTAACGCATTACAAGTAACTTGAGTTACGTAATCAGATTACTTTTTCAAGTAACTAGTAAAGTAACGCATTACTTTTTCACATTTATTGACTGACAGCTCTCCTGTCTCCATGCTGAGAGAAATAAAGTGCAGAGGTGTTGTGTGCGCTGTGAATATGATGGTTATTGTAGTTCTAGACTAAATGTGAACATGCATTTACTCATCTCACTTGTATAAAAAATATTCAGTATTCCTCAAAATGAATAAAAACCTGAAATGCAATCTCAGAATTTTATGCAAACCTGTAATAATTAACCATATTAAATTACACAAATATACTTTATGTATTTAATCTCACTTTATTAACCAATGTCTTTGCTGTTGACCTTCAATGATCTAATTTAACCATACTAATAAGCAAAAATTACTTTAGATTAGATTTAGAAATAAGTAACAACTTCCTTTCCCTGTATCCTATTCTTCAATCCAGGACGGCAACACAGCTGAAAGGTTTGTTTGAGCTGCACCCTCTACTGTACAGGTGTAAATATGCTTTTCTGTCAGCCTGAGGCTTATTCATTTCACTTTTTGGTGTGAAAGTAACATTACTTTTTATAAAAAGTAACTAATGCAATTAATTTTTTTAGGGAGTAATGGAATATTGTAATGCGTTACTTTTAAAAGTAACTTTCCCCAACACTGAGTATAAGTAGTTATATAAAGGTGTATAAATGTTATATATTTATATTTAATACACATGCTATTTGTTTATAATGTATATTGTAAAGTATATTTGTGTATCCTTGTAATTATACTACTTTCCACGTTTTACAACATTAAAGTCATCAAAACTATAAATACCAAATATGAAAGTTAATGAAAAAACAAAAAAACAATCCCACTTATCTCATTACAAGACAAACCTGTGCTGTATGGTACCCTGCAGTCATGAAAATATAATTTCATAATATCACAAAGTTAACAGAATTATTGTTCATTAGCTGCAAGACATCTGAAAGAGAGAGCAGATTTTTGTGAGGCATCACAATACCTCCATTTTATTGTAATAATTCAAGCGAATTACATTGTTTTAATGTACAATGTACAACATACAAACAGACTGTGGAAAAGGTCCTTTGTAAAGAGAAATTCTTGAAAGAAAAGTGACCACATTTTCTCACTCACCCATTCTCAAATAAGTAAACAAGTGTATTAATAACATAAAAACAAAAAACAGGAAATTAAGGGTCTTATTTATTTTTTAAAATCAAGATATTGAAACCAAACATCATGTCCTTTTCAAGCAGCCCTACTGTATAAATGAGCGGATGAACGTTCCTCAACTCCACCAGTTTAAGAGCACGAATCTTCCAAGATCCTCTCTTTCCCCAAACCAGCTTCTAAGCATAGTTATTTAAAGCACTCATGGTGGTCAACAGTTCACCGGACATTTTTTTTTTTTAAACTTAATAAAGCTTTAGAGTGCTCACCAACCTGATGCAAAACAGAAAAAAAAAAAAAAAAAGAAAAATCATAAAAGGATCCAAACAGCTCCCATAAACTTGATTTATCTGCATATTATGAAAGCCTTGTGATAGGCTAGGGACAGTGGTTACGCTGCCAATCAGACATTGGCTAAAGTCACTTCAAACAGGAGGAGACAGGTTGAAAACATCAAGTGGGAGAAGACAGAGACGAACTGCTAAGCCACGCCTCCTTCCTCCCTGCCAACCGATTAAACCTCCTCCTCTTCCTCATCATCCTCCAAGTCACAGAAGTCAATGGACGGTCTGCTGTCCTCCGCCTCATCTTCATCAGATTCTGCATATGAACCTGTGAGTCCGAACATAAGAAACAAACAGAAACATTAAAAACCTGAAAGGGAGGAGGGACGGGGAAAAAAGCGACAGATGCAGAATTAAACGCAAACAAGCATTTTTAACACCAAGGCATTCAACAGCCAATTATGACTCACTATATGTTAGTGGAAAAAATAAATGTAGTAAAATGCCATGCAAACAAATCTTAACATTTGCTTACACTTTAAACTACATCCATATAAAATCAAGTATACAATTTTGCACAATTATTACCAGCACTAGAACAAACACTGGTTTTATAATCTATACTTACCAATGCATTTAAAGAAGTTATGTAAAGTTTTATATACATGAACTAACAAGATTTAGAGGTTTTATTGTGCAGTACCAAAATAAACAGAAGTCATAACGTACTTTCAAGATTGTCCATGTGTTCATGTAGAGTTCTCGCCAAGTTGAAAAACTGAGCGAGAGAGGGGAGAACGTTTTGGTTTTCAAATCACAACACTGGCTTACAATGAACACTTTTATATAGTGTGGAGCTGCTGACGCGTCACACGAGCCAAAGTACTGTACTGTACTCGGACATGAACTAACAGATAAGAAAATGAACAAAGTAATTCAGGAAAGATGTGGAAGGCTTACCCCAGCATCATTGACTGCACCCAGGACATCAGAAAACCTCTGCTCACACAGGTGCAGGAGCACCACCAGGTACAGCCCACAGCTGATGAACTCGTACTCTGACTGAGGAATACAACACACAAACAATTAAAAATATGAGTCATAACACACAGATGTGAACATTACTTGCTTAAAGTCTTTTAACTGTTCAAAATGTTCAGAGTCTGATCAATAGTGATGGGAATTTTTAGCAAATTCTAGTTGACACAGAACAAATTATGATGCAAACATGCTAGATGGACATGTTTGACCACTGTGCTCACATCTCACACCTTTAATAGCATCTCACACAACACTGTTTTAAAAGTACAAAGTTAAAAGTAAGAGAAAAAAAAAAAAAAAACCTTCATGTGTGAATGGTCCCTTAAAGGTCTGTTCACGCCAAGATGAGCGTTTGGTGTGAAAATTTGGTGCAATAAACATTTCTGTTAATATGTCTGTTGCACTGATGGCATGCAACTCTTCAGGGCTTTTCACACTGCGTTTAACCACAGGTTATCATCATCACTGAAACTCTGCCTTTAAAGGGACAGTTCACCCAAAAATGAAAATTGTCATTAATTACTCACCCTCATGTCATTTCAAACCCGTAAGACCTTCGTTCATCTTCGGTACACAAATTAAGATATTTTTGATGAAATCTGTTAGCTTTCTGGCCTCCGATAGACTGCAACACAACTACTACTTTTAAGGCCCAGAATGGTAGTAAAGACATGGTTAAAATAGTCCATGTGACTACAGTGGTTCAACCTTAATGTTACAAAGCAACGAGAATACTTTTTGTGCGCAAAAACAAAACAAAAATAATGACTTTATTCAACAATTTCTTCATAACATTAAGGTTGAACCACTGTAGTCACATGGACTATTTTAACCATGTCTTTAGTACCTTTCTGAACTTTGAATGTGGTAATTTTGTTGCTTTCAACAAAATTACCTCTCAGATTTTATCAAAAATATCTTAATTTGTGTTCTGAAGATGAATGAAGGTCTTACAGGTTTGGAACAACATGAGGGTGAGTAATTAATGACATTTCTGTTTTGGGTGAACTAACCCTTTAATGTTATGAAGCGATGTTTTTTGCGCACAAAAATATAAACAAAAATGAGTTTATTCAACAATTTCTTCTCTTCCCTGTCAGTCTCTTATACTGTTCATGTAGTGAAAGGGTTAGTTCACCCAAAAATGTAAATTCCGTCATTAATCACCCTTCCGGGTTCTACGTCAGAACGCTGGGTCATTACTGACCAGCTCCTGCGTCAACATCACACGCATGCGTTGTGCTGCTCACGTGATCAGTGTCAGCCAATAATGAGCCAGCGTTCTGACGTAGAACCCGAAAGCGCTGCACTGTGTTTACTACATGAACAGCGTAGGAGACTGACAGGGAAGAGAAGAAATTGTTGAAGTTGTTATTTTTGTTTGTTTTTTGCACATAAAAAGTATCATCATCGTGAGTAATTAATGACAGAATTTTAATTTTTGGGTGAACTAACCCTTTAACCCCCAGGTAAAGGAATGTTACCCACTTGTAATTTAGAAGTGGGTTAGCACTGCGTTTTAAGGGTTAGGACCACTTTTGTGGTGTTAAGCCCTCATTGCGGTGCCAATCATGTGCAGTGTGAAACAATGCTGTATTACTTAGAACGTTACAATTAGATGCCCACAACCAATCGCATGCCTCAGTCCTTGCGTGCAGAGTCACAGAAACACTGCATTGTATAAAGTGTTGTTTCAGCGTTTGATATGGATAAAGATTCAATGCGATGCAAAACACGTCAGTTGGAGTGAAGAGACCGTTTCATTCATACCTTTATAGTCTGAAAATTCCATTCACAAAAACACTAGATAGTACAGTCGGCAAAGTGTAATACGAGAACGCGCACTGCTAGAGCCTTTATGTAAACGGGTCGTGTGCAGCGTTAGTCCAATCAATGACACTGACACCGCAAATAAGCATGTTAACCCAGGGTTTAGAAATGTACAGTTGTGAAATGACAACGTATGAATACCCAGGACACATTGTTAACACCAGGAAAAGTATGAGCAGTGTCAAAACTCATCATATTCATGTTGGTGTGAACAGGCCTTAATTTCATGTAATAATTCTTGTTCATCAGAGTCATTAAAAATCATAACTTTGCAAATGCACTGGTAGATCACTCTTATATGCATGCATATCACATAAGTATGTTTCTTATAAGTAAGCTAAACAATGTGCTTGTATCTTGTTTTGATGCACTTACCCTTTCATGAGATCTATAGAGCTCATTGATGTCAAAGTTCTCAATGTTTAGGTGCAGTTTTTCCTTACAAAGTTCACAGGTAGTGATGGCCTCCAAGTTAGAACCTGTGTATCAAAGCAGATATATGGGCTGAATACCAATATTAAAAAAAAAAAAAAAAGAGCAGCCTCATTCCAATCTTATTAATAAACTCAATGAGTTTTTGAACCACATTTTATTTGTACATTTTCCAAAAGCAACATGGTAGAACCACAGAATTCTCTGAAGCAATCTACGCCTCCAAGTAAACACTTTACCATATTCATGCACAAAACATTCAGAACTGAACCACAGTATTTGTCTATAAGGGCTAGAAACCACCTCAATCTCAAATGTTCTTCAAAGGTTTGAAAATATGTGCAGTAAATAAGTATGAAAATGACAAGACAGGAAGAATCTCATTTGTGTATTTGATCAGTCTGCTTTCACACTGTGTTATGCATTAGTAGCCTTGCACAGCACAGGAAATGAACTCCAAATCCCCCTTGTCAGGCTGAATTTGAAAGCAGTTTCTTTCTCAATGCACATCAAACAAATGAAAATACACTATATAAACACCTAGTTTATTTCTGCCCTCAGGAAAAGACAACCATACCAGAGCTGATTTTGGAGCGGAGCCATTTCTTAATGCAGTCCTGGTGCACATACTGCAGGCTGCCGGTGCACTTGCAGGGCTCGATCAGAGGGTTGGAACTCGACTGCTCCCCCATCTGACAGATTCGGCACAGATCACCCTCCTCCTCATCAGAATCCTCCAAGAGAAGGCTAAAAAGTAAGAAGGGGGTGTGGTTACAATCAGCAAACTAAAACTTGTGCTAAAACTCCTGCTACACCAAGTGTGCCCAATTCTGCAGAGTTTAGATCCAAGCCAATCATATATGATTCAAAGATTAGTGTTGACATTGTATTATATTAGTTGGATTATATAGTATTTATGTACTATAAATTTAAATGCTATCAAATTTGGTAAAATCTACTAATTTTGTTAATGTTATCTAGCTGCCATTTGCAAGGAGGATTTGTGAGAGTGATGGAAGCATCAATGTCTATTAATGAGTTTATTTAGCTGTAGCTATAATTTATCACTTATTTACATTATATTTTATAGTATTTTCCTTTTTTTAAATTTAAAACTAAATGTACATTTTTTTTATTAAAGAAAAATGTGTGTTTAATGAAATATATATTTCTTTATGACCATAATAGTAAAATGTAAAGTGTATTATATTTATAGTGGGGCATGTAAAATGTTAACAGGGCAAGTTTAAATCTGACTGGACCAGCAGGGGGGAAAAAAGCCTTATTATTGAACCCTCTCTTTGAATCATTATGTTGATCTGTATATATTCAAAAAGACAAACACTAGAACATTTCATACCACTGTTTTTCAACTAACCCAATTTTTTGTTGTGAAAGATGCACTCAATAATGGTTTTGAAATTGAACAGCATTTTTGAAAAATGTTAAAAAGTACGTACGCATGTACAGAAATCTAAAGTTGCGTCCCATTTCACGTACTTATGCACTATTCTATGGCGTTTAAGTATAAATAGTGAGAGTAGTGCAGGGGGGGTTGTGGAAATCAGACTCGAATGTTGAATGACAAAAACTTTCAAAATTCATACACTACATGGATGAGTACATAGTGCATAAGTACATTAGGGTACAAGTGCAGAGTGTATAAGTGCATCATTTGGGACGCAACCACAATTGCCATGTCAGCCATCTTGAATTACTGAGTGAAACTACCGTACAGGCCGTTCAGTTAAGGCCGTTCACACAAAGAATGATAACCATAACAGCGTCCACACCAGTGCACAATATCATTGTCTATCATAAGCGTGCGCTGCAGGCCACTTTAAATGCTCAAGCTCTTTAGAGCGGAATGGATTCTGATTGGCTGTCATTGTTTTAATCAATTATCAGCTGGAAAATATCATTCTGAAAGCAATTCCAACGATACAGTTCCTGTGTGCCGTTCTCGTTATAGTTGTGGTGTGAACTCTGCTATACTTCTATATTTAGAATGATTTTTAGAACTACATCTTTATCATTATTGTCCTTGGTGTGAACGGGTCTTTAATGCGCGTTCAGATTTCCCATTGTTCTGCGAATTTCCTTGGATAATATTCAGTTATTTCAATAATAATCTACGCGATCTGGGTAGGGTGAAAGATTTCCCCGTGTTGACCAACAGAAAGCTGCTTGGTTTGAAAGTGACTTCTGTGGGAAGCATACGTCACTACACTATTGACAATGGTCTTTTTTTTTTTTTTCCCCCCATACAAAATTTCGCTAATATGACCGCACATTTACAGTAATGTTTTTTAAAACGCACGCACACAAACGGAACATTCTACACAATAACTAGACATCGTCAAAATTGCCCTCTGACCTCTCCTGAATCTTTCGCAGTCTCTCTGGGTCTCTGGAGGGGGCGGGCTTGTCTTTTGCCTGCTCCTCAGTTTGACTCCTCCTCTCTGCTCCTACCCCCACACCAATTATTACATTCTCAGGCATACGGAAGAGCGGGCTGGTCATCACCCTGCCAATGCCATGGCTCCGTCCTGCCAGACGGGCTCCGTCCTGCAACAGCGATGCAGAGAGACCTGAGGCTCCAGCAGAGGGTGCAGCTGTAGCGCCCTCTGAGGACTCATCTTCATCATCGTCATCATCTTCACAATGCGTGCCCTGGTCAGGCGTTTTGCGGCCATCTCGGTCAGGGAATTGGGGTGAACGATGAGGGCCCATGCGGGCGCTTTCATCACGCCCTTCCCTCCTGCGACGAGAGAACAGTGGGGTACAGCGGTTCCAGTTCAGCCAGGACAGGCCCGCTTGAGGCCTGAGCGATTCCTGTTCCGGCTCTACATCAGCGCTCTCCTGGACGGGAGCGAGAGATGGTCCGCGTCGGCGCAAGAATGAAAATGCCTGAACGGGATCCGAATTCCTCAGCTCTGCTTCCAAATTTTCTCTACTGACCGGAGGAGGGGCTTCAGAGGGCAGGGCTTCATCTGGGCTCGAGTCAAATGACCTTGAATCAGAGGCAGAGCTGGCAGTGGAGTTTGACTCCTGACTGGAACGTCGGGAGAAAAGTCGAGATAGCAGGCGCCTGGTTGTTCGCCTGCCATCTGAGTCGCCGCCATTCTGAGCAGGAAGTGGAGTGGGGGCGGGGCTAGATGAAGGTGGGCTGGAGCTACAGCCATTAAGGGGTGTGTAAGGGGTGGAGCTCCAGGATGAGAGGTGGGATGGGTCCGACACAGAGGTGGAGGTTCTGGTGGAGCTAGAGCTGGAGCGTGGTGTATCGCGAGAGAACGGACCAGACTGGTAATATGTGGTCGGCCTGTGGGAGCTGCGCTCCAGCGGAGAGGGGAGGTACTCGGTTGAGATACGGCGACTAGATGAACTGTTCTCTCTGTGGGATGAGTACTGGCTCTCTTTGGGTCGAGCACCTTGTGCATAGGTGGATGTAACACGCTCTGAACGGTCTAAAGCACAAAAAGAAATGTACAGTTATCATAATGGGCTACAAACGTATGCATTATACTGAAGAGGGCGTAAGATGTTTGACGAAATGGCAAGATATTCGAGATATCAAAAATACAAAATCTGCAAAAAATATTTGCAAATAAAGCTGCGTTTCAGTCCCATGTGTTCAAAAAAAAAAAAATATATATAGTAATACGGTCACTTGTGGTGCAAACTGGGGCAAAACAGAAATGGTCAGATGACCAGAGCAACATATGAGATGCTTCTAATCTATATTGGTCCGATGATATTCTTGTCTGAGCAAGAGTCATTTTTTTCAGGGTTTTTTTTTTTTGTCTACTCACTGAATATAAAATAAAATAAAAACGTTATAATAAAAGCTAAAACAAGCATTTTGAAAACCTCAAATGCAGATAAAATTTTCATCCAGCTTTTTTAGGCAATATCCCAAAACGTGTATAAAAATAGATGAATTTAACTCATTTGACTGAGTTTTCATCCATCCAATTATGCCTAGAACCAATTAGAGAAAGAAACAACCATAGAAAAAGAAGTGGACTGGAGTGGTAGTGGATGAATGTATCTGTATAAAATGTAAGTAAGTATGTGTGTGCACATACACAGTGAAGATGTCAGTCCACTAGGCCGGTAACTAGACTCCCCCAGTGAGGTCAGTCCTGAATCCCCCCTCTTCTCCAAATCCCTGCGGGCCCAAGGACCCTCTGATGGAGTGGACGAGGATGATGATGAGGAGGATGATCTAGACAAAGGACTAATGGTGGTTTTCCATGAAGAATCTAAACATAAGATCAATGTGTTAATCCACCATATATCTATACATTGAAAAGATGCTTAAAATTAACTAGTTACAGTATTTGGACACTTAAGCCACTTGTTTGCAAATACTTTTTACTGTCACATACTTCCTAAAGTAGAGTAAGAGTTGGCAGGTTTAGATGTGGATGGGGATCTGGAATATCCTGCTCTATTTGTGTAAGAAAGTTTTGCTCTTTTAGACTCGCTGTCTTGGGATGTGCCAAGAAGTCCACAGTAGGTTCCCAGTCTTCTCTCAGAGTCTGTCTGAAATGCAAATGCACAAACACAGGCAGTCAGATGTCGTACATATCAGGGTTTTTTGCTAAACGGCTTCTGAGATTCTTGGGCTACGTTCAGGTTGCAAAAGAGCCAAATTCTGCTTAAATCAGATTTTTTTGGTAAAGTTGTTTACATACAGAAATGTAATGCTTCATGACTCGTTCATTATAACAGCAACAAATTTCATATTTAAATGCACATATTTTGGCACTTTATAAAACTAAAAGAACTTCAGACATCCAGTCTTGTAGATATGCACAAGCATTAGACACTTTCTCATGGTTCAAAACACCACAACCATTAAAATGAGGGAGGGAGACGAAAAGTAATAATAATCCTTATAATAAACAGTTTTTATAGAATTTAGTTAATTGGTTTATTAATAATAAATTGCTGTTATTATTTAAAAAAAAAAAAAAAAAAAAAAAAAAACACAATTTTTTTTTTTTTTACAATATTAATATACACACAATATTTACAAGTCTGCCTCTTTCCCCACTGGTGGATTCTGTCCATGATCGATCACAGGAAGATGATGTAGAGGAAGAAGAGGAAAGGGAGATAGGAGTAGAGAGCTTCCAGTTGGAGTGACGGCTTTCAGTTGAACTGTAACCTCTTGGTGAGCTCAGCAAACGGGAACTCTGGAACACACAACACGTGGACGTCAGAACGTAAATGTGACAGGAAGAGACTAAACAATTATTGACTCATTCAACGACTGTTTATTCTACATCAGAATGGGCCAAGATTCAGACTAAATCAGCCAACCACAAAACCTCTGCACATAGTTTCCTTCCTAAAAGCATATGGGTGGTTTGCTGCTTTGTTATGATGAGAAATCCCCTGTGGCAAACTATATATGGATGAGCTGATGGTGGCCAACATTGTTTAATGTCCACTTCAACACTGGCTAATGCAGTGATGTAGCCAAATTCTCAGATGTGATCTTCAAAAAACACTCTGGAGAGTCAAAAACATCTCTGGGAGCTTCAGTAACTTTATCTAGCGAGACAGACCTTGACAGGTTGACGAGATGCACCAGGGCCAGGAATCTAGTGTGCACTATAAAAAGCCCAGTGAACCAAGGAAGTGTAACACGAAGATCTTTCCACAGCCCCAGCAGCATGAGGAAAATGAGATGCTAATAAAGCGAGCACACCGATCTCCATAGTGCCTCTCTCATGCTTCTAGAACCTTCATGAAGGTTTACTGACTGAACGAGTGGAGAAAACAAATCAACTTACACAGTGAAGAGAAAGTAAGAGACAGTGAGAGGAAGAGTCACAGTCCCTTTGCTTAATATTTTGCTATATATATTGTGTGAAGCAATTAATTACCCAATTTTCATAAACACTACAATTAACAGTAGCTGACACTCTGAAATGTATCACAACAGCAGTTTAGCATACAATTCTGAACATTTCTGGAACAAATGTATCCATTTAAAAGTATTAGATGTCTAACTTTTTAAAAATTTATTTGTATATGTCTAGTTATGTTAAGGCTTACATCCCCTGAAACTCTGAATGTATGGAAATTTGAGACCATTTTTCTAAGCGTAGCAAAAATGCAACGCTGGGCATTAAGGGTCAAACTTTTTTCTACTGTTCTCACACAATGGATCTTAACCAATAAATGGTACACAATTTTTTTTTTTTTTTTTTTTATTAAACTAAAATCATTTTATTAAACTACATCATATTTGTAATTCAAAATGTGTGTGATATGAATATTGCGGTATTTAAAAGCTCAAACAGTGAAATTGAACTTTTCATGACTATCTTTACTGGTTGAAATATCTAATTTTTCAAATATTTTTGTGCGACAAACTAAGTTGTTAATATAAAATGTTGACATACTATACCAAACTAATGTGGTGAAATTTTGCAACCCTACTTGCCCCTACTTGTGTTGAATTTTGCAGCATTTTTCCAAATTATATGTACATTTTGCATAAACATTTTTATAAAAGAACTAAACTTACAAAAGATATTTAGGAGTAATAAAAAAAAAAAAAAAAAAAAAAAAAAAACATAACATTGTTCAGATCACTGAGGGATAATCAACATATGGAACATAATATTGCCCGCAAAGACTTTCATTCAATCTAAAAGGAAGAGTCAAAGTTATTACAGATGCTGTCAACAGAACTACAAAACCTGTATTGAACCTGAAACACACCTTTAACTACACTGCGTGATGCAGGAATAAAATATGGATTTGTGGGTGACTGGATCAGCAGGAGGGGCTGATGAATCAGAGGTGACGTTAGAGATCTAGAGAAAGAGACTTAAGCTACACTACCTGTGGGAGTGAACATAAACATTATGGAAATGAATGTGTCACTGTAATACCTGATAGTCTGAGTCTAGCTTGACAGAAGTGTCCCTGCTATAGCGATCTCTTCCCAAGACGCTCCCTCTGCCATAGAGCCGACTCGCACTGAGCGCCGAAGATGAGGAAGACAGGGAGGAGGGCGATGACAGCGAGGAAGAGCTGGAGACAGCAAACGGAAACCGACGAGACTTCGAATCCATCTCTGAACTGTACCCTGAGAGACAGAGAGAGACACACAACGTTATAGCCGCATACCCATGACAGCAGTCACCGCTAAATTCCATTTAAAAACAGGATTGGTAATGAGATGTTCCAGGCATGTCTTTTGTCATGTACTTCCTTTACCTGTCAAGCATTACAAGTTGCCTCCAGCAGTATGACGGTTTTAGAGGAATAGCTCACCCAAAAATGAAAAGAAAATCTGTCATGTACTCAACATGGTAAAGCTCTAAACTTGTATGACTTACTTTCTTGACTGCTTCAGACTCAATTACATGGTAATGGACAATAAGCAAATTGGCACAGTGTGATGCTCCAAGACCCATTAGACTTAGTTCATCTTCGGAAGACAAAGATATTTTTTAAAAGGGATGCACCGATAGGAGTTTTTTTTTGGCCAATACGATACCAATTTTAACAAACTATTGGCCAATTCTGATACCGACATGTCATTTGCTCTCCTATTTGAACTTCTGTCATTAAAATAGATTACCGTTTCGATCAGGTTTTAAATTAGCTAAGTGAAAAAAACACATGCATTAAAGGGTCAGTTCAACCAAAAATGAAAATTCTGTAATTATTTTCTCACCCGTGTTGTTCCAAACCCTAAGACCTTCGTTCATCTTCAGAACACAAATGAAGATTTTTTTTTTAATAAAATCTGAGCCAGTCTGTACTCTCTATTAACAGCTACACAACTACCACTTTGATGCTTCAAAAAGTTCATAAAGAGATCGTACAACTAATCCATATGAATTGAGTGGTTTAGTCCAAATTTTCTGAAGAGACACAATAGCTTTGATCAGCGAACATAAACAGAAGCTCAACCGAACCTGCTTGACATGCGAGAACAAACTGCGTAACACACGAGAATGAACCTCATTGGTTCTCGCACATCAAGCAAGCATGAGCTTCCGTTTATCATAACTGATGTGTACATTGATGAATGTTTATATGTGAATAAAAGCCTAAATTAAATCTGTTCATCATATAAAGCGATCGTGTCTCTTCAGGACTTTGGACTAAAACGCTTTATTTGGATTAGTTTTACGATCTCTTTATGAACTTTTTGAAGCTTCAAAGTGGTAGTTGAGTAGCTGTCAATGGAGGGACAAAAATCTCTGATTTTATTAAAAATATTTTCTTTTGTGTTCCAAAGATGAACGAAAGTCTTATTTGGAACGACATGAGAGTGAGTTAAGGAAAGGATGACAATTTTCATTTTTGGGTGAACTAAACCTTTAAGGTATACTAGCAGGTTTCTTGCTGCATCATGAAAAAAATTCTATTGAACATGGATTGGATCCATTTAACGTTCAACAGGCCAACATAAATACAGAACAAAGATACATATGAAATGAACAGTGCTTTTCAGCTAGGTCTAACGGTTTTCGGGTAAAGCAATAAAAGATATATATAGAGATAGATATAGGTTGTTTGAGTAGCATTAAAAAAAAAAAAAAAAAAAAGACAGCAGCGCAGCAGGAATATTATGCTGCTGTCACTTTAAGAGCTGCATGGATCCAATATATTGATGCACAAGAGGTTTATTTCTAAACTATTTATGTTCATTTAAGACCAGTGTTGCCAAGTTTGCCTGCAGAATTGGGCTACTTTTACACTGTTTACACAAACCTGGCAACCCCGTTTAAGACATAACCAACTATGTTTACAAGTATACTTGCCAATATGGGCATTTTAATATAGTTTTGTGCAAATTAGTAGCAGCAAAGAGAACTTCATTCAGTATTTCCGGGAGAGCTTTGTGTGCGCACACAAAGCTTTTCACACAGCGAGTAGAATTATGTTCGCTTTCACATCTTGTACTTGAATATTTAAATTCGCAAGGCTTAAAAGGATAAACTTTCATGAAGATGCAGCACTGGCCTGGTCAGGGCAGTGACAGTTCAGTCAACTGTCCCAAGTGTTGTTCACGCTGTCCTTATTGTTGAGCCCTGCTGTATTTTGTACAGATTTCATCTTGTTTTGGCAAGTATTTAATTATTTTACCCAGAAAAAAAATGTTGGATTATGCAACAGACATTATACAACTCCGTGCCTTCACGCAGTTATTTTTAATACTCTCTCATCACTCCCCACCCCCCCAATCCCATCCCATCAAATCCATTCATTGAAAGTCCACACAAGCAAATTTTGCATGTTTTAAACGGTAAAAAAAAAAAAAAAAAAATTATATATATATTATATATGTATATAGCAAAAGTAATCCATATACAGAGCTGTATAATCCAGGTTTTCTGAAGGGGCACGATCACTTTATATAATAAACAGATTTTAACTGCATATACAGATAGATCAACGCACATGCATAGAGCACATCAAAAATGGAAAATGTGAGCTCAAACACGTTTGACGCGTGAGAACCATTGAGGTTTGTTTGCAAGAGTCAAGTACTGTTGAGCTTCTGTTTACCATATTTGATGTCCTCTACATAGATGCAACGATCAAAGAGCCTAAATTTAATCTGTACATCATATAAATCAATCATGATGTGTCCTTTAAAAGAATTAGATAAAACCAATTTATTTATAAACGGAATGGAATATTTCCATGATGTCTTTTTAAAGCATGCAAATTCTGGTTATAGATTTTTTTTTTTTTTTTTTAAATATCTTTGTGTTCTGAAGATCAACAAAAGTCTTATAGTTTTGGAACGACATGAGGGTGAGTCAATGACAATTTTAATTTTTAATTGAAGAAAGAAAAAAAAAGAAGTTTATCCTTCCATGTGTCGTCAGTCACATGGGTTTAGAACAACATGAGGGGGAATAAATTTAGTACTTGAGGGATTATTTCATTCTAAAGTCATGAAGTATGAGTGAAAACAGCAAAAATGTGAACCTGATGAATGTTTTTACTGCCATCAAGTGTATAGGAGCTGAACTGTACAAAAACACACTGGTAATAATCAGTTTACTGGCTCAGAGCGCAATCACACATACCTGACATTACCAATAATCAATAAGCCTGGGGACAAAAGCCACTGGCACTTTTGTCTTCCTTAAATACACAGCTAGTCTGGTAGACATGGTCCATACATTTTATATCATAACCCACTTTTCCCCCCTCTGTAAACCTCCATATACATCTTCCTACTGCACCCTTCATCTATAAATACCCCCCTCTCTACTGTAGAGTATCAAAATAGCACCTTCCTGCAATGAAAGCTCTCTGCTGTATGTCAAGCTTTTTCCAAATCACATTTGCCAAGTGAGAACACAGCTAAACTTAACCTGAAGGCAAGGCACGAAAGCACTGCTTCAGTCAGGTGTCAGGCAGAAAAAGAGCAAGTGAGACAGGGAATGTTGCAGGCCGAAGCCTGTGCTTGAAATGTATACTGATTTAGATCCAGAATGTTGTTGAGAACATATACAGTGGGCCTCAAAGTATCTGGACACTTATTGTACCAAGCCATTCAGTTTGATGGGATGCATTTATTGCATCATTTAAAACTTTCCTCTAAATGTCTGTGCTGCTCTCTTGCAACAAAAGGATCTGCACTATATTCCAAGTATTCTAAAGAAATATGACAGCTTAGTTCAAGAAACAGACTGAAATTTACTGTGGTCTTTATTTACTTTAATTGTGCAGAAATGAGAAGTTCAGACAGTCTGGTTAACTTCTTTTGTGTTTGAACTAAAAATGACTAACTTTTTTTAACATTTACTTTTGGGGTACATTTTCATAGATCGTTGCAACTTCACATTCACAAAAGCCATCTTAGTGCTAAAAGTGAATAAAAAGAACAAGAAAAACATTAACATGAGGGCGTGTATGTAACAGAAGGCACGACAAAAGTTAAACACCCGTGTGAAACCCTGTGGCTTTGTTTGCTGATTATGCAACCGGTGCAGGAACATTTTGTTAAACTAAACCCAGGCTTGTACACTCAACAAAATCACACTAGACAGTACACATAATAAAAAAGGAGACATTTAAGTTACAGCCTACATGCATTTCTTTCTCTCTCTCGCTCTTTTTGAGATTTCTACATGTAGTTTAGTATCACATATGTGCTTTTTCCTGTTTTTATGGGTGTGCATCAGTTTGTACTATTTTAAGTGTCAACTGACTCAATTTGACTCATAAATGATATTTTAGATCAAAATGGTGGTTTATAACATTGACCTCTCAAAATGTCTTTCTGGCCTCGAAGTCCAATTTGGTGCTCTTGTCTGAACATGACAGGACAAACAACATGATTATGATTGTAAACCACAGCTGATGCATATCAAACTGTTGAGATGTCAGTGATTTGCATTAGCTCAGCACAGCTCTCGGGTTACAAGCACAAAAAACAAATGGCTTACAGAGGAGGTAAACACGGAGTATTTATCCTGTACAAAAGCTTTTGCTCAAATAAATCAGACTGATTTAACCCAACGCGTTTAAAAAAGGACATGTTCGTGACATGCACCGCTGACCCGTTAAACTAGACGCTCTAGGTTGCATGTGATCCCAGGAGTCAGTCGCATTAATAAACCAGCACTCTGCCAGATGTCTAGGCCTTGTTTTTGTTTGCCAGGACACTTCAAAAATACAAGAAGAATAAAGCTCGTTGCGTAAACAAATACAAGTAATCCGTAAGCGTTTATATTACCACTTACCAAACGCGACCCGTTAAAGCGCACCAAATCTCATCGTGTTAAAAATGCTCCGATTGGCATCACTTCCGTGTGAACTCACCTCTGATTTTCCGTCTCTCTGCCTTTAATATTAATGGCGTCCGTGTGTTGATATAGGGAGGGTCACGTGGTTTAAAGTGTAAGCGGACACCCGCAGGAAACGCGTAACGTCGCTCACAGAGGCTGATTGTCAGCCGCTTTAGCCAGTGAATGGCAGCGTAGCGAAATAAGCCCCGCCCTCTTTCCCCTTTCACAAACTATAATGACGCGTTTTAACGGTCATTAACAATTTTTTACATTTTAATTTTTTAAAATTATGTACATTTATGACATTATACCTAGTATTATACTACCTATGTATCAAATTACAAAATACTAGTTAACGCTGCTGTGAGAGTGTGACGGTAAAATTGACATCTTTTTCTCTTCTGACTGCCCTCATCAAATCTCTCTCTCTTTTTCTCCCTCCCTCTTGTTGTTGAAAACACTATTGTGGAGTTTTCTTTTGCTATTTGAGCAAATGGGAACACAAATAAAGATATATTTAATGTACTCCTTCATTCACATGTGATATATAAAATTAACTATTATATCTATTTAAACTTATATTAAAACTAATTACATATAATTTTGGTAACACTGAATGTATATAAAAGTAAATTTTCTAATAGAAAACACAACCTAAGGTCCTACTGAGTGAAACCAGGCTGTACATTAACAGCAGGCCTATGTACAGACTCATTGAATAAAAAAACATCAATATTAATATTAGGCCTAATTAAATATTTGTGATTATTTCAATGATTATTTTTATACTTTATTCAGAGTTTTGTCTACTTGTGTATATCCTCTTGGGATTTTGTATTTTTTCCTGTCAGTTTTGTATAATGTAGTTCAATGAATAATTTAAAAAAGTTATGTTGTAAAACTTAAAACTGCAGGTGGCATACAAAGCCAGTAATGTGAAAAAAATTCTGGTAAATACTGGTATTTTGTCAAGTGTCATTCAGTGTAAAGAAAAGTAACATATCAATCCAGTATATGAAACACTAAAATGAACAAAAGGGCATTTGTAAAAGATTTATTGTGGTTTTTATGTGCGGCTGTTTGTTTCCCTGTCCAGTAGAGGGCGGTATAATGCATCTGATACAGTAATGACTGCACTCTTTCACTTGTGTTTGCTCAAAGCTTTAATTGTGGTAATTAAAAATATAGCGAAGTGTGATAATAAGACAATAATGAACAATGCACACAAAAATGTTTGCAAGTTACAACGTCTTAAAATACACTAGATGTATTCAAATATTTGATTAACTGAGGCAAACAATTTGTCATCATGCACGCAAGCTTAGAAAGAAAAAAATCAATTTCTTAGTCTAGGAAGACTGATAGCTGATACCAAATGCATTTTCAATTGCATACATTTTTTGATTGAACAGCTAAATTAATTAAACAGCAGGCTTTTGCCTTTATTTCTTGAGAATATTAAATTAATTCTTTATAATTGGGTCATTGATCATGGCTAGAGATAAGTTACTTAAGAACTACTTTATTTAATAACTGGTTTACTTTACAGAAGTCCACCACTGCCTGCTTAAATCTGTTTTTAAAGAGTAGGATGAGCTTTGAAATCTTTAAAACAAATGTTCTACATCACTGCCACATTGCCCCGATGTGCACATATGGAAGAACATTTTATTAGGAGGCAGATTTTAACCCTGAGTAGCGGAGGAAGAGCTCTCTTTCACTCTTAATCCTTACATGGTGACAAAGGCCCTATAATGAAGAGGTCACCGCCAGAACAAAGAGGGAACACAAGCACCACCCCCACCAGTGTTTGCCTTGTCCGTCTGCTGTCATGTTCGGCCTCCCACTAGTGGATGACTGGATTAAAGAAGGTTTCTGAGGTTTATGTTCGCAAAAGAGGAAGGAAGCGCTGAACAAGAGTGCCCAGCACCGAAATCTCACATCTCATTGTAAGAATAAGGACATGAGCTTGAGTTTTGCGACTTTAAATGTGAGTACAAAAGTTGAAAGAGGCTGATTCAGAGAGCGTCAAGCTTCTGTATTAGGAAACAGTCAGTCACCAAATAAAACGTTCACAGCTGAGTTTCTGTTTCACAGATAGAGCAGGGATCGAGGGTAGAAGTCAGCAGCTTCAGACATTGGCTGAAAGAATGTCTGGCCTCCTTCTCCACAGATGTGTAATCACAAAGGAATGCCTGCAGACCGCTCTGCTTTTCCACCGTCCGCTCGTTCTCCAGTCGCTTTCCCACGCCTGCCCCTGGTCTCCAGCCTCCTGCTTTTTTCCTGGCCGAGGTTCACAGCGCATGAACGCACCTCAGAGGGTCACGCTTTCACAAAGGACACAATGCCACTTCAGTCAGCAAAGCAGCGCACAGACCCCAAAATAGAAGCGAATAAGTTTGTCTGCCCTCCCATTCATGTGACTGTCGTTACTCACATCTCACACGCACTTCCCCAACATCTGACAAGAGAGTTGCTCTCTTCTTCTGAGCATCTGTTTGGTGAATTTTCCATCTGAAATGAAATTAGCACGAGCTTTCAGCCACTTTTGTTTGCTCTACGTGATTGCGATTGTGGTAATCAAGAAGTGTCGCAATCCAAAACGAGCAAAAACACATGGTGTAGTTTACTTTCGTTTTGAAGATCACGGACGCTAATCCCGTACAAGAGCATAATGTGGTGTATTCGAGCTAATTTTGTCTTGATTAATGTAATATTGCTGTGCAAACATTGCTGCTTTTCCTTCTCTCTCTCTCTCTCTCTCTCTCTCTCTCTCTCTCTCGAGTGCCTGGGAAAGTATAGAGAGCTGACGGGGAAAAAACTACCTGTTAGTTGTTTACTATTTTCCAGTCCTCCAGGTGTACAGTGACTGCTGTGATTACCCGAGCTCCACCCAAAACCACCCTGCTGAGTGGAGATGGATGGCTCATGGGGGATAAAAACACACTCGAACACACACTCTCGCATGCTGCTGTGGTGTTGAGACATGGCTATTATCACGGTGTTGCTGATGGCCTAGTTTTGATCATACAAAAAGGAGGTTCCTCCGAATGTCTGACCCCGCTCAGCGCCTAGAGCACAGGCAGCGCTGAGGCGAAATGACTAATTAAAGCAGACGTTGTTTTTGCATAAATCAAGGTTTGATGCGGACTGACAGTTGGCGTGAACATTTAAATAGATTTCCTGAGAAGGGAAAGGGAGAACAAATGCGAGCGTTCAGTTGGCATTATGCAATTTAACGTTAGCAGACAGGAAAGGGGAGGTCCGCAGGAAGGTGTTTTGAAATGAGATCATTAAAAAGAAGTTAAAAGTGAATAAGACTAAGGAATGCTTATAGCTTTGTCTCTGCATCTTCAGATGTCTGTCTTTGAAAGCGCACAACAAAAGCCAAGCTATCCTTTTTCAGGTGGAGAACATCCTTGTGTGGTTAACCTGGGCTTTACCTGATCTATCGTTGCTCTTTTGCACATTCTGAATTGATTCAATAACATGCCTGTTTTCAATGCCCTTGGCACCGATGCTAGTGGCCATAAATAGCTTCCATATGACATTCGTAACAGCGCATATATATGCGCGATAAAGCGGCACGCTAGCATCGTTCCATTGTTCCAGTTGAGCAGAATGTAATTGAGAACAGCACGTCAAGGCCAGGGAGAATCATTTATGCACACTCCTTTAATTTCAGAATCATTCTTACAACTGTTGTTTAAGGCGTCATTTTTTAAAGGGAATTTATGTTAAATATTTCCATTAGCGCTTTGCACTGTAGGCAGTATGATAATTTAAATAGTCACCCAAAAGGGTTATTAAATAATATTATCTTTACAAATGGAAGCAGGCACAGCCGCTGAAAGCTAATCTCGGGAAATTGATCAGCCGCACGGGCTGGCCTCTGTTTTTCCTTCCTTCCATCCATGAAAATGTACCTCTGTCTTTTTTTTTTTCCACAGGATGGATGTTGCAGGGTTGCTTGACAGATCCTATTTTACTGATCTTGGTGAACGCTCAATCTATTTTCCTCCCCCCCTTTATTAATCCTCCTAATGTTTTCTCTCCTCCTCCGGCGGCTGATGCACTCTTTGATATATCATTGCTGAAGGGAGCGAGGGAAAATGTCAATTACGACTGTTAAATGTGAACATTTAACTACTGTACGGATGTTAGAACCACTGCTGTAGTTTTATAAGAGGGCTGGTGTGTTGTAGAGAACGAATCGTATTATCAGTTTATCGGTCAGGTTAAGATGAACTCTGCTACCACTTAAGGGAGCTACTCTCAAATAAAATCTAAAAATGTCCTCCCTCCAAACCATGATGTATTTTGTCTCTTAAATGGAGGAATTAAAAACTTCATTCTCCTGTGAGATCTGCAGCCTGACTCGTTCTGACCGTTAGGAATGACTGCATCTCTATGAGAAGATACTCCATTTTAAAGCCATGATTAGATTCGTTTTTCCCCCTCACATTAATGACCCCTTCCTGGAAACGAGTGTGTGTGCGGGCGAGAGAGAAAACGAGCGAGCAAGAGAACAAGGGCTGATGTCAGTGGTCTGTCACACCTCATGTGGTTATCCCCCGTGGGTCTGCCACTCCATCACTTCCTATCTGTTTACCTCATCGCCGCCATATTAACAAGACTTTCTCCACATAGAGATGATGCACCTACAGTAAAGAGAAGAAAAAATTAGGTAAGCATCTGTTCTCATGCCTTTGCAGAAACATTACATCCATAGGTCAAAGGTCAGCTTATGTGCAGCCATTATGATAATGATCGCTATACACACTGACCAGGGCGCAAAATTAATTTATTGCCATATGAGAAAATATTCTTGGCTGACCTTGAAACTGTATTTTGCATACTTTTTATTTTAAAAATGAATTTGCTTGCTTTTTTCTTATACAACACAGGCTATTGTGTTGCAGCTGTCAACTGCACCTGTCACAAAACTGATTTTCTTATCATATGTATTGTTTTGGTGGATTAATGCAAGGAATATTTCACATGTAAACCAAAGTACCAAAGTAAAGACTCGCATTATGAGAGTTATTTTCTTTAGTAGACAGTTTGTATGCATTTGATTTGAATCACTTACATCAGCAAGGTCAGACTATCATTCATATCAGTCAAATATAATGTTGCAGTTTCTGATAAATTTACAAGCTAACTGTCATGTAATTCTGTTTTATTTAATTTTATATTCTGGTAATGAATGATGTAATAATCCGTCATCTGCTGAGCTGCACTGTAATATGAATAATGTTCATTTAAAGCCAAAATGACAGTTTTTTATATCTTCTAAATATAAAACGGCTATATATATATATATATATATATATATATATATATATATATATATATATATATATATATAATAAAAAACAAAGATATTACATCCAAAGTATGTAAGGTAGTACAACTAGATCTCTTTTATTGAACCCAAAAGGTTTTAATTATATTTTGCTGCATATAAAGGTATTTTAAAGATTTTGAAGTGTCAAAATGTCATTTGGTTTAACCGTCCAAAGGCCAATACAGCCATTTCATTTGTAATTAAAATATCTTAAAATGTAATAAATGTATATATTATTTATTCTGGCATGATTTTCTAACATCATATATCAACATAGTGCAAAATAGTATTAAAATTGTGTGTCCGGAATGTCCGGAAAAATTAATTTCACTGATGTCATTCGGAGTAACCAATATAAAAGGACCATTTTGGATCAAGTCATGCGGTCAATATCATGTGACAGGATGTGACATCATTCAGACACCTGCACAGGACCACATGGTTGTGAATCAAAGTAACTAACTCTCTCTTAACTATATGAAAAATTCATGTTTTCTCTTGCTCATACGCATGTCCCGAAACATCAGGTCATTCGGTACAACCGCTATAAAACATGGAAAATAATGTAATATTTTAAAAACTTGTACTAAATATAAAAGTTTGGATTGTCCTTTTGCTAGCTAGCTAGATATTAGCTTATTAGCATTGTTTGAAAATATCGTCATTCGGTAAAACCAAAAGTGTATTTTGGTAAAATCAAAATTTTGGTTAAACCGAATGACTTTTTTGGTGAATTAATGGCACACTTTAATGGCAATTAATAGGTTCTTTTCATTGCCATTAAAGTGAAACAACTGAACATAAACATAAGAGCTTGATAATGCTCATTATAGAAGAAAATTTCAGATGGCGCTTAGAGGCTTTTGCATCTGAAGTCTTCATATTATATATATATATATATATATATATATATATATGCTTAATCATTGAGTAGGTAGAGAAGACAGCCTCTGCCCCAGTCAAATCTAAAAATGGTTTTCATTGCTGACTCACATACAGGTGTGTGTATATATCACACCAGACAGCCTGTATTTTAACTCGACTATGAACCATAATCAAGCGACTCACTCTCTCATTTGCAGTCAGATATATTAAGAATTTATGGCTGTATAAATTATGTAAACATTTAAAGGTCATCTTTTATTTATGGATACAAACAGCAGCGCTGACAGAGGAACAAACAGCTTGAATACCTAACAGAAACATTTCTGGTGTTCGAAGTGGTTTCACTCTAATTGTCAGTCCGACGCAACATCAGTTGTTGCTCCAAAGTCAGTTGGAGGAAAAACGCTCTTTACTCTTTTAAAACAGGCTAATAAGGCAAACCGAGGAAACTATTGTCTCTTTTGCACTGATTAGCTCTTTGCCTAGTGATTTTATGCAAGACTAAGTGAGAGGATCGCAATTCAATTATTCCAGCAAGCAAAACCTTAAGGCCAGCAAATTGCGTAAAGACACTATTTGAGTCTCTTGGAGAGAAATTTGTGTCATTGGAAATTAAACGCTTTTGTGGCGCTGGAAGGTTAGTGTTGTTAATGGTATTAGGGAATGTGGTGTTCTGAGATGATTAAAATCTGTGTTGGAGAGAGAAAGAGAGAGGGGTGAGAAAGAAAAGAGGAAAAAAAAAAAAAAATCAATAGCTGCAAGCACAGCTCCCACTCTAGATGGACATCTCCTCTGTCTTTATGCACCCTAATAGAAAAATAACAATTAAATCCAAATCGCCACATTAATTTGGTTTCCATCAGTCTCGGGGGAGATCATCTTTACCAGTTATTATTCGCTAGGTTATTATATCTTCTAATCAAGCCTCTTAAGAAAAAAAAAAAAAAAAAAAAACAGTCCAATGGAAGAGACAGGCTGTGTTCCCTCCACTTACCCCCTCCCCCAGCAGGCTTGCATTGCACTCATTGTACTTGTGCTTATTATGTTTCAAATGACCGAGGTACGGCTGACATTCTGGCTGCATGCAGAGAGGCCCAGCCTCCGTTAATGACGCAGCTCATAGTCCTAAGAGCCTCAGCTCCTCACCCACCCACCCACGTCCCAACCCCCAACACACACACACGCATACACACACAGGCTCTAATGAAGAACCACCAACACAATTACAAACCCCGGTGTGTCTCTGCTGGAAGAGGGGAGGAGGTTATACACATAGTCACTCAAGAGGGAGGAATATTGCCATCATGTGTGCACACACACATATACACACAATTATGGCTTTCTTATTGTGGTCGGGGTGGTCTGATGATCACAGATAAACACACCGTACACACATGTTCAGATGCACGTTTTGCACATGATTTTCTCATCTTGTCCTCCCACTCTCCGGAGCACTGATCCCTGGAGGTCTGCCTGCCTCTCCGTGTCCTGTCCCTATTCACCCACCTTCATCTCTACAGGTGAGGAGGGGGGTCAGAGAGGATCAATGAACGCATGCATAAACTGGTAAACGAATGTGTGTCCTCTATACGCTCTGATGCTTCCAAAGAGACCACTGACTGGTTCTCCTTTGAACATTTTCAAATATAGTTTCATTACATGCACATAAAAATGACAGCAACTTAGCGATAAAGTCACAAACGGTCTCCTATTATAATCGGAATTAGCACACCAGTTGTAGTTACATGACTATAACACTAGTAATTTCTAACTACAGAGTGTAAGCTTAAATTATTAAAATATGCCTGACTCATGTTTGGGTCAATGATGTGATGGGTCATTTTTCTGTCCAAAGTCCTTAATAATAATAAAAAACAAAGATATGACATCCAAAGTATGTAAGGTATTACAACTAAATCTCTTTTATTGAATCCAAAAGGTTTTAATTATATTCTGCTACATATAAAGGTATTTTAAAAATTTTGAAGTGTCAAAGGGTCATTTGGTTTAACCATCCAAAGGCCAATACAGCCATTTCATTTGTGATTAAAATATCTTAAAATGTAATAAATGTATATATTTTTTTATTCTGGCATGATTTTATAACATCATATATCAACATAGTGCAAAATGGTATTAAAATTATGTGTAAGTCGTTGCTTTGTTATGAGAAAGAATGTCCGGAAAAATGAATTTCATTGATGTCATTCGGAGTAACCAATATAAAAGGACCACTTTAGATCAAGTCATGCGGTCAATATCATGTGACAGGATGTGACATCATTCAGACACCTGCACAGGACCAGATGGTCGTAAATCAAAGTAACTAACTCTCTCTTAACTACTTGAAAAATTCATGTTTTCTCTTGCTCATACGCATGTCCCGAAACATCAGGTCATTCGGTACAACCGCTATAAAAGATGGAAAATGTTGTAATATTTTAAAAACTTGCACTAAATATAAAATGTTTGATTGTCCTAACTAGCTAGATATCAGCCTGTTAACAATGTTTGAAAATAGTGTCATTTGGTATAACCAAAAGTGTCATTCGGTGAAACCGAATTTTTGGTTAAACCGAATGACTTTTTTGGTGTAAAATCTTTTTAAAAAAATGACAAAAGCAGTGTTAATTGATTATAGAAACCACATAATCTCATTATTAACACTTAATAAAACTTCAAAATTAATTATGTCTCCATTATGTTTTTTTTTTACACTCTTAAAAAAACGTATTTGTCAATTACCCGTTTGTGTATAAACATGTTTTCTATATCTACTGTTTTTCTCTATAGCTTAACATGTTTATCACCTATTACTAAAACGAGAAACCAAAAATTACCAATATAAAATCAATATTTAATGAATAAACATTTAAATAACTTAATATGATTACGCATACATGTATTGATTGATATAAATCTTCTCATTGAGAAAAGCAGCTTTACAGAGCTTTCCGTAAAGGTTTCTGTCTCAGTAAAACCTCAACGCACGCAAGTCTGGCATAATCTGAAGCGTGAAGCTAAACTCCAGAAGAGTTGCTCCTCTCTCCCCTCCTCCTCCTCCTTCAGTCCCTCTCCCACTAAGGAGTGGCAGCGTGTCCCTCCTTGCCCCCCTTGTTGTTGTTTTCTTGCTCAATGAAATAATCTCCCACCCCCTTCATCCCTCGCCCCATGCCACCCCCCTGGCCCAGTCTAGGTCAGAGGGCCCCCCTCAGCCTGTTGCTGATTGTGAGTGCAGCGGCAGGGAGAAAAAGCACACAATTAGGCACAGATGGCTGTCTGCCTCGTGGTGCCCAGCTCGGCTCCCGCTGCAAAGGGCCATTCTGCCGCCTCTCGCTTTGCCCGCAAGTGTAATTCAAATGAGAGATCAATGAGCGTCATACTAAAAGTAACAGTTCCAATTATTCTGCCTTTTATTTTCTGTTCCTCCTGAGCGTCGAGGGGGCAGATCCTTTTTTTTTCAACGCAAGACGACATCAGCTTATATATGATGCCACTATCTTTTGGATTACGGAAATTCTGTTGTCAAATCGGAACGTTATCACCTTGTCTCACTCCCCTGATGATTTGAGGGGAAATAGGGTCAGATTAGCTGGGTTAATCCATAATCCCTGAATTTAGCTATTGAGGTAACTGGAGACAAATGCAATCAAGTTTGATCATGCATCGCTGTCTTGCGGTTTATCTGACAGCTTTTGAATGACAAGTAACCAATCTTAGAATTAAATTTCCATTTCACTGGACACCATATTATCAGATTTCCACTGCTATTGTACTTATAATGTCTTCACGTTCATTTGAAAGCACAATCTCATTAACATGTGCTGCTTTGAACTTTTTATACGTGCCAATTTTGATAATTGATAATATAAACTTGATTAAAAATGATCCCCCCCCCCAGGCAAATTCAAAACAATGCTCAGCCATTATGTAAATATAGTCAATTAATAATACATAGAGTCAATTAATAACACCAAATAATGTGTAAGAACAGATATCACTTCTGAAATCCTCTTCAAAAAAAAAAAAAAGACAAAAAAATGACAACACATAACAACCTAAAGCGTTAAAAAAAACAGCCTACAGCGTTTTCAGATCCATGTCATTATCAGATGTTTCATAAATAGTAACCATGCTGAAAAAACAGAGAGCAATGTGCACATTTCGGACACTTACACACTTTTGCCTATTCGCAGCGAATAAAAGTTTTATCGTTTAAGTATTGTCCGCTGACGTCACTTTGATTCCTTGAAGTGAGGCAGAATAAACCTTGAAAGGACTCTCCTTCAATCTGCTGTTCGTTCGTAACTAACACACACACACACTCACACACGCAGTCACTCACTCACTCACACACACCGAGACTCAATTACTGCCCAATTCCCTTCTTCATCATCTCCTGCTACACTGGCCTCTTCCAAAAGCAAATCGAAAAAGGAAAACAAAGAGCAACGTTACCTGAAGTGATACTTCGAACCCGATCGAGACGGAATTACACGAAGTGTCAAAACTAAGGGTAAGTTTTGAATTTATTGAGAGCTGGATCAGTTATTTCATTGGCGAATCAATGTTGTGTCGCTGGCTGGCTTGATTTCTTAGCGAGGGTAGCTAACTCGATAGTTTCTTTAGGTTGGCTACGCGCGTCCCTCGAGCGTAAAAAAGCGCAAAACTTGTCAAAACCGTTTCAACGGGGTTGTCTGTGAAAGCCGATCGAGAGAAATATTCCGATGCGACTGCGAATATCGCAAAACTTTACGAGTGGACACAAATGTTGCGCGCGGGGGTTGTGACTTCATAATAGGAATCTGCCTTTGTGCCCTCTCGCGTGCGCTTTAACTGTTACGTTTTTTAAATGTAAACTGTTTGTAAACACTCCCGAATATATCCAAACATGTTTCAAAAGAGCAAGCGCTTCCCCGTCGCTCATTTGGGTACGTAAAAATGCGATATTTGATTTTTAGAGGGGCTTATTTGAAAAGGGCGATGCGGGAGAGTCACTTGGAGGAGCTGCTGAAGCTACCTTTGGTCTGTTTAATGTCCGTCTCTCAGATGATGGCAAAAGCTAACAGCTCTTCATTTAAACAACACGATAAAAGCATTTACTTTACAATTCCTTTTGATAGAAATTGTTAAAAGCGCACAGTTGTGTGTTTTCGACGAGGAAATCGCCTGCTTAGTCGGAGTGGGTCGCTGGCGTTGAGTTGGTGGAGCTTCGCGTTGCTCTTATCTTTGTTGCTTCCTTAAAGAGCAGCAGCTGCCGCCTGGCCGAGTTGTTGAAATTTATCCCTTTGTGTATATTACAATATCCTCCATTTTTTCTGCCCTCCTAAACAACAAGCCTCACGCCATCTTGGTTAATTTTAACTGGCGGATCTGTGTATTCTTAGGACTCGACCTGCACATGTCGTTACAGGCAGAAAGTTTAGAAATGTCTTATGTGGTAGCGGTGACGTCATGTGAAGTTTAAGCAAAATGCGATGTTTTGCCAAGAAGGCGTCGAATTTGTTATCTCGCTTGACATTGCTGTAAAACTCTGTTTTTGGGTTAGTTTTGCTGTTGGAATGAATAAAAACAAACATTTGATGTGATCTCGAGAATTATACGCGACGTTTAACGATTCGGTGTTTACAGGTGGAATGAATGACATCAGCACGTAATGATGTCATTTAGTGAGGTGAACTGTTTATTGTCTTTTCTTTGTTTCAAAATGAGACATTTTACAGTGTACCTCACAGTTTAGAAATTTCCCAGTTTTCATTAGTGGTTACTTAAGAATAATGGTGATGATGAATCAGGTTTCACATCCATTTCAGAGATTTTTTTATTTTTTTTCCTCGAATGACCAGAATCGTATTTTGATCCTGATTAGGAAATCAGTTCGTCACCTGAATTTATAGCTCACGAGGTTAATAATTATGCTCTCACGGTACAGTCATTTCCTCATTTGGAAGACTTCAGATGTTCTAGTCACTAATGCATTTTTACTTTTGTGTACAGCCTAGCCTGTATGTTTTATTTGTGCATGTATAGCCTCCACACAGAGTGAGTTTAACTTTACAGTTGACCTCCTAATGTGTAAGAAGTAAGTAGTTTGACCTCAATAAATTAGTGGTTTGTGAATGAACGGTCACAAATGAAAAAAAAAAAAAAAGCAAGTGTTACATATTTAAAAGTTTCTGTTATGTAGGCTAACTTTTTACAATTAGCGGTCAGCGATGCATATAGGCTGGACTGTGTCTGTTTTGTATCAGTAGGGCTCTGTCTCATCTAGCCCAGTGCCCTAGTCATTATGCATGGAGCAGGCTGTTGTTTTTACAGAATGCCTCAGATGGAGAAGTCAGTGTTTCCACCTCCCATCTCTTTGTCTGAGTATGTGCTGCTGCTAAAGCCATGAGAGCAGGGGAGCAGATGTTTAGCCAAACATCCTGACGTGATGCTTTTCTCTTGTGGGAATGCCGCCTCTTCCTCCCTGTTCCCGATGCATCGCCTTGACAGCTGCTTGATTTCATGGAACCGCTAAGAAGCCATTAGCGGTATCAGTGAATTGAAACGGAACAGTCTCACCCACTCTCTTCTTCCATTAGAAATGACTATTGTTGGATGCTTTTTTTTCTTTCGTTGCTAGAGTGTTTGCGCTTATTCAGAGCACATAGAAGGTCTCTTATATACTTGTGCTGTTTTTCTTACCACGAATTAGGGAGAGCAAATCTGTCAGGGCCTGTTTGTGCTGTTGGGGTTTGAAGGGATCTCATACTGTGCTCTCTCAAGCACACCCAGACCCCTAGATGTCTGTAGCTGCAAAGAGGAAAAAAATGAACTTTGCTCAGGGTTAGAGTGTCAACCACACGTTTCTGTCCAGGATGTTTGTTGTTTTCCCGACAGGATATGGGTTAGGCCTGGGAGATGATGTTCGAATCTAGGAATTAGTTTAATTTGGACGGATCTTGTTTAAGCTCTGTTTGCATGTCTTTGTTGTTCGCACAACAACAAATGATTGTAGTGTAATGAACTGATTATGAGAAATGTGGGCTGTAGGAAATGGGTCTCTGGTGCAGAATCTGTCGAATTCAGTACAAGTTTAGCACAGATAATCCCAAATGCGTATGGGTTTGAGTTTATAATCGCACTTCCTCCGAAACCGGGCACTGATCAGTGCGGTTCATTTAAAGATGATTTGAATTTATTGGATATTCCACTCATGCTGATACATATGAATGACTGGAGAGCAGTTAACACGCACAGCCCTGCCAGCGTCTCATAGTCTAAATGGCTCTATGGGGTTTCATTCTACATCTTATTGGATTAGATGATATTATAGTCAACTGCAGTGTATAACATTGTGCCTTTCACTTTAACAACTTACTTAACACCCTTTCAGAGAATTATTCAAGCCTTGGTTCTGTTTGGTAAATGAACTTTTTTTTTTTTTTTTTTTCTATATTTAGACCATTGTAGAACACAGATTAATTATTTAAACATTTTGCTATGATTCAAATAACTATATATACAGTACTGTGCAAAAGTCTTAGGCCACCACCAGCTTTGTTTTTAGCAATGTCTCTTTATTACCATACAGATGGAAAATACAGGAAATATGTTAACAAAATTAAAAAAAAAAAAAATTCTCAAAATTGTTTCTTTAAGCAAAAAAAACAACAACAAACAAACAGTATTTAGTATGACCTTCTGGACTTCCATTTTCACAAAAATGAAACTGAGAAACTTTTTCTTGGCCTTTCAGTCCTTTTCCATTCCATTTAGGTTTAAGAGAGCTGGTTCCTGCTATTGCTCAAGTGTAAGGGGAGGCCAATAAATACTTGCCACTTTAGCCTATAAAAGCTGTTTTATTCTGATTTTATTCTGTTTTTCTAATGGTGCATACAAATTTACTGTATTTTCTGGTTATGTTCTAATAAAGAGACTGAGAATTAATTATATATGGTCGTTATATCATTGCTAAAACAACATCTAATGGTGGACTAAGACTTTTGCACAGTACTGTATATATAATATTATTATTATTATTATTATTATTATTTTAAATAAAGTTTAGTCTGTGGCAGACTAACAATAGGTTCTTGCATTTAGACCATTGTAGAACACAGATCAGATTAATTATATATATATATAATATTATCTTTAGTACGGTTAACAATAGGTTCTCTTATTTGCCATGAAAATCAGGGCAAGGTGGACCAGTGTTTAATCAAAATAAGAAGAAAGACGAACAAAAGCAGAAGTAAAAGCAGTTCTTCCCTCAGCGTCAGTCTGGATACAGACACATTCACAGCATCTTCTGTGGAACCCATTGATTTTGTTTTTTTAAACACGCATCAATCATTGCAGTGTTAATGGTGAAATTGATTTAAATGAACTTTGGAAAGCTCCGTCTCGATTGTCAGTTGATTTAACCGTCCCATAAAAGTCCAAGGCAGCGAGAAGTTCTCACCTGATCATAACACCTGTCATTTAAAGAGCTCAAACGCAAACGCGGGCTTGATTATACAAGCTGCGGTGTGCCGTGTGTGTGTGGCCAGTAACTGCCAAATGAATCAGCCCCGAATACACTCGATGCCGGAAGGTCAGCGGTGAATTTGTTTTCAGAGCAGGTTGCGTCCTTGCACTCATAACGACTTGGCAAATCACCTTGTAAATACTGACAGATACTCTTCCCCGTGCTGCTTTGTGAGACAACAGTTGGCATGACGCTAAACAGTATCATGGATAAGTGCATCTCTATCTTGCCTTACTTGGCTAATGATTTATTTTGTCATTAGCAAACAGCTTTGATTGTAGAATTTCCTCTCAACAGTTGGCTCTTACATAATAGCGGGTTATGTGGGTTGCAGTTTAGCATGAACATTAGCACTCGGGAGACAACTGTTTGTGTCAGCAGAACCACAAGTCGGTCGCGGCAGACTCGATAATTGTGTCGCAAACATGATCTTCTTTACCTTTAGCCTGCCGGTCCGTGGTAACGAGGCAGAGGAGCGGGAGATTCGCATTTCTGCGGACAGTTAAATGAATGGGCTTTTCTACCAGCAGCTGAAGCGGGTCACACCAAACTGACTCTGTTTTCAGATAAACACAGAGAGGACACAGGGGCCGAATTTCAGAGGCAGGCAATTAGCTGCTTTTTGGTTCAGCGTCCCTCGGGCCTCTGTTTATCATTCAATGTGAGAATATCCCTGATGAAACTCAAGGTTATTTTTGTTGGGCTGTCTGAGCGCTTGTTTTTCACAGACAAGGTGAAAGGGTTGATTTTTCCCTCAAGAAAGGCTTCATATTGAGACTTGAGAAAGAGAAATCTCCTTTGCTGTAAGTTCACAGTGAGGAATTAAGCTTCGGGAAGTGTACGTTCAGAATATCTTCCCGCCAGTGTCTCCGTGTTCTGCTGTTAATCAACGAGGCCGATCTCATGCTCGACACCTGAAGGTCGTCATTCTGAAACCTTTCTGTACGCCTGTTGTTCTGCTTTCCATCTACCCCCCCGTCTCTCTTTCTTTCTATCTCTCTCTCTCTCAGCTCCTCAATGAGGGTTTGAGTGCATTAGTGATTCTGGGCAGAGGAGTATTCTGGAGAGATGAGGGCTGTTTTTTCCACCCCGTGCTGCTTGCGTCTCCGGTGTTGTTTGCCCTCCAGGAGACTGTCATGTTGCCTGTGCCGTGGGTTGCCACTGCGGCGCTCCAGTCCCCCCGCTGAGATAATGGAGCCCGTGTTTGAAATGCCAGTAGTTTGGCCTATTTGTTCTAGTGCTTATCGCTATATTTGCATCCAGAGTAGAAATAGCCAAGATTTCAGGAATGGCAGGAATGATGCTCCTCTTGTGGGAGAGGGCAAAAGGGAGGCTGTGTGGGATTTGGCGAGAGCTGTGGGATGCGAGAGAATCTACTGCACTGTGACAGCTGACTGCAGGACATGCAGTATTTGACCCTCACACACATACACACTCAAAGACATTCAGAGATTGTGCTCAAGCAGCCCCCTCTTATTTATTGATCTCGCTGCATTTAAAATCTGGTCACTGCCACCACAAAGCCTTTTCATTTTAGCTGCGCTGGCAAAGAGCACCTCGGCACAGCAAGAATTTCTAAATTTTTAATTTGCGCAGAAAGGCCCACGAAATGACAGGGATGAGATGGAGACAGAGAGACAGAAAAAGGATTGAAAATAGAATCGTTTCAGCTGACACCGTAAAGTACTTTGGAAACGGAAGCTTTTTGTTTTGCGTAAAGTTGCTTGCCCTCACGTTTTATTTAAGCTTTTTTTGATCTCTTACGATATGAATGGAGAATATAAAATTTCTTTGCAGAATAATGGTTAATGGAGCAACTATTTAAAGGGTTTATTTGCCCAAAAGTGAAATTCTGTCATTAATTACTCACCCTCATGTCGTTTCACACCTGCAAGACCAGTTCATCTTCAGAACACAAATTAAGATATTATTGATAAAATCCGATGGCTCATTGCCAGCAAGATGTCCAGAAAGCTACTAAAGACATATTTAAAACAGTTCATGTGACTACAGTGGTTCAACCTTAATGTTATGAAGCTACAAGAATACTTTTAGTGTGCCAAAAAAACTAAATAACGACTTTATTCAACAATTTCTAGTGACGGGCGATTTCAAAACACTGCTTCATGAAGTTTTGAAGCTTTACGAATCCTTTGTTTTGAATCAGTGGTTCGGAGCGTAATGAGGCTTCGTTATGTCATAAATGTTTCTAAATTTCAATGATTCACCACTGGGGGGGCGTGACTTTGGCAGTTTGATACATGCTCCGAACCACTGATTCAAAACAAAAGATTCGTAAAGCTTTGAAGCTTCATGAAGCAGTGTTTTGAAATCGCCCATCTCTAGATATTGTTGAATAAAGTCGTTATTTTGTTTTTTTGGCACACAAAAAAGTATTCTCGTCGCTCATAACATTAATATTGAACCACTGTAGTCACATGAACTGTTTTAAATATGTCTTTAGTACATTGAAAGTGTTATAAATTATCTTGCTGGCTATGGAGGCCTCACTGAGCCATCGGATTTTATCAAAAATATCTTAATTTGTGTTCTGAAGATGAATGCAGGTCTTACAGGTGTGGAACCACATAAGGGTGAGTAATAAATTACAGAATTTTCATTTTTGGGTGAACTAACCCTTTAACCCTGACATGACACACCAAGTAAAGGTTTTTTTTTTAGTAAAATAATGTAGCCTGGGTTAAACTAGGTCTTGAACAGTAAACAAACCTCTGTTGGATTAGCTGTGAGGTTTTATAAAAAGATCTCCAGATTGAGAGAGCTGGATTAAGGGTTCTAATCTGCGTTCGCGTGAAGGTGCATCATGGTGTGTTCCTGGAGTCTACAGACGTGGGATTAGGCGCTTCAGCAGGCCTCATGCTCACCGACCCGCAACAAATGTGTGTGCGTGTGTGTTTTGAGGGGGGGCGTCTGTCTCGGTCATTAGAAATTAGGCTGAGGCTGCTTTGTTTAAGGTTGGAACGGCCGGGCGATTCTTTGTTTAAATAATGTAATCATGTAAAGAGATAAGGTTATGGACTGCAGGTTGTTTAGGAAGCGAAAGAGTGTTGGTGTCATCAGATTGTTCAGTGAAACAGACTGCAGTGTGGTTATTTCACATGACACTCAAAATGAGAGGAAAAAAACACTGCATGGGCTCTCCCTTTCTCTCAGTTTCTATCTCTCTGTATTATCTCTGTTAGATGGGTAGAAAGCTGTGAAACCCGTCTGTAATATGAGCAGTCTGTAAACTTGGCAATAGCACTAGAAGAAGTCTGATCCGGAGGCCATGAAGAGCCTCTTGTTGAGTCCTTCGAGTGTTAGTGTGTGTATGATTGCGTGGAAGGGCATCTGTATGTTTGTTCTGATGGCAGAGGATCATATGGACACATTCTAGGGCAAGGATAAAATGAATGGTAGAGTGAGCAGTGCATCCTTATTTGACCACGCTCTGTGTGTGTGAGCACCTTCGTAACCGAAAGCCTTGTTTTGTGCTCTTAGGGTTTTATCTGAGTGTGTCTACACGCATACGGGTGACTGTGCATCTATGTGTGTGTGTGTGTGTGTAAAGATGGAAATATCCTTTGCTCCTGCAGGCTAGAATAAATCCTGTGTGAGAGCTCCCTGGTGTAATCCAAACACTGCCAGCTAATTTAAGCGTGCAGCAGGAGCAACAGCATCTTTCATGAAAACAATGCATTCAGTCTAGAGCTCATCTCCACTTCCTTTAACGTTAAAGCTCAACACACAACCCAACCCAAACCAACTGCTCAAAATACCACCAAACCCCAACAGACCACGCCACTGAACATCCCAATAACATATCTCAACAAGCCACCACACAACTACAGCTCAACACACTACCTTAACCCAACATTACAGGTCCATCACGACACCTCAAAATGCCACTTGAATGAGCATCAGTGCACCACCTACAAACCACCACACAACTCAACACTTTAGCTCAACGCACCACTACAACCCAACACAATACAGCTAAACATGCTACCAGATGACCCAAAATAACAATACACAAATCATCACACAACCTAATACTACAGATCAACACACAACCATTGCCCAACAACCCAACCTGCCACCAGATGATCCAACACAACACCTCAACATGGCACTTGACTGAACATAGCAACACAAAGCTCAATACACCACCATAACCCAATGCTGCCCACCCAAAAGACCACTGCATGATCCAACACACCACCAGGTGACTCAGCACAACAGATCAACATGATACTTGACTGAACATCCAAATACCTCAACTATATAACTCAAAACCCCACCATGATGTAACACAACAGCTCAACTCGCCATTTGTCTAACCATCCAAACACCATACCTAAAAAAATAAAAAAAAAAGTGAAAGTCTTCACTGTATAAATTAAATAGAATTCATCTTTGTTAAAGCTACAAAAGTAGTTTTTCTCTTTGTCTTTTGTTGTTTGATTAACATTAATGACATAGAAGGCGACAGGTATATTAGGCTGCTGTCACTTTAAGACCTAATGCATGGATCCAATATAATGATACACATCCATTTTCTTTCTCAGTTGTTTACGTTCACTTACTGACTTTGTTTACGAGGATACTCACCGAGACAGGCATTTTGACATAATTTTGCATGTATTTGTCTGTTCAAGCACAAAAAGACGAATTCGGTGTTCGTGTGCAAGTTCTGAATTTAGTTCTATTTTGCGTCTTCTTGTGCTTAAATGCTTTAAACCTCACTTGAATGATTAAACTGACAGGATTTAAACTAGAGCCCAAGCGATTTATCGGTCTGCCGATTTTATAGGCCGATATGAGCCTGTCGCAGATATGCCACCGATATGAACATTTTCGGCACACACTTGCACCGTGGTTCATCTCATCTGACGATGCATCTATAATATGGTTTGTTGAAAATAGCAACGTCTAAAACAGACAGACAGAGTTCAGCTAATGTATGTTTCAGTCGATGAATCCGCATTCTGGCTTCCCAATATGTTACAACAGCGATGATCAAAAAGCGTGGAGAAAACAGTCACTCTTTGTAAATTGGTTCACTTCGAGTGCCGTATGCTCGAATATGAGCAGTCATTTACGGCGTCATCACCCGGTTGTTGATAGCGTGCCAGCGCGGGTGAGACATGAACAGCACTAAACTAAACTAAACTCATTTAAGCCTTGCTAATTTAAACATACACGAGCAAGATGCGAAAGAGATCTCATGCACGCTCTGAGATAAGATTTGTGTGTATGCTTATCCAAAGTGCGCACAAGCTTATCTCAGACAGCTCGCAAATACTGAGTTCTCTTTCAAGTCTTGCGCTTGAACAGACAAATTCACACAAAAATTGTCAACATGCCCATTTTGCCATTTATCCTAACAAACATAGTCGATTATGTCTTAAGTGAACGTATCGAGAAATACAACGCATGTGTAACAGTACTGGATTGTGCATCATGTCTTAAAGGGAAAGAAGCCTAATATTCTTGCTGTCTGTGTTTTTAATGTTAATCAAACAACAAATGACAAAGAAACCACTCACTGTTCTTGACTGAATAGCTTTTGTAACTTCAGTGATTAATCTTTACTTAATTTAGTGAAGATAATACGCAGTGTTATTTTATATTTGATTATTTTATTAATTTTCTCTACCTGAAAACTACTGTTAGATACCTGAAATACCTGCTGTTGCTTGTAGTTTGATTATTTGTTCTTAATTTCTTTATTTTTATTTGACGGTTGTCCTATTTTCCTTGAACATGGCACATGCCGAAACTGTGACCCTAAAACTGTGATAAAAACCGAACCGTGAGTAATTTGAACCGTTGCACACCTATAACATACACTTAAAGAATATCGTCCGATATCATTGTCGGACATTTTTACTCCCTAATATCAGCAACGGCCCCCAAAAACCCATATCGGTCAGGCTCTAACTTAAACCATAAGACTGTTATGTTCCACAGAAAAAAGAAAGTCCCTGAGCTTGAATTAACATGAAGGTGACAAAAGATTTACCAGAACAGTGTAGTTGGCTTCTCCACTCCTGTATTGCCATCAGCCAACCTGCTATCAACAACACCAATCACCTTCCTCGGACCAAGTTGCATCATGCTACTGTTCCTAACATATTGTAATATATGTTGGAAACATTTTATATTTGTTAAAAAAGGCAGGCATTTTTGTAATTTCTACTTCTTCACTGGATTGATGTCAGGATGCCGGCGAGAGCTTTCATGTTGGGTGTGTTGAGCTTAGAGATGATAGATGACTATCTGGTTAGTTTGTGTGTGTCAGTGTGTTTGTTCGTATGTGTGCGTGTGTTTGAGAGGAAGGCGTGACAGCTGCATAGGCAGCGGGATTGACCTTCACGCAGAGAAATCTCAAGGCCTGTTTGATTACACAAGCTATTCTGCTGCTTTACGTTCGTTGGTGCTTAATTCTCAGACAGCGTTTAATCTGTGATCGGCTACTTTTGACTGTCAGTGTTATTGTTCAGGACCCTCAGTTAGGGTACATGTTGTTCAAATAATATGGTCACATGTAAGGCTGTTATCTTTGTTTTGGTGGTATTATGCCAGTATTAGTACATACTATGCTTGATACAAAGTAGCCTTCAAGAGTTTATTACAATGATATTTAGAAGATTACAGGGTCTCACTGTCTATTTGTGGTTTATCAAAATGTAAAAGGTTAGATTTAATGTTATACCATTCAGTATTCTATACTGTACTTATTATTTTCAAGATATTTATCTTAAAAAAGAGAGATAATAAAATTGCATTTCCAGATAGATTCCACTAGACAAAATAATAACCGAATTTACACAAATGTTTACCTTATTTCATTATGCCATATGTTGCCTCCACAAGCATCAATGACTGTATATGTAACATTTTAATAGTTGTTAATAATCTATACATTATTTGGTTTCTCAGAATGATTTGCACATTTGAGTTCTCTCCCATATTGGCTATATGATACTGAGATCCTGCTTTGAGGGCTTGGCTATAATTGGGATACAACTATCACAAAAGATTACAAACTGCTTGAGGAGTGACCAGATGATAAGAACAGAACAATTTCTGTAAATCCAGTCTTTTTTAGATATATTTTTTTTATTGGAAACATCTTTAGTATTTAAACGTAAGAGAAAATGAATGTAAACTTATTTAAACTCAAGAGAAAAAATGGGTTATGTAATTACAGTTCCTTTAACATACCGCAGTTATGACTTTGTCATTTCGTCATAGAGACCATTAAAAGTGTGTTCATGATGCTTATTCACTATCGAGAAGCATTTCGAAACATGACATGCACAGTCATGAGATTCCTTTGACTAGTGAATAAACTTTTTAAGTGAGTGCTCTCAAAAGCTCTTGTAAGGCTTTGCATTTTGCGTGCATTTTACAGCATTTCACTTATAGGCTAACCTAAAGTAAAGCCTCTGGGGCCGGTTGCATAAGCCACTAAGACTAGTCTTACAAGTTAGTCATCAATTTTTTTTCTTTGAGACTATTCATAACTTTTTTTTTTAATCAATGAAACATAGATTTGATAAATTTGATACTGAAAAGTAAGATTGACTAACTGATAGTGGGTCATACTACTGTAGATCTTAAGACACTGTCTTAATATGATGGCTATGTTTATGCAACTGGCCCCTGATCATTTTCCCATTAGTTTGTTTGTTTTCGTATCTGGGAGTGCCTAAAACATGTTTTCTGTTCCTGCCGTGTCTGGCGATGCAGAGCTTCAGAAACTTTCCCACATGTTCTACCTTTGTTTAAAAAGCGCTCCATTTCATGTGGAGACACATGAGTGTTTTTTTTCTCTCTCTTTTGCTCACTCTTGTTCTTCCTTTTGCTTCCATCTGGTCTTCATTTCCACCAGACTTCAAAGGTGAAGGAAAGCGAGGATAGGAAATGGGTTGAATATTAATTTGGCCTTATTGTCACGAGTTGCTGTGTTCTGAACAGATGAACTTTTACCACAAATGTAAAGCGAAATTACCGCAGTGTTTAGCAATCCGTTCAAAGACGATTGCTGTGTCCTTGTGTGTGTGTGTGTGTGTGAGAGAGAGTGACTCTGTGTATGTGTGTGTGTGTGTAGCACGGTCTTCCATTAGCGTGTGAGTGATGACCTCCAGTGTGGGCAGTTTAAGTTATAGCCAACCCCCTCCTCTCTCTCAGATGGAGCTAATTGTCTGGTGGCCATTTTTTAGGGAAGTGTTTCCAGGTATGAGGATTTTTTTTCATCTGTATTTATCTTTTTTCTTCCTTTCTTTTCTCAATGGAGAAACCACAATCGGCCTAATAATGAAAGAATAGGATTATCGACAAGAGAGAAAGAGATCTGGTCCAAGGTTGTTTCTTCCCAGTCACAGAACTCACACACAGATTCCATTTTGTCAGGCATAATACAGCGATAAAAGACTCTGCCCTGCAGCCACACTGAATCATACAGAGCAAAGAGAGGGAGAGAGAGCAAGAAAGAGATGAGAAAGCGAGAGAAAAGGAAAGAGAAGTCTCTTTGTGCTGTGTGTGCTCATATTGTATGAAAAAAGATGAATCACTTCTATTTAGGGATCAGTTTCCTGAAACTGGACGGGTGAGACGATTCCACGGGAGATAGATTGTCGGGACTTGCCTGTGTTTCTCTGAAGGGTTGGAGCTAAACGTCTGCAGTCGTGGCAAGGTGCTCCCTAAAGGACCGGCTCCTCCGACAGGAAGTATCAACCTGGAGCAGAAAGAACAAAAAAAGGGGGGAAAAAACCTCCCTCCCGTCTTTTCTCCTCGCACACCATCCTCACAGCTGCGCACAGTTTGCAGTCTATCCAAAGGGGGTGCGTTATCATTTCATCTAAATTCCTCCCCCTAGGCAAGTCAATAAAAAAAAATGTAGTGTCAAGACGTTTTTGATTAGCTGGTCCTCAGGATGGATGAAGATGTTTGGGGAGAGCTCCACTACACACACATTAGGGCCTTCGTTTGCAGTAGCGCCGTGTTATTGTTATAATGATCAGGCCGTATGTATCATCTAAAAAATGATCAAACCCACTAGTGTGCTCGCCATTATCTCAGTCTCCGTCTCTCTGAGCTGTCATTACGACTGAACTCCCCCCAGTGACATCAGCTCTAACAGCGCACGTGTCCTTGGTCACTGCGGCGATGGAGCGCCTCCACCGCGGACGGATGAGTCGGATTTTGATTGACGCGTGGATGCTGTCAGTCACAGCCTGGCTCAGTGTGTAGCAAACAGTGGTAAACTCTTCCAGACTTCTAACTCTGCCCAGATGGAAATGTTTTAAAAAACTAAAAAGAGGAACTAACTGCCCAGCCACAGATTACTCTGAGTGTGTCTGCTGTTCGTTTGTGGTAGTAATTTGCTTTAGCTTTTTTTTTTCCTCCCTGTGCATGTGGTGTTTGTTTCTGAGCAGTATGTGTGTGTGCAGCTTGTTATCTGTGCAGATTGAGGAGATTGGGAACCGAATCTGATTTGTGTGTCTGTTTCACCTTTGTGTCTCGGTGCTGTGATGTTCCTGATAATTCTTGAGCACACACATACACAAACAAATGCTGTGAGAGAACTGGAGCAGGCTGGTTTTCTGCACAAGTCAGTGTGTGTGCTTGGAAAATTGTCCCACACACCCTGGGTTTTAAAGCCTTGCTGTAATTCCAACAGGTTTAGCAGGAAAAAAGACGGAACCAGGAGCGTGCATGAGCGTTCACACATTCATGTGTTTTTGCTTTACGTGTGTGGGCATGTGAAAAGTGGTTGTCAGTGTCTTTGTGTACGTATGCATGTGTTTTTCTTAGTTAAAACCATTGGCAGCCACAGGTTGGGTGTAAACACACTGTATTTCTCTAGCCACAAAACTGAAACCTGTTGCCTTTGACTTTTTCCCTTGGGGACAAGCTGCTTATTAAGTCTTATTTAGGGCAGTTTATCTCAGTTTTGTTTCTGTTTAGTGAACAAATGTGCCATTAAAACACTTTTCTCTCTCTTTTTTTTTTTCTTCTCTGGTCTGCTACAGGTGGACAAGCAGTGATGTCACACAGCTGAGGACACTCCCACTCAGTGAGTATTCGTACTATAATGCTTAATAGCCAGTTGTCATCACTTTTTTTTAAACCTTCCTTCTGTGACTTTGCATTTGTTGCAAGACCAGTTTTCCAGTTTTGAAGTCATTTGTCACGGTTATGCACCTCTGTGTTTGTTTCGGGTAATTGGACGCTGTAACCGAAAAGGGTGAACACAGATTCAGCTGATTTAAACCTAATTTAATTTCGTTCTTAGGATGTGAGCCTCTCTTTTCACCCTTCTCCCTCCCAATTAGCTGAAACAAAGCTCTCCAAAGGCAATTGTTAGGTTGACATTTCTTAAGCGTGCTTTTTTCTTTTTTTTTTTTTGCATTTGTAAAGATCTTTAATTTGGCAATTCATTTTCACAGCCGAGTCTCTTGAACGAACCGCTGCGGTGGAGAGAGCTTGTGCTTTGGAACAAACAAATCAGCCGGTTTCTCTCTCTCCCTGTGTGGGCTCAGGCTAATTGGTAGCGCGGATGCTGGTCGCGGTGTTAGCGGTGATGCTAGGCGGGCGGCAGGCTCTCAGGGCTCTCTGCTCGGCTGCATCGTTTCATTCCCTAGCTCCCTGGTGGTTTCAGAGAGTGACAGAAATACAAGGACATTTCTTTCCACTCTCTCGCTGTCTCCTCCTCCCTCTCATTCTCTCTGTCTCTACCACTAACAAGTGACAGTGTAGAGTTTGAGTTCTGGAGTGCTTAAAGACTGAGAAACGGACTGCAGCTGCCTCAGGTGAACATGCAGCTGTGTGTAGACCAAGTGCTTCCTCAGATGTGCGTGTGTGTGTGTGTGTGTGTGTGTGTGTGGTGGCTTACAGATGACTTTTATTAGAAAAGTGTTTCATTCACACTCTAGAGGAAACAATATATATGGAAAGAAATATATGGATGGCAAGAAAGAGAGAATGGGATAGGGAAAAACCGAAAGATACAGACAGGAAATAGGCAGCGAAACAAAGATAGGCTCTCAGCTACACATCATTGCGGCCTCTCACATTGGCAGCAGTCACAGCCACCGTCTCAGCCATCAATAATGGTAATGGAAGCTCCATCCGAGCATTGATTTCTGGGAATTGTAGGAAGGCGTGAAGGGTCATCCGTGCTCAACGGCTCTGCTCGTTTAGTGAAGGCGAGACAGGCCAGGATTTCAGCATGAATCACGCTAACATTCCTGTATGTCTGACTTACAAGGCAATTGCGCATTGAAGGAAGGTCCTTTTAATGCTTAGGCATTGCCCTAGTAAAGTTAGAACAACTGGAAAAAAGCTTGTTGTTTTTAGGCCTGTCAACACCTTCATTTACTACAATTAATTACTAAAATAAGGTGGTAAAGGAATTGACACATTTAATCATGGCCTCTGACTTGCAGAAAATGTGCCTCAAACCATATTCACTGAGAGCAGGCAGTAGATAAGGCACAGGTCTCCCTTACATTCAAAATCAACTGGATGAAATGCAAATGTGACCCTGGACCACAAAATCAGTCATAAAGGTCAATTTTTTGAAATTGAGATTTATACATTATCTGAAAGCTGAATAAATAGGCTTTTTCCGTTGATGTGGTTTGTTAGGATAGGACAATATTTGGCTGAGATGCAACTATTTGAAAATCTGGAATCTGAGGGTGCAAAAAAATCAAAATATTGAGAAAATCACTTTTAAATTTGTCCAAATGAAGTCCTTAGCAATGCATATCCACTCACAAAAATAAATTTTTAATATATTTATGGTAGGAAATGAACAAAATATCTTCATGGAACATGATCTTTACTTGATATCCTAATGATTTTTGGCATAAAAGAAAAATCAATAATTTTGACCCATACAATATATTGTTGGCTATTGCTACAAATATACCTGTGTGACTTATGACTGGTTTTGTGGTCTAGAGTCGTTATTGTTGTTATTGTTAACTAAGACTATTAAAAATCATTTTTGGTAATTGAGATAAAGCTGAAATAAAATAAAATATAAATATTAGATGAAAAACAACAAAAACATAAAAAAATTAAATTAAGAAATTTCTTGGTTGCTGAAATGAATTAAAGCTATATAATATATATAAATATATATATATATATATATATATATATATATATATATATATATATATATATATATATATATAATATAACAAAGCACATAACAAGATAACTAAAACTAAAATTAGAAAGAAATCTGGAAATAAAAAAAAATGAAAAGCTATTTAAAAATATTAGTAAGTACTATAATAGTATATAAATAATACTAAACACTGGACACTAAAAAACAGCGTCTTTAAAAAAAAAAAAAAAAACAGCATTAATTCCGCATTTAAAAATAAAAAATAGCCCAGCTATTAAGTCTAACTCAGACAGTTTGGTGACTCAATTACAGAATTAATTGCTGTGGACTATAGGTCACTGATAGGCTTATGTTTAATGAAATGGAAATAAGTAATATATTGTTTTCTAAATCCACTTTTTGTAACATCTATTCAACGGTTTACTCATCTACCACAATAATGTAACATGCTTGATTTATTTTAAAATTTCTCAGCAAATATTGATATAGGCAGTTAATTCTGACTTAATTTGATTTGTAATCTGCATAACATGTAATCAATTCAATTACAATTTTAAACAGATTTGAGAATGTAGCATTGCAAGCAAAGTAAGGATATAGCATTCCTGTAGCTCAGAGAGAACGGCAACACAAATGCCACAGGTTTGATTTATGAACTGATAAATTTCATGAAATAATAAAATGTAAATTAAGTTTCCTAGAATAAAAGTGTCTGCCAAATGCATTAAAACAAATATATGTAGTGTTAACTAATATTAGAAACTAAACAAAGGCATACTGAAGCCTTGCAAGAGTATCAGTTATAAGGAATAACTTTCCTTTCTCATAAAAAAAGAGAAGACGGAACAAACAAAACAAAACACTGCTTGGACACCCAGAGGGAATTACAAAAGTTTATGGATAGAGAGAATATCAACAAGTCTCTTTGGAGAGTTGAAATTGTAAAGTAAAATCAGGTCTGTCAGGACATATTGAGGAAAAACACACTCTTCTATCCTTTTCTTTCTGAAATGGAGGTTATAAGTTGTAGTCACTGAAAATGCTGGAGACTATATGGAAGAGAGAGAACTGAGCTTTTGCAATCTTGCCCAGGGGCAAACCAGCTATTTATTAGTGCACATGTTAAACCCTCTCTCTTCAAAGCAAACTTTCCTCCCAGCCTCCCACAGAGGGGAAAAGAGAATAATAAAGCAGAGGAAATGGCATTTCTCTGCACAAAGTGGATATGAGTATGTTCAGTGTAACCTACTACTCTTTATTTCGAGTAGAGAAAGAACAAGAAATGAAAGCAAAGGAAGACAAAAGAGGGTGGTGAAAGAAAAAAAAGAGGCAAGAGAGTGTGTTTGAGCATAGATCTTGGCCAGGCAGTGTCAGGCTCCTGGCCTCTCTCTTTCTCTTTCCTGCGTCCCTGGGGACGGCTCATAGCTCATACTTCCTGCTGGATCTTGAGCAGGAATCATGGTAGAGGGGTCTGTTTTCATTGCTGGTGCTGTGCAGTAGGAGTGTGTCTGTACTTGTGCGTCAGAGGCAAAACATACCGGTTGTTTGATACAAATAATGCAGGCCTGCTGGATTTTGTGCATGTGTGTGTGAAAGGTGTAATGGACCCCTGCCTGAACTCTGCTGGGTCTTCCAGATCCCTGGTGAGAGTTATTACCTCAGTACAAAATGCTGGACACACACATATGCACACACACAGCGAAGGAGAAATGGGGTGCCTCAAGTGTCTGTCATTGGTCCCTTTTGTTTTTTCTCTCCCTCGGTCCCTTTGCTTGCCGCTTGCGATTTTACTGTTCCTTCTTGTCTTGAATATTTATGCCCTGGCCAGGGTATGAGGCCATGCTGATACTGACTGTACCAGAGGATACAGCAATAAATACTGAATCTTCCATAGAGAGAAAGAACGAGTCAGTTAGATGAGGCAGTTAATGTTCAGAGTACATATCATAAACATAATCTCCTGTTATCTTGTCTTAGCCAGGCCCCCCACTTGCATAAGAGTGTCTTCATCTATGGATTCATACATATACACACACACAATACACATGCTCTACACAAAGTGTATAGATGCTATTCATTTGCTGATGTCGTTGTGCTTTAAAGTGGCAGCTCAATGACAACATAAGCCAAAAATAACATGTATACACTCTAGTATCCATCACAACTAGAAAGATAGATAAATGAATACAGAAAATAGAAGAGTTAGAAGACGGGGCTGAGAGGGCGGGAGGGAGAGAGAGAGAAAAGGAGAGGGAAAAAACATCCAGAAGGTCAGGATCAGCGGGTGGCCATCTAAGTGAGCGACATTCAGAGACTCCGATTGAGTTTCACCCGCCCGTTACCGTGGAGATCCATCCAATAATACCACCCTATCCACATCAGAATCACTACAATACACTACACCTACAACAGACTTGACAAATAGTGCACTGGCTAAACTGACACAGCCACAGCAGGCAGTGCTCAAATCTGAAGCAATATCTCGCTAATGCTCCACAAAAGGATCCACAAATGTTTTAAGTTGGCGAGCCCAGCCCTAAGACAGGTGTCCTTTTGAAATAATGGAAACTACCTATTTGTTGATTGTGGTTCAGCTAAACACTGTGGAACCATGTGGGTGTGTCAGCGTGGTTAGCATGTTTTTGGATTGCATATAACTTAAGACCAACCTATCCAACCATTTGGGTATCCTGATGGTCTGTAACACCTTCTGCTGGAAAAAAAAAAAAAAAAAAAAAATCAAAAACGGACACAAAGCATTGAGGCTTTTTAGAGCAGCTCGGCATAAGAGCAAGCGCTTTATCGGCACTGCTCTTACAAACTTACTGAAACGACTCAGAATTATCCAGTAGTGACCTTCAGGCTTTCTTCATGCGGCCACTTATGCCATTAAGCAAGCAACAGTTGAGTGAAAAATATTTGATTTTGAGTCGTTTTCTTACCTGGGTAAATGACCATTTGCTGAAACCACTGTCTCTCTTAAAAAAGCTTAGTCCTTAGATGAAGATGAATCATGAAATGTCATTTTTAAAAGCTTTCAAGCCATTCACTAAAAAACAAAGTTGAAATGCTTCCTTTAGATGCCACTTACAACACTTCTTGGCGTCTTCCACATCTTTATCAACATTAACTCGCGAACAATGCACAATGAAAATCATCTGACAATATGCCTTCTAGAGTTTGAGTCAACACTAGACCCTCTGAGACCTAGAGAGAGCTAAACCAGTTCCAGTTGTAGACCCAATAAAACCCAGGTCAAGAATAGGACTCTTGAGGCCTAGATTCTGACAAAGACCCACACAGTCAACCAAACAACTGAAATAGAAAAAATGCTGAACTTTGCACAGCTTAGGTAATATCTGGGACTTTCCATGAATAGATTTTTTTTTTCCTTTTCAGTAAATGGTTGTGAAGGTTAGAAAATGAAAATGATTGTCAAATTTAGGAGGTCAAACTAAATATTTTCTTTTTATTTAATATTAGGCCAATGTTCTTATTGTGTTTAGTTGTTTAGTTTATATTCATTTGATGAGGTTTACAATTTTTGCAATCATCATATCAAAAACTAAATGTAAAACCATTATTCATTAGTGTGACTTAAATGTATAAAAATAATTACAAATTTTATTTGGGTTGTCATCATACTAGTTTATACTAATAGTTCTCACAATCTAAAAATATGGCATGTGCACCTGTAATGCTTTTAAAAAAGCCATGGGATATCAAAGTGTACAGCATTTGTCTAAATTTCCATTAAATTCTTTTAAATTCTATGTAATAGGAAAGACCTTAAGTACATTGGAGACAGACTACTATCTTGTCTGACCATAAGCTGAGACCCAGACCAAGGCCACTCAAAACCAGTAGCACAAAATTAAGACCCCAACTCTAATATCTTCTCTTGAAAGTAATCAGTATCCGTCAAAATGTCTTGACTTGATCACATTATGTCATGTAATTAGTCTGGGTGAACTTATTTCCGTAAACAGCATGTAGGGTTTATAGTCTTGCGATTGTGAAGTATTTTCATTGCCTTTGAAGCGACAAGAGTTTGAGATGGTTTGGAAGATGGACAAAACACATCGAACATAGCTAATCTCTTTCTAGTGCTGGTGTATGTGTTTGTGTGTGTTTTCCCGTGCTGATGCTAAAAGCGGTGTGAGGACGGATCTGAAGGAGTGAGTGCTGGAATACTAATGAACAAACAGAAGAAGAGGCTGTATGCTCCCGTCTACCTCTCTGCAGTGGGCTCGCTCGCTCCTCTCTCTCGCTCTCTCCCTTCATCTGCACCTCTCGCTCACACAGAGGATAAACTGTGTACATGATGACATTTACACCGCAGTTGCACGCAGAGGGAGAGTGTGTGTGTGTGTGTGTGTGTGTGAGCCCTCTCATTTCTCTCCCCACCTCTGTTTTTTTTCCCCTGCTCTTCCTTCATTTTGCTCTGTGCTCATCTTCTCTCCGTCTCTTTCTCTCGCTGTGTGTGTTCAGCACAGGATGCGCACCTCAAGGGAGCACACACACACACACACACACGCACACAGGCCATTATTTATGTCTTTTTTTGAAGGGCAAATATAAAAAGGAGTGGCTTTGCTTTACTGCCACAAATTTGACAGGCCGGCTGTGGATCCAAACACACACTTATGACTCTTACTGAACAGAAGCCATAAACTGTGTGTGTTTGTGTGAAAGAAAAAAGCAGCATCACAGCTTACATGCTTTACTCTGTAGGGTTTATGTTCCATTTAGAGTGTAAAAATGTGTGTGTACGAGGTGCGATGAGGGGGGGGTGTGTTTTTGAGGTCGGCCGGCGGGCTTCCAATCTCTCAGAGGAATCGGGCGGTTAAGGGCAGTTAGAGGGGCTCTTGGGGAGGTTGGGGGCCCTCAAAGAAGGTTAAAGAGATTCTATTGAATCTAACTGCCCCACTCTCTCACACACCGAGATTTGACCCCCTCATAAACACACCTTTCACACCATCCACACTTTCTCACACCTATCTCATTCACACTCCTAGACATAAACACACGCACACATCCAACCCTGGAATAGCAAGCCACCCAGGGGTCTCCCTCCCTCGGCCCGGGGTATTTAGAGAGAACCCATGGCGGGCCTCCGAGCTCAGAGCTGTAGAGTGCCGGAGCCGGGCCGATCTGGATCCAGGGTGGTCCGGGGAGATTCTCAGAGCATATCAGGGGCTTTTTGTATTCTGGGTGTCCAGGGAGAGCTCATTACGCTGGGTGTGCATTCGCAGAACCTCCCTCACCTCTTGGAAATAGAGAGAGAGCTGCGATACTGGACCTCAGGGAGGTCATTACAGAAAGAGAGGCTGAGACGGAGAAAAAAAACAGGGAGAGAGGTGGGTATGGAGTCTTAGAAATAGAAGCGATTAAAGTTTGCTGATTCGTGTGTGGTGGTAGGGGTCTCTGCCTGCGATTTTTGGGCATTTTTGCTGCTTTTATTTATAGCGATAGTGGGAAATGGATGCACAAAAGAAGGGAACAGGATTGGGAAATGATGCCAGGCAGACTCAAACCTGCACCACCCACATGAGCACCACAGTGCAATAGCTACATTTACATGCTCCCAAATAATCCCTTAGTAATTGGATTGATGGCTCAAACGGATTGAAAAGGCTTCATATAAACACCTCAATCTATCCGAATGAAATTTCGTTTGGATTGAAAGGGGTGGTTTTGTTCGGAATTTGCACATGTAAAAGGATATGTGAATTAATTGTACAGCTGCACGATTAATCGTAAAAAGATCGCGATCTCGATTCAAGCGCGATCCTACTTTATTAATGACAGCGATTCTCCCGCGTCTATTAAACCTTTGACAAAATCATACCGGAACGTTCAAATCTGTGTTCGTGCTGCCAGAGCCAGAGAGAGCCGTTTTGAATCACGCATTAGTTATTTCTGTGTTACAAATATTCACATTATCACAGAAGTACTGAGATATAAGTTTGAAGTTAGTATTTAAACACCAATGTATACGATAGCGATCAAAATAGAGCAAACTACCTTTTGAAACGAACTTGGCACGTCAAATAACGGTTGTATTAATTACATCTAATTCCACTAGGTGGCGACAACTGACTGCTAAAAAATGTATTTGTCATTGAATCATTCATTCAAAAGATTCGTTCAAAAACACTGATTCATCATCCAGCAATGAAACAAGTATTTATTAATGAGTCATTGAATTCATTTAAAACCTTTTTTTTTTTTTTTTTAATAATTCATTCAAACATTTTCCAGCAATTAGAGTCAGCAATTTACATTTTGTCAGAACCTGTTTGGTTGTATATTCAGAATCGTGGGAGAATCTCTATTTAATCTCTATTTGAAACCAAAAAATTGTGATTCTCATTTTATCCAGAATCGTGCAGCTCTAATTGATTGCAAAATTTAGGGTTCATATAAGGGTTATTGATGAATAAGGTTTTAAAAAGTGTAAAAAAAAACATATAATTAATTTTTAAGTTTTATTAAGTGTTAACAATGAGATTATGTGGTTTTTATAATCAATTAACACTGCTTTTGTCATTTTTTTTACAAGACTGACAAAATTTGTCACCAAAAAGTCATTTGGTTTAACCCAAATTTCGGTTCTACCGAATGACACTTTTGGTTATACCAAAGACTATAGAATAACACAAGACGCGTCACTCTTATTGTTTTGAATGGGAGAAAGTGCAACGCGCAATATGGCGGAATAAGTCCCACCTTCTAAATAAGAGCCAATCGCCGATTGGTAAAGTCATCGCGTCACTGCAGCGGCCATTAGAAGCTCCGGTTCCTATAGAAACAGTCAGACGCGCGCCTCCGAAATGAGACGCGAGACACGCATTTAGGACTGCGTCTGTGCATTTAGCTTGATCTAGCCTGAAAACTTTTTTTTTTTTTTTTGTCATGATTTGAGCGTTTAGAAACAAAATTTATGAGACAGTTGTTGTCAGATTTCATTGGTGATTTCAAATATGAAATTTAATCGAAAGCTTGGCAAACAGCTGTGGAGAATTTGATGTTTCCCCATTCAAAGAGATAGGAGCTGCACTTGAATGCCCAAGAGGCGTTTCAAAGATGGCCGTCGAGTGAAATGACTTGTCTTAAGGGACTTTGGTTATACCAAATGACGCTATTTTCAAACAATGCTAACAGGCTGATATCTAGCTAGCTAGCAAAAGGACAATCAAACATTTTATATTTAGTACAAGTTTTTAAAATATTACAACATTTTCATGTTTTATAGCGGTTGTACGATATGAGCAAGTGAAAACATGAATTTTTCAAATAGTTAAAAGAGAGTTAGTTACTTTGCTTCATGACCATGTGGTCCTGTGCAGGTGTCTGAATGATGTCATATCCTGTCACATGATATTGACCGCATGACTTGACCCAAAATGGTCCTTTTTTTTATATTGGTTACTCTGAATGACATCAATGAAATTCACTTTTCCGGACATTCTTTCTCATAACAAAGCAACGACTTCTAGACATAATTTTAATACCATTTTGCACTATGTTGATAAATGATGTTAGAAAATCATGGCAGAATAAATAATATATACATTTATTACATTTTAAGATATTTTAAACACAAATGAAATGGCTGTATTGGCCTTTGGACGGTTAAACCGAATGAACTTTTGACACTTCAAAATTTTTAAAATACCTTTATATGTGGCAAAAATATAATTAAAACCTTTTGGATTCAATAAAAGAGATCTAGTTGTACTACCTTACATACTTTTGGATGTCATATCTTTGTTTTTTATTATTATTAAGGCCTTTGGACAGAAAAATGACCCGTCACGTCACTGACCCATAAATAGAACTTTCAGATTCTGAAATTAGATTGGATTCGTTCAGATTGATGACAATTAGTGCATGTAAACATACCTAATGCTAAACCGCAGTATTGACTAAAAGGATGATGCTTTAGAGCATCTCATGAATATTAGGACAGTTTCGCTGTCATTATACCAAAATATTTGACTGCTGAATGACCAATCAGAATCAAGTATTTCAAGCAGTACGATAATGATAATTTAATGATAGCAAATTGCTGATTTAATTCACTCAAGAATATTTATAAACCAAAAATGCACATTATACCGTCACAAAACTAGAAGTAGATTTTAGAAGTGACACAAGGGGGAACTACAACAGGGGGGGACACGATTATCAGTCAGTGTGATGATAATTTCGAAATTGCAAAATATCGATTTATTGGTCTGTCACTATAATCAGGGTGGTGGTTTAGAGCCGCGGATACAACAAGAACGTTTTTCCATCATATCTGGCTATTGTTTACAGCTCACAAGGGTCTTGAGTGTCAGGGGGGAGGGACGGATGGTTTGGCGTGCAGATGGTCCAGGGAAGAGGGGGGCATTGTGTCTGTGTGTGGGTGATGTGCAGGGAGATATTTAGTATTTTATTGGTCTGTTCCAGAGGACCCAGCTGCTAGGTCATTCCCTGCTGGCACACACGGAGAGGGAGAGAGATGGCGAAAGAAAATACAGAGAAAAAGAGGGGGCATTAGTGTAGATGTCGATGCGAGCAGAGAGGATTTAAAGCGCAGAGGAGAGAAGAAAAGTGAAAAATCAGAGCCAGGATGAGAGAGAGCGAGACGGAGAGGAAAAAAGGGAGGGAAGGAGCGAGAGAGAAAGGAAAAGAGAGCGGAGAAAAAAAGGAGGAAGGGAAAGAGAGATAAGCAGCGAGCGAGTGAAATGTGTCCGCCGTGATCCATCAGCCCTGCAGCCACACTAATCACAGGTGGAATTCAGCGAGCTCTTTAAAACGCTGCCTCTCATTTCAAACCCTGCCCTCGGGCTCTCTGTGTGTGTGTTTAGAAGTGTGTCAAAAATCTTTCTGCTTGCCCTATTTTGTGTGTCTGTTTGTGTGTGTATTCCACAGTGTGTGTGTGTATATGTGCATTTTAAGAGAAAGACGGGGATCTCACGAGACGGCCCGTGTAGGTTGGTGTGTATGTGTGCATATTTCTGCATGTGTGTGCACCTGTTTGTGTGTGTAAATCCCCCAGAGACGATATCTGGCTCAAACAGCTTCAGTGATCACAGATTGTGCCGTTACTCTGTGCGTGTGTGAGCGAGCAGAAAAGAGATGGAGCACAGAGAAGAGAGGTGTGAGTGTGTGTGTGTGTGTGTGTGTGTGTGTGTGTGTGTGTGTGTGTGTGTGGGAGAGAGGGCAGAGCGTCTTTGTGTCTCTACCTATCCCATCATCCCGTTCAGCTCAGCAGAGGTGACACCAAGGTGAGCGTGAGCGCTCTCTCTCCTTCTCCATCACACCAGCACTGCCTCTTGCCCTCCCTCCTCTCCTTCTCTCTCTCTCTCCCCCTCTCTCTCTCGCTGTGCCTCTCTGCACGGCTCAGTGGCAGATGGAGGCTGTGTCAGCAGGGAGAAATGGCCATTCACACACTCCTTACACACACTCTCCCTCTCTCTCTTTCTCTTTCTTGCTCTATCGGGATGAAAAATTTTGGCCGATACGCATAGCCGATAATTAACTGATACCGAGAAAAACTCTTAAATTGGCAGATGTTGCTATCTATCTATCTATCTATCTATCTATTATGTGATCTCTGTCAATGTTGTGGCAGATCAGAAATCAGTCATTGGATGGATAATTTAGTTTTTTGAAGCATGCACACTTGCACAGAGTATACTGTTTGAATTGGTAAAAACAAGCCTTGATATTATCTGCTTACAATATCCAGTCCAGCCAGTATGATATATAGATGGCTGAGATCAGTACGTTCACTGTTACGTTGTACAACACTTCTGTCTATCTGTTTATCTTTTTTGGCTGCTTGTAATCAGTTGGTCATTGTGGTAGCGGTTCATCAAACATTCGAAGAAATTATCACATCTTTCTCAGTTATGTCACTACGGTCACAGCGCATCCGGGTCTCACCTTTTTGCACAGGTGTGTGAGTGTGTGTGTCGCACAGGTCAAAGAAGTGGAAATGTGCGATCATCATTTTGTGTTAATACAGCTATTAAAACTCAAGGTGAGCGCGAGATAGAAAGGTCGGAAAGAGTGAGGGAGAGGGAGACTGAAGAGACGGCAGGAGGAACAAACGATGCACAAAGCGGGTGACAGCGCAAGCTGCTTTAATATGTATGTATTGCAGGTTGATGGTTGATTTCATTAGCAAATCTCATTGTTATGCATGGATTGTTCTCCTGCAGCAAAATGAATATTGCATTCACGCCGCCCGTAGGTTTGGACAAAAACGTTTGGATTTTTAACTGCAGCCTTAAGGAAAAACAAAACATGTTTTATGAGGTTTTCCCTCCGTTTCTCTCTAGATCCAATTGATGGCAATTAAAAGCATTTAGCACGTTGTCATTCACTATAGATGAGGCCTTGCGTAGAGAAAGAGGGTTTAATGTGTTTGCCCCTGGTTTTGTGTCTCTGACATGTTTAATTGTAACCAAATGCCTGTCTTTGTCTTTCAGTGTGTGTGTGTGTGTGTGTGTGTGTGTGTGTGTGATTTGCTCTTTCAGCTGGGTGTTTCTATAGAGGTAGTGTGTGTTGGATGCCTGTTTGAGAGCATGTGAAATAAGGGGATGATGTTAGTGCGTGTGAAAGTGTGTGATATCAGAGTGTTTTTGTGTTAATGACAAGCCTGTATAGCCAATCTCAGGTTGTATAACAGGACTTTTGAACTGTGCTGTGTCTCTGGTGAATATAGAGGTCTGTCTGTGTGTTTAAATGTGTGTGTGTGTGTGTGTGTGTGTGGTGTGTGTGTCTCAGAGGTATTAATAGCCTGACCAGGCACAGGAAAAAAAAGACTCATGTTTTTCCATCTGTTTTCACAGGAAACAGTCAGGACGGATTATCTCACACACACACACACACACACACACACACACACACACACATATATATAAACTCCTTCTCTTATTCTTTGGGCTAATGATCTGATGGCTATTGCAGCACATCTCTGGTTTTCTATGTGGATTATGGAGTCATTTGAAATATGGACGTTACACTTTCCATTCGGATATTCCAGTTTCTCTGTCATATTCATCACAGTGATTCAGGGAGAGATAAAATAATTTCTGCACTCAAATTTGCTGTGGATCTCAATGAAGCCGATCAAACAGTCCGAGGTGTGGAGTTTGTGGATCAAAAGCGCATAGAGGCCACACACGCTCAAAACCACCGTGTTATTTGCTTTCAGGCAAAACACACATTTTTGTTTGAGAAATAAGAGAGCTCAGACTCTCGGCCCGCTCTGAATAAAGGTTAGTCACACACTCGAACAAATTCACAAGTGGGAATAGAGAGAAAGGTGTGTGGAGAGATGACTGTACACTAGGTGATTACGGGAAACCTCATAGCACACCCAAACAGACACAAGCACAATATGAACACGCACACAAACACGTTCGGTTTCCATGTTTTATGACTTTCCATAGACATAATGATATATTGTACAAAGTGTATCTCCTAACTCTACCCTTAACTCAACCCTCACAGAAAACGTTCTGCATTTTTACTTTTTTTAAAAACATACTTTAATATGATTTATAAGCTATTTTATTCATAGGGACCAAAAAAAAAAGTCCCCACAAGGTAAAAAATTACTATTAATATTAGTAATTTTACTAATAGTATTACTATTGTGGGGACATTTACCAGGATACCACACACACACACACACACACACACACACACACACAGTAAGTTTGAGACCACCAGTAAAATGCTTCTATGTTGCAACTTTTTGTATTGAATTAGGGCTGTCAATCGATTGAAAATGTTACTGAAATCACAGTTAATCATATATAATCAATGTTTACTGAGGGAAAAAAGTACATTATTGGGGCAAATACATTATTGTTGCTATATTGTTTCTTTTTTACACAAGTCTATTACTGGGCATGTATTCTGTGTTATTTAATTGTTGGTCTCTGGCCGTTACGTCACATCTTGTTGTTTTCACGGTCTCGTTCCATTAGTGACACATGTAATTTTAATAACAATCTGACTACAAAGTTAAATTGAGAGATCATTCATCAATTTTGAAGAATGATCTAGATATGGTAGATAATCTGATATATTTCTTTATTTTATGTTATAAAAAAAGTCGTGGAACTTTATTTCCAGGTTTTAAATAAAAAAAGTCTGTTTTATCAATATGGTCTCAGACTTTTGGACTCCACTGTACATATGCAGACTCTCTCATTGGTCTGTTGATATGTTTTGCAGAAGAGGCGCAGATTGTGTCCAGCCATCTGCTATTGAAAGAGCACATGCTACAGTGTCTGTCAGTGCATGTGTTTTAGAGCTGAGAGGAGAGATAGAGAGAGAGACCTGTCAGATGCAGCCACATTCAACAAACCGAAACACCCTTTCCTCTATATTATTAGAACAGTTTAGCAGTTTGGTGTGATGTTTAAAAGTGATCACCAGTTGCTTCATAGGACTGTGTGTGTGTGTGTGTGTGTGTGTGTGTGTGCGCGCACGGATAACAGCCTTTGCCATTAGTGTGTTTTTGTGTGAACAAATACAGACACATTCTCAGTTTTTCTCACTGATTTGCAGCATTGTAGCTGTGCAGGAAGTGCAGAATCGACTTGCGGTCAAAAGTGAAAGTGACAAGTGTGTGTGTGTTTGTAGGGGGGGGGGTTGCTTTTCTATACTTTGAAGCCACCAGAAGTTAGCCAAATCAAACAAAACCTTACTTTGGGTCAAACTAAAAGTGATTAAAGGCACAATATGTAAGATTTTTGGATTAAAATATTCCAAAACCACTAGAACAGTGTTATATATTTTGTTGACTTGTGTACTTACATTATCCCAGATGTTGCCAAGAATGTTTAAATCCAGAGAAATAAGCAATTTTAACCAGGACACGGACCATGTCCGTGCGTCGCCTATCAATGTCATCATACCTGCGTAACCCTAGGTTTCCATTTTTATTTTGTAGAAACCATTGAAACACCAAAGACGCTTTAATATGTAATGTTTTATTAGGCAAGGGAACAACTGTTTGGATGCATTTATAGACAGAAAACTAATCATTGTTATATAGCTCAACACGTTTAGTCTTATTGTTTGAATCTCGTTACCATGTACCATGTTTTTATGCCTCAGAAAAACAATATTTTGTCAAGTGGCTAACATAGCATAATCAGATGCAGCTTTATTTTTAGCTTTATTTTTAACTATGCAGTAATATAGCATTTGCTCCATCATACAATATGTTTTAAAATGAATTGCATGCCATTTATTAATATGATATTCTAATATGCATCTAGCTTACTGCAGTGTGCAACAAGTGTCTCATAGCAGCCGCAGAGCGAACGCACAGAGTAACGTTATAACATCATTATCAACACACTCAAATGTGTCTAATATGATAAACAGAGCTGCTTTACCCCACATACGCTTGACCAGAAGAAGCGGAAGTGGCGACTGCGGCATAATAAAAGTTCCTCTGCTCTCTAGGCGTGTGTCGCGCTCGTCTCTCATTAGCAATCGCTCCAGTGGCAGCACAGCACTCGTCCTGTTCTGATTCATACTACAGTAACTTTAGTAATCTCATCCATGAACATGATTTCTGCCGGAGTCCCGCCAGATTCTTTTCCTCCGGCTGTGAGGTGAAGACGACACCTCCCATGATTCTGCGCTCAATCTCTGCATCATCAAGCTGTGCCTTTGTTTTGAATAGGCGACCCCTAGTGGTGAAAGGTTACATATTGTGCCTTTAATGAATAATAAATAATTTCATATATATGAATCATGCTTTTTTTTTTTTTTTTTTTTTTTTTTTAAAGTATTCTATGTGTAAATGTGTATGCCTGTCATTTTGTATATGGGGACAAATTTATACCCAGAAGTGAGCTAAACCTGACAAAACCTCCTTTTGGGGATCTCATCTGTAAAAAACGGTGTAAAAATACAGTAAATAATGTTCTGTCATGACAACTCTCGGTAGAGATTGGCATAATTATAGAAATGGATATGGCAGTGTTAATGTATTTGGTCTTGGCGGAATAGATCTGCTGCTGTTGCAGAGCAAGTAGCGAGACTTGCTACTGCCAATACATTCACAGACATTGCAGTGAGTGTGTAAGACATGCTGCTGCTGCACATGTAACATACATGAATTAACCCCCGTAGTAGATCTATACAGGTGGAGCTGGGGAAGGTGGAGGGTTTCTGAAAGCACGCTTCAGACTTCTATCAGCAACACTGCCGGTATGTTTATCCGCAACTCATTGGCCGTTGATGCAACAGCAAAAAAAAAAAAAAGCTGCGCTGTGTAGATGACAATGCAGTCGTTACCAAATTGAGTTAAGGATCTATCAGCCTGTGCCATCTAGAGTTTCATGCCAGAACTTTTTTGTAAAAATGCAGAAAGTTTTCTGTTAGGTTAGGATACATTTATTTATGACTAGCTCTGTAGAAGTCTATGCAACGTCCCCATTGACATGGATAAGTAAATGTATGTATGTGTGTAGCATTTCAAAGCCAGTCCTTTTGTGTCAAATGTACAGAGACTAAACACTCTGTCACAATCAATGCAGGAGACATGAGTACTGTTGTAAGCTGTGTGTGTGTGTGTGTGTTTTTGTGAGATAGTCGTGTGTCATGTTCTCTGATAACGTCTTGAAAGGATCAGCACGAACGGAATGTTTAAACAGCGAGAAAATATTTACAGGTACATCTGTAAGACACACAGCTGCAGCCGTTGTGCGTGTTATGGAGATGTGACTGTTTGCCTGTCAGGTGATTTAGGAGACCATTAAGGGCTTAAACCATCAGCTAATTTTACCACCACAGTCTATTACGTTCATTAAACTACATTAGGACGATTCAGTCAAATGCATCAAACAGGTCCATCTGTGGAGACGAGTGTGTGTGTTTTCTCTTCCCTCCCGCTGCTGGGGTTTTTCACGAGGGTAACGGGTAATAGTATACTCTAAACTAACTGCGACCTGCGCTCTTCCCCTGATCTGATCGTCTGTAATGGCAGACACACACTCACAGCTCTCAAAGATGGCCGCCTCCACGAGGATGACAGTGCGTTTGTTGTTCTCGCTCCGAGGAGATTGGAATGTCAGGATACGTGAGCCGAGCGAGAGAGAGAGAGAGACGGCTGTGTTTTCTTTCGCTCTGTATCTCTGCAGGCTGTCTTCCTGGTTGTGAGTGAGGCGTGAAGGATGTGTGCTGCCCCTCCCCTCCTTCTCCTCCTCTTCCTCCCGCCCCTCGCTCATCTGATTGGCTGAAGGGACAGAAATGGAAACATTATTCGATTCCGTCTCCTCAGAGGTCAGCGACCTCTCTGAACGCTCTAAAGACTGAGCTCAGCATTTGGCTGTGGGACGGCTCAATGTTAATGAATGTTTAAAGAATAGCTAAAAAGCTCAAAGAGAGAGAGAGAGCTAGAGGGAGACAACAGAGAGTCCATGTTAAGTAAAGTGCGAAGAACCCTGGCTGTGTACAGAATGGAACACAAGCCTTCTGCTTACTAGATACTGCACAGAGTATCTGTGTACTGCCTACTAACATTTTTAAATCAAATATGAAACGGTAGTATTCTGATATATATCAGAAGAAATGTATATATTAATTTCTTCATTCTGAGAGAGGGAGCAGCATTTACTGCACACTGAGCTGCTCAGGGATGCTGAACAGACTGGATCATGAGCTTGTGGTGTGTAAAAGCACACAGTTCTGCGCTTTACTATGAAACGCGCCACATATATTTGTTTAATTAAACGCCTTCTGCAGTAAGCTGTATCGAGATTACAGTTTTATTTAATTAGTTGTGCAGACCTTGTTTTTTGCATTACTTTTTCTCACCTGGGCTGGGCTTGCTTGTTTTTTTAATAACAACAAAAAAAGTTCTATTTTTGGCAAATGTAAATGCCCTTTCAAGCTAAAAGTGAAATGAATAAGCCTCAGGCTGAAGGAAATGCATATTTACACCTGTACAGAAGAAGGCGCAGCTCAAACAAACCTTTCAGCTCTGCTGCCATTCTAGATTAAAGAAGAATAGGATAGAGGTGAAGGAAGTTCAACACTCTAATTTCTAAATCTAAAGTAATTTTTGCTTATTACTATGGTTGAATTAGATCATTGAAGGTCAGCAGCAAAGACATTGGTTAATAAAGTGAGATTAAATGCATAAAGTATATTTGTGTAATGTAATATAGTTATATATTACAGGTTTGCATAAAATTCTGAGATTGCATTTCACTGTTTTTATTCATTTTGAGGAATACTGAATGTTTTCGTGCCAGCGAGATGAGTAAATGCATGTTCACATTTAGTCTAGAACTACAATAACCATCATGTTCACACAGCACACACAACACCTCCACACTTTATTTCTCTCAACATGGGGACAGGAGAGCTGTCAGTCAATAAATGTATAAAAGTAACTTGCGTTACTTAGATATTGTGTTGTAAATTGAAAAAGTAATCTGTTACTTTACTAGTTACTTGAAAAAGTAATCTGATTACGTAACTCAAGTTACTTGTAATGTGTTACCCCAACACTGTTTTAATCAAATTGTGTCAAATTGTCTTAGTTTTTTTCCTATCCCAGTTTAATATTCAGAGTCAGTAAGCCATTTGTAAGATGACTGATTATATTTGTAAGATCCCTGAAAAGTGTAAACACAAGTGACTCTGTCGCACTTCCAAAACATTACTTTGTTTGTTTGAGAATTTCACCCAGCCTGACATAGCAACATTGGCTTAACCAATGACATAAGTTTGGGGCAGATATATGTTTATCTGACCAATAGAAGACAAGGGGAGTGTTCATTTCAAACCTGTTTGAAAACAATCATTATTTGTAGCTTATTTTTATTACACAGGAAACGTAAGGCCAGCTTGACCGCATTGCATTGTAGGAAACCCAGTGCAGTGTAGAACATTTTGCCAAAAAAATATCCAGGCATTTCCGATATACAGTATATTTGCATACTGTGCATGGCATGCATACTGTATCCTGCAGAAATGGTAATAGTAGTATGGTAGTATGCTGTTCTGAACATGCCTATGTATACTTAGAGCTTTGCAGTAGTCATGTTAAGTAACAGCTAATTTTTCAAAAAGAACATTTCCTGGTTTAACCCCAGACGAGATGTTACATGTGTTACAATTTCTAAAAGGAGAATAGAAACAAGTTTAATCCCTAGTATAACACAGGAGCAGAAAAGCCACAGTCCTGCTCTGTGGCCGTTTTACCCTTCAGCAAGGATGTTAACCTCAGGTTGCTCCAGTGGGACTGTGCCTGTAATTAGTGTACTGTAAGTCACTTTGAATAAAATGTGTCTGCTAAATACAACAATTTGGTGATTTTACACTTGCCATTTAAGTTTGCTTATGTTCATCATTGAGGTGGTATGGAGTAGTGGTTAAATATCTGGGCTATTGACCGAAAGGTCATATGTTTGAACTCCACAAGGAGCGATCCTTGAGCTACCATTGGCACTTAACCTCCGGTTTCTCCAGAGGGACTTTCTCTGTAAAATAACTCATGTCTTTATTACCAACTGTATGGGGTGGTGCCAATGCAAAACTGAAGAGAAATGATAATACATTGAGTTATACGACACAATCTCAAAGGCATATTCAGGGCAGTGGTGGAGATTTGATCTACTACAGACTGCTAATACTCTAGTTGGCATATAGTTGAAAAGTTAAGAGTGTCTAAAGTAGACCATCAAAATAAAGAGTAACCAAGATTTGTTCACATTCGTTGAATGATTAATTTGGTGAATATTTTTGCAGGTTACATTGTTATTCCAGTAGGTGGCAGAAGTTATTGTGTTATTATTCATCATTCAGTTTGTTAAAGTCGATTAATTTATGACCAAACGAGTCTCATTATGCTTTATTAATATTGCCGCCTACAAATCTACTAATGAACTCCAAAATGATTGTTTATCTGCTGGGTAATAGCCTAAATAATTTAAGAGTTTCAGTAACTATACTTCATATTAATTGTGTATGACAATCAGAAAGTTTTAGCCATTCATAATCTTTTGTTGTGAACGTGATTGACTCACATGGTGAAGTAATCAAACGTCAGTTAGTCAGTCAGCAGATCCTAGCTCACAAATGAAATCTTGTTCATTCACTCTCATTCAGCGCTGCTCCGAGATGGAATCAAAACAGTGACGTGGGCATATTCGTTCAATCGAACCAAAAAATATGCTTTCACTTTCACTTTCCTTTGTTTGCTAGTGCTATAGAGTCAGTCTACACAGGCAGGATGATTCGTTTATTTGAAATATTTGTTTATTTTTATTGGTCTTCATCAAATAATCGTTATATGCACATTAGTTGTTGTATGTGAATTAATAAATAGTAAAATCATTCTTCCATGACCAACACTTTTCATGTGGAGGGCAGAGTGGATTCATGTCCTGATGCTTGTCTTGTGAAAGCGCCTTTAGTTGCTTTGAACGTATGCTAAATGGCTGCATTGTGTCATATGTTGAGCACATTCCTAATATAGGTGGTTGTTTGTTTGTTTGACAAGGCCAGGGTTTAGAGCTCCTTATAGTCTCCTCACATCGCCAAGGGTTGATTGTGAGCAGGATTTGTTTGGGGCAGGATTCAGTTTAGATTGGATTCATTCATTTGGAAACAGATAAAACAGGCCAATAGTAAGTGTTTGCGGAGCAGTCCACATCAGAGAATGTCTGTTATTCCTCAAACTGAATTCTAAGTGTCTCGCTATCTCGCAGAGAGGAGCTTATCAAAACTGTGTAGATGGACACAATGTGAACACTGTATGTGTGTGAGGAGCGACCGATGTGATTTTTAAAGAGTGTGTGAGCATTTTATTTGTTGTTTCCATTGTCACACACAGCTGCTTCAAGGTTTATTCACTCGTTTTCCCTCTCTCTCTCAAGCTTGAATTGGGTTCAGCGTCCACATCTGTGTGTGGCAGCTGTGAGGGACCTTGATTGGATGAAATGATCAGATGAGAGGGGGAGGACAAAGGGAAAGAGTATATAGAAGGAGAGATGAGGAGTAATCAGAGGGAACTCTGTCTGATTCTTTTGAATTGTCTGTCTCTCACTGTTTCTCCCTTCAGATAGAGCTCAGTGTAAAATCATTTTTAGATTATATTGACCTCGGCCTGATTTTCCCTGCCGGTTTGTATTTGGCTCTGAAGGCGATTTGAGTGATTCTTTGAAAGAGAGAAACGTCGTCAGAGCCATGGCCTAGCTGTTAGCGCACATAAGCATTTATCAGCTTGCATTTCCTGGACCTGTTGCACCTTTAGGGGCCATTTACACATTTTCAACTAAAAATGTGAGATGCAAGCAGTGGAATGAAGAGAAAAAGACACTGAAAAAGATGCGAGAGCAATGGTCAAAGATGCTCATGTAGCAAGTGCTTACATAGACAAACAATGGAAAAGTAGCGTAGTAATATGTGTTTGTTGTTCACCTTAGGGATGTCAAAAGTACCAGTACTTCTGTAGTTTGTCCCAAGTCATGTGATGAGGGTCTTAAAAGCCCACAGAAAAGGAGGCTGACCCTTAAAGTTTCCAATGAGTGTTAGCAACGGCTAATAAACATGACTAAACAAGTACAAGAAAAGAGTGATTCTGTTATTCAGAAGTGGCTGAATCTGATTTGACGGACATGTATTTAGGTTAAAGGTTGCCAGTTGAAGTGTCACTCCCTCGGTTGGTTGTTTTGTAACGACATAAACTTGATAAACTTCACAACCAAGTCACACAGTCTGCTGTTTGAGCAAGAGTTCCCTGAGGACAATCACTCTCCCAAGAGAGAGATAGACGGTTGGATTTCCGCTCGAGTTTGTTCAGATGCAGACCTTCGCTTGTTAACTCTCTTATATTTGAGCAGAAACAGCTTTCATGTCATCCCGCGCTGTGGTTTTTAGCTCTCGCAGGAGGATGAGGTGCATGCAGGCCGTGTGTTGCACGGCCTAGATTTAGCGTGTTTGTGTGTTTACCTCACTTGTGTGTGTGTTGTCTTACCTCTTACGTGTTATTGTTGGGGGCTGTGAGTCACTGGATGTTAATCATTTCCCACACGGGCAAAGTACACACACACACACGATCACAAACACACACTCTCACACAAGCAAACTGGCAGGATCAGCCGTGATTACTCACTGCTACACAGGGCTAGTTTTATTAAGAGCGTGTTTACAGCCTGACTTTTAGTCATTAGTCTCTGCCTGTAAACACTTCAAAATCTCATAAACAAACAAAGAGTGATTGAACGGCCGTAAATTGTGTTAAAGTAGAAAATCTTTTTTTGGAGAATGATTTGTAATCAGTCCAGGATTATTTTTAGCTGCCATTAAACCAATGAAACAGCGTAATGCTAATGCTACCGTGTTTACGTTTTGTAAACAAACGTGTACAGGCAAAGAGCAGGTGCCAGTGAACCGGTGAGGGGCGCCCGAAGATCTCTCTCCTCCACGGCCCTCCGAGGGTTTCACACCGGAGGAGCTCCTGGTAATTAAAAGACAATTTTGTGAAATTGATTAGATTATGCTAATCAGGGGAGATAATATCTAGAGAAGCCTGAGAGTGTGTTAGTGTGTGTATATGAGTGGGTGGATAAGCGTGTGTGTGTGGGTTTGAGTGATTATGAAGAGATGGCAGTCCGGTCGCCATTTCAAACCCCTGAATCCACCGCACTTGTGTGTATATGTGTGTGTGTGTCTGGAGATCACACTCACGCCGCCATTTCACACAGCTCCGCTCGGCTGTCTCTGCCGCTCCTGAAATGTCAGAGCGATGTTCCCTGGACTAGGCGTGAGGATATGACAGCTGGCTGCTCACCTGCTGCGTGTGTGTCCGCACGCTGGGTGCTTTTAACTGATCCCGTGCCTTTAATGTGTTCTGTCGCTGATAGATAATCTGTCTTGAATGAAAAATAACTGGAATCGGTGTCCAGGACAAATCAGTTGAGATGAAGCAGGTCATTGTTACAGACTGATGATGAAACGGCCAATCAGATTCCAGCTCTGTCTGTCTGCTGGCTGTCAGTGACCTTTGACCCACTGGATAAAGCAACACAACAGCAATCTTTTATCAGAAAGTATTTATACAGCTCTCTAAAAGTTGTGTATAAGTAAACAAACAAATAAATAAATAAGCGACATTCATCTCATTAGATGCACCATGGGTGTCTTCGTAACTTGACACACTCGCGCAACCACAAAGACACACACACACACACACACACATTATGACTCATGCATGTTATCATCAGAGATGAACGGTCTTGCCTATATTTGGCTTGCAAAGCCACATAAACTTCACATAATTGGCTTTCTGTTGGGAAGGAACGAGCCGTGCGGAAGGCGCTCTGAGAGACTCAGAGAATGCATAAAGCTAAAAGACTATCTCTTTAAACGAATGCCTAATTATGCCATTACGTTAACTAAAGAAAGAAGCTCTGTTCTAAAAAAGAACAAGGAAAAACAAAGACAGCATTTTAGGTGGAGAGAGAGGTGGATGGAAAAGTCCGAGACTGAGAGAGAGAGAGAGAGAGATGGTGCCTTCAGGCTTTATTTAGCTAGGACAACAGAACATGAGCTCATTACACACAAATACATTGCGGCTGCTACACCTCCAGTGCACAACTACACATTTAATATGATCTCTCTGTCTCAGCTCTTAGACCCTCTCTTTTAGCGTGATCTCTCCATCCAGATCAGCACATCTTCGATGGGGCCTTGCTCTGTTTTAAAACCCTTTCTAATGTCTACATAGGCGGCTGCATTCTAACACAAATGGAACTTTGTAAGTGGTTGATTTAAACAAGTCTGTTCTCTTGGCTGCAAAAAATGTTTACAGGGCACAACAGCTCGTCACTGGGGCGGTTACCTCGAAGAGACATCTTTCTACCATATTTACACCTAAAAGGTTCATAGTAGTCCCTGAGCATAGATGTGAAAATGCACTATCCAAACTTAAATCGTTTTAATTCAAGAATGCTTTAGAATATAGACCTAAGTTTGGACTTGTTTTAAAGAAGACACTCAGCAGTTGCTGAAGTGAAAGCACTTCAAAAATTGAAAGTATGAAAAAGTACTGTAAATCAAATGTACTCACCGAAAAGTTTGTTTTATATAAAATATATATTTTACAAAACAAGATTTACTCTAAAATTGATATAAAATTAAAGCCATATGTCTAACCAAGTTGTGTTACAAATTTGAAGTTGATATCACAAAAATTGAAGTTCCCATGAGATTTTGTTTAGGTGTTGTACCAAAAAAAAAAAAAAAAAGCCACCCCGTGTCACCCACATTCCATTGAAATTAATCAATTTCTGTCCAAATATCACTTCTATCAAAAAACAGATGCCAAATATGAAAGCTTGAAATTCAGACCATTCTGATGATATAAAGTAGTTAAAATAAATGTTGTAATATGAAACATGACAACGCCCACAAGGGGGAGCAGCCCGCTAAAATGATTTAAAGTACCATTTCCATAGTAATGCAATGTCCAATTTCAAAACGTTTTTTTTTACAGGATGAATGCTGTGTTTTTAAGCTCTTCGAATGATACCTAATTTATGATGATTACTGAAATATGTGATGCGAAAAAAGGCGATAAATAAAAACAGCGCCAAGCGTCCCGCTAGCTGGACGGTGACATTTGAAAGGGTTAAGGATACATATTACTACTCGAAAGTACTAATATGAACCTTTTAGGGGTAGACACATGGTACAGAGTTGTCCTTTTGAGGGTACTACGTAAGTGACAAGGTGCAAATTTTCTTCTGACAGTGCACTTGTAAACATAGCTAATTATAATTGTAAAGTATAGCTAATATGTACTTGAATGGGAAAGACCAAAATCTTCAAATTTCAGTTTTAATTCATTTAAATTGGCAAAAAATGGGTCAAAAATGTATCTTCTTCAATTGATATCATGTTTAAAGAAACCTGTATCATGTTAAAATATCTGTATGCTTCAGGCTATCTAATGCACATACTGTTGTCAACAAAACCAGTGATTTGTCTCTTTTAGCTGTACTTTTAGCTGTACTTAATGCTTATTCCAAGATTCTGAAGTATTCATGCTATGTTATATGCATTTTCCAATTTGTGGACCGTAAAATGTCCAATGATGTGGCTGACATCATAGGTGACATGACAATGCTAACATGGTGGATGTAGTATGTCTGGATTGTATTCATACTACACACCTGAATACCGTTGAGAAGGTCATCGAGTGCAGTACACACAAATTTGTATTTTCTCTTTTTGGCATTAGCATGTTAGTAAGCTAACTAAGCTCATTACTGTAATAAGAATAGAAATATATAGCACACACAAATATTAGATAAAACAGTAATGAGCCATTAAATGATTGTGTATAATGAACATTTCTGTTGAGCTTGTCACGATGCATCTTGGCATTGTCTTCTGCAAATGATACGATACTAGCTTAGAATTTGACCAAAATTTCATACCGTCTGAGTAGGTGCTACATTTGTAGGTGTGAACTTTGCAACAGTTAAAGTATGTTATATATAGTGTGAATGTTTGTAGTATGACTGAAATCTGGACATACTAAACCTGCCATGTCTTTTTGTCATGCGTCTTCTGTCGCTTATGCCATTCACAACTCCTCTCCGGTACCCTCATAGGTGTCCATCAGATGCTCACTTTTCACCTCCTGTTTTATGAATACTATAAATTCAGACATCCTACTAATTTCACATACTGTTTTCACCTATGTTTAGTAGGGAGGTAGGCATATTTGGATGCATGGAATGCATCTTCGAAGGCAGCATAATTACTACCTATTAGAACGGTGTTTGTGTCAGGAGTGCATCTATGATGCATTAGCATGCTCTCTATGTAGGCAGCTCATTAGGTTTTGGAACAAAGTTAGTCAGTGTTCAGGATTGAAGGATTCGGGCCAGTCTAGTCTGCTTTACTTCAACTCGGTCCCGCTGTCCTACTCAAACCCAGCAACCCACAGAAAAATCACGCGAGCAGCTATTCTCATCCGTTCTCACTATGTTTCTGTCCTTTCCGCCCCTTCTTGCTCCTCTTTCCACTTTCTTTCCTGTCAACTCCTCTCTCTTTCTCTGGAGGGAGAGAGGCTGATGCAAACGGGTGGGCTGTGGTGTAATCCAGGGCCTGGGAAGGTCTGCGGATCAGACTCTGTGTTCCGTATCCTCCGCGTGTCCTTCGGCCTTGACGCCCCCCCGAACCGCCTGCTTGCCTACAGTCCTTGACGATGCCATCATTCCCTCATAAATTCCGACCGCATCCTCCCTGACCCCGCGGCTGACTCCTCCCACACGGTGCATGATTGACAGCTCGAGGCAGACCCATTTAGTCCTCCCAGATTAGTCGCACGTTCTGCTCTTGTGTACATGTTTTCTACATGTGCGTGGGATTCCACGCGGTTTCCACGGCTTAGCCCACCTTTGTTTTAAAGATCAGGCGCAGTAACGGCGTAATCCAACGCCTGTTTGTCGCCAGAGCTCTTGGTAATCGTAATCGCCTTGAAATATTGTTACGGTTGTCACCATGTGTTCGTCCTGGCACTTGGAGAATTCTCTGGAAGGCTGCCGGTACAGTCGAGCAGGCCCAGACTCGGAGATGGGCAGGGAGTGTGTTTGGGTGCGCAGATGTGGGCCGTTTTCAGACTGGTCTGTCTGAGGAGGTCACGGCTGCATAAAAGGATCATATGACATGGGTGTGATGCACAGAGCAGAGGAGGAAACTTCAGTGTGCGTTTTAAGCTAAAATTAGGCAGATGGTTAGACAGCTCTGGATTAAGTCTGGAGGCCAGAGAGAGAGAGAGAGAGAGAGAGAGAGAGAGACAGGGTGTGAACAAGAGAATGACAATATTTAAACCAAAAATTGCTCAAGCAGCCATAGTTCTTGTTTAATTTGCAACCGTCTGTCTGTCTGTCTCAGAGACTGTATTTCTGCCTTTGCACGCATATGCGCACACACGCACACACATACACACACACCCTAGAACAACACAAATGACTTGAATAAATTGAACTTGACTCTTATTTAATTATGTAAATTGTCAATGTTTGTTTGCGTGCATTTTGATTTATAGACTCGGGGTTGTACTGAAACAGTCTAGGTTCACCTCTAGTTGATGCTCTAGTTGAAGTGTGTCAACTAGTCAGGATCACATGACCTCAGTGTCAGTTGTTTTATATTGTGACTGCAGGAGGAAACTTCCCCTTCCTGCAAACTTTGTCCTAGTGTATGTGTTATTTTTGCATGGTAACCTGTTTAAAGGTCTGAGACCATATTGAAAATCTAATATAATTCTTTTTTTCTCTCTCTTGCATTGGTCCATTGGTTCTCTTGCATATCTACTTTAAACATTTTTGAAAAATTAAAAAAAAATAATAAATCAAAATGAAGCTAATATTTTGCTCCTGGTCACTTATCAGATTTTTATGGAAGCTTGTTTTCGCCATTAAATAATAGAAAAGCTAACTGTGACTTTTTGAGTCACAACTCTCAATTGAGAGGAAAAAAAGTCAGAATTCTGAGGAAAATTGCATGATTTAAAACTCGCAATGGCAAGAAAAAAGTCAGAATTGTGAGATAAAAAATTGCAATTACCTTTTTTATTTTTTTATTTAGTGGCAAAAACAAGCTTTTTTTCCATTCAGTAAAATTTCACTCAATTTGTAATGCTAATATTACAATTTGTCATCTTTTTTTAAAAAAAATTAAATTAGGAAAATGCTAAATAAAAGAATTTTTACTTGTGGTCTCTGGCTGTCTCTGACCCCACTTTATATTTTGAATCACACAAATGTGAAAAGAAGTGAAACAATTTACAATCCCTTCTTCAAAAGCTTCTTTTAAGTGAACTGCCCAGCAGACTTCTGAGATGGTCAGAACTCATTTTATGTTCACATACAAAATTGTAAAAAAAAAAAAAAAAAAAAAAAAAAAAAGATCCCTAAAACCCTAAAATCTCATCCCCCTCTCTCTCCTACATTGATTCCTGTCTACTCTATACTGTACTCTCCAGATAAAGTTGAAAAATAAAAAAATAAAAATGTAATTGATAAAAAATAAATTGTCCCTATGATAATAGAATTATATAGCTGTCTGTTTTGTTTAAATATTTGCATATTTAGACAAACAGTGAAGGTTATTGTGTAAATTGTAGCATCATACATGAGGAGAGCCAGTCAAACTGCACCTGTCTCAAACCTTCAAGAACTTTTGTGGTTTTGTTCCTTATATTTTTGTCTGGTTGGCTTTATGAAAAGAATATTCCACATATGTTTGAAGTTCTGAAGTAAAAAAACTTAAGTTATCCTAGATCAGTGATTCTCAACTAGTGGGCAGGGGCTCCCTATGGGACTGCAAGAGGACTTTATTAATTAATTCATTAATTAATTATTATTAATATTAGTAGTAGTATAGCTTAATTAAAATGCTAAAAACATACAATAATTAATTAAAACCTATTTATTTTTTCCCACCAATGACTATTGTTTTTATTGAAGGACATACAGCTCTTGAACCAACCAGAAACACAAAATAAATTGTTTAATCAATTTACCTATATTGGCACCTCCAGTTTCTGTTCAGATATTATACTTAATGTGTATATATTCCAGTGATACAAGATGTTTGTACATGTGATTGATTTGAATCGCCTACAGTAAATCACTTATTCTTTGTAAAGTTTTCAAATAACCCTTTTGTTGTTCATAAAAGCCACCTTTTACTCACATTTGACACTTGCTGATTGTTAACGTTGGACCGTGTGTGTGTGTGTGTGTGTGTGTGTGTGTGTGTGTAGTTTGGGGGGACCGGAGCTTTGCCGTGTCTTACTATTTCCTTTCGTTTTGTGGGACTGGTGCCTCAACACATCACCCCATTCTCTCTCTCTCTCTCTCTCTCTCTCTCTCTCTCTCTCTCTCTCTCTCTCTCTAGCTGAAAATGAATCTCTAATTTCAGTTATCATCATAACCCCACAATGAATAATGCAAAGTTATTCAAAGAACTAATCTATAACTTATTAATTGCTGCCTTTTCTCATTCTCATTTTCTCTACCCACTCTCTGTCTCTCTCCCTCTCCTCCTTGCGCACTTTTATTTGAGACGCCACTTCCATCACCCTTTCCATGTAGAAATATGATGACTCTTGTGTTATAGCACTGACACGCTGATTTTACTCCCTTTTGAATGTTTAAATCATCCCTAGAGCTAGACACTGTCACACACACACACACACACACACACACACACACACACACACACACACACACACACTACAGAGTCTACAGGGAGAGTGGTGTGGAACTGCATGCCTGTCTCGCCAATCATGGCTGTTTTCTTAGCTGATGGTTGTTTTGCAGTGATCAATAGAAGATATTTCTGCTCTGTCCGATCTGAAACAGGAGATGGATTTTCTCATCAGGTTTATGCTTTTGTCAATGTAAACACACATATACACACACACACACATACACACACACACATACAAACACAGGAGACGAGGGGAGGGGAGGATGTGTGTTCCTCTTTTGCAGAGCTGTAAATCATGTTTATGACGGTAATACAGGTATAGATCAGTGGGTTGATGGAGAGAAGAAGTGAAGTGATGAAAGTGTACGTAGTGTAATTATGTTTCTGTCTGTTTTTGTGTGTATGCGTGTTGTAATGTGAAAGTGAATGCATATATGAATGCCATTTGTGTGTGTGAACACTTCTCGGATGGAACATGTGTAACATGCTGTGTGTGTGTGTGTGTGGACTCGCATGTGCTTGTATTTGTGTAGATTTGCAGAACGTGTTTGTGTGGATGTTAATGGAGATTGTATAGGGACATTGAGCATGTCTCACACACACACACACACACACACACACACACAGAGCTCTCTCTGTAATGGAGTGTCTAAATATATCCGGTTTTTGCCGGATCCGCTGCCTCCGGAGTGAATAAGAAATGGGCTTCAGTAAAGGACAAAATATCTCTCTCTCACTCACTCTCTCACACACACACACACACACACACACACACACACACACACACACACACACACATTAACACTCTCTCTCGTCTTTCTTTCTAACGGTGTGTCGTCTGCGTGTCGCTGCTCACTTGCAGTGTGCGACAAACCTAGATCAGTAGTTTTTGTGTAAATTAGAGCGATCTAGTTTTGTCACGTCGCTTACTTGGAGTGTAAGACACCTGCGCACACGCTTATTACAGCACAAACATATACACACACGTTGAGCATGCTGTGGCAAGCTAAACATCTAATGATCCTCAATGGTCCCACTGGGATCTTCCGGAGGTCAAAGAATGCCGGTGAATCCTGTGAGACTCTTTGTGTGCCTCTGAACTGACCAGTCAGCTTGCACGTCTCATTGGCAGTCAGACGGCTGATTATCTGTGCGTCAGACTCATGTTTTGTAAGAGAGGTCAGGCGGTCATTAAGTAGACGGGAATGGAGCTCATAAATTAACATTGATTTTTTTTAGATAATTGTGGACTGTACATAGTGATTTTTTTTTTTTGTGTGTGTGTGTGGTTCCTAAACTTTGACAATTGTCAAAGTAGTTAGCCACTGTTTTTGACACTGTTACTCATACAGACAGTATAGCGAGAACAGGAAATGATGAGGTGAAGAGGTGCAGGTGACAGAGCTTGCTTTTTCAGTATGTCTATGCAAGTGAGAAAGACGCAATTATGTACAATCCCCAGAAATTTGATAAAGCCTGTATCAAGTAGCTGCAAGAGGAAATCGATTGCCTGAATGCCTTGTTCAACATATTTATGTACACACACATTTAAATTTAGAGTTTGCATGTTTTTTTCAAAGCCTTGTTTTGCATATACTATTACAAAAATACATTATTTATTATAAATGTTATTTGTTATAGTTTTTATAAAAAAATATAATGTATATATATTTTATAATATAATTAATAATTATAAATATTTTTAAATTATTTTCTAATTTAAATTGAATGTTTACATATTTTTCAAAGCCTTGTTTTGCATATATTATTATAAATATACATTATTTATTATAAAATAAATGTATAAATTATTTATTATAAATGTTATTTGTTATAGTTTATATAAAAAATATAATGTATATATATTTTATAATATAAGTAATAATTATAAATATTTTTAAATTATTTTCTAATTTAAATTGAATGTTTACATATTTTTCAAAGCCTTGTTTTGATTATTGTTATCAAAATATATAAATTTTTATTATTTATAATAAAATACATTTCTAAATTATTTATTATAAATTATATTCATTATAGTTTAAAATATATAATTTATAATTATAAATAATATTTTAAATGATTTAATTCATTTATACACAAATATTTTCTCAACCTTATTTTATTATTAAAAATATATTATTTATAATAAAATAAATGTATACATTATTTATTATAAAGTAATTTATTATAGTTGATATTAAAGTGTATTATGTATGTTTATAATCATTGTATATTATATAATTTTAATTTTTACACAAATTTAAGTTTAAAGTTTAATTAATTTTCTCAAAGCCTATGTAATTTTGCATAGATTTTATCAAATAAATATTACACATTATATTATTTATAATAAAATTAATTTACTAGTTTTTTATTATAAATTATATTTATTATAGTTTATTAAAATATTATGTATATTATTTTGTATAATAATATAATTTCTAAAAATCCTTTATTTTTGGCATTTTTCAAAGCCTTGTCTGCACAGCTGACACAGTAGATGTGGCGTAAAAGTAAACTGGAATCAAACTCGAATCACCCTGTATGAGCACCACAGCTCAATGTGACTGCTCAGTGTGCCAGACGACAAATCAGAGCTTGTTCATTTGATAGATTTATTAGTTCTTAAACTCCTAAACATAGTTATACAAGGCAGAGAGCAGCGCTGTTATACTAGTTCACTGTGTGTGTGTGTGTGTGTGTGTCTGAGGAAAAAGTTTCTCTGAGAGACGTGTGTGTGTGTGAATGGATCCATCCCTGTCTTAGGGCTAAATGTAGCTGCTTTATATGCACTACAACAACTACAAGTGTGGGCGTGACTAGCAGCTTCTGTTTTGTGTGTGTGTGTGTGTGTGTGTGTGTGTGTGTGTGTGTGTGTCAGCGCCAGCCGGCCTAAAGGAATGTGTGTGTGATGCTTTCCAGTTGACTTAAGAAGAGAGATCATGAGTTCAGAACGAAAGCATCCGCCATTTCGCATGTGAAGAAAGCCGCTTTGCTTATGAGGAGTGGAAAATTCCTCCTTTAACACACTTTGCCACAAACAGTTTATAAGATGTGCCCTTGTAGGACAGCGATATACGTGTGTGTGTGTGTGTGTGTGTGTTTGTGTGTGTCCATCAGGTCTCATTTTGCATTGTTTGTGTGGCATTGTTTGGGCAGACGATCCGCTCGGTATATCTGCTGATCTTTGTTGCTGTGGAAGCGGATCTGGTAACTCCTTATTGGACCACAGAACAGCTCACGGACGAAAGGCCGAAGTATCCCAGCATGCAGCTTTCCACCATCTGTCACGGGCCCTTTGTTTGGGTGTGGGTTGAGCTGCTGGTCTCTGGTTACTCATAACACGCAAAGACACACACACTCTTGCACACATTTTACAGCTTTAAATCACGTTCCCGTCCTTTGAGTTTCCACTATCTGATACTGTGTAGCACAAGGGTGATGTTTGTTACCGTGGAAAGGTGCACTGACGTGATCAATGGCATCTGTCTCCTTGCGTTAGGATAAACTGGACGTTTTGGCTCATGATCGGAGTTGTAGAATTTCCCATTTTGCTCGAACGGACACGGCTGAAACTCACAGCTTTTAGCGCTCGGAAATCAATTTTATCAGTTCGACCCTGCCACCCTGCTATTCTTAAAGACCTCTAGATTATTCATCCATGTGGCAGGACACACACACACACACACACACACACACACATAAAATCTAATACCCTCTCACAACTCACAACTGAGACGGCTGAAGAAAGAAAGGTGAATCCCACACCTCTTTGTACAGGCCACCGCCCACATATCATTTCTCCTCTCCATCCGCCCTCCCCTCCTTGATTTAGAGACTGGTGTTTTTAACACGATGCCGTACATGCTCTCTTTCTCTCTCTCTCTCTGTGCATCCTGGGACGCTGACGGTGGTGTGACTGCCAGTGTCACCAAGCAACCATGTCTTGCGACAGGCGAAGCCATCTCACGCTTCAGGAAAGCTGCTCCAGCCAATGGCGACGCAGCACTGCGGCCAATCAATGAGTCAGAAGGGCCGAGGAGATGGATGTGTTTGGACACTCGTTAACCAGAATCTCACGCCCTCGTGAAATAGCATGCATTCTGCGTCCTGTGTACTTACCGGTTGTAGCAACGAGCATTTATGCCGCTGCAGCTGGGAATTAACAGCGATATAAGGTCAAAGGTCACTGTTCCCCTGCCGCAGGTCACCAGGAAGGTGACAGGCCTGTGCTGAGCGTGCGCTGGTTGAAGAAAATGGAGTCTTTGTGTCGGTGTGGTTGCTGGCGCGCTCTGATTAGCACTGATCCATGCTGACGACTCTGTTGGCAGATTAGCGTGGCTAGCATTGGCCATCTGTTACCACGGGCCATAACAAGTGAGAAGTGTGGGTCACACACACACAGATATGCAGCATTATGAATAAACACACAATCTATGCCATGTCTGTCTCTCACTGATTTTCCACACATACAAACGTACACAATTACTCACACACTCTTCCAAACACCGCAACCTCAGCAGTATATTTCACTGCCTCAGGAGTGTATGATTGATTTTCGGGTTAAATTAAATAACACACAGCTTTATGTAGTGTCTCTCTCTGGAAGCACGTTCGTGGGAATCGGGCTCACGTTTCTCCCAGCTGGCTGGATAGCCGGAGGTGTCGTCCATATTGCTCGGACTAAACGTATCCCGTAAAGCGCCCAGATCGCGATTAGCATATGATTCACTCAATCGCAGAATCCGGGACCTGCTGTTTTTTTTTTTTTTCCGACAATCTCATTGGCCGCGTGCACCAAGTCAAATTAATTACGCAGCTCACGGAGATTACGATGCCTGCCTTCCAGTGCCACAGTGGAAGATGGCTAATTAGCTATAAAATCAGACTAATTCTGATGCTAAAGCTGTTTTAATTTCTGATAATTAAGTCAGGATTGGATCCTTAAATACCCCGGCATACCATTATTGCAGTAATCATGGTTGTTGTTATGAATTATTTTGAGGCCCTCTTCTGTTACCGTTAATGTTTAAGGTAATCAGGCTAAGTGAGTAGCTGGAGAGAGGTAGATGGGTAGATGATATACACTTACTATATATACAAATTAATACTTTTATTCAGCAAGGATGTGTTAAATTGATCAAAAGTGACAGTGATTTATGATGCTACAAAAGATTTTTATTTCTAGTAAATGCTGTTCTATTCAAACTTTCTATTAATTAAAGAATACAATTTATTTTTTTTTTTTTTTATCATGGTTTCTAAAAAATATTAAGCAGCACAACTGTTTTCAACATTGATTATAGTAAGATTGAGCACCAAATCAGCATATTAGAATGATTTCTGAAGGATCATGTGACTGGAGTAATGGCTGCAGATTCAGCTTTGCCTTCATAGGAATTTTAAAATAAATTAAAATAGAAAACAGTCATTTAAATTGTAATAATATTTCACAATTTTACTGTTTTCATTGTATTTTGATCAAATAAATGCGGCTTGGTAAGCATAGGAGACAAAAAACAAATTCTCAACGACCCCAAACTTTTGAACGGTAGTGTACAGAACCTATACATTTCATATTATATAATTTGTTACATTAAACTGAATTATATAATATAATTTAATTTTTATATTTTATATCTCATGTGTCAGACATGGTTGTGCATTTTAGAAAATTAAAGTTTTTCCTCAGTCTTTATATCATTTGCTGTATGTGTGTGTATGAAGTGAGTTGCAACATTTTTTCCTTTTTTTTTATTACTGTGTGTCGGTGTTTCCATGTCTTATCTGATGTGTGCTCTTTTGTGATTTACGTCACAGCAGTTTCCACTGAGCAGTGTTTGGCCGAATATTTAGGGTATATTAGAAAATATATAGAGGATTCTTTCAGGAGCATTTTAGGGGTTCCCATCATTTGATAATTTTATGGATTTTGTTTTAATACATTTTATTTTAATAAAAAATTTTTTATTAAATTTTATGAATTAAGGCCCATTCACACCAAGAATGATAACTATAAAGATAACGATAAAGATATAGTTCTAAAAATCGTTCTTAATATAAAAGAATAGCTCTGTCCACACCACAGCTATAACGATAGCGATATAGAGAAACAATATCATGGGATCACTTTCAGAACATGTTTTGCCAGCTGTTGAAGGATAAAACACTGACAGCCAATCAGAATCCATTCTAATTTAAGGGCTCGCGCATTTAAAATGGCAGACGACATTGCGGAGAAGTTAATCGCCAAGGTCCAGAAAAATCCACCACTGTTTGACAACTTTGTCAAGGATACTTTAAAGAAAATGGATATATGGAAAACAATTGGTCATACCTTTGGAATAAATAGTGAGAAGTATTATCGATATATGCCAGGCTAGCAAACAGTGTAACATAAAATTACCTCAGTTATCCAGTGCTAGTTTCGACAACATTGTCTTGCTTCCTTTTGAAGTTGCAGTGAAAAAGACTAGTTGTTTTTATTCCACTATATTGACTTTGTCAGCTAAATTCACTGTTAGATTAGATCGATTACACTAGCTATTCACTCGAAACATAGCATGCTGAGGACATCTGCTGGTTAAAGCAGTGTAAATGCAACAAGAACAGCGAAAACATGTTGTACACACTTTGAAACTGCAGCAGGTGAGCTTAGAATAAACAGACCGTTATCATTCATTAGTGTGGACGCAAATATAGTTATCTTTATAGTTACCGTTCTTGATGTGGACGGGCCTTAAAGGTGCAGTGTGTAAATTTTAGGAGGATCTATTGACAGAAATGCAATATAATATACATAACTATGTTTTTAGTGGCGTATAAAGACCTTACATAATGAACCATTGTGTTTTTATTAGCTTAGAATGAGCTATTTCTCTACATACATTGCGGGTCCCCTTACATATTATGCTGGCGCAAAATAGCGACTTGTTTCTACAGCAGCCCTAAATGGACAAACTGCTCTACAGAGCGTGTTTCGTCACTGTTGTTCTTCTTCATTGCCGTTTTTAGAGGCAGCTTGCATCGTCACTACGCTGAATATGAATGAAGAAGTAGTAGTAGTAGTAGTTGTCTGGTTTATTAGAAGCAGAGACCGTTCTTTATTAGAAGTAAGAAGAAACCTTATTGTTTGACTGGCTACTCTCTGCTGTCTCAGACGACGACATCTTTGTCCTGTGTCGGCCACTGTAGCTTCTCTATGTGCTTCGAATAGGAGGGGTGAGCGGTGGACTGAGCAATTTGCAACCTCACCTAAAATTTACACACTGCACCTTTAAGAGTGTAGAATTTCAAGCTAGCATTCATTTAGAATAACCTGCCATGAACTTGAGTTGGCAGGGTCATGACCTGATGACCTTTGACATTTGGAGGCAGGGTATGAGTGAGGGGAAAATGGTTAGAAAGCAGAGATGGAAGGATGATTCAAAAGAAGAGAGAGTGAAGGACAGGTGGAGCGAAAGAAAGGGAGGATAACAACCGCCATGGCAGATTGTGGCCTTTGCCACTGTTTACGCCAATATGCAGAAACTTTCATTGTGTGTGTGTGTGTGTTGGTTTCGGCATTGCTCTTGGGCGAGGGCTGTTAGTTGATATTCTGTGGACGTTTCCATCTCTGAGATCTAATCGGAGTGTGTATGCATGTGTGTTTGTGAGTGTGTGTAGCAGAGACATACAAGAAGAGCAGCTCAGGGAACAGGCCACGAGTGTTTATATATAATGACAGAATAACAAAGCCGTGTGTGCTACACCGTGCCACTCTCTGTCGCTTCCCACAGCGAAATCTCCTTGTGAGATTAGCATCTGTGCGGACATGCGACCAAACTCAAAATTTCTAAACATATAAACAGTTCACTCGTCTCCAGCAGTCGGGATTCTTTCTGTAAAAATCTACATACTGAAATCACACGCTAATGGCTGTTAATTGTATTTTCATGGGTTTAATTAAAGTATATACGGATATAGTATGTTTTAAGGAGGGGAAAAAGAAATTCAAGAACGCTTGTGGGGTTTTTGTGTGTGTATATGCTGGCTGCGTGTGACTGTCTTTAATATGCGTCTCTCCAAACTGTGAAATCTCCACAGAAACAGTTAAAGGCATAATTTGCCTGTTAAGCACATCAAGTGTGAGAACGCTTGTTTTACGCTGTGTAAAAATGACTGTGAATAGTCTTGTAAATCAACGCGCTGCTCACTTCGTGTGTGCGTGTGTGAATGTGTATGAGCCCGTGTCAGCCTCTTTTCTATCCTATTGAAGAGGGTCTCGACGGTGAATGAATGGTTAACGTGACAAGCTGAGCAAACCCTCTGCCCAAACGGGACGTTAATGTGTGGTCCTGCAGAAATACGCTCACGGGGTTGGTTCGTCTTACCAGCAGACGTGTGTGTGTGTGTGTGTGTGTGTGTGTGTGAAGGAGACTGACTGGTGTTAAATAGAAATATTGTTCATGGCAAGTGAGATGTGAAAGGAAGAGTGGCAGGCCGTGTGTGCGTGCGAGAACTCGCTCTAATTATCGATTGGATTGTGCTTGACAGATATGGAGTCTGCAGAACGGCTGGCCTCGCCTTCCGCCACCCCGGCCTCCGTCCACGCCGCCACCTCTTCGACGTCATCTTCCTCTTCCTCCTCTTCCTCATCCACAGCAGCCTCCAATGCCAAGAGCAGCCTGAACCACGGAGTCACGGCCTCGCTCGGCACATGCGGTAAGAACTCGCGCACACACATGCTCTTTCCTGCCCTGACGCAAGGGTTGCTTATTGTTACAGTGTGAAAAGTGCTCAGTCAAAACTCACGCACAATCACACGGCAGCACATTTCCACACACACACACACACACACACAGGAGCGCTTTGAGCATGTCTCCCAGTTTAGGTTGGCAGCAGATCGGAGACTGATGTCTTCAGGGACCTCTCTTCTTGTCTGTTGAAGCATCATTTTTTTTTCTCTCTGAATGACATGTGATAAAGCGCAAATCTTCTCTGCTGATTGAGTCTTGTCTGATAAGGCACAAGTGTTCACTTTCTCACAGTCTGCTCTGTTAAAAGGATAGTTCAACCAAAAATGAAAGTTCTGTCATCATTTATTCTTCCTCAAGTCGTTCCAAACTTTGGTTTATTTCTTCCGAGGAACACAAAAGGAGATTTTATGTCCAAAGTGTCCAAACTCCTCTTTTATTGCAATTAGTATTTGGGCCAAGAAGGACAAAAAAGCACCATAAAAGTAGAACACATGACTCTATTAAAGGGTTTGCTTGATGCGTGAAAACAGACCTCATTGGTTCTTGTGCGTGAAGCAAGTACGATTGATCTTTCATTTATGTGCTTTATGTATCTGTGTCTAAATTCAATCTGCTCATCATATAAAGCAATCATGTCTTTTCAGAAGATTTGGATTAAACTGCTTGATTTGTTATATGTAATTATCTTTATATATATTTTGTACTTCTTGACACTTACTTGACAGAATATTAAAAATATCTTTTAAAGATGAACGTAAGTGTTTCGGGTTTCGAACGGCCACAGCTAGTGAATCTTAATCAGTTCAAAATAGCGCTTCTATTTGTGATCGGACCACATTTGACATCAGCTGTTAGATTTGTGAGAACCAATGTCATTGGCATTGTTTGTTGTCAAACACGTCTTAAGCACCATATTTAAATTTGACACTACAATAATGAGTTTTTATTCAGCAGATAACGACTTAAAAACAGACAAAACCTTTTGTGTTCCACAGCAAGAAAGGTTTGGAAATATAAATGACAGAATTTACATTTTTGTCTGAACTATACCTCGAAAAGCTGCATTAGTAGCATCACTACAAATAGTGAAGCTATTAGTTTAACAACATTACTGCATAACAAAGTGTCATTAGTTTTTAAATAATTAGTTTTTAAAGCTATTTTAGCTGGACATTGCAGCGTTACATTTCAGTATTTAAGCAATTCATTCACATATCTGGTATTTTCTGTTGGACAGTTGCAAAGCTGCTTAGACTCCATAGTCTTACAAGTTAATCATCTAACTTTTGTCTTTAAGAATGGTCATACCTTTAAGTAAGTTAATTAAACAGATAGATTGGTCGAATTTAAATCTGAAAAGTAAGTAAGACTGATTACCCCTTGGATATCTGCTAGTTGATCAGACTAGTACTTAAAGGGTTTGTTCACCCAAAAATGAAATTTCTGTCATTAATTACTCACCCTCATGTCGTTCCACACTAGTAAGACCTTCGTTTGTCTTCAGAACACAAATTAGGATATTTTTGATGACATTGCACCTTTTGAGGTTCAGAAAAGTACTAAAGACATCGTTAAAACAGTCGACGTGACTCCAGTGGTTCAACCTTAATGTTATGAAGCGACGAGAATACTTTTTGTGCGCAAAAACATAACAAAAATAACTTTATTCATCAAATTCGTCTGTTCCCCGTCATACTGCTGCACTATTTTCGTTGCAGAGCTTCAGTGTTTACGTCCGAATGGCGGCTCAGTATTGGCCGGGTCTGGTCACGTGAGCAGTACGACGCATGCGTGTAATGCTGACGCAGGAGCTGGCCAATACTGAGCTCGCGTTCATGGCAATGGATGTTAGTTGGTGTAAGTATATCACAGCAACTGCACTAGCCATTATTTTTAATCGAAAGAGACGTAGGCGTGTTATCTGAGCATTAATGGCAAGGAACGCCCCTTATTCTTGGGAGCAGCCATGCATGAGGGGTTTCTTTGTTGTTTAGAATCCAATTAGAAACCTAATTCTTTTGTCTTTTATTTAAGAAAGAACACTGTCTAGTGTTCTGTCTAAACATACCGCGCCATCTTTAAAGAATGATCGGTTTTTACGTACACCAGGTGACCTATAAATGCAAAAAAACTGTTTCAGTTGCAGTTTTGCGAAATATTCCTTTTTCGAATTGCCTGAAAAACCACCTCATGCGAGCGTAAAAACTTCTTTGCGATATATGGGAGTTTTTGTTTCCACTGGGTGTATTTTCCCTTCGCAATTTATATTTGCGCAATTTGAAGCGTAATGGAAACGCAGGTATAGTCACTGTGTTTAGGCAACTGCCCCCTAGTGGCTGTTTAAAATTAGAACTAGCGATGGCTGATTTCTGAATTAATCTAATGTTTTTCAATGAATCGGTTGAACAGCTTAACAAAATCAATTCGCAGTTCAGTCTGCATTGTTTGCAGCTCACTCACCCACTGAATTGTAAAAGGTTTCTTACTCAGTCAAACAGTAATAGGATACTTTAAAACACAGAACAAGAGTGCTGGATGCAAAATTAAATCTTTACCTAGAATCAGTTAAAACCATTTTTTTTGGTCGTTTTGGAGCTTTACTACCCCAGTCCTCCATTATAAAACAGAGCACTCAGGACATTCTGCAAAATATCTCCATATGTGTTTCCCTGAAAACAGGATTGAAATTATTTATTAATCATTTTTCTTACTGTCCATAGTCTTTCCATCTGATAAAGCATCTCTTCTCCCTCCCTCTTGTGTTTTGTTCTTTCTGTGGTGCAGTCAGGGCTGAAGAAAGCCACTGACTTGCTCCTGTCATAATTACTGACTTATTGTTCGGCATGTGAAAACACCGTCCAGGATTTAGCACTCACAGTTTTGGCTGCAAATTGAAAAGCTGCTGCATTAATGAATCTCAACCAATTAACTAGACCTTTGTTAATACTGCTGTCTTCTCACTCTCCACCCCCCTTCACATAAACACACGCGCACACGTGAACGCACAGACACAATAACACAGCTTTCCCTCCATCCTTCCTGACACTCTTAAATATCCTCTTCTCCTCTGTAAACTGTGAAGTTTGTAAGGCTCCACTGACTCTTTCCTGTTAGTAAATCGTTCTGTCTGCTCTGGTTTCGTTTTTGGCCCCGTGTCGCTTTCTGACGAGACTCTCATTAACAGTTGATATTCCACATGGCTTTCCACTCCTCTACCTCAACACCAGCCCGACAAGAGGAGTGATGGTGAAGGGAGACCTTTTGTTTTTGCTGAGAGACTGCTATTTTTCCCCTCAGAGTTTTGGATTTTTGAATATGTAATTCCGGCTTTGGCTCGTCTCTCTTGAAATTCAAGTACCCAGCAAAATTCGGGTTCAAGTACTCACCCAACTCTCTTTGTTGTTCTGTTTTTACAGAAATAAAGCTCTAGTTTTAGTTGGAGCCATGGGCTTAGTGGTAGATACACTTGACATGGTGCTCATGTGGGTAGAGGTCCGTTCACACCAAGAACGATAACTATAAAGATAACTATATTTCCGTCCACACCAACGGACGATAATGGTCTAAGCTCACGCGCTGCAGTTTCAAAGTGTGTACAACATGTTTTCGCTGTCCTCAGCGTGCTAAGTTTCGAGAGAATAGCTAGTGTAATCGATCTGATCTAACAGTGAATTTAGCAGACGAAGTCAAATAGTGGAATAAAAACAACACCTAGTCTTTTTCACTGCAACTTCAAAGGAAGTAAGACAATAATGTTGTCAACATTGCGTTGGATACCTGAGGTAATTTTATGCTACACTGTTTGCTAGCCTGGCATAATCGTTAATACTTCTCACCATTTATTCCGAGGGTATAACCCGATTGTTTTCCATATATCCATTTTCTTTAAAGTATCCTTGAAAAGTGGGTTTGACTTGTCAAACAGTGGTGGGTTTTTCTGGACCTCTGCGATTAACTTCTCTGCAATGTCGTCTGCCATTTTAAATGTGCGAGCCCTTAAATTAGAATGGATTCTGATTGGCTGTCAGTGTTTTAGCCTTCAACAGCTGGAAAAAAATTGCTTTGAAAGTGATTCCATGATATTGTTTATCTATATCATTATTGTTATAGCTGTGGTGTGGACAGTGCTAATTCTTTTATATTAAGAACGATTTTTAGAATTACATCTTTATCGTTATCTTTATAGTTATCGTTCTTGATGTGAACGGGCATAACCCAAGTTCGATTCTTGCTTCCTGAATCCATTCCACTTTCCACTATAACTCTTTACCACACAATAGTTAGCTTCTGTCCACTAATTTAATAAGGAAAAGTGGCATTCAAAGTAGGAAGGGGTCAAGATGCAAGGTTAGTTGACTAATATCTAGCATCTGACTGTTTGCTCAGAGATGTTGACTTCATTTTTAAAAGTACTAAATTTTGATATTTTTAGCTCATTAATCATGTGTCTTAGCTGTTTACACTATAAAACTAATTTCGTTGCATCTTTAAATGTAAAGCACTGCTGCTACAGCCAAACATGAATGTCAAATGTCTTTATCTTGCAGTACTAGCGTTTTTAAGACAGCATGTCTCTAGACACAAATAATTTTCTTTTTCATTGCGTTTCACTGGTGAATCTGAAATCAGTCTGGTTATTCAGGGCATACTGAAGACCAGTTAGCCAGCTAGTTGTTCAGTAACCCACCAAATAGTCAGTTTTGCAAATATGTAGTTTTCAATTCCAAGAGTGCTGATGTTTCATAAAATAGGACTGGGACAGTTTGCATCACTTCACTTGTCTGCGATTGCTACATAGAATTCCAGCACTTGATCCTGCTTTGTCCTCTATTGGGATTATTTTTGTTGGCTGTGCAAAAATAAAATATCTGGCCATGTTGTGTCTGAAATGCCAAGTACTTAATATTAACTTCTTGTTATAGTTGTATAAAAGCATATATAGGACAATATTGCACAAGCAAGAGTGCTGTATTACTGAATAACCTATCACCGGTGCTGAGATTACCTGTGATACAGTAACATTCCTTATCGTGTGATATTGCTTAATTTAAAGGGGTGGTTGATTATGATTTCACTTTTTTAACTTAGTGTTAGTGTGTAATGTTACTGTTAGAGCATAAACAACATCTGCAAAGTTACGACACTCAAAGTTCAATGCAAAGGGAGATATTTTCTTTAACAGAACACCGTTATGGACAATCGCTATTTGGCTGCTTGTGATTCTCCAGCTTTGTTGTTGTTGAGCAACTGAAGCGCGAGCTGTTAAAGCTCCACCCTCTTCTGGAAAGCTGCCGGGAGCAGCAGCTCATTTGCCTTTAAAGGGACACACACAAAAACGGCGTGTTTTTGCTCACACCCAAATAGGGGCAAATTTGACAAGCTATAATAAATGATCTGTGGGGTATTTTAAGCTGAAACTTCACAGCCACCGGAGACTTATATTACATCTTGTAAAGGGGGCATTATAGGTCCCCTTTAAAGAGCAAAAATCCCAAAACAAAGACTGATCCATATTAAAGTGATTTTACCTGGGTTAAACAGACAAGAGGACCTCGGTAATTCAGTCCTAGTTGAGCTGATTAACGTTCAGAATGAGACTTTCCCTCGACAGGTTCTCACAGCGCTATCATTACCACTTTAAACGCAATTAACACTTTGTCCCACTAAATCACCGGCCCACAAGCGTGCCGGAGCGATAGATGATGTTCAGGTCGAGAATGAGGTGCATCTGGGCTTAAACCGAGAATATTCTAACCTCTCTCAGAACAAACGGCGTCCACATGTTCGCACTTTTTCTCGCCGTCCCCCTCAGACACACAGACAATTAAGTCGGCTGTCAGATCTGTCTGTAGAAATGTGATTGATGCAAACGGAGGGCACATTAATCGGCTTCCGCCGCATCCCACATAAGAGAGCGAACGAGGAGACAGGTGGGGGAGGACAGTGGCGCTTTTCAAGATGGCTCGGTTTGTCAGAAGATGGAGAACATGGGAAGGTGTGTTGGTGGGGGGGTGGGGGACAAGCGAAGAAAGAGAGACGGCGAGAGAGAACGAAGGAGAAAGATAAAATAAGAAGGATATCAGGTAATCCGGTAATTCTGCTCTGCTCCTCTCAGAGGCTGATTTAATTATTGCCGGCTGAAAGCGCATTAATATGAAACTGGCGTTTCTGCCACTGTGTGTGTTTGTGTGTGTGTGTGTGTGTATGTGTGCCAGCAGGAGCGGATGATGGTCTTTGGGGGAATATTTCCTCTCATTTATCTTCACATCCGCCTCTCTCCTTCTCAAGCTCCTTCTTTTCGTCCTTTTTTTTCCCTCTTTCATCGCCACTGTCTATATCAGGACAAACCCCAAAACATACTGGATTTGTGTATGTGAGAATTAAAAAGGACAGGCCTCAGACTCAGGAACTGAAAGCTGTCAGTCTTCTTCTTTATTCTCTTTACCATTCTAGAGCCTAATTAAAAGAGGGCATATGCAAAACAGGATTTTCTCGCTCTTTTGAAATAACTGGCTGCATGCAAAAACAAACATACGGCATGACCAGTGTAGACTTATTCACTAACACACAACTCTTTGAGCCCTTTCTTTCAGTGAATCTGGCAAAAAAAGAATCACAGACTCAAAGTTGCTGTAATAAATGCCATTTTAATAATCAAAACATTAAAATGTGTCACAGATACAGTGGGGTGTTTGTCTGATTTCTGGAGGCCATGCTGCATCACAATCAAACTACTCATACGCCAGGAAAACTTTATAAAGACTTTCATCAATGGCAAATGATACATTAGGTTTGGATTAAGTGGATTCTGGGTAAATATTCCACATCATCCAACATTAAAACATCCTGTTACTGTTTCACTGAATGAGAAACTGCTCACTGTTCAGTGGGTGAGTGGGCTGTCTGAAGGATTCAACGGATTTTGTTAACACCTTCCAGCCTGTTATTCACAAAACTAGCGTCATTAGTTCTAATTCTAAACGACTGAATAAATAAATAAATCGTCAGGGAAATGTAACGTACGGTTTGTCAGTGTTTGTACCATACTACAAAATTAACAAAATGGCTTTGCTTCTGAAAGAAATATGGTTTGAAATCCATGACCACCTCACCAGGGCTTAATTTGTGCCGAAACAAACCGGATCCGGCACCTCCGAAATCCGATCCGGCACCTCATTTGGGGGATCCCCCATCTCATACACTACTGAAAGATATTTATGACCTGTGGAAAATTAAGTATAATAATGATAAAGTTGTTAATTACTTGCTATATTAAATGTGGAAGAAATGCAGCTACAAAAGAAAAGCAGCTTTCTGTTGGTCAACATGACTAATTTGAGTAACCAATTTAAGCCTGTGGCGAAATCTTCCCCTCTTGCATGAATTTTGCATGGATTCCTAAGGAAATGACTGGATTTTGTCTGAGAAAATTTGCTGAACAATGACATTTTGTGTGAGAAACAGTGGAAATTTATATCATATTGGTCATATGGGTTATGACAAGACATGAGTAAATAATGACAATTTTTATTTTTAGGTCAACTGTTATTTTTTAAAAGGTAGCAAGGGTCAGAAAGAGAGTGGAAAATGGTCATGTAAAACTAAATCATGACTGTTTTCATGGACGTTTCAAGTGGACAAACATTTTAAGTGGACTCTGGGGGAAAAATACTGCAAAAAAACTGCATGCAGCAGACAGTTTCTACAGTCTTCACACATAAACAACAGCAAAGGGAAGTCAAGGCCCTCTCCTCTCCGTCCCTCCTGGAGTTATAGCTATCTGCAAAAGTCCTGCATTTCCCATCATCACTTTTCTCTCTGTGTGTGTGTGTGCAAGAGAGAGAGCTGGCGCGGTGCTGCGCTGGCGGAACGGTGCGCTCAAGCCTTTCTTCTCTGTGCTCCCTAATGGAAATTGAATTTGCATGAAATATGCAGCTTAGAAATTACATGTGACTCCTGAAGGAGACAATGGGCAGCATCAGCGCTGCCAGAGGAGATCGATCCCAGAAAGGATGCAATCTGGATGATGATGACGACGACGATGATTAATACGAAGAGCTCTGTGTTTACATGTATGCCGAGAGCCTATACAATGTCAAACAAGAGATTGAAGTGATTTATCGGACTCGGAGAGGGTGTTGTGATATTTTATAGAATATTGTGGAAGATGCAGGAGCGCTTTGGGCGTCTTCTCTCCCACTTCTTCCTTGTTCTATCACGCGGAGACTTTCATTTGGTCTGATCATAGTTATTAATCAAATAGTGTCAGAAAGCCTGTGATTACATTAACATTAACAGCCATCAAACTGTCTCTCACAGTTTCACACACACACGTTTACTTACTGTCTAAATGAAGACAGACCATAGACTGTTTTTTTTTTTGTTTTTTTTATATAAAGCTAATTATAAATACAATAGACTATCCCTACCCCTAAAAAAAAAAACTTTTTGCATTTTACATAAAAATATGCACTGCCATTCAAAAGTTTGGGATCGGTTAGATTTTTAATGTTTTTAAAAGAAGTCTCTTCTGCTCACCAAGGCTGTATTTATTTGATTAAAAATACAAAAAACAACAACAACAACAACAAAAAAAACTATTTAAAATAACTGTTTTCAATGTGAATATATTGTAAAATGTAATTTTCAGCATCATTACTCCAGTCTTCAGTGTCACATGATCCTTCAGAAATCATTCTAATAAGCTGATTTGCTGCTCAAGAAACATTTATTATTATTATCAATGTTGAAAATAGTTTTTTTTTTTTTTTTTCAGGACTCTTTGATGAATACAATGTTCAAAATAACATTTATACACTCTAAAAAATGCTGTGTTAAACAACCCAAGTTGGGTTGAAAATGGACAAACCCAGTGGTTGGGTTAAATGTTTGCCCAACGTCCAGTTTTTCAAGGGCAGTTTTATTTAACTCAACTATTGTTTAAAAATTACTATAAGACTGGCTTAAATTGAGTCCAGAATAGGTTGGAAATTAAAAATCAGACACATAATTACTAGAGGCAACAATAATAATCAAAAGGTGAACATTTATTAATAAGCAATTTAATAAATGTTTATTGTTTAATTATTATTCATTAAATGTATTAATAAATGTTCATTTATTAAACATTATTAATAAATGTTCATTTGCAACATCTTTTGGGTTCATTTTAAGCAAGCAGTAAAGTCATTTTTAAACAATAGTTGAGTTTAAAAAAAAACTACCCAACAGGTTGGGCAAACATTTAACCCAACCGCTGGGTTAAAACAACCCAATTGCTGGGTTTGTACATTTTCAACCCAACTTGGGTTGTTTTTAACCCAGTATTTTTTAGAGTGTAGCATTGATTTGAAATAGAATCTTCTGTAACATTATAAATGTTTTGTAATTCAATTTTGTAAATCTTTACTGTTACTTTTGATCAATTTAATGCCTCCTTGCTGAATAAATATTGATTTCTTTAATTTCTTACCAAAAAAAACAAAACAATCTTATACACCCCAAACTTTTGAATGGGAGTGTGTGTGTGTGTATATATATATATATATATATATATATATATATATATAATATGTATATATATATGTGTATATGTATATGTGTGTACCCAAATGTCCCCAAGGGGAGGTTTTGTCTAACCCCTCCATGTCTGCTCTCATGTACATCTAAGCACACAATACTGAAAAACGTAAATGCAAAAGGGAAACTGCTCATGCTGTCGCTTCATTCCTGGGCATGCAAACATAAACGTTTCAAGTCTTTGTGACTGAGAATGCAGCTTCATGAGCAAACTGAATGTTAGTTAGGATTGTTAGTCATATCCAGATATGTGGCTTTAGAGGCTGATACAGCACTATGAGGCTTACTCTTCTCTAGGTACACAAACACACACACACACACACACACACACACACACACACACACACACACAGAGCCATACAGCTTTCTGAATGTCTCTTTGATATATATACACACAAGCCCACACACCTTGACAGAACACTCAGAACACATATAAGCTCTCACTGAACTCTGAATCACTCGACGCTAACACTCACTTTCTTTCTCATACAAATAACTTCCCTCTCTATTCCTAAAGTGTCACGAGAGGCAGAGAGAGTGATATTCTACTACTTCAAAAGAAAAAAAGAAAAAATCCAGTAACCATTATACTTAGAGGCAAAACTGGTTTACATTAGGGGTGTGACAAGACAGTTAACTCACGAGACGAGACATGAGATTGAGTTCACGAGAACGAGACAAGACAAGATTTTTATAGTATTTTTAAGGAATCCTCAATGACGAAATACATGACTAGAAAAATAGTCTGCAGGTGCATTTGAAATGTTTTAATTAATCATCTTGTAATAAATTTCATTTCAGTTCTATTTTCTGAGTATGAATTATCATATGCAGTAAAAGACAACAATACTCGAGCACTGTAAAAGGTTTTGCCACAAACTCAACTGACTGGCTTCTCTCCTGTATGATTTCTCTTCAGACCTTAGAACTGCACATGATTTATGAGCTTCTACAACTTTTGACCTCCTAACTGAACTCCTTTCCAAAATTCATCATAGAAATAAAAACAGTATATTATTAAGTGCAAACAATAAGTGCAACCATAATCAAAGTACTCTCTCAATATTCAAAGTGCAAATAGAGTCCAAATTTTTCTTCAAGCATGATACAGAGCTGAGAGATGGTAACAACTACACAGCCCAGCCTAAGATAGCTTTCATACTGGGAGATATTTGCATGCATCAGGGAGCCGCTTTCAAAATGCAGGGTATTGAAATCGCGTTTGAATGCAGGCTCGCGTTTTACTTTCGCGATTGCGCGTACTCTGTGAATAGGCAGCGGCGGTGCTGAGCGCACATTCTACAAGATAAAACATTTGTCAGACACTTAGGCTCTGTTGTGCAACGAATCCTCCGCCATGGTCTTGTCAGTCATCTCGTCACGTGATCAGTGAACTCTGATTCCTGCTGCACTACAGATGACTCTGCAGCTTGTGTTTGATGAGCTGGATGTGATTCAAGCGACCGTTATCCAACTGAATTAAATGGTTTTTATCTCTATAAAAAGCAAAACAACAGTAGAGACGTAATATAAACGTAGCCGTGGCATATTCTATCCTAATTTCACCCTCACACTCCGTCATGGCAATATATCGAGACAGCTTTTCACCTCAACAAGAAATCTCATCACATTTTAATCTCGTCACACCCCTAGTTTACATATAATATTTATTTTTCCACAGTGGCGAATCATATTTTCTTGTTTTAAGCATTAACCTTTCAAAATGTTCTGATTATCTAATGCTGAATGTGTAATGGTGTCTTGTGTATGTGTTTGATGGGACAGGTCCTCTGTTTGGGCTGACGGGCAGTGACCAGCCCTTCAGTGTCAGCTCAGTGACCTCTGTGCCCAGCGCGTACCCTCTCATGGCCCACCCAGCCTTTGGTTTGCTATCACCGGCAACGGTTCGCCCAGAGTTTGGAGGTCTAGGAGGACTGGGGGTCTCTGCTGCCCTCGCAGCTCACCCACAGCTAGGAGCCTTCTCAGGTATGTGTGCATACAGTGTTTGTGGCCCTTTATTCATGACCGAAGGCCTGATGACACCAAGCCCTATGTAATTAAATGACACAAAAGTATAATCAATTATTATTATCATTTAATATTTATTTCAGTCCTGTCACATTTAGATTATCTACCCTAGTGTGTTATAAAGTAGTTTACTCTCTCTTTTCTCAGAATGGTGGAGAGCAGCAGAAGCACATGGACGGAGTCCTCCAGCTTTCTTCCCGCCTTTTTTGGGTCTGCCACCTATGTTCGCCCCACCCCTTCACAACCACGAAGCCAATCCGTATACATCCAAAACACCCAGCAAGAGCAGTCAGGCCTCCAAAGGTATTAATCTGTCTATATCTGCCTCCTGGAAATGTGTGATATCCCTTGGAGGCAGACTTAATGTTAAACAAAAGTTATGCAGCAGTAATGTAGCCTTCAGGCTGGTGTACTCGCAGTAATCATCGCCTTGAGCAGTCGCCTGCAGTGTTGAATTCATCAGGAGATCTTCTGCAGTTTTAACCTATACTTTTGTCCCTGAAATCAATGCTAAAGGCTATTTGACGTAGTATATATTTTGAGGGAAATTGTGTAACTTGTAGAAACAGATTGCATAGTTTAAAAGCATCTGACTGGTTCATGTAAACTCTCTGGAGCACAGGTGTGAACGGAGCTGTGAATGGTCGTTCGCTGTCTCCGTCTGCGGCTAAAGGAACTGTTTCAGCTTCTGCCTCCCCCTCCCCCGCGCTCCGGCCCCCTGAACACAGCCGGACACTCAACGCCAAAGCCCGCGACCGCAAGGCCAGTCACCATAGCAACAGCACAGGGGCGCTTCAGGAGAAACCCTCACAGAAAACTAAAGAGAAGGTACGACATCATTGCACGCGAGGAGCAGAAATGCAGCGTGTGGTCTAAACACTACATATACATGACCAATTATTTAATTGTTTGTTGAATTCATTAACATTAATGTCTGTGTCGACTAATGCAGAAAGCCCGTAAGAAGCAGGTAGAGGGGTCAGCCGTAAGCGAGAGTGAATCTGGATCATCGCTGGATACTGATAGCGATGGAGTGAGCAGCAGCGATATTGATGATCTTGGAGAGGAAGAAGATGATGATGACGAAGACGAAGATGAGCAGAGTAAAGACAGCGAGGAGTCAGACTCGGAAAAGGAGAGGCAGAAAAAAAAGAAAATGAAAGTAAGATGCTGCTCATATTAGCTTATTACTGTTTTCCAGGATGGTAACCAGAAGGTTGTGGGTTTGAATCCTAGCATTGCACCATTGTGCCATTGAGTGGTGGAACTATGACGTCACTTTGTAGGCCATTCGGCAGTTAGCATCGCGCTGGTTCCCTCGACAAAAACCCAATAGGATTTTCCCATAGGCTTCTGTGTTCTGTGATCAACAAAAGTTTGATACTTGCACATTTTGTCCATCGAGAAATTTTCACAGATGAACGCAACTTTTATGAATTTTAAAGCCTAAATGCAGTCACCAGAAGCAAAAAGTTAAAGGTAGCGAACTACACCACGGTTGCACGATTTCAACGTCACCAAGCTTCCGACAACTCTTTCAGTCTTTATCTAAAGACATTTTCCCTGAAAGTTTGAATTAGAATAGTTTGTAAGAGCGCAGTTATAAGCATAACAAGGCTGTAAAAGCGGACTGAGCTTACCTGTTGGGCGTAATGACGTTTAATGTCGCCAAAAACTATAGATATAGAAAGACGGCTCACTACTATTAGTTATGAATGTCCCGCTTTCTAAGTAAAAGAGCCAATCGCTGATTGATAAAGTCATTGCTTCACTGCAGCTGCCATTACAGGCTCCATTTCCCATAAAAACCTGAGACTCGCGCATAGGACTGCTCATGCGCATTGGCTCGTCTAGCCTGAACGCTATTTGAGCATAAGAAACGACATTTATGAGACAGTTCATGTCAGATTTTGTTGCTGATTTGAAATATGTTATTTAATTGTGAGTTCGCCAAGCAGTTTTTTGAGATTTCAGGATTCCCCTATTCGATTAGATAGGACTTGGTCTTGGATGCCCGAAATAGCTGCCCGGAGGCATTGCAAATATGGCTGCGGAGTGAACAGACTTTCCTTGAAAGGGATTTTGATTTCAATGACAGCCTCTGTAGTCATATTTAGCCACTTTTGTAGCAACCGCCTTTTTCAAGACATGTAACAGCTTAAAAAAATCATGGGTAGGTTAATACTGATGTATTTTATGTCGTAGAATAAAACGTGAAAGTATCTTGAGCTTGTGTTAACCACGGACCTTATTTCAGCCATTTAACCAAAATCCCATTAAAAAAACCCATTCACTTTGGGACGATGGAACCGGAAGTGCTAAAATGCTGACTCGCTTCTGGGTTTTGGCCTACAAAAATGTTTCATAGTTCCACCACTCCATTGAGTAAAGCACTTAACCTCAGATTGCTCCAGTGCACTGGAAGTCACTTTGGATAAAAGTATCTGCTAAATGACATAACAAAGGCCATTTACATATGTCTTAAAGGTGGAGTAACAAAAACAACCAGTTTAATGCTGAGGGTCAATGAGAGTGAAAAACAATCATGTAAAAACACATTATGACTGTTTTTGGTGTAAAAACCTTAATCAACAAGTGGACTTCTCCCTGTCTTGTTTACCCAGATTGTGACGTCAAACTCTGGGCTCAGTAAGAAGGAAAAGACCAGGCTGCTGGAGGCCCAGGACTTCCATGGAGGCCTGCCGGGCAGTGCACCTTTAGAGCCCTCTCCTACAGTGCACCTGCACCGCTCTCCACCTCCGCCAGCCCTGTCTCAGTCCCCTCTGCTGTCTCTATCGGGCAGCAGAGCCAGGGAAAGGCCCCTCCACACCAGCGTCATCCAGTCCACAGGCCTGGCTGCTGCCGCAAAGCCGCTAGCGTTAATCGCACAGTCACGTCGAGATGTTTCTCCTAAACATTCTCCACAGCATCTTAACTCCTCTCCAAAAAAACCCTCAGCCTCTACCAAGCCCATCACTTCCTCACCTCAGCCCCTCCCACTCTCGTTATGCTCCTCCCCCAAGCCACTATCAGTCCCCTCCCCTCCGAAACCCCTCCCCCTGTCCTCTTCCCCCAAACCGCCTCCTCTCACCCCTTCCCTCAAGGCGCAATCTCAAGCTTCCTCCCACAAGTCCCAATCTCCAGCACTGGATGCTCTGACCAGCAGGAAGCTTCTGGAAAGTTCTCTGGCACAAGTCACTGCTGACTACAGGCTGAAACAGGTGAGTAGACGGTCTGCCACGGTCTGGCAGGAGCAATGTGAAAATGTTCATCCTTCAAGTCCACACATTAATCTCACTTTTCCCTCAAGGCCGGTGTCCACATTTTCATTTTCCAGAAAAGCAAACCAGCTAAAGCAAATTCTCCACAGTTTCTGTCCGTATCTTTTAAGCCAATTTAGGATTATCGCTTTTAGGGTGCTGTTGGTATTCAGGACGTGTCTCTCCTTATTGACCAGCCTATTTGAAAAGGTCAGAGTAACGGAGAGGGAGAATGTGAGTGGGCGAGAGAATTATTTGTGTGTGTGTGTGTGTGTGTGTGTGTGTGTGAATGTGCTGAAGACAGAAACGCAGAGAGAAGGACAGAAAGGACAGCTCCATTCTCTTATCAGTAGGACTGGCTTCCCTACTGTGTGGCTTTAGTTGGTAAATGAAAGTGACAATGTGCATCGCTTTATTAGAATTACTGAAGCAAAACCAACAGGCAATTAACTCCATGACTTCTTAAGGGTCCAGATTTCAGTAAATGAGTGTAATAAATGTGCCTTTTCCTCACCTCGCCTTTTGTTGCCTTGAAATTGCTGTTGAAGAGGTTAATATAGTTTTTTCTTCTTCTTGTAATTAACCAGAGTGATTTTATTATTATGTTACGGTGGGGAACAGTTTCATAATATTTAGATTTTATTAGTGGTGCTTACTAAGGCAAGCAACAGTGTTACTCTTGCTTATACTTGCGGTTGCCGTATGAATGATTCCTGAAAACATGTGGCTTGTTAAGGTGCTATTACTTTTTAATAAAAGTAAATAAAGTTTAATAAAATTACCCAGTAAATAAACCCAATTCATATCTAAGGACTGGGACCCCATAAACCCCGCCTCTATCTTACAATTGGCTGCAAGCTCACATTCATATCAGCTTCCATCCAATCAGCAACCAGTGGATGGAATCAAGTCCCCACCCTTCATTTTTTTTCTTTTCAGTAATCTGTTTTACTCAGATAAACATTGCAATATGGAAGAAAATATCTGTCGTTACTTCTGGTAAACAATTAATATGATTAATTATTATTAATATGATTAACTCACCCTCATGTCGTTCCACACCCATAAGATCTGTGTTTATCTTCGGAACACATATTAAGATATTTTTGATAAAATCTGATGGCTCAGTGAGGCCTGCATTGACAGCAAGATCATTAACACTTTCAAACGCCCAGAAAGCTACTAAAGACGTATTTAAAACAGTTCATGTGACTACAGTGGTTCAACCTTAATGTTATGAAGTGATGAGAATACTTTACTTTTTGAGAAAAACAAAATAATGACTTTTTATTGAACAATATCTAGTGATGGACGATTTCAAAACACTGCTTCATGAAGCTTCGAAGCTTTACGAATCTTTTGTTTCGAATCAGTGGTTCGGAGCGTGTATCAAACTGCCAAAGTCACGCCCCCCAGTGGTGAACCATTGAAATTTCGTAACACTTATGATGTAAGGAAGCCTTGTTTACTGAAATCACGTGACTTTGGCACTCCGAACCACTGATTCGAAACAAAAGATTCGTAAAGCACTGAAGCAGTGTTTTGAAATCGTCCATCACTAGATATTGTTGAATAAAGTCATTATTTTGTTTTTTTGGCACTCAAAAAGTATTCTTGTCGCTTCATAACATTAAGGTTGAACCACTGTAGTCACATGAGCTGTTTTAAATATGTCTTTAGTAGCTTTCTGGGCATCTGAAAGTGTAAATTAAGTTGCTGGTAATGCAGGCCTCACTGATTTATCAAAAATATCTTAATTTGTGTTCAGAAGATGAACAAAGGTCTTACGGGTGTGGAATGACATGAGGGTGAGTAATTAATGACAAAATTTTCATTTTTGGGTGAACTAACCCTTTAACTTAAGAAGTTTATTGAACTCAGGCAACTCCCTAGCAACCTCAGAAACACTCTCGCAAGTGCCAATTTTCTTATTATTTCAAAACAAACATGTTCATGAGTCAGGAAACTATAATGGTGCTGTGAAGATTTCAAAGCATTGAGCTCAGCGGTTGAAGGCAGGCAGAGTTTGAGCATTCCTTCTCTCTTAATGAATGTTGTGGAGCTGATAGAGTCATGGCCACGCTGTTGTTCTCTGTTTCAGTGAGTCAGAGCAGCATTATGCTCACTCACACTCTTCTTCCACCAGCACTTAAGCCACATGACAACCAGCGCAATTACCACATCTCCACCTCTCCCTCTCTGCTGTTTTTCCCCTCTCTCACTCTCACTCTCTTTGTTTATCAGTCAATTTGTTGTTTGTTCCTCCTCTCATCTCTGCTCTCAGTATACATATCTCACTTTCTCTGAAGATGTGCTCTGTTCAAGGAAATTCTGTTTTGTTCCATTTTTCGAAAAACAGTATTGCCCCACAGCAGAACATGCTGTAATATTGAATTTGAGAAATAGATAGATATGAATAATATAAATGGATATATGAGGAGTTTTATACACCATTTTAATGCAGATGTACGCAAAAATCAGTTTCCCATACAGGAATGATTTATACATTTTTATATATATGGTAACACTTTATTTTAGGGTCTTTTAACTAGTTGCTTATTAGCATGCATATTACTAGAATATTGGCTGTTTATTAGTACATATAAAGCACATATTAATGCCTTATTCTGCATGACCTTATTCTACATTCTTAATCCTACCCAATACCTAAACTTAACAACTACCTTACTGACTATTAATAAGAAGTAAATTAGGAGTTTATTGCGGGAAAAGTCGTAGTTAATAGTGAATATGTGTTCCCTATTCTAAAGTGTTACCATATATATATATATATATATATATATATATATATATATATATATATATGACTTAAAGGGATAGTTCACCCAAAAATGAAAATTTGCTGGTAATTTACCTCAGGCCATCCAAGACGTAGGTGATTTTTCTTTTCTTTTTTCTTCAGTAGAACAGTAAAGAAGATTTTTAGCTGAAACCATGGTCCTTGGTGACTCATATAAAGGAAGTCAATGGGTGCCGTCACTTTGAGATTAAAATAAACATATGCATACAAAACAAAATTAATACCCGCGGCTCCTGATGATACATTGAGGTCTTAAGAAGCGAAACGATCGGTCTATGCAAAAAAACGTAACATTATTTACAACATTTTTACCTGTAATTCACAGCCTTAGCCAACACTCCTGAGCGAATTCACGACAGTCTGCAGCGCAAGCTTCCTGTCGCATAATGACGTACGAGTTCAAACGTTGGGAATCTGTGAAAAGTCAGTCTTCCCGATTGAGATCACACACATATAGGTTGCGGCATCCAGGGTAAGCACAAGTAAGCACCACTTTGAACAATACAACACGCCAGTCTTCCCTCTCTGTTGTAAACAAACACCGCGTCAGCTCACGTGAGTTTGATACGTCATTATGCGACAGGAAGCTCGCACTCCAGACTTTCGTGAATTTGCCTAAGACCGTTTGCCAAGGCTGTGGATTAGAGGTAAAAATGTTGTAAATAATGTTTAGTTTCTTTCATACACCGATCATTTCGCTTCTTAAGACCTCAATGTATCGTCAGGAGCGTAAAAATCTTCTTTACTGTTCTACTGAAGAAAAAAAGTCACCTATATCTTGGATGGCCTGAGGGTGAGTAAATTAACAGCAAATTTTCATCACTCTGTGTCGTTAATCATTATAGCTGTGGTGTGGACTTCACTATTCTCATAGAATTAGAATGATTATTAAAACGTTACTGTTGTCGTTATTGTTATAGCTAACATCCTTGGTGTATATGTGTGTATATTTATTATAAATAAGTATAGTATATTATTATAGCTAAGAACAACTTCATCTATTGTCCAGTGAAAATTTTGCGCTTGAAACTTTTCTGTTCATATAGCTTTGAAACTTGTGTACATTTTTTTTTTTTTTAGTGTATGAGACTGAATGTGATACAGACTTGCTTTTCTTACTTTATATCATCATTCTCTTTGTTTTTCCTTCTGCAGTCTTTCCTGTCCCAGGACCAGACGTTTCCTCTCCAGTTAAAGAAACAGCAGGACCCATATAAGATAAACAAGCGGGCAGGGGTGCCCACATCCTCTTCCTCGTCTTCATCATCCTCCTCCTCTGTGCTCCCTCTTAAGCTCAGCTCCGAGGCGTCAGGTAGGACCAAGCCCCCTGCAGCGCAAGGCGTGTCCTCCTCCAGTCTGCCTTTCTCTCATGGCCTGCTGGGTCTGGGCCAGCCCAACGGAGTCATCCAGAGCACCCAAGATGTGCCGTTGGCACTTACCACCAAACCCCGCTCAGACGTACCCGTCAACCTCAGCACAGGAGGCCGTAAGAGCCCCGCTTCTGCGTCTCCCACTCCTAACCGCACCCGTGAGCCACGGAAGAGCAAGACTCCCAAAGCATTAGAGGCCTGGAGGGGTCTATCCCAGAACCACCTGGTGCAGTCTCTGGTGGACCTGTTTCAACACAGCGGAGCTGAGCAGGAGCTGCCCAGCAGTAAAGACTCAGATGACTCTGCTGAAGATGAAGACGACGAGGATGATGATGTGGAGGATGAAGAGGATGATGATGAAGAGGATTCAGATGACAGTCTTTCAGGTGAGAGTGGTTTTGTGAGTTCATTAAAGAAGTGGTTCTCCCAGAAATTAACATTCTTTCATTATTTACTCACTCCAAACCCATAGAGTATCAAGTATCATGGAAGTAGTTCACTGAAAATGATTTTTTAAATGATTAGTGGAGAATGTTTTACACGGAAATACCATTTCAATCTTTCTTTTAATTTAATGTGTTACTTGCTGTTTCCTTTTAATTATTTGTGAAATTTACTAGCAATTTATGAGTGAAATTTGTAGATCCTACACCAAATTATTTATAGTTCAATCACTATCAACTCAAGTAGGGGTGTAACGGTTCACAGAAGTCACGGTTCGGTACGCACTTTGGTTTTGAAGTCCTGGTTCAGTATGTTTTTGGTACAATTGGAAAAATGGTCAAAATGGTTTGTTCCTTTAACGGTCAAAATGGTAAGAGTCCAATTCTCACTATTAACTCCTAATTACTGCTTATTAATGGTTAGTAAGGTAGTTGTTAAGTTTAGGTATTGGGTAGGATTATCAGATGTAGAATATGGTTCTGCAGAATAAGGCATTAATATGTGCTTTATAAGTACTAATAAACAGCCAATATTCTAGTAATATGCATGCCAATAAGCAACTAGTTAGTAGTGAGAATTTGACCCTAAACTAAAGTGTTGTAAAGGAACAAATCCACAATGCTAGGTTTCTTTTATTTTATTTTGAACAGACAGCAGTGCAAATCACAGTTCAACCTAGCGACATTTAGTCCCCTAGTTAGTACAGTACAGCCTCCTATAGTGTAGTAAGCACTAAGCAGTAAACAGAATGCACTCTTGCATAGGTCATTTTTTTTTTGCAGGGCTGATAAAAAAACAAAAGATATTTGGTCACAATCAGCTACAAAACTGAAAAGCATGTTGTGTTGTAAAAGTACAATATAAACAGAGTAATGAAAAATAAAACTTGTGCATTAGGAGTGTTACAATTTGCTGCACAAACTAAATTTAAACGTGCAACGCAAGCAATGACGTACATCCGAGTCCACGAGACAGAGGGAAGTTAGCGAGTGAAGGGCATAAAAATTTGGAGTGGAACGCGGCCCATGAGTGCAGAAAGACGCATTTGATGTCTAGTGGACTTTGTTTTCAAGCGCTCAAGTCATCACCCGTGACTGACTGTATTCATTGTCTGATTGCATGCACTGAACCGTGACGACGAAAACATGCACCGTTACACCCCTACTATCAAGTCAGGGAAGTTTACTTTACTTTCGCTAAAATCCTGATCCAATGAAATATGCCTTACATTACATAATTCTGAGTATAATTGCTATATTGCCTTTAATTTGGCTCATTGTCAGAGTGACACAAGACATGTAATGATCAATTCCATAAACACCGTCTCATGTCCTCTCTTCTCGCCTTCTATTTCTCAGAGTCAGACAGTAATTCAGATAGCGAGATGAACGGTTCAGAGGGTGGTAAAAAGAAGCGCAAGGATGGAGGCATGGAGATGGACACAGATGGAGAGAAGACTCCTCAGAAACTCAGCAAGGGGTTTTCCCATCTTAACTCCTCCACCAATCACAGCCTGTCTGACTGTCTGCCACTAAACCTCCAGGTCATTAAGCCCTCCAGTGTGGCCACGCCCACCATTGTGAGCAGCTCCGGTGCCTTGACCTATCACAGCTCTCCCTCCTCGTCGTACTCTGTTGGCACCTCTCCAGGTAACCACAGGCAACGTCATTACTAAACTAGACTAAAACTGGATATGCTTGACACCGTCTTTCAGATCTCTGTCAGTATCAAAAATGTGCACGGAGTATGTGTTGTGTGTTTGTGCATGTCCTTTTGTTTGTGTATTTGTCTGTGTGCGGCTGTCACACTCAGATGACGGGGTGTCTATTTTTAGAAAGATAAATGATGGCGTCTGGCATCACTCGGCTCCCTTTGCTCCCGTCTATTTGGGTGTGTGTCCTTGGACCTAGCCATTGTATCTGGCCTGTATTCTAGGAACAAAACAAAACAGAATTAATTTTAAACTGTTTCCATTAATTGTGTTTTCCTCTTGTGTTTGGTTTATACAGGGTCAGGTTTAAGGTTAGGTAAATGTAGCTGGTAACAAGAGCTCTTTGTGTGGTGTCTGGGTTAACCCCGGTACCCGTGTTTGCCTTAACCTGTTAGCTGAAGCACATCAACCAACTCTGTTTGGCTGGCTTAATCTGTTTTTTCTTTTTTTCTTTCGGAAACTAACAGAGACATTTGTTAAACAAAACACTCTCAAATCCAGCAAACATGGCACAGAAGTGCATCTGCTCTTGGATGCCGTTCAGCATCCCTCACCGCGATGGAATGAAACGCTTTTTCTAATGAAGCCGAATTGTGTCCGTTGAAAAGCGCGCGGAATCTGTAATAAGCTGAGAAGAGTTACTGTGATGATTTGTTTTTGGAGCATTATTTGAGCGGCTGAGAGATTCACTTAACGCCCAATATGTTTACTGACTTCCCTTCTCTGAAGGAGAGATTTGAGCGATATGATTTTGTTAGTTTCTTCCTGTGGTTTTTGTTGGTGTCACTATTGCTATTACTCATATTTTTTAACAACATCTTATTCCTAAGCATTATACTTGAGTGTGTAGCTCATCTTGCATCATTCGTGCTACGGACATAAATCATACCCTTAAATCATGCAGCTTATTTAGGAGAGCTATTACTTTTACTATTATCTGATCAGATGTTTTCCTGCCTAAAAGAAATTAGGCTAAAATACCCAATCGATTTAGCCTACAGGAGGTCAAATCTAAGAACCTAAATTTACCATACTTGAGATTTGAGAGTGGGTTCTTTTGTTGAGATTTTTAAAAAAGTTTTTCTGCTTACCAAGGCTACATTTATTTGATCAAAAATATAGTAAAAACAGCAATATTGTGAAATATTATTACAATTTAAAACAATTTAATTTATAACTGTTTTCTATTTTAATATATTTTACAATGTAATTTATTCCTGTGATGCAAAGCTGAATTTTCAGCATCATTAATCCAGTCTTCAGTGTCACATGATCCTTCAGAAATCATTCTAATATGATGATTTGCTGCTCAAGAAACATTTCTGATTATTAATGATGAAAACAGTTGCTTAATATTTTTGTGGAAAATCATCTGACCCAAACTTTTGAATGGTAGTGTATTTAATATCAACCAATATTGTATATTTAGTTGCTCATGCTCATTTGTCCTATTTTTACATTTGATTTTTTTAACTTTATTTTTATTTAAAGTTAATAATTTAATAACAGTGTTACATTTAATCTTTAGCAAATCTCAAGATGAATATCCATTTCTCATACTGTATATTAAAATGTTATGATGCCTAGATTTACATTTATCTTAGTTTGTGTTTTATTTTTAATTTATTTGAATTAACTTCTGTCCATTTTTTTGTTTATCTGCCATGACATGAAAACAGTTTGCCTTATCACTATTGGCCAGAATTTTAATATTGGCGGACCCCCTAGTGAAAACCATTCAGGACGCCTTAGCAATCGCCTTGCAATCCCCTGGCCTTGTGGAGGCTGGTTTTATGCATGCATCAAAAGAAGAACAAATAAAAATCTAGGTTTTATTTGATGTTGTTTGCTCATTATGTGAATTGTAATTTGTAAGAGATGATGAGACGGTTTGCTTAAGATGTGTGTGTGTGTGTGTGTGTGTGTGTGTCTGTCTGGCTGTTGTCTTGTCTCAGGCTCTGCGAAGAGAAAGCGGGTGATGAATGAAGATGATTTACGGATTCCGCTGGAAATGGGGTACGTTTAAATATGACACACGCTGGTGGCAGCATGACTCAACACCTGTTAACTGCAGATCTGCATTCTGTGCTTCTACAGCAACAGAGCACACAGTCTCATATAAACATCACATTAAAACTGCAGATGAGTAAACACTCTCTTCAAATCAGAGTCCTTTTCTCTAATATTACAAACACATTCAAACAAGCACTGTGGCGGCACCATTGCACAATTATGGTATAAAACCATGGATTTTTACTATAATATTCACATTCATATTTATATTTATTATTTGTGTTATATCAAGGTACATGTGAATGCAACAGAAATAAGTTATATTAAATAAATTCTAGTATAAGAAATAGTTTTTTTAGTATTTTAAAAGTTATTTTTAGTAGATGTCGATTAGATAATAAAAAGATTTACCCATGATTGAAAGGTGAAGAACCACCATCATGCCTTCCTTGTCAAACCAACTGACTGTTAGGGGTTAACATATATTCTGGACTGCACAGTTTTAATGTAAATAGACGGTTTTACTCGGAGATAAGTTTAACTGGATATATTTTAGAATTTTTGTCTTGTATTAATCTTAAAGGGATAGTTCACCCAAAAATGAAAATTCTGTCATCATTTACTCACCCTCAAGTTCCAAACTTGTATGAATTTCTTTGTTCTGAAGATATTTTGAAGAATATTTGTAACCAAACAGTTGTGGGGCACCATTGACTTCTGTAGTATTTTTTTTTTTTCCATACTATGAAAGTCAGTGGTGCCCCACAATGGTTTGGTTACCCATATTCTTAAAAATATATTCCTTTGTGTTCAGCAGAACACAGAAATTTATACAGGTTTAAACAACTTCAGGGTGAGTAAACGATAAATTTTTGGGTGAACTATCCCTTTAAATGTCCTAGAAAGTTTTTTGTTGTTGTTGTTGTTGTTGTTGTTGTTGTTGTTAAATGTATGATTTTTGTTATTCATTTTGTTCTCGCTATGAAGATAGCCTTGCTGCTGACCTGCCATTAATAAATAAATTAATGAAAGTACATGTCCAAAAATCCATGGTATTACAAAATTAGCTTAAAGAATAAAATAGCATAAAAATGAGCCGTTTTCAATGATAAACACAAGTGTATTACACCCTTTTTCTTCAATGTGTATGTTATTGTTCTAGCTGGCAAAGAGAGACCAGGATGAAAACAGTGGGCGGTCGGCTGCAGGGAGACGTTGCGTATTACGCCCCGTGCGGCAAGCGACTGCGACAGTACCCAGATGTCGTAAAGGTAAGCAGTCTTCTCTGTTGCCTCTCGCTTAGACCCCCCAAACGCTCAGAAAGCCTCACTCCCCACACGTTAAATCCCTTTCCTCTCCCAGTGCACCATTAGCAGGTACTGGTGTAAGATCCAGCAGTTTTCTTGGATAATCTGGTCACTTTAGCTAGCTATGCACTGTTATGGCAAGTGTGCTAGGCTGCTTTCAGTTTGGTACCATTATAGTGCTAATGGCTCTCTGGATGTCCTGTCTGACAAAATCACTATTATTCTCTCTTCTGTAGTATCTGTCCAGATACGGAATAACTGACATCACACGTGATAATTTTAGCTTCAGTGCAAAAATAAGGGTTGGTGACTTCTATGAAGCCAGAGAAGGACCCCAGGTGAATGCCTTTCATCTCCTCTTTTTCTTTTTTCTTTTTTTGTTCTTTATGTTCTTTTTTTCTCTCTGTCTCTCTGGCTCGTATTCTTTCGCTCTCCCTGTATCTCTCTTTCATCTTGAACAGGGCAGGGAATTTGATTGAACCCCGATAGCCTGAATTTCCCCTTTTAAACTGTAGGGAGTCTGTGCAATAATCAGCGCTCGTTGTTTCCACAGGGTGTTACTTCATGTTTTGTCTGTCATGTGTGTTGAAAGAGATTCTTTAGATTAAAGATACAGAGGAGCTTAAGTTGGGACAGTTTATTGATTAAAATTTAAATGAAACTGACTCTCTTGTTTTTTGAATTTACTTCATTTCATGCTTTTAATTCATTTGCTAAAAACGGACCTGCAATGATAGTATCATTTCAGAATATTACCAATTAATTATTATAGTGTTTAGTGATATTATTTAGTGATGTGGCACTAAATTAGGAAACTTTCTGTGTTTCTACCATCGTCTTCATAAGTCTGACCCTCCTCTGTCCCCTGCTTCCCCGCAGGGTCTGCAGTGGGCTCTTCTGAAAGAGGAAGAGGTCATCCCTCGTATCTTGGCCATGGAGGGCCGGCGAGGCCGTCCGCCCAACACTGAGCGGCAGCCGAGGGGCGGCAGTGAGGTTTCAGGCAGCCGGCGTCGAAAGGGACGCCCCCCGAATCTAGGAGAGAGCGAATTCCCAAGTCCCTCTGAGGCCAAACTATTGCGCAAGCTCGAGGCTCAGGGTAAAGTGCTTTTGTTTGACTTATACAGCTCATTCATACACTGTAAATTCGAATAAGTTGGCAAAACTCAAAACATTTTAGGTACAAGTTAGGAAATTCAAAGTTTAAGTAAGCAGAACTGGCAGATTTCAGTTTTGTACTCATACATTTTAATTGTTCTTAACTTGACATTTTTGAGTAAGTTAATTTCATACATTTAACTTGTAATCTAAGCTTAAATATTTTTAGAAGAGGAAATTTAGGAAAAACTACTAAATCTCCCACTTAACATTAATCTTGCACAAAAAAACAAAAACAAACATTATATAGCACTTAATTTTAGCATTTACTCTCCTTTTCGAGTGTCACGGCAACGCATGCTGGGAAATAGAAATCTCAGCCCAGTTTCAGGTAAATTTAAGTTTGTCTAAATTAAAAGAAACAAATCCATAAAACTCAAAACAGTGAAACAATTCAGATTACTTAAAATGTGTCAGTTTCTTGAACTCAAAAGAAAAAGAAAGTTCTAAATACTCATAAAAGTTAATTTGATTGAACTAATTTGTTTAATTTGAGTTTGCCCTACTGAAACCAATTAATTATTTTGAGCGTTAGAGTTTACAATGAATAAAATTCATATATTGATATTAATGTAAGGGATTTGTCTTGTTTTCATCATAGAAATCGCCCGACAGGCGGCTCAGATGAAGCTCATGAGGAAACTAGAGAAACAGGCACTCGCACGGGCGGCCAAGGAGGCCCGCAAACAGCAAGGTACTCCACGCTAATGAATACCACTCTATTGCTCACAAAGATGTTTAAACATCTCGCTGAAACCTCAATCTGTATCTCTTGTTCAGCCATCATGGCTGCAGAAGAGAGGAGGAAGCAAAAGGAACAGCTGAAGATTCTCAAACAGCAGGTGAGTTTTTAGAAGGAAACCTTTGGTTTTCTGTCAGTCTTAGGGTCATGTCACATGAGATTATAACCGTTCATTTCGAACGGAAACTGATGGTGCTTCTACGTCTGCAGCTTGGCTGCCAGTCGACTTTTTTAAATGCACAGCAGCACTTTCAATTAACAGACTTCCTCCTCCTCTCCTACCAGGAAAAGATAAAGCGTATTCAGCAAATCCGTATGGAGAAGGAACTCCGCGCACAGCAGATTCTCGAGGTACGGAGTGACTGCGGAAAAAAATAAAAAATTAACAGAGTTGAAATAGGCTTAACATTCTTAAAATACACACCACCCCCTTCAGTTTCTGTTTAACATGGAACCCGGACCACAGAAGAATCACTCACCAGCATTTTGGGGCTGTGAATTCTGCATAATTTTCGTCAGGACTAATGCTAAATTGGTTTTGGTGGACAGTTTTTGAATATTAAATTTGCTGCCTCCTGTGTTTCAAACCAGAGGTAAATTAGACATAAAAGATTTTTTTCCATCAGACAATGGCAGTTCTTGCATAAGTAGCAGGAGGAAGACACTGTTTACTTTACTCACCCAATTATAGAGGCTTCAAAAGTGTTTTAGCTGGGCAAAATCAAATTGGAGCTGACACGCTTGGCAAGCCATTCTGAACAGGATTTCTTGCTGTTTGTAATTACGTATTTAAATTTTCAGCTAATTCGCCTTTGCTTTCTTTTTATATTGCCGTTGTCAGAGCCCGAGGAATATTGAATAGTTCTGAAGATCTGAGGGTTGATTCTGACACAGACTTGAGGAGAAAATATTCTCAATCACTGACGCAGTGATCTGTAGCTAGAGTAAGCGCAACAATGGCAAGACTGAAGGGCTTTCCCGTGTGTGTGTGTGTGTGTGTGTGTGTGTGAATGTTTGGATGCAAGCTCTCGCTTTTCCTCTCGCAGACATATCAATCAAAGTGTTAGTATAAGTTATAAATAAAACAGATGTTGGCTTAGCATGTTTAATTTAGGTTTATACTCAGCACGGCAGCACTGGTCTGACCCAGACCTGTTTTGCATTGGCAGGCAAAGCGGAAAAAGAGAGAGGAGGCTGCCAATGCCAAAATGTTGGAGGCGGAAAAGCGAATAAAGGTCAGTTTGTGAGTGAGAAGAGATGCTATACACCTACTCTGCGCACTATGAATCATCGACGTGGAAACCCCCACCCCCCCACCCCAGGAAACTTCCCTCGTTCTCACCTACCCCGGCAAACCATTAACATTCCTCGGCCACAACAAAGGAGCAGAGCCTCTGTTTGACTGATGCCTGCCGGCCTGTGGGGGGAAATTAGCTTGACATCTGGATTTTTGCTGCTGTTGTTTAAAATGAAAAATGCACAGTGCATCTTTTCATGTCTTGTACACATGGGGCCCTCACTGGAATACACAACCTGCTCTAAATAGCCTCCCTTATTTAAATGAAGTTTTGTGTTGTTTTATGACTTTTAGTCCACGTCTGTTAACTTTGCAGCCATCTTGTGTGATATACACACATAAAATTATTTACATCATATAATACTTTGATCATTCTGTAAAAATGTAAATATCACAATGATATAGTTATTTTGTGGGAAATTCTACTGTTTAAAAGTTTTTTTTTTTTTTAAAAAAAGGAATTACGTTTATTCAGCAAATACACATTAAATTCATTAAATCATTCATTAAATCAAATCATAAGTGACAGTATAGACTTTCACATTGTTACAAAAAAAACTATTTCAAATAAATGCTGTTCTTTTGAACTTTCTATTCATCAAAGAATCTGAAGCTTTGCATCACAGGAATAAATTACATTTTAAAATGTATTAAAATAGAAAACATTATAGTAATGTTTCACAATGTTACTGTTTTTACTGTATTTGTAATCAAAAAGTTCTTTCAAAAACATTAAAAAAATCTTACAGACCCCAGACTTTTGAAAGGTAGTGTATTAAATCAGGATTTTTTTTACCTGCGATCTGGAGAAATATTAATGAAATATGTTTATGATAATATTTTAACATTTTTCTGTAGTAAAATGACGATATAAAAGGCAATTTTTTTAATATTGTTGTCTTTACATCATCACATTAATATTTTTCACAGTACAAATTAATTTTTAATCACATTTTTATAAATAAAAATACATAGCTGCCTTTACATTTTAGGAAAGGAGTCCCTTACAAGTGGATCATCATATTTGGGGATATATGGCATCAAAATATGTTAAAAAAAAAAATCTGCCTATCTTTTGATAATCAAGTTTATTAAATAATTTGCAAATGAAAGGTGCTGATTTGATTATTTTCTCTTTTTATTTGAAAAATATATGGACGCAAGCTTAAAGATAATAATTTTTTATTTATAATAAATACTATTGCATTGTACAGCATATGCCATCATACCACTAAGCCCTATTCTTTCTCCTCAGGGAAAATTAAACCAAAGTTGATTATTCATCTTGTTTTTAGGGACGATTGTGTAGATGGTAAAGCTCTTTCCATTTGCTGCTACTGTGTTTAGAGTTAAATATCATGTGTATCTTACATGACTTTATATGCAAACTTACCATCTAGATAATATCAGCATATAAAAAAGTTTTTTCAATGAAGTGGTTTCTAGACTAAGAAATCCCCCTCCCCCTAAATTATGCTTCCGACTATCTTTTGATTATTAAAAAAGGCAAACATTTTGATACGTCCTAACCAAACCTGCTTCACTAGCCAACAGAGCAAACTGCATTGATACTGCAGGCCTCACAGTTAGGACTGAAGGCCGAGACAGGATTGGTGGTTTCTTTTTAGACGGTGTCATAATGAGTGTTTTGGTGCAGCGTTGAATCGTTTTTATGTTCTGTGTTTGTAGGAGAAGGAGATGAGACGCCAACAGGCTGTTATTCTCAAGCACCAGGTCAGTCACCACTCTCATAAATAATAGGTCTCATAATGGCAATTTATATAGTAGTACTGATTTCTGCTACAAAATGTGGGAGAAAGGGAGGGAAAGAGCAATATTTTATTGTAGAGTTCACATATGAAATGCAGTGCATTATGGGTTTAAAAGTGTCCTGAAATAGATTTGTTCAGCCTATGCCCATTGTAAGAAGTGGCGAGTCTCATGTGGTTCTGTCTTTAACTTTCTGCTGTTTCTCTTGGTTAATTTCCATGCTTTTTTGGGAGTGGGGTCTGTCTCTTTGGGGTTACAGGCTGAAGTTTTGAGTTTGTTTGTTTTTTTCCTTTTCTTTTTAAATGACGCTGTGATTTTTTTTCTGTCTCATAATACTCTGCCAACTCTCTCTCTCAGGAGATGGAGAGGCATAGACTAGATATGGTATGGGTATGTTTCATCTTCTGTACATCTAACACTCGCATCGTGAATCCTGGTTGTGATATGATGTCATAGCAGCACATGTTTAAATGTAGCACTGGCTGCTGTCAAAACTACATTTTCCTTCTGCATGGCTTTTCAAGCAAAAAAAAAAAAAAAAAAGAAAACAAAAGAAAAAAACTGCATCGCCTACATCTGCTATGTGTGTCAATGAGAGAAAACGGCTTTGATGCAGCAGGCCTGTGCCTTGTTTGTGTATGTGTGTGTGTGTGTGTGTGTGTGTGTGTGTGTGTCTGTGGAGCCTGTTGAGTACGTACTCTCATTGGTGGAAAGTGCCACACACCCTCATTCCACGTGTAAATTCATCCCAATTTTGTATCATTACCGCTGTGAAAATGTGAGTGTTGGTGTGTGTGCGTGTATGTATGTTGTTGTGGCAGACTATTTGTCACAATGTTGCATTTGCACTGTGCTGATTGTCCTGCCTGTGAGGTCATCAGTACAGGTCAAAGGTCGTAGTGCCTGACAATGACCAATGAGAGAATTTGAGGAAACTCACACTTCTCTCTGTTGTACATTCCATGCCATCTGTGGGTCAGAAATGAAGATATCACACTAATTGGCTTTGTCCTTAAAGTCAACATGAAACGGCTTTTTCAAAACCCATTTTGCTTCCTTAATGTGACGTTTTCCGAGCAAAATATATTTAATAAATATTAATAAATTAAGTGGATATTCAATATTAGAATGTAGTAGGGGTTGAACGACTTAATATTTTTTTGGACAGTCGACATTTATGTGACGAAGTCGAGTTGACATCGACTAATAGTGAAGCTGTGGGTTTTATTTACTAAGAAATATATGCTAGAACTTTTCATTTTCTAAGCTATTTTATTGATAAATCACAGAACAGTGTTGACAATACATTTCTGCGCTACTGTCTGTGTGTCACAACGCAGCAGCTGCGCATTAGTTTAGAACGGCGATTAACTTAAAAGTTGTTTAAAACGTGCATTCACCCAATCAATATTGAGCATCCAGATGGTATGATCAAACATATCTTGTGGAGCGCTCTCGGAGTATGCATTTATTTGTCATTTACTATTGGATACGGAGCGTAAATGTGGACTTCAAAGATTTCTCATTCTGTTGTGCCCTGTATAGGTCATGATCAGCAACTAGTCGACGTCAAACTTAAAGGGTTAGTTCACCCTAAAATGAAAATTCTGTCATTTTTTACTCGCCCTCGTGTCGTTCCACATCCGTAAGACCTTCGTTCATCTTCAGAACACAAATTAAGATCTTTTTGATGAAGTCTGAGAGGTTTCTGTCTCTCCATAGAGATCCAACGCAACTACCTCTCCAAGGTACAGAAAGGTAGGAACAAATTCGGTAAAGTATTCCATGCGACTCCAGTGGCTTAAACTCAATTTTATGAAGTGACGTGAGTGCTTTGTTTGCACAAAAAAAAGAAGATATTTTACCACTTTATTTACAAAAATATTGATCTGAAACACGTGTTCACAAGAGCTTCATGACGCATGCATGTTGTGTTCACGCAAGAGCTGGCATTGTTGCGTGAACACGCTTTGGATAATATACATTTGTAAATAAAGTGGTAATTTATGTGTTTTTTGCACAAGCAAAGCGATCACATCGCTTCATAAAATTGAGTTTAAGTGAAGGTCTTACGGGTGTGGAACGATACGAGGGTGAGTAATGAATGACAGAATTTTCATTTTTGGGTGAACTAACCCTTTAAAGCGTCATGGCAGAGCATTAAAGTCGACTAGTCGGTGCAACCCCTAGAATGTAGCCAAACCAGAATGCGAGTTTGCTAAAACAATGAATAAATAATTTTGCTATTGGTTAAAGGTGCACTCTGTAATTTAGGATTTCTCAAGCGAAAAAAAATGAATAGTACTTTACATAAGTATATTTAAAAATCCTGTAGACTCACATAAGATAAAACCTCTAGTCATATCAATTGCCCAATACAGTTTGTAATTTACATAGAGGGGGTCTCTTCATGGGGGCAGCCATGTTGAGATCATATCACTAGGCGAATACTACTCACTTCATCTCAGTTAACATTCACCTGCAGAATTAACAAGTTTGACTGCGAAAAGTGCATTTGTACAACAGTATTGATAACTACAACTTGCATGATGCTACATCCACACCACTAGATGTCAGCATGAATCCAAGACATCAGTAGCATAACCTAAACAACAAATTACGGAGTGCATTGTCTGCGTTTACCTCCACGTTTAGACACACACTCGCAAAACTACCCTAAGCACTTGCCCTAGGGGGAATCCCCAACGCTATTTTGAAGTGTATTCAACTTCGTCAAGTGGATGGGGAAGTTTATTCTATTTTGATCAGATCCATAGACCTCAATGTAACACAAGTGTAACTTCACAACATCAACTCACAGTGTTCACACTTAATTCACCCACAAGTGATTAAGGCTGTGGGCTCACGCAACGTAAGCAATGATGTACATCCGAGTGAATGGGATGGAGGGAAGTTAGCAAGGGAAGGGCATAAAAAAGTGGACTTAAACGCAGCCATTATCCAATAGTCTGAGTCCAAGGTGGTGTCAGCCGTAAAGTAGTTATTTGCAAGTTTTACATTTTAAAGAAAGATATCAGAAACGCGTATTAAGAAAGTAAATAGGGTCGATTTGATTTCATGTTGACTTTAAATCCATAACAACAGTGACAGAGCAATGTGCTTCACTGTAAGGACTGAGGGAAATCTGTGTTTTCCCTTGTTAGCTTGTAACAGTAGCTTCGCTAATCTAACTCAAGATGCACCGACAGCTTTCCTCCTCTGACCTGCCCATTACATCTGTGGCTTTTCTTTTCGCTCTTTTGTTCCCGTCCGATCAGCTGTAACACACGTTTTTTTGGCTGCCTCATCCTGGCCATAGCAATGTGTCCGTTCTACACCTACTTTTTCTATCTCTCTCTCTCTTTCTGTGCAACATGCTAAACCACGCTGATCAGTTTTATCGTCTGTCTCTGGCTTTTATATTTCGTTTGTTTTCTCTGTGTGGATCTGTATGCTCTGCTTTCCTCCACTGAACGATGGAATCATTCTGTCTTTTCAGGAGAGGGAGAGGAGGAGACAGCACGTTATGCTAATGAAAGCTGTGGAGGCTCGGAAAAAAGCTGAGGTGTGCAAAATAAAATAAATAAATAAAGGAACACTGTCCTTCACCACTCCACTCTCCTCTCTGCACCTCAAGGCTTTCTCACATGTCACGTCTACCTGCTCTGCTACGCTCCCTGAATGTGTTCGCCAAATAATTTTGATGTAGTTCGATAAAGTACACTAAACATTCCTCATTCTCCAAAGCAAAGTTTTCTTGTAGAACATAATACCCTAATGTCAAACACGCCTGATATGGCATCAGACCGGTTAGTAAAGCCTCTCTTCCACCCTGCAGGAGCGCGAACGCCTCAGGCAAGAGAAACGTGATGAGAAACGTCTCAACAAGGAGCGGAAAATGGAGCTCCGGAGGCTGGAGCTGGAGATGATCCGTGAGATGAAGAAACCCAATGAAGACATGTGCTTGACAGATCACAAGGTAATGGAACTGGGTATCAGGCCAAACAAGGAAAAGTTTTGCATTGCATCAACTTTAATAATCATTTAGAATGCTTGTTTTTGTAAGATTATGCACTTATGTTTCATTCATCAATAAATGAGATATTAACAGAAAGGCTCATCCAATCAGAACTCTCAGAGGTATGATGTCATACACAGAATCTCACCAAGACACTTTACAGTGAATTCACCTGAGACAGAATACTGCCACCTAGTGGTGACAAAGACAGCATTTTGATAAAAGTTGGCACTCTTGTATCTTTTATCAAACTTTTTGATGCTAATGAACCCAAATTTTGATGATCTCCTTATGACGGACCCCCTACTTAAAATATAATGACAGTTGCCTAATTTCATGTATAAAGACTCATTTATACAGTGTGAAAAATATTAAATATCATACTGTAAAGACAACATGTTGTTTCCAAAATTAAGCCTTTTATTGTCAGTATATTAAGGACAAAAAATTATTATATTATTGTCTAGAGCGGGGAATTGCAGGGGGTTTGTGAGTTGATGAAAAGCTAATAATTAATTATATTGAATATAAAAGTAAAATAATTAAATGGGGCTGCACAATAATCAGGATATGGCTTAGTGTGATTATCAAATCAAAGGCTGCAATTGAATTAAATAACTGTATAGTCTGATAAAGCATGTGGCGCATCTGTACAGTTGTAATTTACAGCAGTAATATTCATTTTTATAATTAAAGTTAAAAAATCTACTACTACTATTACTACTATTACTAATTATTATTATTATTAACATCAGAGAACTGTGAACATGCAAATGTGCCATTAAATTATTGAAATATTAACTTAAAATCTCAGGGGGTACTTCAAGTAAATATTTTACTCACAAAAAATCTGGGATTGACTCACCAAAAACTTTTCTTTGTATTAGTTTGACAGTATTTTTTAGTATTTTTTCCCACCCTATGTTAGAGTTGTTTTGAATGTATAAGCAAAACAACTTAAGGACATTAAATTGTTTATTATTATTATTATTATTTTTTTTTTTTCAGTTATATTTTTGACACAAGATAGAAAAATACTGCTTTAGATGATACAGTGCAGTAAAAAAAAAAAAAAAACTAATTGGAGAAATAATTTTTAGCGAAGTTTTAATTTTTCGCAAAGTTTAAGATACTGTTGACTGTTAAGATTTTATTGCTTATTTGAAATGTGTTATTAAAACGTGATCTTGAAAACTGTTTGCCTCACTTTTTCTGTTTCTCTCTCCCTCTACAGCCCCTTCCGGAGATTCCTCGTATCCATGGTCTGGTTCTGCCTGGGAGTGTGTTTGCAGACTGCCTGATGGTGGTGCAGTTCCTGCGGAGTTTTGGGAAGGTTCTGGGCATGGATCCCTCCGAGTTGCCCACTCTGGGTATACTGCAGGAGGGACTGCTCAACCTGGGCAACAGCATGGGGCAAGTGCAGGACCTGTTGGTTCGGCTACTCTCATCTGCTGTGTCTGACCCAGGATTACCTCAAGGACACAGGGTGAGGGGAAAATGCCTAGAGGTTACTTCAGTGTGATTGTCCCTGTAATAATTGTACTTTCAGGCCCTGTTTACACCCGCTATTAAGCACCGTCTCAAGTGATCCGCTCACATGTGCTATCTAGTTTGCTTTTAAGCAGATCCAAGCCTGTAATGGATGCTAATACTTAGTTTTTAATGTATTGTAATTTATTTTAATTAGTTCTAATAATTTATTTTAATTAAGATGCTTTAGTCAAAAGTGTCAGCAGAATTGGAACTATTCCCTTTTCTCCACCAGGCTAAGTCAATCTTGGGGGACCACCTGACCAATGTGGGTCTGAATCGGGACAACGTGTCTGAGGTTTTGCAGTTGTACATGGAGGCTCACTGCTCTCAGACGGAGCTAGCTGATCTTGCTCTGAGTTTAAGGACCAAAGCCTTTCAGGCCCATACGCCAACTCAGAAAGCCTCTGTCCTGGCCTTCCTTGTAAATGAGCTGGCATGCAGTAAAAGCGTGGTCAGGTAAGAACCAAGATAGATTGAGTTCAGCTGCTGATGATTCTTGACTTGATTGATGATTACATTGTATATGTTAATGAAACATTTACAAATTAAGCAAGGAAATATTTTGTTTCCTTTGAACAAATGACATCCATCTTTTTGAGAAACATATCACAAACCTTTCAACATCAATTAAAAATCAACTAATTACACTTATGTAAGACATTTTCAAACTCAAGTGATTCCTGTTTGGAAATATGATGTGTGTAAAAGTGATGTATTTATTCTATGAGGCCTGTCTGGGCACTATGAAATATTCATCTTGGAATAATAGTGCATAAAGAAGCAGTGGAGAGGTCACAGAGCTTTGAATACTTAATGCATATGAACACTGGAACCTCAACAGCTTGAATTCATCATGTGACATAATCACACATGTGCTGTATGACATGTATCTACCAGGGTTATTATCTTTAACTAAAACTGTTAAAACTAATTTTTGTTAATTATAATAATAAAATAAAATATAAATATTAGATTAAAATACTTAAATTAAATGAAAACAGAAATAAGTTTGAGCACTAAAATTAGTAACTGTAAAACAAACAAACTAAATCTGAATAATTAAACCTAAATAGTAATATTAAAAAAAGACAAAATTACTAAAAATCAACTTTAAATAAAATGTAACTTAAAAAGAAAATAAAGGCTAATTCAAAACTGTAATAAAACTATATGTATATAACTAATACTAAAATAACATTGGTATCTACAGCAGTATGAAACTGTTTGTGTGTTTTTGCAGTGAGATCGACAAAAGCCTGGAGCACATGAATGTGCTGAGGAAGGACGAGTGTATCGTGGAGGGCAAATTGAAGAAGTGAGTATCAACATGTTTGCACCTGATTTATACAAATATAATGGCTGTTTCAAAACTTACATACCTAGACAGCATTTTTAGCCATAATAGATGTTCACACATTTGAATCGAGGCATCTTACCAGGCCATAAACAGCTTTTACCAACTGCAAAATATGTGTGTTGAATGTACATCATAACTGCATTCAAATATTAAGGTTCCTTCACTAACCAATCAGTATTTATTCATGTGTTCATGCAGAATGAAAACAATCTACGCTAAACGGACAGGGAAACGTGAAGCAATTGCAGGAGGGGAGGAGCCTCAGGCTGCGGGCGGCTCTGCCATTGGTCACAAGCGCAAAAGGAAGGCTGGGGATAGTGATGATGACGACGATGAAGATGAGGACAGTGATGATGCAGGGGATGAGGACGATGATGATGAGGAGGAAGAGGCTAAAAAGGGAAAAAAGGTGGAGACGTGTGATGAGGTAACGTTCATTTCGGGTGCATTTTCATTGATTACTTTACCTTTATCAGACATCTTTATATTGACTGAGCCTGTATATGTGTGTGTGTGTGTGTGTGTGTTTGTGTCAGGATGAGGGAGACCCAGCAACAAGTGTTGAAGAGCTAGAGAAACAGATCGAGAAGTTATCAAAGGTAAATTCAAACATCATAATTTAGGGCAGCATGATTTGGGGAAAACAATTGCAATTGCAATTTAAAATGTGATTTTGTTTAAAATTGTGCTTGTGTGTAGGGCTGCACAGTTTAGCCCAAAATTTTGTGATTATATATCAATATGATAATAATAATAATATTAATGATGATGATGATAATGTTAATAATAATAATTTATTATTATTTTATTATAAAATATTAAACAAAAATAGTAAATATTACTAATATCAGTGTTAAATTTGACAGCAAATTTTGATTTAGTCATAGTCTTTTGACTAAAATGCCATGTAGTTTTAGTCATATTTTAGTCATCTGAATTGTTTTAGTTTTAGTCTAGTTTTAGTTGACGAAATATCATAAGATTTCAGTCGACTAAATCCACAGTAGATTTAGTCAACTAAAATCTAATGGGTTTAGTTAAATTGTAATGCATTAATTATGAATTTCTCTAAAATATCCAAACCCATTATATACTCCTGGAGAAAACATCTATTAACCTGTTAATATGAATGATATTAAAGTTTGAACATGCAATACAGACACAAATTTAACTGCTGTGACATATAACATGTCTTTATTTATCCTAAAATGAAATAAAACCACTTCTGAAGAAGAATATATGGTCTTCTTTTCAATGAATGATAAATGCTTACATGCATACAACTTGCATACATCATTCTTTATTCTCAGTTTTATTTATTTACTTTTTGTATAAATTAAATATAATTAATCCTTATTAAAGCTATTAAAGAGCAGTGAATGCTTTTCTCTTCGTCTTTGTTGTTTGATTAATATTAAGGGCACAGACAGCATTAAGTTTATTAGGCTGCTGTCACTTTAAGACAAAATGCGTGGATCCAATACACTAATGCACATCTGATATTCTCACAGCTGTTTACTTTCTTTTAAGACATAACTGACTCTGTTTACGTTAATACTCTCCAAAACGGACATTTTGACATAATGTTGTGTGTTTTTGTCCATTCAGACACGAAAGAGAGCTCAATTCAGTACTCGTGCGCTGTCTAGCTTTCTGTGTACGCGGCTGCGTGCTTCAGGTTGTGTGCACAGAAAACTATACCGAATAGAGTTCTCTTTTGTGTTGTCACACTTTTTCAGATCTGTCCATATGTCTGCTCTTCTCTTTCTCCCAGATGTTTACATTTTTGAACATTTTATGGGACATGCAGCAAGTGTAGTGTATGCCATCTTATGTCTTGCCGGGTAGATCAGCACGTTACAATTCAAATGTGTGCATCCACACATCAGTTCTGACTGGATCTCTTCCCAAATCGTCCCTCTCTAACATGTTCGTCACGTTTTTATTTGTTGACGAAAATGTCAATAGATTTTTGTCATAGTTTTTGTCATTCAAAACTGGTTTTTATTTAGTTACGTCTCATTTTCTTCTGTCTTCTGTCGTTGATGAAAATTATTTGTTAACGAAATTAACACTGACTATTGTTATAGTAATGTTTTTACTATTTCACTTTAAAATAAAATAAAGTATTTAAGAAAATAGTAATAATAATATTAATAATACTTATTATTATTTTACTGTTCAACTGTAAAATTACAATACTAATATATATGTTTTAATTTCACAAGCATTTAATTTGTTTGGAAAACCACAGGGAGCCCTTAAAGCTTCTCTTTTGTTGATGGTTTATAAGCACTTTTTATTACAAGTTTGGGAAGATGATTGGCGCATGTTGTGTCCAAAATGCAAACACTCATATGTGTATTTCTGTATGAGTATAGCAGCAAAACCTGATCCGTCGGAAGCTGTTTGAGTCGTCTCATGCCCTGCGGTCCATGTCATACGGCCAGGACCGGTACCGCCGCAGATACTGGGTCCTCCCACAGTGTGGAGGGGTTTACATAGAGGCGTTAGAGAGTGGAGAAGGTGAGTCTTATCTATCCATCCATCCATAAATGCATTTGCGTACAGCCACACCATTAATTATACACTAAATATGTTTTTCTTTCTTTCTCTCATATAGGTCTCGAGGAGTTGGAGAAAGAGCGTGAGAGGTTGAGGAACTTTCCAGTTGTGCAGGTCAAAGAGGAGCCCAAGGAGGAAGTTCTGCAGCATCATCAGCATGAGGAGATACAGGGGGCTGTGAAGGAGGAGGTGAAACAGGAGGAAGATAAGCCCATTGATCCTGATCAGGAGGCAAATAAAGAAGTGCGCTCCTCCCCACTCAAAGAACTGCAGGAAACAGAGGTTGTGACCACGCCCCCTCATCCGCCAGAGCTCCGCCCCTCACAGAGCCCTCAGTGTCAGGAACTGCCTTGCACACCTGCCGGGGCCAAGGGGCTCTGCCACGCCCACAACGGCTGCCCGGCAACAATCGCCATGGAAACGACATCAGCATCATCTCCAGCTCACTCTCCAACTACCTCTAAGCTGACAGAGGCCAGCAGCCCGAGCGCAGACCACGCAATCCCTCCTCCTCTGCAGCTGGGCATCCCCGCGCACATCCTGCAGCCGCAGCAGCTGACGCAGACTCAGCTCCTGGCCAACGACCAGCTGCTCAAGGTCCTCAGCGAGCGCAGTGGCCACTGGTTCAGCCTGCTGCCTCGCTCACCCTGCGACGACACTTCCCTCACCCAGCCGTCTGCACACTCACAGTCCTCACACAACAGCAACACCCTCAGCACACGACCCAAAACTCCACCTCCACCGTCTACCTCCTCCCCGCACCATCACCTGCTTCCTCTTTCTGCATCTGCAAGCCCTCTGAACCCCTCACCTGCTGGGATCAGCAACCTCAGTTTGCAGGTAATTACCCGTTCTATTTGAAATATATTTCATATTTACAGTGTCCAGCATGATAAAGCTACAAGCAATAAATCTCTTTCATGTTAATCAGCTGCACACATCAATTAACGCGAGACAAGACGTTTTGTTGGTTGCTTGGTTTCTGTTTATTTTGTGTCACGCTGGGTAGCTCTGCCCACAGTGAAATCTCATTGGTTTGTTCTGATTGGTTGTGATTGTGTTTAGTGTTGCCCAAAATAAAAATCCTTGGCCGAAACCAAAAATTCTGAAAGCCAAAATCCAATTGATTTAAAACAACTATCAGTTCCATTGATGTAATAATATAAAATAGCTGATTACACTATTTTCCTTCAACTGCTGTGACTTTCATATCACTTATTACAATTTAATATTGTTTAAATAAATGGACTCTATTATTATTAGTGTCAGTGTTGATCAATGTAATACTTTTGTAATAGTTTAAACAGAATTAAGCCAGAAAAATGTTCAGATACTGAAAACATTACGCAAGTGGAAATTGAAACGTAAAAACAACTGTTTTTAAAACCGTCTAAAGTTTCTGTGCTCTAAATCAGTGACTCTCAACTTTTTTGACTCCAATGTCCCCCTTTGTTCACAACAATATTCAAAGGTCCCCTGAATGAAATATTATTGTTTGTAATTTACTGCACTGTAAAAAGAATAAATTGGCAAAGCTCAAAAAATTTGAGGTAATCAGTTACATCAAATTTTTAAGTTAAGAAATTCAAATTTTAAGTAAGCAGAACTGGCAGATTTCAGTTTTGTACTCATACATTTTAATTGTTCTTAACTTAAAATTTTAATTCATACATATTCATATTTTTTAATTCATACATAAAAGTTAATTCATACATTAAACTTTAAATGATAATGTAATCTTAACTTTTATATATATATATATATATATATATATATATATATATATATATATATATATATATATATATATATATATATATATAGCAGACAGGAAGCGAAGTTGGGGAGAGAGAGAGAGAGGGACGGGATCGGGAAAGGTCCGCTAGCCGGGACTCAATCTCGGGTCGCCTGAAGTGCAATGGCGCTGTGTTGGCGCACTGCCCACGAGGTTATCAGCGCCGACATCTTAAATTATATTTTTAGTAGTGGAAATTTAGCTAGCTAATTCAGCAAATGCTAATTGGTAACACAATGCTTTGATAACATTAGCATAGCATAGCAATTGCTGAAAGAGTACAGCAATATAGAACATTTAACAAATACCTGTTCTCAAGCTAAGCCAATGCCCACAAAAAACCCACATAACAGAAACTTCTAAATTAGCATAGCAAAGCATTAAACACTATTAAATCTCCCACTTAACATTAATCTTGCACAAAAAAAAAAAAAAAAAAAAAAAAACATTATATAACATTTAATTTTAGCATTTGTTCTCCCTTTCAAGTGTCAGGGCAGAGCATGCTGGGAAATAGTAATCCCAGCTGAGTTTCAGGTAAATTAAAAGAAACAAGTTCAAAAACCTCAAAACACTGAAACACTTATGATTACTTAAAATTTGTCAGTTTCATGAACTCAAAAGAAAAAGAAAGTTCTAAATACTCATAAACGTTTATTTGATTGAACTAATTTGTTTAATTTGAGTTTGCCCTACTCAAACCAATTAATTATTTTGAGCTTTAGGGTTTACAGTGTGGATAAGGATTTTTTTTTTTTTTTTTTTAATATTTTTATATATATATGATTTTGTTCATTTCCATGACTTTTCCAGATCTAGAAATCACACTTTTGAATTTAGGCTACCTCATATATCAAGGTTTTTCAAGATGGTTGTTGAAAGGGTAAATTAAAATAAGAAATATATTTCTCTTTTTTTTATTTGTTTTTTTGTCTTATTTTAAATCACCCTTGAAAGTTTGCTGAGGCCCCCTAGTGGGCCTCAGACCCCATTTGTTGAGTAGCACTGATCTAAGTGATATTGTTGCTACATCTCATGTATTCTCATTATCTCCCCCAGGTGAAGCCAGGTGGAGCTCTGATTGGTTTGCCTTTGTGCAACTGGTCCGGTGGGGTCATCAGCCCCAATCTGCCCCTGTGCAGCAGCCCCCTGCACATGTACCCCTCAGTGGAGGGCAGCGCCAGCCCCCTCCTGGCACCCAGCGTCTCAACCAGCAAAAGTGGTTCTCCTGTTCCCACTGGGGAGAAGCTTACCTCTGCTCCTTCTCCAATGGCACTGGACCTTCCCAGAAATCATGACCACCCTGAACCGCTGCCAGTACCAGAGGGTGAGTGCTGGTATCATGCACACAAATGCTACTTCACTGAGTTGTTAAATAATAAAATGTAATTTTAAGTCTGCAAGATTTAACCATAATATTCAGCAACAAATGTGTCATTAGTCTTCTAGTTTTGTTTGGGGTTGTTGATGGTAATGGTTTTGGCTGATTGGCAGACATGCTGCTGGGCTGGTGGAAGGTGACAGACATGGATGAGCTGAAAGCCCTAGTGAACGCTCTCCACAGCAGAGGCATCCGAGAGAGAGCCCTCCAGAAACAGCTGCAGAAATCCATGGAGCTCATCGCACAGACTTGCAACAAGAACCGAGAGGGTGAGCTGAGTGGAAATAACACAGTGTGTCAGTGTGTGTTTTATCTTACAGATTTAGCCATGGAAACAGTTCAAGCAGACCAAAATAAAAAAAGATAGGACCGCCGGAGATGATGTTTATTTATCATTGTTAACACAATTTGACATTCCAGTCATTTAATTCTATTCGGTGTATTGATTTCAATACACACACAAACACACAACAGTCCACAGCTGGTTTGTGTCATAAAATAATGGAGAAAGTCATTCATAAGTCATATTTTGTCTTTTTTTGAACATTCTCTTTGTTTTCTACATTGGCACAAAAAAAAAATTCCTACAAAATTCACTTTGCAGATACATTGTGCAATAATATTCTTCCATATGTAAACAAATTTTATTTTAACACATAATGATATAGGGGGAAAATTAAACTAAATACATTTTTTTCTTTTAATTAAATTATTAATAATCATATTTCTTTCTAAATTAAATCCAGGGAAGACTTTTAACAAAACTAAAGTTTTCTTTTTATTTTATTTTATGTAATGAAACTGATAGTTCCGGTTCTTGATGCTGATTATTTAATAGCCGTGTTTTCTTTACGATAAAGTGTCCGCTTCACTTAATTTTTATACTTCATTTATTTTATTTTATTTTATTTTATTTTATATTATTCACCCTTTCTGGCGTTATGTTTGCCTCATTAACCTTTCATTTTAAGACCACTACTTTATTTTATTTTATTTTATTTTATTTTATTCACCCTTTCTGGCATTATGTCTGCATCATTTACCTTTAATTTTAAGACCAATAATTTTATTTTATTTTATTTTATTTTCCATAAAAGAGGAACTGGATGTATTATAACTAAAGCTAATATAAGCAAAACTGAGCAAATATAAGCAAATTCTAAATCTGAGGTTTATCAATATAGAATGCAAAAAGTTAATCAGAATAACCACAATGAATTATTTTGGCATTTTAGTATTTGGCAGCCCTAAATAACATTCATAAAAGCCCTCTATACCACTGTGCAACTAACTCAACCGAGCATGCAGTTGTCAAAACGAGCTCAATTCTGCTGTGCTGTGCCTTACGGATGTTATTTCTCCTGGGGTCTTACGGTTGTCTTATTTTTTGTTTGCAGTGGCAGTTATGGAGGTCTCAGAGCTCGACGAGGGCCAGGTTTCCGTGGAGACACTGCAGGAGTGGTGTGTGGAGGAGCAGGCCATGGAGACTGACATCGCTCTGCTGCAGCAGGTGGAGGAGCTGGAACGCAAAGTCACGTCCGCCAGCCTGCAGGTCAAGGTGAGTGTACTGTTATAATACTTCCACAAATGCGTTAAACCATTGTTGGAAGTGACAGTTAATATAAGAAATTTCAATGCCTCGATTCAGGGCTGGACATATCCAGAGCCACAGTCTGAAAGAGAGGACCTAGTCTATTATGAGCACAAGCTTCTCCCCAAGCCCCGCCCTGGGGCGGAGTCTCAAGAGGAGCGCAGCTCGGAGAAGGGCCTGATCCGTCGTCCCAGCAACCCACTGGACATCGCGGTGACGCGATTGGCAGAGCTGGAGCGCCACATCGAGAGAAGGTACCTGCGGAGCCCCTTAGGGACCACCATCCAGATCAAACTGGATAATGTGGGTACAGTCACTGTCCCCGCACCTGCTCCATCCACTAGCGCTGGAGGGGAAGGGTAGGTCATCCAGACTGCCAGCCTTCGTCTCTGCTCCTCCTCATCCCCCCCTCTCCCTCCCCCTCTCTCTGCTGGCTGGGGCTTCTCTGCTCGTCCGTCCATGCGTTCTCACCCTGGCTACAGTTTCGGGTTTTGTGTTTGTTTTTTGGTTTCATTTTCCTCTCACTCCCTTGCCTGCACCCTTCCTGTTTTTGGCTGCATGGTTTTAATCAGCAGTGCACAAACAGAGTTTGAAAATGTCAATTCTTGATTTGTATTCTAATACTTCTAAGTGCATGGTACACCACAGCATCCTGTGCTCTCCGTCCTCATGTATGGCCACAAATTTGTATGACACTATATAGACCATATATCTGTGTGTGTGTGTGTGTGTGTGTGTGTGTGTGCTATTGAAATCCCAGGATCTCAGCTACTCTATCTGACACAGACATTAATCTTTGAAATAAACACCTCACTGATGTGTGTGTTGTGTTTTTGTGTGTTGCAGGGGAGAGGAAGAGATCGCTCCAGGGATGAAGCTGTGGCGGAAGGCACTGAGTGAGGTACGCAGCTCCTCTCAGCTGGCCATGTGTCTGCAGCAGCTGCAGAAATCCATCGCCTGGGAGAGGTCTATCATGAAAGTGGTAAGTGACGTCATAAACTTCACTGTCCATAAGTGTAGGAACACACATTTGTTATGCATCTACAGTATATGTTGTAGTTTCCATTCTTACATGCCCGTTTGTGTTTTCAGTACTGTCAGATGTGCCGAAAGGGGGATAATGAAGACCTGCTGTTGCTGTGTGATGGCTGTGATAAGGGGTGTCACACTTATTGCCACAAACCCAAGATAACCAACATCCCAGAGGGAGACTGGTACTGCCCTGCTTGCATCTCCAAGGTAACCGCCTCCAGTTCAAATCACCAGGGGTGCAAGTGCTCATTTGCTGAGGGGCATGTTTTCAGAGCTGTATCTCTAAAATACGTAGATACTTTTTTTTTCTAGATGGAGCTGAATAAACCAAACTTAACACACATATTATATACACACACACACACACACGTATTGCATACCCCTTTCTGCACCCCTGCCTATCACATGCAGGATTTAGAACTTAATAATAATAAATAATAGTAGTATAAGTAATGATAATAAATAATAAATGTGTTTTTGCTTAGTCTTCTCATTATTTCATCAGTGAAAGTGACTGCAATTAGTTGTAATAATTTAGTCTAGCACTTGGAGCAGTGATGTGTACTGTTCTCTGGCTTATTTGGAGTGTTATTAAGTGTATTCCTGAATGTTAACTTGTAAATCTGAACTGGTCCTATCCACTAATTTCAGGCAAGTGGTCAGTCACCTAAATCTAAGAAGACTCCGAATCGTGCGCCACCAGCCAGTGGAGGAAAAAAGGCAACAGAAGCAGCCAAGAAAAGCAAGAAACAAACAGAGACGTGTGAAGAAGAGGAAGCCACCAGCAGCAACAACAGCACCCCAAAGAAAGCAGCCGCCACCTCCACCCAGGCCAAGAAGAACACCTCCACCCCCCCTGCACCCAAACCAGACAGCCCTGCCTGCGTAAAAAGAGCCAAAACAGCCAGAGACAACAACCGGGACCTGGGCCTCTGCAGGTACCACTCGCATTCTCTTTATTTTCTGTGTGTATTTGTGGATGTAATGTTGGTTTGTATGCAGACCTCATGTACGTTTTGTACTTCTCAGGATTCTGTTGGCTGAACTGGAACGTCATCAGGACGCCTGGCCCTTCCTCACACCTGTTAACCTTAAATCTGTCCCAGGGTACCGCAAAGTCATTAAAAAACCCATGGACTTCTCCACTATCCGTGAGAAACTCGTCAGCAGCCAGTAAGTGTCTTTCTGTTCCACTTTTAAGTGTCATGAACTTCCTCAGATCAGTTCAGTTCTCACTCAGTTTTGAAAAATGTGAAAAAGTAAAAAGTTTCTTGCTATTGCAAGTTTATACCTTGCAATTCTGACTTTTTTTCTTATGTAATGTTATTATAAAGTAGCAGTTCTGAGAAATAAAGTCAGAATTGCAAGATATAAATTCACAGTTCTGACTTTATAAATCACAAGTGACTGTTCACAAAGACCCCGCCCCCTTTAGTTACTGTTGCTACGTCCGACAAGCCACGCTGCTCTCACGCCACACATTCTCACGCAGTGAAAAATACATTGCGGAGCAAAGAGGACACTGACAATGTGTCGACAGACAAGACAAATAAACATGAATGAACATCAGAAGGAATGTTGTTTCAACCACGGAAAGATGTCAGTATACACTATTTTTCAAGTTGTTAATCTACTAACTCACCTGACCAGGGTTGTCAGGTTTTCACAACAAAACCCACCCAATTGCTACTCAAAACTAGCCTAAAACTAGCCCAATCGTATTTCAGAGGGGGGTCCTGCGGTAAAAATCACGTTCCGGGGGTAAAATCCACGTTTTTGGCGGGGTTCCCCTAATTAAAATTTGCATTCCAGGGGCTAAATATCATGTTATTTGGAGTCACTTCAACCTGTAAAAGTAGCCCAATTCCACGGGAAAACCACGGACTTGGCAACACTGCCCCTGACTGCTTTGTCGAACAAAATGGTGGATTCGGCGTTATGATTGGTTAGATCGCCTGTCAATCAATCTCCCTGCAAAGGTCATCTCGCAATTCTGACTTTTTTCTCAGAATTGAGATATAAACTCGCAATTCTGAGAAAAAATCTGCTGACAATTCATTTTTTTCTCACAATTATGAGTTTATATCCCACAAATCTAACTTTTTTCCCCAGAATTCTGAGATATAAACTTGCAATTGCGAGTTATGAAGTCTGAACTGCAAGATACAAACTTGCAATTCTGAGAAAAAGTCAGAGATAAGTTACAAATACTTTTTTATTCAGTGGCAGAAACAAGCTTGCATACAAGGGGGCATGAAAATAGTCACCAAAAATTAATTGATTTATTATTTTTTTTATAATAAATACTTTTTCTATATAAAATCTTTTCCAAAGCATTAACAAAAATCTTTTGTTACCACCAAAATAAATACATAAAATATTAATAAGAATACCAACACTAAAAATAATAACAAACATTCATAAATACATATATATATTTATATATACCCATATCAAAAATGTATAAAAACTTAAATCCCTAAATTAACCATTTTAACATTAAAATGAATAAAACAATAGCACTGTCCATCATGTGCAACACATACATATCTGTTAACGCAGTTTCATGATCCTTTAACAATGAGATGCAGATGCAGTAACCGAGACGATTTTTCGCTCTGTTCTTCAGATATCAGAATTTAGAGACGTTCATCATCGACGTCAACCTGGTGTTCGACAACTGCGAGAAGTTCAACGAGGACAACTCGGACATCGGCCGGGCCGGGCACAACATGAGGAAGTTCTTTGAGAAGAGGTGGACTGAGCTGCTGAAGCAGACTAACTGAGGTGGCTTCAGACCACGGCTGTCATTTCAAACCTGCGACCTGGGCTCAGAAGCAGACGAGTTGCAGGCTCTTTCTGCAACCCAGGGCCCATCAGGACCGACCAATCCCACATCAACACCCAAAGAGACACAAGACAGAGGGTGTCTTTGTGCAATACCATTTCCTTCTAGAAAAGAGAAATCGCACTGAAATTTCAACCATCAGAGCTGTACTAAGGAGAAAAAATCCCTTTCCACTACTTGTAAATATCTTTTTATTTTGGTTTTGTATTTTTACTTTATGGTTAATATTATAGTGAATGTATTTAATTTTTTTAAATGATTATTTATGACTTAATAAAAGAAAGGTCCACTCTTCATTTTCTATGAAAAGGAAGAAACAGCAAAACTGCTTTAAATCTAATGGAATGTTTATTTGTTTGTGTTTTTCCTCTCCAAATATGAAAGAAAGCCAAGAAAAAAAAAAGAAACTGTTTACACTGTTCTGTGCCATGTGGCATCAGAGTATTCAACCCTCTGAAAGTGAACTAACGGCATCACTGTACACACACACACACACACACACACACACACACACACGCAGACAAGCAGGAGGCACCCATGTGTACATACTGTCTATTAATGTCAATATATTGAGTCTTGTTTGGAATGATGTGTACATATTGTTTCAGACATTGGATATTGTTTATGCCTTAGAATGATTGTAGCAATTAATTTTAGTCTTAAAGTGATTAATAATATACATTTATTGTTTGTACAGTATATACATATCCTCTACAAAACACTGTGGTCTCCTTAATCTTAGTAGTGCCTGCCCTTCAGAACAGGGTATAGGGAAAATAATTTGTTCTTTTTTTTTGTTTTGTTTTTTCCCTGTTTTGTAACGTTATTGTTTTCTTATATAAAACACATCAAGGCCTCCACTCGAAGGCATACTGTACGAAACTCATATCTGAACCCATATGAAAACTGTCGGAGTATTCTTCAGTATCCCTGGCCCCAGAGCCGCTCAGAGATGGACAGCAGGCGTTCTGTAACCACATGTGTCTGAGTCTCCCGCGTGCATCGTGGCCCACTGGAGGCAGCTAGAACAGAGTTTTTTTGTACCTGCGTCAGAGTACTTGAAGTTATTTTATTTAAAGATATTGTGGGAAACAAATGGTAGCGTTCTTTTTGTAGGAGCATTATTTTTCACTAGTGTGTGTGTGTGTGTGTGTGTGTGTGTGTGTGTGTGAGAGAGAGAGAGAGAGAGAGAGAGAGTGTGTGTGCGAGAGTGTTTGTGTGAGTGTGTGGATGTTTGGCACGGACTTATTAAAAGGATGTTTTTAAATCCAGCCAGTGTCTAATGTGTTATTTTATTCATTTTCCCATGGGCATTTACTGGTCAGGTTATTAGTATTTTAAAATATGAATGCCATAACTTTTAATCACCATTTTATTTAAGTTTAACCCTTAAACGGGCAGCAAAATAAATAAAATAAATATGATAGAAAATCTATCAATCATTGGCAACATATCTTTATTCACCATTTTTTTTTTCAACTGTTTAACCCTTAAATTGGCAGCAAAAATAATAAATAAAATGAGTAAATAATAAAAAAAAATATATATATCAAACTGAACAGCTTTTTTCCAACACATTAGGACTACAATAATACAATATATATATATATATATATATATATTTTTTTTTTTTTTTTTTAAGAGGATCAAGTGATTTGGTATAAACTCACCCTCTTTATCTTAAAGTAACATAGCATTCTATTAGGTATTTGATATACATTATATATATATATATATATATATCTCATTTACTTAATAGAATGCTACTATTATTATTGGAGTAAATAAGACAGGCTAAAATAAGATAGGCTGAATATAAATACACAATTAAATTAAAATACATTAAATACTAAGATATAGACTAAATGTTATTATATGCAATTACATATTTATTTACACAAATTAAAATACATTAACGTGTACAAATAAGTGCATAAAAAGTGAAAATGGCTCCACGTAAAATAAGATAACATTTAAATATTTACATAGATAATATTTAAAGCAATCCGATGAAGTGACAACCATATTTATTATGTCTATGGTGACAACCTAAACACGTAACAGTAAACAAAAACCACGTGGTTTGAAAGTCACATGACAGAACCAGGAAGTGTTCGCAAAGGTACGTTATGTCTTCAAACACGATTACACATTATTACATAAACAATGAAAATACATAAAATATATATTTAAATGTAACACTAGATTATTAAACATGATAATGGATAATGTTAGGATACTGTGACTTCAGAGGTATTAAACACGGTTTGCTTAAACAATTGAATAAAAACGCAAATCAATTTTGTAAAATGAAGTGGTTTCACTGTTAAAACTTTTGTTAGAATTAGAAAGGCTAAATGTGAATTACAGTATGTTGTTTTGTCCGTTAAGTAAGTAACTTCCTCGTCTTGTGTATTTAAAGGGACCCGACAACCAGACAAACATGGTGTCTCTGATCTGCACCTTACAAAGTCATCGAGATGATGTGAACTGCTGTGCTTTCTCTGGCTCTCTCCTGGCCACCTGCTCCGCGGACAAAAGCGTCTGCGTTTTCTCCACCCGAGACTTCAGCGAGCTGCCCTTCTCCCCGCTGACCGGACACGGCTACGGGGTCCACTGCTGCTGTTTCAGCGCCTGCGGTCAGTACCTGGCCTCCTGCTCCACCGATGCCACCACCGTGGTGTGGTCGATGGACACCGGAGAGATCGAGGCCGTCCTGGAGCATCCGGGCCGGAGTCCGGTGAGGGTATGCGCCTTCTCTCCAGATTCATCTTACCTGGTGTCTGGAGGCTCCGATGGGACCATCGCACTGTGGGATTTTACTTCCAGGACCCTGCGCAGGTACATCACTTGTGTTTTGTATCTGTCTGTAGTAAGATTACTGTAAATGACTATTTTATAAAAGCTAAATTAGTATAATTGGTAACTTTCCACTTCTTGTCTAGATATGGCCAGACTGCACCACTCTTATGCTGTTGAAAGTAATGTTGTTTATTAGTAAATCAAGCCTTTCCTTTTGTATGATGGTGTAGAAAATAGATTTATTTTGCACTGCCCCAGACCAAACAGTTTGATTGACACTTGTGTATGGTGATGTTTAGGACTGGTGCAGTGGCTGACACCAGTATAGTGGCCTGCTCTTTCACTCCCTGCGCTCAGCTGTTCATCACCGGCTCCACATATGGTGACCTGCGACTGTGGGACCTAAATATGAACCATCTCCATGCGGAGAAGAACGCCCATGACCTCGGGGTCTCCTGCTGTCAGTTTGCTCCGCAGATAATGAAGGGTAGGATTTCAATTATTTAATTATTCCGACAAGTTACCAAATGCTACATTCCTGTATCTGAGCAAGCTTAAACGGTTAGTTCACCCAAAACAGAAAATTCTGTCATTAATTATTCACCCTCGTGTCATTCCAAACCTGTAAGACCTTCATTCATCTTCAGAACACACATTAAGATATTTTTTATGAAATCCGAGAGGTAACGTTATATGACTCGTCCATTGACAGCAATATAATCAATACTTTCAAGGTTCATAAAGGTACTAAAGACATTGTTAAAACAGTAGACGTGACTACAGTGGTTTTGTTTTTAATTAAGTAATTAATGACAGAAATTTAATTTTTGTGTGAATTAACCCTTTAAGTAATAATCAGACACACTCTCCTAAATGTAGATTCAGATTTTTTTTTTTAAAGTGAACTAGTTTGCCAGGTACTTTTGATTGTAAAAATAAATATCATCTGATGATTATCCGTTTTTAAAGAGATTTAATCTTAAATGGATTAAATGCACACTACCATTCAAAAGTTTGGAGTCATTTTTTTTTTTTTTTTTTTTAAGAATTTAATATTTTTATTCAGCAGGGATGCATTAAATTGATCAAAAGTGAGAGTAAAGACATTTTATAAAGATTTCTATTTTAAATAAATGCTGTTCTTCTGAACTTTCTATTCATCAAAGAATCCTGAAAAAAATGTATCAAGGTTTCTATAAAAATATTAAGCAGCACAACTGCTTTCAACATTGATTGATAATAATACAAAATGTTTCTTGAGCACCAAATCAGCATGTTAGAATAATTTCTGAAGGATCATGTGACACTGAAGACTGGAGTAATGATGCTGAAAATTCAGCTTTGCATCACCGGAATAAATTACATTTTAAAATACAATAAAATAGACTAAAATTGTAATAATATTTCACAATATTACAATTTTTTTTTCTGTATTTTTGATCAAATAATACAGCCTTGGTGAGCACAAGAGACTTCTTTCAAAAACATTTGTAAAAAATCTTACTAACCCCAAACTTTTGTATAATAGTAACTACTTTTTCAATGGGGTAACTAGACTGTAGCTTGATTACTTTAAATGATGAGTATCGTGTATCTTTGTCCAATCTGTAAAATAATTTCAAAATAGCTTTCCTAACATTTCTTCTAATGTCTTCTTTGGATTAATGACTTGTTAAAGGGATAGTTTACCCAAAAATGAAAATTCTGTCATCATTTACTAGTTGTAAATTTCTTTGTTCTGCTGAACACAAAGGAAGATATTTTGAAGAATGGTAATAACCAAACAGATCTGGGGCATAATTCACTTCCATAGTATTATTTTTTCCCTACTATGGAAGTCAATGGTGCCCCACAACTGTTTGGTTATCAACATTCTTCAAAATATCTTCCTCTGTGTTCAGCAGAACAAAGAAATTTACAACTCGAGGGTGAGTAAATGATGACAGAATTTAATAAAAGTAAATAATGAACTGTCTCTGTCTGTCTTTCCCAGGCACAGATGGCTGTGTTCAGTTTCAGCTGGCCTCATGTGGACAGGACAGTCTGTTGAAGATATGGATTGTATCTCTTTTGTCTGCTGCAGGTAGCACATCTGATACCTGCCAGTGTTTTCTCCTTCCTTCTCTGTCTGTGTTTTAGTGAATGTGTGTGTGATTAGTGATGTATGTTGATCCACAGGCATTAAGATGCAGCTCGCTCACACTCTGACGGGTCAGTCTGCTCCAGTTCTGTCCTGTGCTTACTCTGCTGATGGACAGATGTTGGTGTCAGGGTCAGTAACACACATACCTGCACTACCACTTTAGGGTTGATTTTTTTTTTTTTTTTTTTTTTTACTTCAATACAAAAAGTATTTTATCAACATAGAGAAAATGACATAACCTTCAATTTAAAGGTACACTATGTAACGTTTGACCCTCTAGAGGTTAAAAAACAAAACTGCATGCTAGTGTTGTCAAAAGTATTTCTATTTAATTTCTTTTCAATTTCTATTTAACACAGTTTGTGCTTGTTAGTAGACTTTATAAGGCGCGTCAAGTTTATTTATATAGCACGTTTCACACACGCTGGTAATTTTTACTTTCGCTTTCCCTGGCAGCGCTAAATCAAATATAGCCTGAATGTGTGAAGATAAAACTTGCTCTTCAGACCTTTAACAACAAGTGTTAGTTCCTTGTAACATCAGATAACATGAAGATATTATTAAAGCGAAATGGTCTCTTTCCTGCTCGTGACCTTCATCCCTCTCAAAGAGCAGAGCAGTAGGCTATATGACGCATCTTTGTGTAGAAATAAAAAACGAATGTTTTTTTTGTTTTGTTTTTTAAATAATATTTAACTTTCTTATTATTTAGGTTACCATTATTTACCAATATTTATTTCATAGTTTTACAGGCTGTAGTGTGTCGTTTCATTGAAGGAATAGCTAAAATAAACACGCACATCTGTTACAAAATGGATGTTTGAGCATTTATTTATTTTTTTTATATTTCAAAATTTATTTCATTGAGGTATATATATACACACACAAACATACACACATGCTCCAAATATTTATATGTATGATTACCATATTTAATATGTTTTTAAAATAGGCTATATAAAATAGTAAAATAGTTCCAACAGATTTTGCTGTGGTACCGAAATCCATAACATTTTTATGGTATTGGTACCGACTACTGGAATTTTGGTACCGTGACAACACTACTGCATGCATTTTGCAGAACAACATTGTTTTGATTGTGCTTCGACTGTGCAGATGAATATGGTTATCCTACTGCTCATAAAACATTCACTACTAGGCTTAAGAGATATAACCAGTTTAGATGGAAAGGATCTCAAGCTGACTAGCTGAAGACGTTACTGTAGCTTTACCCATTAATAGAGACGGTACTTCCTTGAAAATAAATTCCAGCACAGCGCTACAACAACCACAATGAAATGACCCTTCACAATAGATAATGCTTTACATTGAACTCTGTCTGTTAGAGAGCTACATATGGCAGTTTATCCGTTCAATAAAATAGCTTACTCACCTGTTGAGTAATAAAAACACCATCATTTACAACATTTCAAATCTCAAGTTGCGTCCCAAACAACACACTATACACTATGCACTTATATACTGAGTACTTATGCACTATGTACTCATCCATGTAGTGCGTGAATTGTATAAGGTTATTTTGTCATTTAAAATCAGAGTCTGACAGCCCCTTCCCCTTCGCTACGTAATTAAAGCTGCGACAGTTGAATGCATGAAGTGTCCAACATTAATTTAGTGCATCATCCGGGTATTTAAAGTGCACCTTTTCTTTTTGGAATTTTCAGCGTGAACACACTACTTGCACTATTTATACTTAAAAACGTCATAGAATAGTGCATAAGTACACGAATTAGGACGCACCTTCAGTTTTTGCCATGTCCGAAAAGCCAAGCCAATGTTGATTCTGGTTTTATTACGAGCTCTGTTGCGTTCTCTTTTTGCCAGGAGACTCTCCTCTGTTCACCATTTGTTTAAAACGGTGATTCCCCCAGAGTTTTGAGATTTATCGGCTCCATTTCAACCTTTCTCCCTCGTTGTGACGACTAACCAATGCCACTCCCACACCAGACATGCTTCAAAGTAGCCGGAGCAACTTTTCTCTATTTACGGATATGACGAGACGTGCATGGGCAATTGAATTATGTACGCTGTTACCCACAAAAACCATCTCGACAGGTCTAAAATATAAACACTTATAATAGGCATACCATAGTGAAACAGGGTAAAACAAAAACGTTTTGGAAGAAGGATTGACGCTGACACTATCGGATGAGAACAAAACTTAAACTGGATTGAGCTGAATAATGACACTATTGTCTACTCATTTCATAATTGATGAACTTCACAGTTATTGAACTGAATCAACACTGAACATATTTGATGAAGTTTGCATCATTGATTCTGTTATTTTCCAGTTTATTACTGTGAAACTGCTTTGAAACAATCTGTTGTATAAAGCGTTATATGAATAATAGTGCTGTCAGTCGATTAAAAAAATTAAGTAATCAGTCACATTTTTTCTGTAATTAATTGCAATTAAAAACATTGGAGTCTTTAATATTTTTAAATTGTAATAATTTCACAGTTACTTAATGTATAAACAACCTAAGTATTTGTTTAATGGCATCTTTTTCTGAATGAAGGCCAGTATCACTGATACTAATACTGATACTGATGTCTCTTTGAAACTGATTTTTCTTTAAAACATTAATTATAGACATTCAACATTACAGTATAACTAAAAGCTATCAATTTCAGCATTTTTTTTAAGGCTTAAAAAATTACTTTTTATTTAAGTGAACTTCACATAAAATAATCTGCACATAAACCCATTATAATGTCATATTTACCTGTGGCCTTCCTGTCTAACAGGTAGGAAATATACAGAAATTAAATATTTATCAAACATTTTACAGTCTTCACTGCATAAATCATAAAGTAAACATAGATTAATCCTTATTAAAACTACAATTTTCTCTGTTACCTTTGTTCTTTGATTAACATTAATGACAGACATCTTCACAGTAACTGGTTTATTAGGCTGCTGTCACTTAAAGAGCTGCTGCTGCAGAACATGAGGCGGATCTGACGCGCACCTCATTTTCTCACAACTCTTTAAGTTCATTTAAGACGTTATTTAACACATTTAAGACTGCTCTTACGAGGATACTCGACAACACAGGCATTTTGGCATAATTCTGTGTGTTATTGTTTGTTCAAGCGCGAAAGAGAACTCGATACTGGAGCGCGTCTTTCTGTCTTTCACACAGAGACATTCACAGACAGCGCGTTCTCGTTTGTCTCGTGGCGCTTGAATGGTTTAAAAGCATTTGCATGAATAAGAGCGTGATCATATAATGTAACACTAGCCAAATTATGACGGAAAAAACGGATGTTGTGTTAACTGTGATAAATACTTTTAACGCCTTAAACTGAGAAAAAAAATCGCATGCGTTATCTAGCCTTCCTTTGCTCAGACAGTAGAACATGGCACCAGCAACACCAAGGTCATCTGTTCGATTCCCAGGGAATGCATGAATTAAAAAAAAATTATAAGTCGCTTTTGATGATATAAGTATCTGCTAAATCCATAAATGCAAATAATGAGAATGTATATTGATCCTGCCTTGCAGTTCCGTTATTTTCCACTGGATGGTGCTGTGTAATCACAGACATCAGCAATGTGAAGAACATCATGATAGATGAGTGCTGGTTTTGAAGTCTGTTTGCTAATAATCTCTGATGAAATGGATTTTTCATCCTCTATGTGTCAGCAGGCAGACAAGCTCAGTTTTACTGCACATAAAGGCCATGGAGGGCTCGTCTGACTCATGCCTTTTAAATGTCACTCTCTCTTTTCCCACAGATCGGTGGATAAGACCGTGACTGTGTATCAAGCTGTGAGTCTCATTCATATTCATCATATATTTCTGTCCAACCAATAAATATAAAAGATGATTGACAGCTGAGCCCGCTTGGATGCCTTTAGCATAACATTTACATTTATAACAATGAGTTCTACTTTGCAGAACGAAGGCATCTTACTCTACACACTTAACCAGCATGACAGGTGAGTTCTGAGTCAGGATTTCTGAGGTGTTAACTCTCAGTGTAAGTTGTTGAACCCTGTCGGTCGCTCTCTTCCTGTTGGGCAGGTATGTGACGGCCTGTGCCTTTTCCCCCACGGCCCCTCTTATAGCCACTGGCTCCATGGACAAAAGCGTTAATATCTGGAGGGTTGAGGATTGCAGCTGTGCTCAGGGTGGGTTCATTTACAATCAGTCCTGTTATAAAGTACTTTTTAAACTCTGTAACCCATCTCCAAATGCTTTCATTTATGGAAGTATTTCTATAAATGGGTAAATCATATTTCAAAAATATGCTCTGGTCAAGCTCAGGCACATAAGGGTGTCAATTTGTTAAATTTCATATTTTACAAAATTATCATACAGATTTCTGTAATTATATTAGACATTGAATTCTTCAGAATGAGATGAACCAAATAGTACCACAAACATTACAGACTTTATACTACTTTCACCAAAAGTTTCCTGGAGGATGATGTCATTAAGGATCTGGCTTTTGTTAGTTAATGGAATATTATAAAAGACTAAGGGGGTGGAAAGTAAAATTGAGGAAAAAGAGATTACTTATTATAAAATCATTACCAATTAAAAAACATGTTTGAACATTTTGATCAAAGAAATGGAAAAAAACCCCACCTGGAATATTTCTTTTGCCAGTGTTTTATGTCCATTAAAAACAAAGTAGTAAAATGATTTAAAATGCATTCCATGTTCAATTAATGCAATATTTGATTTAAATAAACATACTAATTATTTCCACTAATTTAAGGGATACTCCACCCAAAAATTAAAGTCATCTTTTACTCACCCTCGTGTCATTCCAAACGTGTATGAACACAAAAGATGTTTTTTAAAAATGTGCACGATTAATCATTAAAAGATTGACAACGATTCAGCTGTTTATTAAACCTTTGACAAATACATTTACAGCGAACATTCAAATCTTTGTTGGTGCGACTCAGAGAGAGCAGTTGTCATGTATAGGTATAAGACAATTCCACAAAGTTTTTCAACCACACGAGTATCACTATGTCTGTTACAGCAATTCAAATTATCGCAGAAGTACTGGGATAAAAGTTTATTTTTCGGATATAAACACTGATGTCTACAGAAGCGAAATAGAGTAACTCACCTTTTGAAAAGGAGCTTGATGCTTCAAATAAAGATTGTATCAATTACATCATTACACCAGTAGGTGGCGACTGGTAGGTTGATATATTATTTAAAAAAAATAAATAAATAATAATATTAATAATAATAATTCAACTTAGTTAAGCATTTTTTAAAATAGACTGTAGCAATTAACATTTTGTCAGAACCTGTAGTAAATTACATGTTATCTGTTCAGAAACGTGGAAGAATTGTGATCTTTGTCACCAATTTCTTTAAAATATCTTCTTTTGTCTTCGTCAGAAGAAAGAAAGTCATACACTTTTGGAATGACACAAGGGCGAGTAAATGACAGTTTTTATTTAGGGGTGGACGGTCCCTTTAATGATCTTTAAAATGATGTGTTTAATATTTTATACAGTATATTGAAACATATGATGGGGGTATGAAAATGTACTGCAGATCAGGAATGATCCATACACAAAGTTACATACTATTTGCATTGGGGAAATTATTATATTTTTATTTTTTCTGTTTTATTTGTTCTAAGAATGATAAAAAAGATTGTTTGTGCAACAAGATGATTGTGTGTTTTTTCTTTCTTGTCATTTCTTCCTGAAACTGAAGGCAAATCTTTTCCTGGTGAGTGTGTGTTACCAGTTTTATTGTTTGTTTTGGCTGTAACTAGCAAACAGTATACTCATACTGGCTTTCAGGGCACAAAAAATAAACACTCAACAAACAAACACTTGACAACAAAAATACAAACTGAGCAGTGTTTGTATTGTTCTGATGCACTGCTAAAGCCTGTGTTTATAGAGCTCAAGAGATTCAACCCGTATAACATAATATATAATATAACCATGACGGCTGCTTGTAAGCTGAAATCTGTCCCTAAATGATGTGAAATGACGTGGGAGTCAAGTCTGTTTTAATGTTCAGTTATGCTTGTTCTTGTGTTCCTCTTTTCAGATGAAGCTGCTTCAGTTTCAAGCAGTGAAGGTAAGAGAGATCCTGACCGTACATTAAAAAAAAAAAAAAAAATATATATATATATATATATATATATATATATATGTATATATACAATTTTATTCGTTATTTTATACACCTGCAATCATTGCAATAGCAACACCAAGGTCATACATTCGATTTCCAGGAAACACATGTACTGATAAAAAAAATATATATACCTTGAATGCACTGCAAGTGGCTGCAAGTGTCTGCCAAATGAATAAATGAAACTTCAGGGGACAGTTTTGTTAAAGAGGCCATATTATGCCCTTTCACAAAGTCTTGATTTTTGTTATTTGTTTTCAGGGTCTACCAGAATAGGTTTTCATGCTTGAATGTTCAAAAAACACCTTATTTTTCACATATTTTACATTGTTGCAGCACCTCTCTATCCAGTCTGTCAGTAATGCTTTATTTAGTTCCTCTCTATGAAGCCCCTCCTTCCAAAAAGTGCACTGTTTTCTAATTGGTCGGCTGGACTAGTGTGTTGTAATTGGTCAACTGCTTTGAGTGTGTTTCGGAAATGTCACACCCCTTACCATAATCGCAAGTTTCAACACACTACAAACGCAACCAGTGTTGCCAAGTCTGTGGTTTTCCCGCGGAATTGAGCTACTTTTAAGTTGTTGCCGCGGGTAAAACATTTTTCCAAGGGTTGATTTCCACCACCGTACATATGATTTCGACGCTCCAACAACCCCAAAACACCCCCAGATGTACAAACTCAGTGGAGAATTCGGCCGCCCAATGGAGAAAATTGCATTGGCTATTTTTGACTGGCCATTTGGGTTACTTTTGTTGCACAGAACCTGGTCGTCCCTTTTTTTGTGTATGCCTTTGATGGGAATTATTTAAATGAGGAATATAGAATGGTGCAGGTATGATTTCAGAACCTGGAAGACTAATTCACTGCTAGACCTAGTTCCTTCGATATTTTCCTATAATAATAATAATGGGGTTTTTCGATTTATGTGTAGAATAAAGCGTGTGGTAAACATAACTTGGCTATACTTTGACGTTTTGTTCTACAATGTAAATTACACACATTTTGAAGCAGTTATGTTCAATTTTGAAAACATACATTTTTAACAAGTAACTAGATAAGACAGCTTGGAGTGTTAGTGTGTGAAGTTAGTGTACGTTGTAGAACAAAATGTCAAAGTATCATCAAGTTATGTTTACACGGGCTTTATTTTAAATTGAATAAAACCCCATAGGAAAATCTCAACAGAAACAGCGGCGAATTAGACCTCATACCCGCACCACTGTATTGTGTGACGTCTATGTTCTCAGAAGAAAACTCAAGACTACAATCGAGGCATTTCAGGGAGTTCAGAAACAGAGTTTGCTGGTATAGAGAATAACTCCCTTTGGAGTGACTTTGTGTTTTAACTTTCCAGACCTTTTTCATGCTCAAACAGCAACATTACACACTAAAGAAAGTTGAAAATGTAAAAAAGCATAAAAGGTCCTCTTTAAGTAAACCACACACAATTGTTATAACACCTCTGTCTGCATGAAATACTGCTGACCATGTTCAATAATTACTCATTGTGAGTCAAAGACACCGGAGAGGTGTAGTGTCAGACCGAATACACAAACAGGAACGAGAATGAGATGTATTCTTCTCTCGCCCTTCAGAAGTTTCTCTGGGGTGATGGATCACAGCTGCAGCTCCAGTCCAAACACACAGAGAGCTCTGGTGGGCTTTACGTACTCTGACCGGTTTAACTGCATGTGTGTGGAAGAAATCTGATGAGATCTACATTATGAATAACAAAATAACATCTCACACACAGTAGGAACTCAAAGTACTGCAAATGATCTGAGCGGATACATGGTGTAGAACATTCCACCTCATGATTTATGCATTAGATGCAGTGTGAGAAGAGTTGACCTGCAGTCTTATTAAGAATTCCCTCTTTATCTTCGGCTTAATTCATGATTAGTTTTGCTGATACATTTCATCACATATAAGTCTGTTCATGATAAAAAAATTGAACATTATGAGATAGGACAGCGTAAATGAGACGGGAAACGACGGGGAAGAGAGAGTGGAACAGAACAGACAGGACTCTGGTAGCCTGAGGTGCAGCTGCATTATATGTCGAGTGCTTCCCACAAGGCTATTGCACCGACATGAATCACATGTTTTAGTCAATTAGTAGATGAGATAAAAAAGAGAATGTCATTGACCCGTACCTAGATAACATATGTGTCCTATTGCTGTCTCTCAGGCAGGAAGTCGTGTGGACGCTCCAGACTGATGGTGAGCGAGTGGTCTGAGGAGGATGTGTTGGCATGGTTACGTGAGGAGGGGCTGGAGTCCGTGATTGACGTGTTTAAATCCAATAACATCGATGGAGAGGAGCTGCTCTCTCTCACCAAGGAAACCCTCAGCTCTGAGCTGCACATTGGTAAAATTACAGCACACATTACTCAGTATTGGCATTCATGTCTCATACCTCGCTGTAGACTCTGGATGTCTACTTTATGTATGTCTGTCTCTATATGGACTGCAGGAATGACCTCAGTGTTACCTCAGCTGATGTCATGAGGAGTTATATAAAAATAACATGGATTTTACCATGTCCCTTATACATTACCTAACAGGACATCTTGATTGGGTCATGTTTTTTAGGAAAAAGTGGCCAACATAAGACCTAATCCTAGAGATTGTGGGGAATGTAAACATGGGATTTGTTGAGTTATGTAAAGCACTTGTCCAGAGAAGAGTTTATGTGCATTAAAGCTGATTATTTCCGCTTCGGTCCTAAAACCAGCAGCTATTTACATAAGAAATCCTATCCTAATGTGCACTTCTGAAAATAAAGTAAAATAAATCGCTGTCCAACTCGCCGTGACCGTAAAATCACCTCATTTCGTTTAGCATGACATTTGAACAGATTTGATTCCTTTGCTGCCCACTGTGAAGGCAGTTTATTGGCAGAAATGGACATTAGTCAGTCTTGTTACCTCTGTATGGTCAGATGCAGATAGTTTTGAGCAGTGGTGTGTGGTGGGCTGCTGAAATGAAAGGCAAAGTGCCAGAAATCACGGGGGTGGCCGTGCAACGCGAGTATGAAAACAGCACGGCAAATTACCAAGAAAAAACATAACAGCACAATTTCAAGTTCAGAGTTTCAAAACAGTGAACAACAGCCTATAAAAACTACACTGTAAAAAATTCCACTTATTTCAACTTAATTAATGTGATGTTGCTGCTTTAAATTAAGTACAATGACATTGACTGTACTACTCATTTCAACTTAATTATATTAAAACTGACTTCAAAAATCAAGTTGAATCTCATAACTTGTAAAAGAAAGCTGAAATTGCTTAAATTATTTATGAGTTGAAGTGGTCACACTTTATTTTAGGGTCTTTTAACTAGTTGCTTATTATCATGCGTATTACAAGAATATTGGCTATTTATTAGCACATATTAATGCCTTATTCTACATTCTTAATCCTACCCAATACCTAAACTTAACAACTAACTATTAATAAGCAGTAAATTAGGAGTTTATTAAGGGAAAAGTCATAGTTAATAGTTTATATGTGTTCCCTATACTAAAGTGTTACCGTTGAAGTAATGTAAAAACATGTTGCCATGACTTATTAATCTTTTATTTTTTTAATCTTTTTCATATATATTTTACAGTGCATAACAAACACAATAAAATGGCTCTTATTTTCTAACAAAAACATTGTTTAGAATTTAACTATAAAAATTGAGTCCATCAAAGCTTGTACAGTCCTATACCTCGTCCTGTCATTTCGTTTGGTAACTTTAGGCAGTTTTGATTAAATGCTGTTTAATGTTTGATGGTCGTGTTATTTTAGCAATGCTTCTATCGCTTGTTTCTGCTTCTTTTTTACCTGTGTTTTGATCTAGAGATTCTGTACTCTTTCAGATGATGTGTAACAGCGCCCCCTACCTTATAACAGTGAAAACATGGAATGGCACTTGTTTTTTGCCTATAAATTTTGTATTCTTGCTACTCTTTATGTGCTCAACTCAGTGAGCTCAAGGGAGATAAAATAGATGGACAGTACGTTTTGTATTTCTTTTCTTCTTTGTTTTACTCTTGATGGTTTATCAGATTTTTTTGAGGCACTGCCACCCTTGCCTTCTTACATTTAAAGTCCCCCTGTGGTGAAAATCAAGTTTTTAATGTTGCTTATGTGTCTGTGTGTTGTTTTTAATATGCTTTAAGACAAACCATGTGCAAATTCCTTAAAACCGCAGTGAAAAAAAGAGTCTCAAACCCGTGGTTTGAAATCCTTGGTGTTTCTGACGTCACAAACTACTTTGTAACCAATCACGTCAACATGCCGGCGGGCTTTAGCATATCATTAACCATGACCGCTCTGAAGTGGGAGAGTCTCAAGAGAATATATCCTGGTATATTTTTCTGTTGATATAAAAAATTTGGTAGTTTTGGCAATATAGCGGGTGTATGATGTATATCACGATATTATGATGAACTATATGTCTTTCTCCACTGTTCAAAGTGTTTCTAAGGATACTGATTGTTAGAAGGCTGTCTGACTCACGAACGGGAACATGGTTTGTGTAACATTAGCAACACATTATTAGCTGTTTGATAATGTGGTCAAGCAAAAGGCTAATCATATTAATTACCGTTATGCGTCTAGCGTTGTAAAAAGCGATACCATTGTGCAGCGTTTACCTCAGTAAGTTGACCGAGTGGATCTCTTGAGCTTGTGTGAGTGAGTGGAGGTGAGGCTAATTAGCACATTCATATATCTGTGTATAATAAATGAATGAGCAAGTGTTACATTCAAGCTATTTTAAGGCGTGAAGAAATTTTTTTTCACAGGATAAAATGTTTAAATGTCCCATTTTGGTGATGAGTTTTAAGGGATAAAATTATTGACTACAGGGGGACTTTAATAATAATTTCTGTGATGCACATTATGTCTACATTAGTTTCAGTTTCTGCACAGCATTTATAGAAAGAGTGAGACCCTACTGGAATTGAATACCAAACCACCGCTGGTCTTAGCACAGATGTATTGATATCTGCACTTGAACATCCCACTTTTCTGTAATTGGATGTGTTTGGGTGGTGCTGAAGTGTTCTTGTGCTCTCTCAGAGTCTCTGGGCCTGCGGAGTAAAGTCATGAAGAAGATTGAGGAGTTGAAGATGGCACCCGTCTCTAATGGCACTCCCGACGAGTACCTCTGTCCAATCACACACGAGATCATGAAGGACCCAGTGATCGCTGCTGGTGAGCGTCTGAGAGGTGTTAACCTGCTTGACTGGACATTTCGTTTTGAGTTTAAGCGTTTTGTTGTTTTCTGTCTGCAGACGGCTACTCGTATGAACGGGAGGCCATTGAGAGCTGGATCAACTCGAAGAGCCGCACCAGCCCTATGACCAACCTGCCTCTGCAGACCACCCTTCTGACACCCAACCGTACTCTGAAAATGGCCATTTTCCGATGGACCACTGGTCAGTGAGTTTCGATAATACTGGCCTGTAAGACTTCACTTAACTAGCTTTTGCGGAGCTCTTTAAGACCCTGATCAGAATTTTCTGTAGAACTGGATCACCATGGGGCTGATGTGAGATCAGCTTGGCTTTAGACATTAGCATGCTGTACATTTAGCACTTAAACTTTTAACAAAGTGATGTCTTGATTCTTGACTTAAACCCAAGTTCAGCCTTAATCCTGAGAGTGAGGTGTTCCATTAGATGTGATGGGAGGTTCATGCCGTCATCCATCAGCAAAGTGATGGTAGTTGTCACATCCAGATTAAAGAGTAAGTGGTTCATAATCAGGATGAAACTCCAAAATGATTCTCCATCATAACACAGCAGAGTGTTGAGTGGCCTTAAACATCATAATAAGTGTTTATCATCCCTTCTGCTCAGTAGCGGACAGTTTGCTTGCATAATTATACCATTTGTAGCACATAATTATGATTCCTTCTGCAGCTGTTCTCTATCTCCCTTCATGACCCACAGGTTTGAATACAGGTGAAATTCTTCAGCTGATTCAGTCTTATTTCATAAAATGATTTTGAGATTAGCTATTTATCATTTAAGGGTATAATGTTGCTTGTATGAAAGTTTACATACTTAAAATCAGGTATGCATTTATTAGTGGATGCTCATTGTAACCAGTTCAGTGACTAAATTGCATGGCTTTACTATGTAACCATATGTATATTACTGTACATAAGATCATTGTTATGAGACCTGTCTGATGAACATGCAGCAATAAAATCAACCTGTTGAACAACTGACTTTTGGCTTGAGATTCATTTGAACACTGATTAATGATAATTGCTTAGGGACGCATCACTGGAGTTTCAAACAAATCCTTAACCCTAGTATTAAACTATCATGTAACTGTTGTCCCACATGTTTGAACAACCATATGACAAACCATCCTGCTTATTAAAATAATCAGATTTGGGAATGAATGAGGAAATCTTTGTGCAGTTACTCAACTACACAAACTTTTCTTCAGAAAACAAAAAGGTGCGTTCAATAGTTCTAACTTCGCTTTTCTTCATGTGCCGATACCATAGAGGTTTTAAACGCTGCACTTCATTGATCGACGTGGATCAGCATGATCGTCTCTGAGGTTTTATTGTAAATTACACTGATATGTTAGAGGTCTACACAATAATTCTCTTACCTGTGTCCAACAAATCAGTAAGCATCATCACTAAGGACTTTCTTTGTCATCAAATCTTTCTACCTTGCGAATGTCGTATATTTACACTTGTTTTGTCTGTCGGTCTTTCTTCTTGAGACCTTTTCTGATTCTTTGGCCATACAGATTCTCCTGTGTATACGATAATAAGTGTGTTCCATTGTCCAATTTTCACTCTTCGCATCACCAAACTACACTACAATACTAGTGTACTAGTATCCATACTACAGAGATGGCAACCAATGAGCATGAGGATTCTCTCTAACGTTTAGGCCAATGGTCTCAAACTCAATTCCTGGAGGGCCACAGATCTGCACAGTTTTGCTCCGACCCTAATCAAACACACCTGATCCAGCTAATCAAGGTCTTCACAATTACTAGAAATGTCCAAGCAGGTGTGAGTTGGAGCTAAACTCTGCAGGGCTGTGGCCACAGGTTTAGTTTGAGACCACGGGTTTAGGCTATTTTCAGACTGCAGGCAAATTTTTCTCAAATTGCAAGTGATCATATAAGATTTGTGTGTCCAGACCAGGGGTAGGCAAGTTCGGTCCTAGAGAGCCGCTGTCCTGCAGAGTTTAGCTCCAACCCTGAAAAAAAAAAAAACCCTCACCTGCCTAAAGCCTTAGTAATCCTGAAGAGCTTGATTAGCTTGTTCAGGTGCGTTTGAGCCAAACTCTACAGGACAGCGGCTCTCTAGGACCAAACTTGCCTACCCCTGGTCCAGACAGACATAACCAACCTATCTGCATGGGTTGCTTTGTTAACGACATAGACCCTGTCCCAAATGGCACGCTTCATACAGTATGCACTTTCAGTCTTAAGGCTGATTTATACTTCTGCGTCGAGTGTACGCCGTAGCTACGGTGTAGGCTGTGTGTAGCACACATAGCCTACAACGTAGCCTGACTTGCACCTCTTCAAAAATGTAACAACACATCAATTCTACGTGGACCACAAGCACTGTGATTGGTCTGCTAGAACTCCTCCCTAAGGTAAAAAAACTGGCATGTCGACGCGGACAACGACGCAAAAGTATAATGAAAACAGACACATAGTCTACGGCGCAGAGGCTCCGGCGTAGGTCTGATGCAGAAGTATAAATCAGCCTTTACAATGGCTGCCGCGTGCGCATGTCCTTTAAGTCCATGAGACCGTAGGGTGTCCCATTTGTCATATTAGGTTTCAGAAGGGTGCCCGCGAGCGCCCCCTTTGCGTCGATATGTGCCCTTGATGCGTACTTTTGCCGAGCCTGCATTGAAGCGAGCTCCGCAGCAGACTTCTTCCCGACAGTCAAAGCGGCGTTACGTCATGAAAGTGCGGACTCGTAAGAAGACAGCAAGTGTTAAGGGTGCCGTTTGGGACAGGGCCATAGATGTACCCACGTATGTAACGAGGCTTTCAAAACGAATGCAACACTCTGTCGAGTCGTTTGCAGTGCAGAACTCCTCAGTTGCACAAGAAAAACTCAGCGACGGAGGAGATTTTTTGTGATTTTCCGTGCTGTAGACACGGCTGAAATATTTGGACATACCGTTTAAATACCGTATGAATACTTACGGCATTTCCGTCACCGGGTTTGACGTTATTATTGTGTGTTACTTTAAGAGTGACGCAAAAGACGATCTGAAATCCAATTTGATTTGCAGCCAGAGCGTCCAGACTGACGCATCTGTAAAAATCTGATTGGAATCGCATTTCAATCCAAATGTGGTTTGAATCAGATTTGGGGAAATTCAGCACACTATTCAGATGACTCTTTACAAAACTTACCTAAAGAGTAAAACTTTTTTAAATTAGCAACCAACTAAAAAGCATTTTTAAGATTAAGTAATTCCTTAGGACTTTACAAAATAAGACATTAGAGAAATGTAATAAACTAAAATAACTGAAGTCTTAAACTGGGGTTTATTGTATATGATGCTGAAATATTCAAATACAATTCATAACAGCCCTATACATGAAATTAATTGCAAATAATGTACATATGAAATAACATCTATGTCCTTATAGACACCTGAATATAATTCACCATAACATGCATGTAAACCTGGTCTCCTTTATACAGTTCATGTCGATCTCACAATCATAGTGGTATTTCATAATATATAGCTGTGCAAAAATAACTAATATATAAAATATAATATTGTTTCAATCAGACAACCAAGCCATAAATAAATTAGTCAAAACAGTGAGTAATTTATGAAGAAATACAACAGACTTCTCCTCAAACACACACAAACAGACTCATCACCATTCAAACAGGAAATGCTTTTGAACACACACAGGACCGGTCCACAATCCTACTGTAAAAGACAGTGTTTCATCTTGGTAGACGTCCTATGTCCCTACTGAAATCTAAAGTCAGGTCAGGTATCTTAATACATTAATACATCATCTGTATTATATCTCTGCTCTCTTTTAATGTGCAGATGCAGCGTTGCGCATTTAAATACCTCTGAAGCTATAGTCGTAAACAGAAATGCAAGGCAATCTTTTACTCGTGTGCGCTCACACAAAATGCTTTGAAATTAGTCTTCAAAACTGACTCAAATGACATTGGGTTTGTTGATGAAAACCGAGCCCCCTATATTAAAGATTGTAAATTTGTGCTCAGTTTGTAGCTACACATTGGACTCAATAAAGGAGCGTTTAGGTTTGATGGAGCTGATCAGGATGGGGTTGTCCCGGGCCAGGCTGGCCTGCTTGTGCTTGGTGTCGTTGTAGTGCTGCTGGAGGGGATTACTGTCCTTGTATCCGGATCCATGATGAAACTCGGCCGTATGTGTGCTGTTATGGATGGGCTCTTGATAAGCGCTCATTTTAGCGTATTGGAGATCAGTGGTCAGTCCTTGCGAGTGCGTGTTCATGACGACATTTACATTGTGACCTACGAGCCCTTCTGGCACAAGTCCTTGCCAGCCGTAACTGGACACCAGATTGCCATGGTGACCTTGCTGCTGCTGGAAACGTGCAGTCTTGTCAATGACACCCATAAAGGGGCGTGGCTTATGGTCAGATTGCCTCGCGCCACTGTCGGGAGCGCTCGCCACAGAATTGCGTACGCGACTGGTATCCGACAGGTTTCCGCTGGAGGAGCTGGACACTCTCACGCTGCTGCTCCTGCAAAACTCCCCCCTCGGCTCAACGCTGCCCTCGGCTTTCTCTGCATGACCAAACTGAATGCCGCCCTCTCTGGCACCACTGAGAGCTCCCCTCTCGACGCCGCCAATGTCAATGCAGGGCCCTGCTCGGAGCGAGGTGGGTCGGTGGCGGCTCGGCATGGGGCTCGACCCGGCACTCTGGAGCGTCCTGCCCTCGACGTGTAGCGAGCTGCTGTAATCTCGGTTTTTCATACTTTGAGCCTGTCTGGACGGAAGGCGCCTGTGGGCGGCCCGTCCGGGGGCAGCTGCTGAGACTGCAGACTGGGTATCCGCTATCGCCAGGCCTAGAGAATCGGGCAAGGTGCGGCTTTGATGCCAGCTCTCCTTCCTCTTCTCCTGCCGAGAGGATTCTTGCTCACGCCGCTCCTCCTCCTCATCTGCCTGTAACATGTTTATGCTGAGGCTGTCTGGGCTTTTCTCCAAATTCTCAATGTCTTGGTCATCATCGTCATCATCATCATCATCTTCCTCATCGTCATTCTCTTCCTCGTGGTGTGAGGGGTTGGCGTGAGAGGTAGGGTGTTTAGAACCCTGTCGCTGCAGGTGTTGGCACTCTTCCTCCACGCGTGCCAGCAGACGTCTGATCTCTCTGTTACTGGGACACAGACGCGCCGCTTCATAAAGATCAGCCAGCGCAGCTGCAAACTGCCTGAGAGAGTGAAAAGGAACTGGTAAATATTTAATCATTATTATGTGCACTATATGCAGCAGATTGTTTAGATCTATGCTTGATTTTTTCTCTAAACCTTGTGAGATGACTTACTGCCTACTTCTAACATGGGCAGCAGTCTATGTCAGGGGTTCTTAACTCTGGCCCTCGAGGTCCACTGTCCTGCAAGAATTTAACTCCAACCCTGATGAAACTTAGATGAACAAGCTAATCAAGGTCTTCAGGATTACTAGAAAGTTACAGACAACTGAGTTTGATCAAGGTTGGAGCTAAACTCTGCAGGAAAGAAGATCTTGAGGGCAAGAGTTGAGAACCCCTGCTCAACATAAACAGGATCTTTAACCACAATTGAACCTTATAAATGACTAATTTAAGACTCTTTTACAGGCAGCAACTTAAAAGCGACTGGTGACCATCCTGATTTGGACATTAGCATTTTGTTAAGCTAACAATTATCCCATAACAGGCAAAATTGGCCAGAGTCTTGCACGTGGGCAGTTATCTGCAGGTACCCAACAGGTGGACCAATAAAATTTTATGAAACATATTTACCTTGTCATTTGCTGTGCGGGTCGGGAGTCATTAGGCACAGGCAGACTGCGGGTTAAATAGCCAATGTTATTTTCGGTACTGGCTGATAGGTAGGCAGCTGCTTTCAAAAACTCCCCTGCATATTTGGGTTTACGCTATGAAGTGTGTCAAAGATTTGCATTTACAATGCACTTGATGAGCCAATCGAGCGCATGAATGCAAAAGGAGAATCTGAGGTGTTTAAGTTAGCGCAGAATCCACTCGTGCAGGACTCTGATGTGAACAATAGTTAGAGAGGTATGTGTGTTTAATATAGATATTAGAAGTCTCACCTGCATACTGTTCTACATTTTGTGTTAACCATTCCTCATAATCATAAAGCCTGTCCTGTGTATAGTTTTCAGCAATAAATACTATAAAAGTGTGAGAATTTAGCTTTGCTAATCAACAGCAGCACACAGATCGAACCATTTGCACGATCACTGAACATTAGAATGCCGATCCAAGGTAGTAGTGCTGTACTTTAATTGAATCATGCAAGTTAAAGGGTTCGTTCACCCAAAAGTGAAAATTCTTTCATTAATTACTCACCCTTGTGTCATTCCAAAACCTAAGACTTTCGTTCATCTTCAGAACACAAATGAAGATCTTTTTGATGAATCTGAGAACTTTCTGTCCCTCCATTGACAGATACGCAATTGACACTTTAAAAAGTTCATAAAGTGATTGTAAAACTAATCCATATGAATTGAGTGGTTTAGTATTTTCTGAAGAGACTCAATCGCTTTATATGATGAATGGATTTAATTTAGGCTTTTATTCACATATAAACATTGATCCGCGAACATAAACAGAAGCTTAACCAATGCACAAGAACAAACCTGAAGCTCAAACGTGCTGCGTAACACACGAGAATGAACCTCACTGGTTCTCGCACATCAAGCAAATATGCTTGAGCGTCCGTTTACCATAACTGATGTGTGCGTTGATGAATGTTTATCATATCATATAAAGCGATTGAGTCTCTTCAGAAAATGTGGACTTAACCACTCAATTCATATGGATTAGTTTTACAGTCTCTTTATGAACTTTTTGAAGCATCAAAGTTTTAGTTGCGAAGCTGTCTATGGAAGGACAGAAATCACTCAGGATCCATCAAAAAGATCTTCATTCGTGTTCCGAAGATGAACGAAAGTCTTACAGTTTTGGAACAACACGAGGGTGAGTAATTAATGACAGAATTTTCATTTTTGAGTGAACGAACCCTTTAAGTCTGTTCTGCTCAGGGACTGAGTGGATGACAGTTCACAAATATTATAACAAATTTGCACAATGATTAACTAGAAAAATCAAAAATGCCACTTAATAACAAAAAGGTTACCAACCCCAGTACTATAATAATCACAAAAATAATAAAATCACACAGAAATACTGTGTGAAATAATATATTTGTCATTTGATGGTACTATTATTATTATTATCATTATTATTATTATTATTATTTTTAAATGAATACTTTTCAGTATTGAAAAACAAAATCCTTTGGCTTGGAACCCATGATTTGATTTCTTGATTCTGATTTTCAACGTCATGACTTATGAATAAGGTTAAAATGGGTAGCATAATTAGAAGCTAGAACAATTTGATTTTTGCAGTTGTTGGATTTGGTTGTTGCAGTGGGGTGCCAATACTATTTTTTTTTTTAAATATTCTATTTTTATAGTATGAATATGTTGACTGTAGTACACTGACAATATATGCATCAAGCTAATTAAATTTATACTAACCTGCAAAATAGCTTTTTTAAACATTGCTGAAAAAAGTACACACAACACATTAGTAGTTCATGACTTCATTCAAGTTTAAATGGTAACCAGGGATCACTCTATTGTCCATGTTAAGTCCATAAATCACACCAATGACTCCTGTGTTGCATTTCATCCAAATCGCCAACTGGGTGAACTGATTTATTAATAAGAACTGCACAAATGGAGAGTTTGTTGCGTTGTATGTTCGGGTTTGCATGCAGACAGCAAGGATAACGGAAGTGTATTAAAATGTTCATGAAGGCTCTTTACCTGCTGCTCCTTTTGGCTCTGGCACGTGCATAAAATGCCTCATAGGACTTTGGTTTGAGCTCGAGAGCTTTGGTGGCAAACTCCTCAGCCATGCCAAAATCCTGTCAAGAACAAATGTGAAAGGAAGAAGAGAGGAAGAATATGCGTGACAAGAAGAAGGGACAGGGGAAAAAATAAGATCCAATCAAGTTTTCAGCAAGTTTAACTCTTTGTCTTAACTAGACCCATGAGAGTGATTAGTGCAGTCACGGCAGCACTGTTGCATTCTGGTACTGATGCGTGCATACCAAGGGGCTGGATTTACTTGCTCACATTCTACCCTCGTTCCATCATTCTGCTCTCATGCATGAATCTGTAATCAGGAGACTCTCGTTGAAATTCCGTCCTTGAGTCTGAGGTCAGAGATTCAATGAGGAGCCATAACTGTCAGCCCTAATGATGCACTTTAAATGTTTAATGGTGGAAGATCCTATTAAAATAACCATTAGAACTTCAGGATGCTGTGTAATTAGGAAAAACGTAGCAGGACACATAGTGACTCTCTCTCGTTATCTCTCTCTCACACTCACATAATCTGCCTCCTAATTGCGCTCAAAACACTTCTATGAACAGCCTGTGAGGCTCTTCTCCTCAACCTAGACAAACCATTACAATTATCCTGGAGAAGATGAGTGTGTATGTGATCTTTATATAAAATGCCTATTGCCATTTAATATACTTAATTCTGTTTGTTAAGACACACAGAGACATATTGGCATCCAATATACTCATGTGACATACGTTGGTTTTGCGGCGACAGCGGGACAGGTTGAGATAGAGGGAAACCCGGAGCTCCCTGAATGCCTTCAGGTCTTCCCCGAAACCTTCCCTCGGAAACTTCCTCAGTGCATACTGATACCTCTGAGCAGCTTCCTTCATCTTCCCTTTCTGAGATCAAAGGAGAGAAAGAATACATGGAGGAAAGGAGAGTTTCAGAAAGTCTCAGAGGACCTTCATGAAAATGTACCATAGCGATCATTGTTTAAATGTAGTATTTGTTGTAAGAACATAGTAACTACAGGTAAAACCATAGATGGCTCTTTAATACCATGGTTAGATCAATGTAAAATTGTGGTTTCTGTAATAGCATGTGTTTGATACTACTTTTTAGTTCTACTCGAAACTATTTCTACCCCCAGGGGTGCTAGTTGTTGGCAGTGACAGACCTTATAAAGCAGGTTTCCCTCCTCCATGAGTCTCTGCAGAAGTATGATGAGGATGTCCGGTTTGGAGGTGGCCATGGCCCAGGCGGCGTTACCTTCAAGAGAGAAAGAGACACGTCAGTCCTGACAGTCAATAACACAGAGCGATTCAGAGTATGACTTTCCTAATGCTTGTACCTGATCGTTCATAAGGAGATGTTCTGTAGCCTTTAGCAGTGATAGTGACAGCAGTACAGATAGAAAAAAAAGAAGAGAAAGCGTAAAGAATAAATGCAAGGGGAAAAAACTCAAGAAGAATAGATGTGTGCTGAAATTAGGAAGGAATACACACTACCATTCAAAAGTTTGGGCTCGGTACGATTTTTTGAGTCTCTATGCTCTCCAAGGCTGTATTTGATCAATATGAATATATGATAAAAAACATTATTATATATATATATATATATATATATATATATATATATATGAATGAATTTTCAGCAGCCATACTCTAGTTAAAGGGACAGTTCTCCTAAAAATGAAAATTCTGTCATCATTTACTCACCCTCAAGTAGTTCTGTATGAATTCAAACCTGTATGAATTTCTTTGTTCTACTGTACACAAAAGAAGATATTTGGAAGAATATTTGACTACCATAGTAGGAAAAAAAATACTTTGGTAGTCAATGGGAGGCAAGATCTGCTTGGTTATAAACATTCTTCCAAATATCTTCCATTGTGTACAGCAGAACAAGGAAATTCATACATACATGTAAATGATGACAGAATTTCCATTTTTGGGTGAACTATCCCTTTAAGGGTCACATGATCCTTCAGAAATCATTCTAATATGCTGATTTAATGCTCAAAAACATTTCATATTATTATCAATGTTGAAAACAGTTGTGCTGCTTAGTATTTTGATGGAAACCATGATACATTAGTTTTTTTGATTTTTTCAGGATTCTTTGATAAATAGAAAGTTCAAAAGCTTTTGATCAATCTGATGGCTCCTTAAAGAATAAATGTCTTTAAAAAAAATCTTACAGACTCTAAACCTTTTAACAGTAGTGTATATACTGAAAAAAAATAAAGTTATGCAATAAGGTTTGAAAATCAATCATTATATTTATAAAGCAAATCCAACAAATATAAAGCAAATGTGCCATCCTTCCACTAGAATATGTGGTCACACTTTATTTTAGGGTCTTTTAACTAGTTGCTTATTAGCATGCATATTACTAGAATATTGGCTGTACTTATAAATCACATATTAATGGCTTATTCTACATGACCTTATTCTACATTCTTAATCCTACCCAATACCTAAACTTAATTACCTTACTAACTATTAATAAGCAGTAAATTAGGAGTTTATTGAGAGAAAAGGCATAGTGAATATGTGTTCCCTATACTAAAGTGTTACTGAATATGTAATTCCTAACATGTAATCTGCAGCTAATAGCTGACTACTGTGACTCTATCATGTATTTGAGAACAGCTGGAATCATGCATTAACCAATCAGCATCCAGTACTTGAATAACCTACTTTATAATGCTGAAATAAATGTTAAAACTGCAGATGTGCTTCATCAGGCTAACTTTAAGAGAACTAAAGTAACTAAAGGATGAAGCTATTCATTGGCAGACTTTCTAAAACAGCAAACCTCTTGAGATGGTTTGGATGAGAGTATGACTCTAAAAAAATGGAAACTAGATCTTTTTGCTTGTCCTGCAGTATTACTTGTATACCAAGGGGAAATGAGCAGGCAAAAATTTGCTAACCTCTATATTGCTCCCTTCTAGTGGCTAGCTGGAAATCTCAGCTAATGCTAATTTAAAACATGGGTTATTTTTCAGTGGTTATGGAGCTTGCTCACAAAAGCGGGAGGTTTTTCTTTCCTTCAATCCACACAGGAGCTTTTCTGAACCACTTCTAGTGTGCAGACAAGACAAATCACACCACAACGTCATTAAAATGCGTCTGGCAAAGTCATTGCCATCATCAACCTCAGACTGGTAGAGACAGTCGCCGTTTCAAATGTAATTAGATGTTTTTAAACTGGAAGGGGAATTTGTTCTCCTAAGGTTTGCACTCTGTGACTTTGGGTAGAAAGCTGAGTGGACTTCGCTATAAAAGTCTTTGCCCTGACGCAGAGCGTGCATGACAGTCCCATACATCACCAGCGTCCTACTTAAATGGGGGCTAACAGTCCTGCACGGCTCTGCTGCGAATATGGCCTGGTTTCAATTGCATTTAGGACTCAGCAAAGGAACGCTGTGCTTTTAGTCTGAGAAAAGGGGAGAACAAATGGAACTCACCACATTCTAGATTTAGAATGGACAAGACCCTCTTGAGAACCTGACTGTGGCGATCTAGATTCTAGAGGACGGCACTTGAACCCAGGAGAGATATAAAAGAATGTGTGTCATGATGTTCTGAGGTGAGACTCACCCAGTTTAGCCCCTTTCTTCAGCAGAGTGACCACGACCGAGGTGTTTCTGCTACCGATGGCCCGGTCCAGAGGTCTCATTCCGCTGTAGTCCATGTGTTCGATCGCCGCTCCGCACTCGACCAGGTAATGCACCTGAATAAAGATCGCTCAGATATGGACACGGCATAATACTGAGACACAAGTGTCAGAGTGTGTTTGTGCCAGCAAAGAGAGAGATTATCTCAGCTTACTATGTCTGCATCTCCGTAGAAAGCAGCAAGGTCCAGCGGGGTGCGTCCGTGCTTATCCGTGTGGTCAATCTGAGCTCCTCTCTCCACTAGAAACTCCACCACTTTCTTCTGACCTTTCAAACATGCCCACCCGAGTGGGGTCAGACCTTCTTTATCCACTGCTGTCATACTTGCTCCTACAATAAAAACACAATCATTATGGACTTTATTTGACAGTATGATGCAAGTTTTGTCACAGAAATTTTACTGCACTGGTATATTAAGCCTGTAAATTTGTTATTTTAGTACTAAAACAGCCCAAAAGGCCGTAAAATGTCAGTGCCAAATACTGAAGGAATTTATAAACAAATGAATTACTTTGGTGCATAAACTCAAAAACATCAAATTCCAACAATGAGAGGAGCTTGCACACATAATCGTAGAAAATTTATTGTACAAAAAAATAATAATAATAATTTAGAGGCCAAAGACAAAACGTTTACGATTTACATCGTCATCAGTGTCATAACCACGTATTAGGCCTCTTGTATTTGGCCTCTAAATAAAGCTTTTTTGTGTTATGTATTATGCGTGCAAACTTTTTTTGTTGAGTATCATTTTTGATACATCAGGCTTTTATGGCTCATATAGGATAGATATAGGAAAATATGGAGCTCATATGCGAGCAGGAAAAAAACACCAGAGGGCCAAACTGAGCAAAAATTGTTTGGTGCAGTTGCTGATATTAAATTCTGATAGTTTGTACTGTACATCAATGAGATCTTTATAACAGTACAGCAGACTACTTACATAAAATTCAAATGGTAAATGTCACTCTATATCACCCAATAATATCTTAGTAAGTTGAACTTAAATGCTTTGTTTTATGTTCAAAGCTCTGTAGTTTTTATTGTGGGGGCAAAATATATAATGTAATGCAATACAATGATGATTGAGAGATCTGTTGTATCATATTTGATAATCACATTTGAACATGATTTTTCTAAAAAAAAAACAAAAAAAAAAAAAAACTGGTGAATGAAAAATCAAGTAAACCTAAGTTGTTCAGTCCAGTAAGTGTTCATCTTGCAATATTACTAACAATATAGATGTTATTTTTACGTTTACTTTTTAAAAATCTGTAAAAATGTCACACCACAAATTATACAATTATAATTATACAAATGCAATTACACTAAAAGGCTTTTTAAAAAAGTATAAACTATCAATCAGGCAACAGAAGGCATGTAGAAGACTGTGCACAACAGGTTTTTCAGTAAAGTTTTGATCAGGTTAATAATTTAGAGGCCTTTGAAATTTGATATAGTAGGCTTTATAGGATTATGGTTGATTAACCCTCTGGGCCTCTCCGTTCAGAAATGTAAGTTTTGAAATGTAACATTTTTTTGTTTCATGAAATGGGGTGACACTTGGTAACTTCTGTCACATTAGCTATGTGAACACACAAAAAATATCATGGACGTGATTCAGATATGTTAAAGGGTCTGAAAGAAAAGTCACACTTGGCTGCTTCGCAGGTCAAAAATGACTGACATAGGAAATGTATGGGAAATAGACCGCCAGACCCAAACTGATTAAGCTGTGATAAAGTATTCCTGTTTATTTTTGTCAAATTTTGATGTTATGTGTAACAAAATGTTCTGTGTTCAGGTTTGACTGTAGTAAATTTAATGCAAAAACTGACACTTCAAATCAGCATTTCAAACAAAAAAATCTTAATAAAAATAATTGTTTATGTCTAAAAACCACTAGAGAATTTATAAGCCACTTTATATAGAGATATATAGGAATCTAGTGGTTACACCATAGCATGACATAAGTTTTTTGTTTTTTTACTCCCACCAGGTGGCACTAATCTACAAAAATTGGATTTTACATGCCTTGTCTCTATTTTAACATGGAATACTGCTTTAATTGAAAATAAAAATGTAAAAATATATTAGAAAAAATTTGGGGAAAAATTAATCAAAAATTTTATAAATACTGCATAGTAAGATAAAATCCCCTCAAAACTCTAAAAAATATTATTGAACAAAAATACATTGCATTGGTTTTCCTGAGGAAAAAAAAAGTTACGCATATCTGCAAGGCTTTGGTCACTTTTGACGCTCTCGCGAAGTGTGACCCCTAAACGAAGAGGGCCACAGGGTTAAGGACCCCTAGGTCACGATCACTGACCCTGTGAGAGCAGGAAGTTCACGGTCTCCAGGTGTCCCTCACTTGCAGCCACCATCAGTAGAGAGCGACCATGTTTATCACTGCAATTCACGTCTGCGCCACGCTGCAGAAACAACTCTGCTATCTGGAAAAGAGAGAGAGAAAAGAAAGTAAAATAGACAAGAGATATCAATGTAAATTTGACTTTTTTCCCCTCACAAAAAAATTAGTTTTTGTTTTTCTGTGTAATAAAGGGTCTTACCTGTGTGTGTCCATGTCGCACTGCATTAAAGATGGGTGCCACCCCTCTGCGGTTAGGCTGTGTTACACTGGCAGCTTGATCCAGCAGGAACACACACCCCTCTAGTTTGCCCCGGCCAGCAGCAGCAGTTAAAGCTAGAGAAGATATGCATAATGATGATCTATGCAGTACAGCAAACTCTGCCATCCTGGAAAACTATTGCTGCATCAGAATATACTTACTTCCCTACTATTCAGTATGTGAAAAACAGACCAAAAGTCACACAAGCTCAGAATACCTGATCTACTCAGTCAACTTTATTGTAGTAAACACTGCACAATGGCAAAATATTGTTTTAATTTAGCCATATATGTTTGAACCAGAAACTGATTCAGAAGAAGAAGTGGAAGAGTGAATTATACAAACTCGTCTACAAGTCCATGGTAATGCGTTTTATGTATCGCTCTCTACAATGTCGGACACATAACAGTAATTAATATGATTAGCCTTTCGCTTGACTACATTATCAAACAGCTAATAATGTGTTGCTAATGTTACACAAACCATGTTCCCGTTCTTCAGTCAGACAGCTGCCTTCTTACAATCAGCATAGAAACGATTTGAACAACTCAGAACGTCAGTGGAGAAAGGCATATAGTTCATCATATCATCATAATATACATAATTCACCCTCTATATTGCTAAATCTTTTCGATTTTTCATATCAACAGAAAAATATATCGGAATAACCTGGCTTCTCTTGAGACTCCCCTGCTTCGCAATCGCAGCATAGTACTGATATGCTAAAGCCCGCTCACAAGTTGACATGATTAGTTACAAGGTAGTTTGTGACGTAAGAAACACTGGCGATTTCAAACCACGTTTTTGAGACTGTCTTTGGTTCACTGCAGTTTTAAGGAGAAAATACTCATCAATGGTGTTGATGAATTTGCACATGGTTTGTCTTAAAGCATATTAAAATCCCCACAGACATATAAACATTAAAAACTTGATTTTCACCACAGGGGGTGTTTAAATTTTAAAATACTGCATTTAATAACAAGGCTTACATGTAAATCATGTACTGTATAGCACAATGTCTTATATGTAATGGTTTTACACAAAGACATAAAAATAAGATGACAAAAAACACAGTGTAATGTGGTGTATTTACAAACCTGTTTCACCCCACAAAGTATCATGACCATCAATCTGCACTGAAAAATCGCCATTGTTCAATGCAAGCATCCTTTTTACCACCTGTAAAACATATCAGTAAGATAATGATGATTCAAGATAGGATTAAATATTAGGGAGTTGAGTTGGTGTGGGTTTGGTCCCGGTTCCTTTGTTTCTAACCTAGCTTTACTTCAGGAATAGTGCTGAATAGTAAGAAAATTTCAATCTAATTTTAAATTAATTTATATAAAAACAACAGACAATAGTCTATAGTATGTAGTCTATTTTGATAACTAAACGTGGGAATATGTGTTTGGTAACAGTTTGTTGTGTGTATGTGTGGTAGGGGGAGTATCCTGTGTTACCCCTTTTCCACCAGCACAAACTGCCTTGGTGGAAAAGGGGTATGTGTGTACTGTGTGTATTCAGTACCTGTGTGTGTCCCATGCTGGAGGCAGCGATCAGTGCCTGCTGCAGTGCCTTGTTCTTCAGGTCTGAACTCCACTCCTGCTCCAGCAGATACTGCACAATCTCAGCATGACCCCGCAGAGCAGCATGAACCAGAGCACACTGACCACTCTTGTCAGCATGATCCACCTAACACACACATACACAGTTACTTACAAAATTACACTGAAAAAAAAAAAAAATAACATTATCAAGGAGACACTGATCAAAATCAGTGTTAATCACATAATATAATTATATATATATATATATATATATATATATATATATATATAAATAAATAATTAGTTTCAAATGGAAGCTTGTTTCTGCCACATAAAGGTATAATTGTGATTTTTTTATCTCACAATTCTGACTTTTTTTCTCACAATTGCGAGTTTACATCTACACATCATACATCTGATATAGAGTTATAAAGTCAGAATTGCGTGATATAAAGTTGCAATTGTGTGTTAAAGTTATAATTGCGAGATATAAACTAAATTATATAGATATAAATTCTGAATCACGTTTAAATCTTGTAATTCTGACTTTATATAAAAATCTTTATATTATAAAATCAGAATTTTGAGATATAAAGTCAGAATTTATATCTATATAATTTAGTTTATATCTCGCAATTGCGAGAAAAAAAGTCAGATTTGTGAGTTTCTCGCAATTGTGTTTATAACTCGCAATTCTGACTTTATTTCTCGCAATTGCGAGTTTACATCTATACATCTTACATCTGATATAAACTCACAATTGCGAGTTATAGTCAGAATTGTGTGATAGTCACGATAGCATGTTATAAGTCATAAATGCAATATCTATAATTTAGATATAAACTAAATTATATAGATATAATTTCTGACTATAGATATAAACGCAATTTGCGAGTTATAAAGTCAGAATTGTGAGATATAAACTCGTAATTCTGAGTAAAAAAAAAAAAATAAATCAGTCTTTTTTGCCTCAGAATGGGGAAAAAAGTCAGAATTGCGAGAAAAAAAGACAGATTTTTGAGTTTATATCTCGCAACTGACAGCACATTTTAACTCGCAATTCTGACTTTATTTCTTGCAATTGCGAGAAAAAAAGTCAGAATTGTGAGATAAAAAGTTGCAGACGGAAACAAGGTTCCATAGTTTCAGCTTTTTGAGCAGTCACTTTGGTCATACTGTATTATAACTGACAATTGTATTGTTAATAAATAAGCAGCAAAGTTCCTGCAGTTCATCTGTAATGCTTGCAGGAGTTAAACTGAGAAGAAACAATCTGGAACACCTTGTACACTATACAAGTACGCTGTGTGCAAAAGTTATTTAAAAGACCAATGTAACAATATAAACTTTTCACAGTTAGAAAACAGCAGAATTGTTTATGTAACCAAAAAATAACTGCGGTCTCTTTTTCTGTTGTGTTCAGTTTGATTGACATGTACATGCACACTTATGAAGTATGAAGTTAATGAGGACAGCAAAATTTATTCCCCATCTTACTGTTAGAATGCTTTGGCTCTAATTATAAGAATATAATCTATTTTCATAGAAATGCATTTTTCATTGCTTTAAAGTGGCATTACTAACAGAGGTTCTCCAGGAACTCCATCTGCTCACCGGTCCAGTGAAATCGCAAAATTCAACCAATTGAGTGCCTCATTTCTGATATTCAATTCATCCACTCAAATGCAGTACTCATTTTGCTTGCATATGGTGTATTCTGTATATGTATTTCATATTCATTTTTTTATTCCATTTATTTGTTCTATTGCATATGTGAGTATATAGTATAATGACAAACTAAGTAATTGTGCTTTTTTGGGAGGATGGGCCATAATATCTTGGCTTGGGCACCAGAATCACCACTAGTTTTAGGGTACCTCCATATCCCAATTTAACCCCTAATATCTTTTACTGAAACACAGATTTAGGTTTAAATCTAGTGAAGTATTTGAATCATTTATAGCCAGTTTGTATATTAAAAGGGATCAACTGACCTTTGCCCCTTTTTTACATAGTAAGGTGACAAGTGGCAGATGTCCAGCAGCTGAGGCATAACAGAGGGAGGTCATGCCATTCTCCGACTGCCCATCCACTGGCGCCCCACACTCCAGGAGCAAAGCAGCCATCTCCAGGTGTCCCAGGTGACACTGCACACACAGCACTGGTGCGCTGTTCAAAACCTCAGTACGGTAACACACACTCGCCCCTCCCAGGATCAGCAGCCGGGACACCTGGGGACGCAGGTAAGACACAAGAAATTAAGTAACTGTTTCAATTATTACCTGTCAGAGGGCTGCACTTTCAATTTCAATTTCAAGCCTTTTATTGTCATTGCATCGGAATACAATGAAATTTCAGAGACTACACACAGAGGTGCTACAATATACTAACCACATACATATAAACCACAATAACATAATCAAAGTCCATGTAAAAACGTGAATGATGCAGGTAAGACAAGAAAGTGCAGTTGTAAGTACAAAAATTATTGCACAGTCCACAAAGATTAACATAAATAAATAGTGCAAAGCATCCCTTAGTTCAGGGACTGGATGGCTCTTGGATAAAAGATATCAATATTAATGATTTGACTGCACTGACGTTATTAGAGGAGAACAAAACTTGAACTGAATTTAGCTGGATGATGACACCGCTGTTTTCTGCAGAGCTGCTTTATACTGTTTGAATTGACCCAAAGTGAATAATGCCACTATTATTTACACTACACTACTACTGTAGAGCTGCTTATATCTGAATTTACCTCATTTCATAATTGATGAACTTTACACAATTACTAAACTCAATCAACACCGAACTAACTTGAGCTGAATAATTACACTAGTGTCTTTTTTATTGTCTTTCTCACCATTTACAATCTCTATTTTGATTTCTCAACCTCAATTTCAGTATTCAGACCTCAGTTTACAATCCATGGCTTCAATCTACAGAATCAATCGAGGGTCGAGGGATGCCTTAACTTCAACATGTAAACTTACATCTTCAATCTATAGCCTCAATCTACAGTTGTAATCTCAATTTACAGTCTGCAGCTTCAATCTACAGGTTCAGTCTAAAGCCTAAATCTACATCTTCAGTCTACAGCCTTAATTTAAAATCTACAGCTTCAACCAAAATGTATAGCTTCAATCCACAGCCTGTATCTATAATCTACAGATGCAAGCAAATAAAGGCTAGTATGCCTTTATCTATATCTTCAAACTACAGACTCAATCTACATGTGCAATCTAGAGCCTCAATGTTTAGCTTCAATATATAGCATATATCTACAATCTACAGTTGTAAATCAACATATTTAATTTATAGCCTCAATCTACAATCTATAGGTTTAATCTACAGACTTAATTTATAATATATAGCTTCAATTTACAATCTACATGTGCAATATAAAGACTAGAATGTATTGCTTCAATCCTCAGCCTATATTTACAATTAACAGATGCAAGTAAATAGCTTCACTCTAGTATACCTTAATATTACATATAGATGAAGATATACTAGACTGAAGCTGATTATTTGCTTGCATCTGTATATTGTAGATAAAGGGTGTGGACTGAAGCAATGCATTTTATTCTCAATCCCTATACAGTTTCCTGTCCAGCTTTCAAATATTCGTTTTAATTCACTCAATAGAGGGTATGCACTTGATGTCACCGTCGGTGGGAGTGACTGCGGTTACGCCCACTGAGTGGCAAAAAGACTGAGTGGCAGCATTGGTTTTCAGTGTGAATGCCGTGAAAAATACACAAAACACATCCAAAACGGGAAAGAGCTTTGCGACTGACTGTACAAATAGATTTGACAAGAAATCTGAGCAATCTTCTGCATAACTGGGTGTTTTTAAATAAAGACTGACAAAAAAAAATATATATACAAGTTTTAGGGCTGGATGATATATATAACATTGATACAAGTGATCACCCAGATTTAGACCTACCTATATAGTATTTATAAAGTGTTCAAAAGTGAATTTGCTTCATGCATTTCCCTGGCGTTGAAATCATGCACATATAAATGTCAGGAAGCACGATTCCTGGCTGCATGTCAATATCCAAGGATCACTGGATCTTTGGCAAGTTGTAAACAACACTATCGAGTCCCACCTTTGGTTTTCGCAGCTTCCCCTACTAAATCCAGTCACGTAGCAGGCTCTTTTGCCACTCATCAGGAAAGTGACATCAATGCATACCCTCTATAAGAATGTGTCATGCCTAATCACAAAACCAAACCACAAAACTCTGAAAAAGTGGTGTATATACAAACATATTTGATCTGTTTAAACATGCAAATTGCTTATTTCACATTCATTTAACAGCGGAAAGCATGAAGTCATACTCGCCAATCGGTGAATGATTGAATGCAACCTGGCTCCATTACTTTTTTTGTTTTGATGTGGATATGGGCAGTGTGGTAATGGAGGCTTGATTAAGATGCTGGATGAAGCGGGAACACATTAAAAGCAAAGGAAGCAGAATCGCATTTATTTATACAAACACAGCAGGAAATAATGAGCAGCTCTCCAGCCAAATGGCTGTCAAGGACACTGGCGTGCACACATGGACTCAGAGTGACGCTCGTTTCATTAAAACTCCGTAGGAGAGGAAATTACAGGGAGAGTGGAGTCTAGACTGCAATTAACATATAATAGATTTAATAAATAAATGTAGTCATTACGTAAGGCGTTTTTCAGTAAGCCACAGCACTAATTACTATGTTCTACGTGACTTATGAAATCTCGTTCATTGTGGATGACTCAGAGCTCTGTAAGGCTATAGCTCTTCTTGTGTGGTTGAATGCGTCAGCCGCGATAATTGTTGGAGCCTTGTTCTACAATTCAGGAGCGTAAAGCAGTTGCTCATTTTTATTTTTTACTCGAGATTGACGCTGCTTTTTATAAGTGATGGTCTCATTGGCACATTGAGGACGAGAATGCGTTTGTTTTTTGTGCGTCTTTGTGTATATTGCATATCCTCAAACCTTGACGTTGGGTGTGTAGAGGTTTCTGAGGGAGGAAAGAGCTGCAGAGAGGCTGTCTGTACTGTAGCTGATCCACAAGGGCTGCAGAACACTTGACGAAACCCCTGTTCTCTTACTGTGACCCTGAGGACAGAGAAGGAGAGGCTGGAAGGGTTAAAACGGAAGTCCCATCACTTAAACACAGAAAAGGATTTTGAGTATCCCTGTTTCCTACCTTGAATATGTGAGCTTTGAGAATGTGGTGGCCCAGCTCCATGGTTTGTTGGCGGTTGAGTTTTCCCTCTTGACGTGAAAGCATGAAGGCCATCAGAGCGTGACCACTTCTGTTCACCGACATCAATAACAATTCATCAGAAATCATAATGAATACCATCATTCTGATTCATCATATAAGTGATTCACATATTTCCTTCCATTCTGATTAACTCTAAATCAAGGCTGTAACCATGTCTTGAACATTAGGGGGGTGTAATGTTTTGTTGTAATGTTTATAGGGTCATTCCGTGTCAAATCAACCAAATTTCGGACATTTTTTAATTTTGTTAATATTTTTTCTGTAGAGAGACAAACATGATGAAAGCCAACATATTAACTGTCACAGATGTATATTTACTATTTTGTAGAGGGGGGTTGAAATGGTGTAAAAGTGACTTTAGAAAGATGGCAGCATCATTATTTTATACACACACAAAGATTGGTAGGTCTATTAGTAAAATCTGTTGACTTTAGCAATCTTTGTTTCATTATATGCCAACTGTGACAGTTCAAAAATGGCACTTGTGTTTTTGCCTCAAGTTTGCATGACTATAACTCAAGAAGTATTAAAGATATCTTAATATCCTTTTAGATTCTGGTTCTTAACAAACTTTCCTGTTGGTATCTTCATTTTAAAGACCCTCGATGGTTCAATCTCAGATATATGGAGATCTTAATGCGGCTCCATGAGTAAATTGTATACATTTTCAGTGGTCAAAAACCACAAGAACAAGAAGTGCCTTTTGCCATTTTTGAACTGTCACTGCTGGCATATAATGAAACAAAGATTGCTCAAGTCAACAGATTTTACTAATAGACCTACCAATCTCTGTGTAAAAATAAAATAATAATTCTGCCATCTTTCTAAAGTCATTTTTACACCCCTCTAATTTGTATCTCAGATGAAAACTGTAATTTTGACCCCCCTCTACAAAATAGTAAATATACATCTGTGACATTTAATATTTTGGCTTTCATCACTATTTATGTTTGTCTTACTATAGGAAAAATATTAACAAAATCAAAAATTTGAACTGGGGACCTCTGGTTGAGTTGACACGTAATGACCCTATATATAAAAATAATTAGATAATTAATTTGAAATATGCGCAAATAATATTTTTATTTTAAAATCTGCTCACAATCACTGTTATTTATATGCCTTAAATTGCCAAAAATGCAAAAGGACAAAATGTTTCTTGTTTTGTCACATTCAGTTATGGGATGTAATTATTCAGCTACAGTATATAAATGATTCAGCCTATATTTTCAGTTCAAAGTAGTTAAATTTGAGCATCACTGAATATGTTGTTCATTTAACATTTCTGTCGTAAACAGTTGTTGAATATCTTTCAATTTGGACATTTCTAATCATTGGGGGTGCCATGTCCGCCTCATTCCCTCATCCCCCCAGTCTAAATGGCCCTACAGATTAATAATGTTGTCCTCATAGACAGCAAAGTTCTATATGAATCACAGTCCATGAACTTTTCTTTTTGTGTGATCCGTGTTAAGTGGGTCACTCTTCAGTTTATAACAGTGATGGAGCTACTGATGCCTTTCTAAATGAGAACACTGAGCAATGTGTGTGTGCTTAGGTGGACAGATAATTGAAGACTCTACAAAATGAAAGAGAACTACACAAGAGTAATTTCATGTTCAAAGGCTACGCACACGCAAATGCATTTTAGTTACTCCCTTTCTGAACTCAATTAACAAACCAAAGAATTGCAGATGATAGATGACTGACCTGTACTTCGCATGCTTTGCTATGTGGTTGCTAAGGTGTTCTGAGCAGTTGTAACACAATGCTATGAAATTTCGAAGGTATTTGGAGTAGTTTTAGTGGTGTTTAGTGGTGTTTTAGCACAAACCCTTCACCAAAGCAGATTCCAATAAAGATTTCATTGGTCATGTCAATCAGAGTGCTGACTGCCTTAACAATTCCCTAACCTTAACTTTAGTATACCGTTGGCATGGACGGATGGACGGATGGAATTACCATTTGTTGCTATCAGATCCATCCATGATTTTTCAGAATTCTGAACTGTGATTGAGTTTACCTATGAAATTTTAGTGCATTGTCATTCAATTGCTAGGGTCCCTGGCTCATGAATTGGCATATTATGTACACTAATCCCTAGGTCCTTAAACAGTAGGACACTGATGACTCCGGCCACATGACAACAAACTTGCTTTGTAAAATGTCATCATTGTTATTTATCAAAAACAGCAGGACTGATACCATACTGACTTTTTAAAGTACATTATGAAAAATACCTTGATTACATATCCTTACAATATTTGAGGCATAAATTATAAATGTTAGCTAGATTGTTCACTACTGTTCTTATGGGAAAAAAAATAAAAAATGAATGGTTCGTCTTTTCAAATCTGCGTGTCATAAATGTGACAATTTTATACATAGTGAGCATCAATGCCACATTTCTAACATGCAATCCAATACAATTGCCTGCTCTGTTTGCATCATTGATCGTTATTTTCCTGTTTATCACTGTGACGCTGCTTTGAAACTATTTTAAACAGCTAAGCCTGTGTTGTATTAAGTGCTATATAAATAAAGGTGACTTGACTTGGATTGCAGGATTTTTTTTTTTTTATGGAGCGGAGATTCCAGTGCACTACAGTCATGACCAAAAGTTTTGGCAGTGACAAATTTTGTTTCGCAAAGTTTGCTGCTTCAGTTGTGTGGTTACTAGATTACTGTGCAGAGTGATCAGATGCATTTTAAATAATTGCAAAAAGCTTCAATGGCCAAAAAAAAATTTTGGTCCTGACACAAAATTACCAGCTAACATCATTTGACTAATCATATCATCAGCACATGGGAAAAGTGTGAACGAGTACTATCATTTAATAATCAGCAATCATTCTGATTTAATTATAAGAGCAGACTGATCGCTATAAAAGGAGGGAAGAAGTGCTTCCAATCATTGTGTTCTTGTGTTAGCAATGGTTATCTCCAAAAAAAGACATGCAGCCACCATCACTTTGCATCAAAATAGTCTCACATGCAAGGAAACTGCTGCAAAGAATATTGCACCTGAAAGAATCATGTACCGGATCATCAAGAACTTTAACGGATAGTTCATCCAAACTTTCTGTTACTCATCCTCATGTCGTTCCAAACCCGTAAGACCTTCGTTCATCTTCGGAACACAAATGAAGATATTTTTGATGAATGCAGAGAGCTTTCTGACCTCCCTATACACTGCAATGTCATAACCAAATTCAAAGACCAGAATGGTAGTAAAGACATTGTTAAAATAGTCCATGTGACTACAGTGGTTCAACCTTAATGTTATGAAGCGACGAGAATACTTTTTGTGCACAAAAACAAAACAAAAATAACGACTTTATTCAACAGTTTCTTTTCTTCTCTGTCATTCTCCTATGCTGTTTACATGGTAAACACAGTGCAGCGCTTCTGGGTTCTACTGTATGTCAGAACGCCGGCTCAGTTGTGACGTTGCTGTGTATAGGGAGGTCAGAAAGCTCTCGGATTTCATCAAAAATATCTTCATTTGTGTTCCGAAGATGAACGAAAGTCTCACAGATTTGGAATGACATGAGGGTGAGTAATTAATGACAGAAATTTCATTTTTGAGTGAACTAACCCTTTAAGGAGAGAGGTTCAACTGCAGTAAAGAAGGCTTCAGGACGTCTCCTCCTGCGGTGTCAGCTGTGGAATCGTGTCACCAACATTGCAGAGCTGCTTAATATTTGGCAGCAGGCTGGTGTGAGCGCATCAGCATGCACATTGAGGCAAAGACCTTTGGACAATGGCCTGGTGTCAAGAAGGGCAGCAAAGAAACGACTTCTCTCCAAGAAAAACATCAAGGACAGACTGATATTCTGCAGGAAGTGCAAGGATTAGAGAGCAGAAGACTGGTGCAAAGGTATTTTCTCAGATGAAGCCCCCTTGTGACTGTTTGGGACATCTGAAAAAAAAATTGATTGTCCAGAGAAGAAAAGGTGAATGCTACCATGAGTTCTGTGTCATGCCAACAGTGAAGCATACATTTTTGGGGTTGCTTTTCATCCAAGGGAGTGGGCTCTCTCACAATTCTGCCCAAAAACACTCCCAGGAATAAAGAATGGTATCAAAACAGCCTGCAAGAGCAACTTCTCCCAACGATCCATTTGCAAATTTGGTGATGATCCATGCATTTTCCAGCATGAACCATGTCACAAGGCAAGAGTGATAAAGAAACGGCTTGGAGATTATTGCATTTAAATTTTGGATAACTCACTGGATCTTAATCCCATATTGAACCTGTGGTCAATCTTCAAAAGGTGAGAGGACAAGAAGTCCACAAATTGTGATCAACTTCGAGCACTGATAAGGATTTGGCCCAGAAGCTGATATCCAGCATGCCAGAGCTAATTGCAGAGGTTATAAAGAAGGATCAACACTGTAAATATTGACTCTTTCGATATATTGAATGTTTTCCCCAAAAAAGCTTACTAAACTTATTAAACTTACTTAACTTATTAAAGCGAACTTATGAAATGTTTATCATTGTTTTCCAGTATATCATAGAAACAAAAAATAATCTACAAATACTGAAGCAGAAAACTTTGCGAAACACCAAAACCACCATGACTGTAGAAGGATTTTGTGATTGAGGATTTTTTCCCCACTAATCAGTGCCTTGACCACTGAACTAGGGAGTTGACTGAAATGCACCCAGAGCAGTTTTAGCACACATTGCTAGGAAGTTGCTTAAGTTTGGGTAGTTTTAGCACATCGCTATTCACTTGCTAAAGTGTTTTAAGTAGTTTTAGTGTTCTGGGTAGTTTTCACACATTGCAATTCCCTTTATTGGGTGTCTTTTCACTTTCTGAGGTGCTCCAAGTGGTTTTAACGCATTGCTATGAGGTTGCTAAAGTGTTCGGAGTAGTTTTCACACATTGCAATTCACTTGCTTGCGATTCTGAGTAGTTTTTGTGCATTGCTATTCACTTGTTAAAAGGATAGTTCACACAAAAATGAAAATTGTGTCATCATTTAGGCTACTTACCCTCAAGCTGTTCCAAACCTGTATGAGTTTCTTTCTTCTGAACACAGAAGAAGATATTTTGAAGAATGTCGGTGACCAGATAGTTGATGGTAGCCATTGACTTCCATAGTAGGAAAAAAAAAAAAATACTATAGAAGTCAATGGCTGCTATCAACTGTCTGGTTACAGACATTCTTCAAAATATCTTCTTTTGTGAATTTTCATTGTTGGGTGAACTATCCCTTTAAGGTGGTCTCTGTAGTTTTACCACATTGCTAAGGTGTTTGAAGCATAATCACATTGCTTCACTTTATAGCAATGTGCTACAACCACTCTAAACACCTTAGCAATTTCATCATGCCTTAAACAAGCATGAAAAACACCAAACCAAACCATTCTTAAGTGTGTCAGGAAAAGCGACATCGCAGCTTACCTTGGGTCACACATGAAGTCAGTGCTCTCGCCATCCGCCCTCCATACCAGCCACTCCCTAAAGGAGGGGTGGCAGAACATGCGCGTTCTGTCTCGGCGGCCAATCAGAAAGCAGGAAAGAGCATCTATGCGCTGCTGGAAGTCCTCCCACTCCAGCTCCCCTCTCATGGATCCTGCATTGAGTGCCCGGAAGAGCTGCTCATCCGTCAGAGGGTGCAAAGATGCCAAAGCCACGTTTAGCAGTGGCAATACACGCTCAAATGCTGAGGCCGATGGGAATTTCATGTTGCACTGCAGCAGATAGAGCTCAGACAGAGACACCGGTATCACCTTATAACTGGAGCTTTTAATGACCAGGTGACCCTTCTCAAACAGGTCGAGGGTTAATTTTAAATAAAGATATGAGCCCTGGCTTCGGGCAACCAGGTGGGCGCTGAGCTTAGAGATGTTCGCCGGGTCGGCTTTGCCATTGATGGCAATGTTGCTGATGATGTCAGGGCTGTGGTCTATACGGTGCTGGATGTAGGAGGTGAGGTCAGAGGTTATATCCTTGTTGTCATGGAAATCATCCAGAGAGATGATGGGAAAGGGGAGGAGACTGGTGACTTCCTGTCAGATCAACATAAAAGACATAAAAAGTAATAAAAATAAAATAAGCTAAGTTCTTGAAAATGTATTCTTTGTATTCATCTTGGTTTTGCGAAATAAAATTTTTATACCATTTTATACCAAAAAAAAAAAAAGTTTTAAATGAAAATGTATTAAATATATTTTAAGTTAGAGGTAAAATATCATGAGGTAGAAGAATACATATAATGAATATCATGAACTATTAATTCATAAATATCTTTTTATGTATAGTTTTGGGGGAGTTGCACCACATGATTGACTCTCTATGACATAATTTTCTTTTTTTTCCCCCTCTCTCTACATATTAGTTAGACCACTTGACTGATCAATAAATTATAAAATGACAAAACTACACAAAATGGCCATTTTCGACAATTCCTGCATTATTCAGATGCTGGTCGCATTAAAAAGTGACACAGATTTCTGCCTGCTGCAATGGAAAGACATGCAATTAAATATGAAAAAAAATGTTGGAACTTTAAGGGATGAACCTTCACTTAAAACGACTGTTATGCACCATAGCACAGGACTAACGACCACCAGCCTTCCCAAAGAATCCCTGTTTCTTGAATAATTATAGTTCCTTTCAGATTGCGGTTTTGTGCTGTAACCACTAACAACTGCGTGCCCTTGAAAACTGCAAGAGGGAAATTAATGAATACTACAAGGACCGCAGAAGTCTGTTAATTTTTTATCTTACTGTGCATCTTTTTCATCATCTGTATGCAAAACACGACAAATGTCAAAACAACTGCAGGATTAATGTTGTAGAATAAACACCGGCAGCCTGGTTGTGTGGGTTGTCTGGCACTTTTGGGTCACTGCTCCGAGAAGTAGTGAGTGAGAGAGAAAGAGACAGTGTATGTGTGTGAAAAGTGTATAGGGACACACGTAGCATCTGCGGCGTTGCATCACAGCCCTTATCCCCTCTTACATAAGCTTGGCTCCTGCAGGTCGGAGTCCAGCTCTGAACAGACATGGATTATATACACACACTAGTCACTGACCAGCATACAAAATTCACCACTCTGAAAGCCCTGATCACAAAAGGCACATCAGGACACTGTATAAGCTAGAGCTTTAAAACCTTGCTTTGTATTAAAACTGAGCATAAAGTAGTCCAAGTAAGGGTGCAGGATGTGCAAAAAACTTACCACTTGGTTGACCCTGACGGTCACAATCAGTTTAAGCCAAATAGGAAATTTAGAGATGATTTTGGTGATGAAGGACGCAATGGTGTCTCCATAGTCTGGTTTGTGGAACTCTGCCTCATTTAGACCGTCCACTAGGATGATGTAATCTTCCTCCGGAATCTTACTCTCTGCACAACACAACAGAAATGACATGGTAAAACGTACTTGAAGTCAAATATGGACCCCGAGTTTGTTAAGAGTTTGCATCCTGGCATTACGTGGGTGTGTTCAGGTTTTTGTTCAGAAAAGTTAACAGGAACAATGTGTACTAGGTGATTTTAGAACACTAAGCACAATGTGCTGTCTTCTTTTGCCATATGTTGAGTAGGAAAAAGTGCCTGCAGTCTGTAATGAAACTCTCACTCTCATTGTTTTTGAGTATTTGCCACTTGACTAATAGCTGCACCCTTCAGAATACATTTTTTTTTTTTTTTTAATACTTAAAAATTAAAAAAATTGCAGTATAACAGCACCAGCAACAGCATTGTCATTCACTTTCATTGTATAGAAAAGAGCAGATTAAACTTTCTGTCTAACATCTGCTTTTGTGTTCCACAGAAGAAAGTCAGTCAGTTTTGGAACAGCATGAGGGTGAATAAATTATTTCATAATATTCATTTTGGGATAAATTATTCCTTTGAAGTCACAACCTGTAATTACTTCCATAATGTGGAGTTTTTCAAAGTGAAACAGGATACTCAACAAGAAAAATGAATGTAGGGCAGGACTTGATTTTATTGATCACCAATTGATTGTCTCATGAAATGAGGGCATTCGATATCAGAATGGAGGAAAACCTGAATGCAATTTGGCAGTCAATTTACAGGACTGAAACACAGGTCAAAGTTACTCTTGAAAGCATCGACACGTAAGTAACTTTTCTTTTTCAAATCTATTGTTATTTGTTATTAGTGCTGCAATAATAATTTATTACACTGAGGTCATTAATCAGAATTAAATTGCTACTTTAACTACTAGTATGAGTATAGCAAGGCTGCATTAGCTACAACGGTAGCTTGCCTCAATAAAATCAACTAATAGTCAACACAGCCTAGGTGACGTCAAACACAAAGGAAAGTTGGTTATTACATTTTGACTTAACTCTTGTGCCGTGTTGAAAACCCTATAACACTTATGATGTTCAGAAACGACTGGACTGCAAAAAATTGCTTTTAAATCTCTCGTTATGTTACCTCATCACCAAATGTTGGATTCAATCTTTTTGTCAGCTTGTTTTTTTTTTTTTTTGGAGCTGATCGATCGTAGGCCTTACTTGTCTGAGCTTATGTACCTCAGTTTTTGAGTGAAAAAAAAAAAAAAAGCACTATTTGTGGATAATTTTGTCAATTTTACATAATATATGAAAAAAATTGCTCTGTTTATCACACTAGTGTGCTTTAATGTTTAACCAGGAAATTTGTTTTGAAATGGTTTTATTTTGTACAAAATGTCACTTTTGTGGTTTTGTCATTTTTGACAGGGAACCCCACAGGTGTGACTTTAAAACCATTTCAAAACAAATTTCCTGGTTAAACATTAAAGCACACTAGTTTGATAAACAGCGCAATTTCTTCATATTTTATTTAATATGGACAAAATTATGTGAAAAACTGAGCATGCAAGCATCATTTTTGACCAGGAACATCACAAGTGTTACAATGTGGAAAAAAACCCACAAAAAAAAATTACAAAAAGTATAAAAAAATTTTTGGGAAGTTGTTAAACTCTGGGTGAGTAAAGTCAGTAAATTTTAGTCCAATACAGTAACATTAACTAGCAATTTTGGGTATGGAAATATCCTCTCTGGGTCAAAATGACCCAAACACAACATGGGTTAAGATTTAAAATTACATAAACTTATTTTTCATCATGACTCAAAGCATCATCAACTTTATCTTAGTGAAAAACGTACCCACTTATCTTGGATGCCTAAATTTCTCTAATTTTCACACATGGAATATTTACCACATTAAGCTACCAAATCAAAAATATGACAAAAAAAAGCACATGTGAAAGGTGTAGTTTCACAAGAGACTGGCTCATCTTATATGTGATCTACACAATATAAAGGAAGCAACAAGCAACCGATTGTCATAAATATAAAATGTATTGGTTTTCATAAATTAAAAAACAAAACAAAACAAAAAAAACACGCAGATTATACTTATGACCCAGCAAGAAACATTTATGTCGAAAAAGTTTTGCACCATGATGGAATGTGTTTTCAAGTACATAGGAACAATTTTTATTAGTGTCAAGTTGACTTTACCCAGTGTTATACATAAAAAGGCTGTTTTTCTACTTTATTCTCTCTTTAATCTGATGCTACAAACCAGGAACACTGATTTTCAAGAGTTCAGAGTGAAAGCTCTATGTCTTCATTTCCATACTCGAAATTTGCTCTAGCCTCATTCTCTAAAATTCCTGTTAAGTCCTTCATCTGTCGTTCCTTGTGATCCAAGCCGTTTCTGAGGACCATCTGTTCACATCCATACTGGGCCAAATTAAATGAGGCAAGAGCGCTCTTCTCCCCCCATTACCCCTGAGCAAACATATTTAGTTTTTATTTGATGGTGTGATTAATGACAGTAGCATGTGATGAGTCTCACCTTTGCGTAGAAGTGTGAGGGGCTCCAGGACTCCCTTACGGAAGGCGGCGGCAGGGTCCTGGACACAGGAGCGTAAGCTGAGCAGGCTCTGCAGGTGCGTCTCTCTGAGTAACAGCTCCCGATAAGCACTGAGGCGAGGAGCTCTGCACAGTAAAGCGGACACACTGTGCACAAACTCGGGGACCAGGCATGTGTACGTGTTATCAGCCTGACAATAGTGATACGCCACTACCTGCAAGAGAAGAGAGGGGAAAAAACAGGAAAAAGAGGGAAAACATTGAAAGTGAGAGTTTTGAACAGGTCGAAAAGAGTTGTTTAAAGGGATTGATCACCCAAAAATGTAATTTCTGTCATTATTTAATACCCAAATGACTGACTTCTTTTATGGAACACAAAAGGTGAATTAAAAGGTAAAAGAATATCCTAACAGCTCTAGGTTGTCACCCAAAAGCATTGTTTTTCATATTTTATTTAATATGGACAAAATTATACACACATAAAAAGTTTTCACTCAAAAGTGGAGGTACATAAGCTCAGATAAATAAGGCCTACGCTCGATCAATCCCAAAATGAAATATAACACCTGTCCTAATTGAAAGAAAACAAGCTGACAAAAAGATTGAATCCAATATTTGGTGATGATCTCGCATAATGAGGGATTTATAAGCAATTTTTTGTAGGCTGGTCTTTTTTGACTGGGAACATCACAAGTGTAACAATGTGGGGGAAAAAACCCCACAAAAAATTACAAAAAGTATAAAAAAAAAATTTTGGGAAGTTGTTAGACTCTGGGTGTGTAAAGTCAGTAAATTTTAGTCCAATGCAATAACATTAACTAGCAAAAAGTAAGTAGATTGTAGACACAATTGGCACCAGTTTTCTCTATGATCTACTTATGCTTACAACGCTTTTGAAAAAAATGCAGCTCTGAACTGGTGTGGTCAAGGCTCCATAATAGCACCATAATAGTACCATAAAGATGGTCCATGTGACTTGTGTGCTATTTTTGAAGTCATGAGGAAAGTACAAATGGCCAATTCATGAACTAATCACTCTTTTGAGATGATTCTTTTCAATTAATTGGTTGACCCGGTTTACAAAAACAGCATGAATCATTTCCTAATTAATTCAAAGTCCCTTTAAGACAAGTCATTTCACTTGGCGGCCATTTTTGAAACGCCTCTCGGGCATGCAAGTGCAGCTCCTATCTCTCTGAATGGGGAAACATCAAATTCACCAAAGCTGTTCGTCATGCTTTCGATTAAATTTCATATTTGTCTCATACATTTTGTTTCTAAATGCTTGAATCATGACAAAAAAACCTGCATTATTCAGGCTGGATCAAGCTAATGCACATGCGCAGTCCTAAGTGTGCGTCTCTATAGGAAGTGCGCGTCTGACTGTTTCTATAGGAGCCGGAGCTTCTAACAGCAGCTGCAGTGACGCGATGACTTTACCAATCAGCGATTTGTTCTTATTTAGAAGGCGGGACTTATTCCACCTTATTCCGCTTTCTCCCATTCATAATAATACAAGTGTTTACCGTCTTTCTATATATTAAGTCTTTGATTAATCTGATTGATTCAGTTCAGTTCATTCAATGACTCAATGATCCAGCTGCAGTTGAGGGGAAGATTATCAGTGAATAATAAATAAAATTGTCTGTTATAACAATACTATGATATGACCTCAGAAGACTTGGAATATAGAGTCATTTGGACTACTTTCATTATACTTTTTATTATTATATTATTATACAATTCCTTTAAGTGTGTATATTAAAGACACTTTATATATTATAGGATTATACTATTTTTGTTTTTTTTCCTCCTTTTCTTGTTTCCTCTTAGCAAATCATGTGTTACAATGTTACATAATCTATCCCGATCAATCCTAATCACCAAATAAAGATCATTGACGTGTCAATGCGGGCAGTCATGTGTTGATACAGTTATCTTTTGCAGAAGGTAGAGGAGCACAGAATGAGTCTTTTTTTGAAGCTAAGTTTAAATGCTCTTCCACTGGGGAAGAAGTTTTTAAGTTCTGAAAGTTACAGTACAAGGTTTTCAAAGTACATGGAGCTCTTTTATCTCAAAGATCAAGGAAAATTTGATTTCTCATAATATAACCCCTTCAAGGTTTGTTTGAATATCATGATTCCCAAATCGTTCTGAAATGCAGGAGAATCCAAGCTTCTGAACAGAAGTGAGACTGAAATCGTAGCCTGAAACGACTTCCTACTGGCAGATGGCTGATTAAAAAGACGTGACAAGAAGACTCAACAGAGAAGGTTCAAGTCCAGATGTAAACGGAAAACACGCACACATACTGGCACACAGAGCAGTGTGTTGAATATGCATGTGGTATGCAGTTTGCCTCTGTCACTGAATGACACATCTAAAACATTGCATTAAACATCCTGTGTATTTATAAATCAACATGAGAGCTGCTCTGTGGAATCTCTTTATTTTGCTGTAAACAATTTTTGAAGAGCTTCCATTTAGGCCTGTCGTGATAATCAATATATATCGACTTATCGCACAATATATGGACATGACCTCGATCATTTTGATGTGATATATTGCCCATTATGTTTACACAAAAATGAATGTCACAACATTTTGCCGATTGCGCTGCCTCTGTCATCTTATCTGCCCTCCATGTTGGAGGCAAAAGAGAGGCTTGGGCAGCTCCTTCATACGCAGAGTGGACAACAACAGGTGAAAAGAAGGCGTCGTTCAAGGCATTATAGTGTTTTCCTGACAACTACAGACAGTTTGGAAGAGTAAGTCCAAATGCACTTTGCACTGTTCCGGTGCAAATATAAACTTGACAGTGCAAAATGGTGCAAGCTCACAGCTAGCGTTAAGGCCGTTTCAAAGGACTTAGCAGCAGATATGGCCTGGTGGGCATCTGTGCCTTTGTTCATATGGACATCTGACTTCTAAGTAGGGTTTGTGTTTTTCAGCAATAGTCTGTAACCTTACTTTACTGAGAAAAGAAGATCAGGGAAAAATCTGTAGATGGAAAATCTCCATATAATTGACTTTTGTGCATTTGCAAGTGTGTTGGTTTGTTTTCTGCTTGCTACTTTGCACTTTTTGTTAGCAAACGTTTATTTATTATTTATTTAAGCTTTTTTATTTAGGATATTAAATTTTTTTACTTCAATTCCAGTATCTAAATATTCTTTAGAGTTAAGTTTGTTTTCATTTGAAAGAGTGTAGGCTTGCATTATTATGCTGTTATATTATGATTATATATTCAGTAGCATAAAATGGTCTTAAAATGACAATAATATCATTTATCGCAATTATTTCTGGGTCAATATATCACCCAACAAAAAAGTAGTTATCGTGACTAGCCTACTTCCATTTTTAAAATCGCTCAATCAAAAAAAAAAGAAAGAAAAGTACATTAAAAGTGTATTTTCTGGGAGTTCATGTGTTCTGGATGCATGCATCATTAAACCCACTGAAAAAAAAAAAAAAAGAATTATTTATAAGTAAGGGAATTAATTAATTAAGGTGCAGGTCACACATGATCAGCGCTTACAGTGGACACTCCAAGCATTTTCAGTGATTTTTCTGCTCAAGAAACATTTCTTCTTATTATAAATGTTGTAAACAGTGTCCTGCTTAATATTTTTGTGGAAAACATGATACTTTTTTTTCTTTGATGAATAGAAATTTCAAAGGAACTCCAACAAACACAGCATTTATTTTAAATAGAAATCTTTTGTAACATTATAAATGTCTTTACTGTCACTTTTGATCAACTGAATGTTATTGCTTTTTTCTTTTAATGAAAGTATTAAAAGGCATTGTAACAAGTAATTCATCTTTAGCAGCGATATGCGGCGAAGGTCAAAATAAATTAGAAAAATTTGCTGTGAGAAAATGTATATATCACAAATGACAGACATTCCTATGTAGAGGAGATGTGATTTCTTACAGGAACCCTGAGTAAAGGCCCATTCACACCAAGAATGATAACTTTAAAGTGAACTATATTAGCGTCCACACCAGCGGACAGTAACATTCTGTTTCTTCTAAGAGCGCTCTGCAGTTTTGTCATCTGCTGCTTTGAATGCTCAAGCTTTAAACGGTCGTGAAATACAAAGACAGTCTGATATGGACAAGATTAAACAAGTGTATCAGTGAAACACAGATTTACCGGACCTCCTCAGGGTAAACTAGTCCTGTCCGAATAGGGGTAAAGTGTGTACCTTGTTAGCAAGGCGTTTGACTGCCCCCTCTCTGTGCCGGTGTGTGTCTGGGGTGGGGGGGCAGCTGTTGCTGCGGAGGGGGCTCTGTGAGGGGGGGTTCAGCTGATTGGTTTGATGAGCATCAGCCCCTCGATCTACAAACACACACAATTCCCTATTATTTCACATACATTCAAGATGTTACTGCACACAAATACAGCATTCAGTACTTAAGCACTGAATATAATTATTGCATGTCTGATTGGCTGAAAACCTTCAGAATTTCGACTTTTCAATTTCGATTGTTTCAAACAGTTTTGGAAAGACAAAAGTGAGGGTGAGTAAATAATAAACAACTCTTACTCTGGGGTGTAGCTTCAGGACTGTTGGAGGCGATCTGCCTCATTCGTCCACCATGACAGCTGAGAGCCACTAGCCGTGATATCAGTGCCGTCTTTCCGAAACCGACGTTACCAGTGATGACAGCCCCTTTACCCTCACCGGCATCTCCTCCCCCCATAATCACATCCTCCAGTCGCTGAAACAGCCAATCACGGCCCACAAACACAGCATCCAAAGAGACACTGGGTACCTCAAACAGCAGCGGTTTGAGCATGATGTCCACTGGTTTGTAGGGTGTGAGACGAGCTACAGGATTCAAATAACATAACATAGGTGTTAGAATAAACTACACACACACACACACACACACACACACATTTGGTTTAAATGTTTTATGGGGACTTTTCATAGACATACTATACAATTTTACGGTCTTTTTGGGGGGCATTTGGACACACACAAAAATTAATGCAGGTCAGATTTATAATGAAATAAGAGTGAATCTTAAGAAATTAATTGCTCACATTAAATATGAAAATGGAACCCAAACACCCCATTTATTTTCTTAATAAATGTCCTTTTTTGTATTCTGCGTGATTCCTCTATTGTTCTAACTGATGCTTATTTTATTTATTTATTTATTTTTTTTAAATCAAAATGTAAAAACTCTCTGAACTAAATTGTGCAGGGAAAAACATAATTATTGTATATTAAAAATAAAATAAATTTATAATTATAAAAATATACATCATAAAATAATATGCAGTTTTATATATATTATATATACACAAGTGCCGTCAATCGATGCTGTAAAAAAAAATTATTAATTGCACATTTTTCTGTAATTAATTGTGATTAATCACACCTAAGGTATATATATATATTGGAGTTTTTAATATATTTTTATACTGTAATAATGTAACATTCAATCTCCAAATTAATATAGAAACAACATAAAGACAGTATATTTTAAATATTTGATCTAGCAGGTAGGAAATATACAGAAACTGAATAGTTACCAAACATTTCCAAGTTTTCACTGCATAATTAGATATAGATTCATTTTTATTAAAGCTGCAAAAGTTATTCAGTCAAGAGCAGTGAGGGGTTTTTATCTTTTTCTTTTGTTCTTTGATTAACATTAATGACAGACAGCAGCAGGTTTATTAGGCTGCTGTCACTTTAAGATCTGACGCACATCCCTTTTTTTAATAACTTAATAATTTAATAATTTAAGACTTTATTTAAGTCATTTAAGATTGTGCATACGAGGATACTTGAAAAAAGGGGAATTTTGGCATAATTTTGTGTTTTTAATTCAAGCGCAAAAGAGAACTGAATGCAGCTGGTGCGCTGTCATTTTCATGAATAAGATTGTGATTATATAATGTAATGCTAGCTGCGTCACGGGAAAAAAAATGGATGCATAATAATAACATTGACAGCCCTAATATATATATATATATATCGTGTGTGGTGTCGATCATTAGATTATAATTTAATAATGGTTGTTAATGTTCTGTATATCGAATGTTTCTGGTGTCATCAACTTCCAGTTATTTTAGCTGTACAAAACAGCTCGCTATGCTGCTTGATATTGCAAACTGGCATTTCTTATTTTATTTGAATGTATTGTCATAATTATAAACACACTGGTTCATAGCACGCAAAGTTTTACCATGTACTTCACTTTGTTATTCTTCTAGTTATTTACCTATAGCAGCAAATAAATCAGAAGTTTCACACATTCACAGAAAATAGCTTACTTCCACGTTGCAAAATAAGGCGGATAGCATCTGCACATGAAATGTACTAAAAAAAAAAGTTTTTATAGTGTTCTGTTTGCATATCATTTGGTAAGTTAGTCATAGCGGTTAGTCAGCACCTTTATTCTCTTGACTGCGGCCCCCTGTGTGAGCTCCATGCCAGGGCAAACGCATGGAAGAGCGTTGGGGAACATTTCTCTGTTCATCCAGATACCGCAGCTCCTCCAGTTTAGTACTGCCAGTGGCTGCAGGGAAAGAGATGGAATGAGAGAAAGAGAGTCATTTAGGGTTGTGTTTGGCTCACAGACAGCGGAGAGATTACATGCCACCTCTGTGATCTCTATGAAGAACAAACACAATCTGCTGCTGTGTTTGGAGGAACACGTGTACCCAACACCCCCACCCACCCCAATTCATCCATACACACACACACACGCACACGCGCACACACACACAGTGTTTAGAGAGAGGAAAAACATACAAAATAAGTATATGAGGAGAATGAGGGAAGCTGTGATACTTTTTACTTCCTCTGGGCAAGAAAAAAAATAAATAAATTAATAGACCTAAATATATTTCAGGATGTCTTCTATACACTGCAGTTACAAGAAAGCATCTATTACATAAAAACATGACTCAAAAGAGAGGTCCAATGACAACGAGGCAGTTTAATATTCAGAATATTTGGATTTCAACATTTTGTTATTGCATTTTATAGTATTTGTAAAGCAAAGCTTACCATCCATATTCTATTTGCACAATTTACCCTGCAGCATCCCCACTGCTACCATTTTTGGATAAATTATTCATTTAATAATTTATGACTAATGTTTAGCCAAAAAAAAACATGGTTTTATGCATGGGCAATTCACCAACATGTATATTTTTTTTACTGCTGGAAATGTTTGCTTCTCACTTTTCTCAATCAAAAGTACAGTAGTAGTATATGAATGGATCACGTGACAAAAACAAGGTTTGTAAGATTAATGGATGGCACATCTTACCCCAGTCTCTCTTATTTACAGACACATACTGTACCTGACTTGTATTACCCACTCATAATTCATCCATTTATTCATTCAATCGCTCATTTCATTCATCTTTTCTTTGCCCATCACACTACACCCCTCCCCTTCCACTCATCCCTGTACAATCTCCCATCCTGTCCCATAATCTAATCTCCTCGAAACCCATAATCTCTGCAGACGGGCATAAACACAGGGATGATGATTGTCATTTGTCACGTTGCATTCGCTTGTGAAGGGTCTCAGATGTGAAACCATGATCCAGCCCTTTGAAGCTGCAAAGATATAAATACATTAACTTCCTTTTTACTGCTCCGTACGACAAAGATGACCACAGACATGCACTTGGCGTGACATTTTGCTTTTTGGAGTCATTCTGTATATCTGACAGCAATTTCCCCATTTAGCTTTACAGCAAGAGGAAATCAAAGCCACACGTTTGCAAAGCTTTCTACAAACCGCAGGAGGAGAGGCAGCCAGGCGGTACAGTGCACTGTGCATTCAAATACAATGAATACACATACAAACATACAAACACACACACACACACACACACACACACACACACTAGACAGCTGATGGCACTAAGGGCATTTTCAGACCTGTAGATTATTTGTTTTGTTCTAAAACAGGGATTAAATTTGTTACAATGTTGTCATTTCTTGGTTTAGTTCATCAGGACAACATTCTTACCATGTACCTGTTTTGGAGAAGAACAATCAAGTGGCATTTTGAAATGAAAAGGCGAAATGAATTGGTTTTCAATGGCGATGATTATCACCTATCATACATTGCCTGTTTCGTTGGTCTGTTGGGTTGGATTGCTTTCTCATCACAAGTGAACCGCTCCAGAGTTTGTTTGCAATCGGGCCAAGACCCCCTTGTTCAGGTGATCTCAGAACGTTTTTTTTTTTTGGTGCGGATCCGAGTGTGATCGCTGTGTTCATATATGCCTAAAGAACCATACTAAGGGAGAAAACACGCCAGGTCCCGAAACAAATGCTCCAAATGAATCAGGTGTGAAAATGCCCTGATCTGCCTACTCAAAACCTTTATACATTTGCAGCTAGCTTGAAATACACACAGTACAGCTTGAAAGACACACAATAAATCACACACAATACAGTTCAAGAGTTTGGCACAACTGTGTGTGTGTGTGTGTGTGTGTGTGTGTGTGTGTGTGTGTGTGTGTGTGTGTGTGTGTGTGTGTATATGTACTTCGGTCCACAAATAGGTAACAGTGTTCTACTTAATAGATTGTAAAGCTACACTACTGTTCAAACATTTGGGGTTGGGTAATTTTTTAATGTTTTGTAGTCTCTTATGCTCACCAAGGCTGCATTTATTTGATCAAAATCACAGTAATAACAGTAAAATTATGAAATATTATTTCTATTTTAATTATTTTAAAATGTCATTTATGCAATGTGAAAGTCCTTGCTGAATAAAAGTATTAATTTCTTCCAAAAAAAAATATCTTACTGACCCTCAAAATTATTCATACCCTTGGTAAGTATGATCAAAAAAGGCTGTGAAAAAAAATCTGCATCGTTAATCCTTTTGATCTTTTACTTTAAAAATCTACAAAAATCCAAACTTTCATTGGAGAATAAGAATTTTAAATGGCGGGAAAATCTCATTATGAAAGAAATGTTTTTCTCCAAAACACGTTGGCCACAATTATTGGCACCCTTTTATTCAATACTTTTTGCAACCTCCTTTTGCCAAGATAAGAGCTCTGAGTCTTCTTCTATAATGCCTGATGAGTTTGAACCCATCCCGTTTGAAGTTTCAGTAGTGTCAGTTACTTTTCAAATGTTCTATGGTCAGATGGGGAAAAAAAAATAATAAAAAAATAAGAGCTTTTTGGCAGCAAACACTCAAGATTGGTTTGGTGCACACAGGGGTAAAAAGTACCCCATGTGTACAATGAAATATACTGCTGTATTTTTAATGTTGTTGGGCCTATTTTTCTGCCGGAGATCCTGGACATCTTGTTCAGATACATGGTATCATGGATTCGATCAAATACCAACAGATAGAAAATCAAAACCTGACTGTCCCTGCTATAAGTCATATAATGGGCTGTGGCTGGATCTTCCAACAGGACAATCCAAAACAAACATCAAAATCAAAACAAAAATGTGTCAATGAGCACAAATCCAAGCTTCTGCCATGGCCATCCCAGTCCCCTGACCTGAACCCTAAAGAAAATGAGTGGAGTGAACTGAAGAGAAGCACCACCAACATGGAGCTGGGAATCTGAAGGATCTGGAGAGATTCTGCATGAAGGAATGGTCTCTGATCTCTTGTCAGGTGTTCTCCAAACTCATCAGGCATTAGGAGAAGATTCAGCGCTGTTATCTTGGCAAAAGGAGGTTGCAAAAAGTATTAAATAAAAGGGTATGATTAATTGTGAGCAATGTGATTAGAGAAAAACATTTCCTTCATAATGAGATTAAAGGGTATGAATAATTTTGAGCACAACTGTATTATAATAATATATATATATATATATATATATATATATAACATATAACATTTTAATGTTTTAAAATAATATTTATAGTTTAAATGTGTTAATGTTTTAGCGGTTCAGTATGTGCCTGATTCATAGGCTTTTCATACTTGAAATAGTTAACCCTGGGTCATTGTAAACCTAACCTTGCTTCATGTTTCACACGGCCCATAATTTACCCGTGGTAAACAATTATTCCTGGGTACTCATAATCTTACGTTTCACATTGTATATTCCTAAACCCTGGGTTAACGTTCTTATTTGCATATTTGTGTTTCAGTGTCATTGCTTGGATAAACGCAGCACGTGACCTGTTTACATAAGCTCTAGCATTGCGCATCATACTGCCAACTGTACTATCGAGTTTATATTGAATGGACATTTCGGACTATAAAAGGTAAGAATGAAACGGTCTCTTTTTCACTCAAATTGTCGTGTTTTCTGTCAGTATTTGACATTTTTCCTCTCAAACACTAAATTTACTGTTTATACACAATGCGCAGTGTTTCCATGACTGTCCAAAGCAGGCAAATATGAGTATGCGATTGGTTGACAGTTGCTAAGCGTCTAGCTGTAACATTCTAACACTGCATCGTTTCAGACTCTACAAGTTTGGCACCGGAGCAGGGTTTTATAACCCCACGTAAAAAGTGGTGCTAACCCCACTTCTGAATTACATTCCTTTACCCGGGGTTAAAAGCGGTTTAGAACGTCGATAACCCGGGGTTAAGCCCTAGTGAGTTTATTCAGTGAAGAATTCATCAGACTGATTCAAACAGAAAACATTTGAATTTGAGAGTCTTTTTGAGCAATGCATTACAAAAAGGCCCTTATAAGTCATTCATTTGTGACTCAGACTAATTTAGTTACACTGCACTTTTGTTTGAGTGCAGCCAGCGAAGACAAAGCAACAGAAAGACATATTGCCTTAACATTATTTTGCTGTACACAGCATTTTTATCTAATCACATTCAAGACTGCAACCTCACAACTTGGGTAAAATGCAACTTCTTTTAGCAAGGGGTAGAATGATGAATAGTGGTGCAAGAAACACCCTGATCCAAATTTTATAACATGCAAAAAAAAAAAAAAAAAAAAAAAAAAAAAACATAATATAGCATGTGAACTCTCATCACTCACCTGCCACAGAATTTGGCCGTGGCATAACCAAAGAAGTGCTATGGTACGTGATTGGTCCATCCACAGGTGATGTCACAACGGGTACCACCCCTCCTGTGGTACCTGTCCCCAGCTGGGCTTCACCAGACACCACCGGCTCTTCCGAGGTGATGGGAGTGCAGGACGGATGAGCGCTACGCCCGCTTTCGGCCCTCACACCTGCACCACCATCTTTCGCCCACTCCAGACTAGAGCCACAGCGTTCTTCATTCTCACTGGAGCTGGTGACTGTTGCTGCAGGATGGAGAGAAAGGGAGAGAGATGAAGGTGAATGAGGTGTGGGGGGAGGGGCCAGATATTAATGGGAAGGACACAAGAGGAGACAACGACACAGGAGGACAAAACGGAACATCACAGAAAAGAAAACAGGAATTAACTATCAAAGGCAGTTTTTGAGAGATGATTAACAAACAATAAGGACATCTAATAGGACTTGTTTAAGTAATTGCTGTCAGGCATTTTGCTTTAATGCAGCTGTCTTTGACCTTTCTTTACAGCAACCAAATAGAAAAACACTATTTTGGGCTCTAAAAAAACCTTCTGATGTCCTACTTCAAGAAACCTCCAGCAGACCTGAAATAAAGACACAACGCTGTCCTAGATTTGATAGAGCGTATCTCAGACTTATGAGCATTACCAGCACAGGCCAACAAAAACACTTCCAGAAAGTTAACAGACAATAAACAGCTTTGATAAGTCATGTCCCAGGACTTCTAGAGTTCGCTTCCTCTCTTGATTGAGATCCTGGTGCCATTTTTTGGTGGTGCAGATAAGTCAGTTGTGCAGAAACATAAACACCTCTGTCAGCACCTCCAAATGTGCCGTAACACATTAGAGATGCTGAAAACTCAAACAACTCTGAGTGACACAGAATAAGAGCACCCCTTCTACCCCCTCTAAAAAAAAATAAAGAACTCTGACATTATTCGCCACTATAAATAAAACTAAAATAATAAAATTAAGTACTCTACACAAAAAAAATAGATTTGTACAGCATTTCCTAAAATAAATACCAGTGTTTACCATTTAACACTTTCCATTAATAAACTGAATAAATCTGAATATAAACCAATCGCATTTCAGCATGCAAATATTACAATGACTATGAATGAATGAATATGGAGCCATTCACACTGGAGATGAACATTTACTTGTCAACAACAACAACTTAGTCAAATGATTTTTTCCTTTTCTTTTTTCTTTTAAAAGACAAATACAATTTGAGCTTTTGGAGCAACATGTATATGGAACTGAAAGTTGATGCTTTAAAAAAAAAAAATTTTGAAGCTAAAAAATAGATGTGTGTAAGACAAAAAAACTAATATTATATGCTTTTTAAACTATAAACCATCGCTTCCAGCCATCTGTCATATGCAGGTTCATGAGTTTGCGCTTGACATAAACTTCAGATTGTTGTGAAGCGTGATGCAAGCGCATTTTGAAACTCATACATACATACATACATACGTTATAATGAAATCGAGCTTAAACCGATTTGGCTTATTGTGATTATTTTTTATGCGCAGCTTTTCAGTAAAGCATGGCTCTGTGATCAGTAGTAAATACTGCTCCATCTGAAAGCACTGCAAGTTTGAGTCGCTTATATCATGCTTTTGAAAAAACAACATGCGTTATTTCATAGTATTCAATACAGTGATAAAGGCTTTGTCGATTAGCATTGAAGTATAAATATACTTTATTATCATGAAAATACCCGAAAAGGCTTGAAGAACTCAGATAAACGATATATTGTCGTAGTTGTGTGTTTATTAGTCATGTTTAATCAATCAAAGCGTTTCAATCTTCTGTTTATTCAGCTACCGCAATAGTATGATGCCCATAGGGATTTCCTGGAATGATGTGCATTATATCGTACTTCTGCGGGGCATATTTGGGGTTTCTGCACGAGAGCGCCCTCTGGCTTTCAGATGGAACAAGGCTTTCAAATAATCACAGCCTCTGCCAAATCACGTGGTTTAATTTCGATTAATCGTGCAGCCCTACTTTAAATTCAACAAAAAATGGGTCTGTCAAAGAATGAAAAATACACCAACACTTTATGGACTTCATCTTCCTTTATCTATACAAATGTTTTTGCTGCTGAATTTCGATGATTAAATTCAACCAAACAAAAAACGCAAATGACTTCAATTTAGTTAAATGTCATTTGTCATTTCAGCAATAAAAATGAAACAAAGTATTGAACATTTTTCTCTTGTGCTTCTGACAGCTGGATGTCAGACCAGCTTTTAATTCAGCCCGACAGATATGCTTTCAAGCTTGGTGTGAATAGACCATTCATCAGTGAGTTGTTTCTTTTTCATTTTGTGCTCAGTGTGAAAGAGCCTTAAAGTTCAAATGATCTACCAAAAAACATTTGAATGGAGTCTATACGTTAAGAATGCTGTATGCAATTATTTTAATACAACGCACAAAAATGGAGTGGGGGGGACTTTTGAATAAAGGGGACTTTGATAAGAAGGGCAGTAGATGTTACCTATGATTCCACTGTCCTTGCTCTCCAGGGTGGAGCTAGGTGTGGTGATGATGGTGGAGGTGGCAGTGGAGCAGGTGCTAGAGCAGATAACAGGAGCCCTGCTGCTGGAGGAGCTCTCAGGTAAGGTGGAACAGGGGCTCTCTGCGCTGGGAGACGCCGTACTGCTGGTCAGAGTGGAGCAGGGGCTCACGCCCTGACTGGACACTATACACTACAGAGTGAGAGAGGGAGAGAGACAGAGTTATGAAAAAGAGAAACAAACAGAAAAAAAGTAAATAAACACTGCAAAAAGGAAAAAAGAGACAGCAGAGGAAACACAAAAAAGGGAGCGAGGAGATAAAGTGATAGATGGAAACCGTTAAACTCAGCTCTTATGTCCATACAAGGACAAGGCCAAAAATACTCCAAGCCCTCCAGTCTGCTTTTGTTCCAATATAAGCAACCAATACGATGCTTTTGGAAACAGATTTAGGCTGCAATGGCGACAGTAACTAACACACAGACAAATGTACATCCGCATTTTACTAGTGTTTACAATGGCAATGCTTTGGTTAGGGATAAAGTATAAATCTGCAAGTCTGGGGGGAAAAAAGCCAAGAAGTAAAGGTATAGAGAAAAAAAGAAAAGAAAAGAAAACAGACTGTTGCATTAAATGTTTAAGGTTTTGAGACTTAAAGGTTGTTTAAATCCTGGTCTTATTGTGAAAAATTCATCTGTGATGACAACTTTCCACAATCTAAGCAAGGCCAATAAAGATGGGCAAAATAATAATAAAATGGGTTGCGAACAGTTTCATGTTGACTTTAAAACAGTGGATCTCAACCTTTTCGACTGGAAGGCCCTCCATTCTGACACAATATTTAAAGATAATATAAGCCAAGATATTTTCAATATTTCTGCTGTAATTGTGACAAAGCTGCTTGTTTTCAAACTATTTTTATTAACACAAACTGGGAGTATTTATATATTAAATTAATGATTCATTTTGTAACACCAAAAGTTAAGAAATGTATGTTTATTAATAAAAACATGGTAACACTTTGGTATGGGGAACACATTCACTATTTACAATGACTTTTACCCTTAATAAACTCTCATTAATAGTTAGTAAAGTAGTTGTTGTAGTATTTAAGTTTAGGTATGGGGTAGGATTTAGGGATGTAGAATATGGTCATGCAGAATAAGGCATTAATATGTGCTAATAAATAGTCAATATGCAAGCTAATAAGCAACTAGTTAAAAGAGAGAATAGTTCCCCATACTAAAGTGTTACCAAAAACATTTTGGCTATGTTCAGACTGTCAGTCCAAATCAGATTAGCAAGATTTAGCAAGTGTGACCAGCCAAAAATCACATGAAATGCAAATTTACTAATCCGTTTCGAGCTACATTCATATGTGGTTTGAAATCCTATCAAATCGCATTTCTGGAAATCCAGTCTGACTGCTGCGATACACAATGTGGACGTCAATAATTTTAGATCAGATACCAATCGAATACACAAATAATCAGATTTGGACCGACAGTGTGAACGTAGCCTTTGTTTTAGCATTTCAGTTTAGTTAGGTTAGGTTAATATATTTATAGCAATTAAATAATTTAAATACTTTTAAGTCATCCTGTGGCCCCCTTGGAAGTTTGCTGAGGCCCCTGGTTGAGAACCACTACTTTAAAGGAACCAAAAAAGCTGAAAGCAGATTACACCCCATTGTTGGGGTGTGAGAAATTATGGGTAATCTACCTGCTGCATATCTGGAGGAAGTGCTTACAAAGCATAAACCAACAGACTGAAAATTTCTGTATGACTTCTGTTTTCATACTATACAGAGTACATCAAATCCTAGATACTACTCTGTCCTCTCCTCTTACCTCTCTCCACACTCTATATAGGTCAGGGAGAGTGATGGTGTGTGTGTGTGTGAGGGGAATCAGCGTACCGGAGCCCTGGTCCCCAGAGAACTGTTGCCTGCCAGCCGCTCACCAATGAAGGATTCTCATCTCTCCACACACACAAACACACATCAGAGTAAAGCACAGCTCAAGCTTTCAGGTAGAGCTTCATGCACCTGTTCAATAATTTCCAAAGTGCTGCAGTTGAGTTAGAGAAGTGTGCGTAAGAGGGACACTGTTGCTCCACCCGCATCATTCGTTTTCCTGCGGAGAAACTGCATTACTCACCGGCAGCAACATCTCCAGGGTGCTTCTTCACATCAAGACGGGTTCAATCCTTATAAAGCAGCTGTGCACGTACACAGTACCAAACACGCATATACCAGCATTCATACTTAATGCACTGCGTTTGAAAAGCCCGAAGGGAAGATCAGAAACTGGCCAATCCGAAAGCACGTTCTCATGACTGATGAAACACGTTTGTGGATAAATTCAGCAACTAGGAGCTTTGTGTGCCGCAATCCATAAAAACGCTACGTAAGCCTCTTAAGAGTGACTTAGATCCCAGATAAAACTCCGTATGATGTACCTACTGTATGATGATTTGGACACAGCAAAACAAATAGATTTAAATGTTAAAAACAAATTGAAAAAGGGACTGAATGAAGATCAAAGTATATTACAGCTATACGGTGGAAAACACAAAGCGTAAGTCTAAGACATCAGCAGGAACTAAAACTAAAACCAAAAAATACATTTTTGGTGCTTGAAATAAAATAAATGATATCTGAATATAAAATATAAAGAAGAGTAAACTTATTTTTTCATCTAGTTGCCAAGACATTTTCATTTAGTCTATCTTGATGTACTAAAATAACTAAAACTGAGACAAAAATTACTAAAAACTATATAGACACTATATATTTTTTTTTAAAAATGACAAAAACAAAAAACGAAATTACTAAAACTAACTAAAATCAAAATGAAAACAGAAAAACATTTTTTTTTTTTTTTGACAGCTCCAGGGCTTTTGTGAAAACTACAGATCGTACTTCCACATTTTTGTATCCCCATTCGTGTAGTCTGATCGAGCCCAGTGCATTATGGGTGTTGAAGTTTTCCTACGATTTTTGCAAAAGGGAATGGCACAGTCCTTGTTCTCCATTTTATCTAGTCATATTGCACCGATTCTAAAAAAAATTGTGTTTCTACTTCACAGACAGCCAAGTTTCATTAAAAGCCCATCTTGCCAATGGTAAATCACCACTTTAAGGGTACGAACAAGCTTTTTTTTTTATAGTGGAAGTCTAAAACAAAGCTCTTCCAATAGTGTCCAGAGTGAAAGTGTGTTTCTGAAAGCAGAACAGCTCCAGCAATGTAATCAATCTCTCTGATAAATGACCTCTGGTATCTAAGGCTGATTCGTTGTAACCTGACTGAAAAGAAAATTCAGAGGCTGTTTCCTCTTTCCAAGGATGTTATCGTCCTAATCTTACAATCTTTAGAAACATGATGCAGCAGGCAGGTTGTTTGTTTATTAGATTGCACGTCTGTCGGAGTTTGGGTGTTCAGACCTGTAGGGTTCATGTTTACCTGTTTGTCCTCCATGTTTGTTTGTGATGAGGTGGGGATGGCGTCTCCCAGCAGGAAGCCCAACCGTGTCATGAGCTCCTGGACAGCCGGGGAGGAGCCAGACTCAGCCGGCGAGAGAAGCTCTGCACACACACACATACACACACATTAAAAGGTTAGGGAAGGATGTACAAAAAAGCCCACACCCAAAAGCAACATGTCTACAGGTACCCAAACACACAAAGGACGCATTCACATTGACAAAACATCTACCTGACCACACGTACATTCAAAAACTACATTCAGTCTAATTACATATTCAACGCTTTTCCTCCAGGACGTACAGCAAATCTGTCCCAACTCACCAAGATCCAAAGGACCGGTGTGGCACTTCCTGTGCTCTCCTTTCCTCTCCTCTCCTCTCGCTGTCTTTCACAGTCTCCTCTGCTCTCTCGCAATCTCCGTCCCTCCCTCTCACATCTCTCTCTCTCTCTCACAACTGTTCTCTCTCTTTTAGTCTCAATCCCTCCCTCTCTCCCCCTCCTCTCTGTTGCCCTGTATCTCTCGCTCTGTAGTACAACACACTGTCTGTACAGTGCTCCGCACAGCTTCAGAAAGCCTGCGTTTGAGATGCGGTTATTATGACAACCAAGTTTCCATCCATTCAGAGGCTGTGTGTGTGAGACAGAGAGGACAGGGTGTGAATGTGAATGAGCAGAGATCGTGCTCGCTGCAATCACTAGGCTAGCTCTCATTCTCAGAATACGACTGGCTAGACACACACACACACACACACACACGTTCATTCATTCGCTCCTTTTCTTACGTGCACAAAACCATCCTGCGATTCTGCACAGATACAATAGAAAAACATAATTCTGCGCTAACTTAATGTTAGATACTGACAGTTTAGGAAATTAATTAAGTGATGCTCATTGAGTTAAAACCGGTTAGATTTGGAAAAAGAGACCAGTCGGCTAAACATTATGACAACATGAAATCAAAATTACTTTCTTCATTAATGTCTCTTGTTTTGCTGCACATGATTCATCAGAGAACAGCTTTCTAATGAAAAGACTAAATTCTTTTTGGTGATGTAACCCTTTAGGTGGGGAAAATATTAACCAGTAACATTATATATAGCCTGACAGGTTTCATATTTTGATCATCCAATCAAATCACAAAATCTGGTTCTGCATGACACTATTTCCAGCAGAATATTCACTATTCAGAATATTTTAGTGTTCAGTCATTGAATTCAATATGAATGTTGTTTAAAATAGAATAGATCATCAATGGAAAATCATCCAATTAGGGGTTCAAGTGCATAGCTCTGAAACCCTAATGAAATTGTTAACATTTCCAAAAAAATCAGCATTCTCCCCTAAAAGTGATTAGCAGACCAAACTAAGTTGTAGAGACTTGAAACTTTGAGGGCTGGTATTACTCACACCATCTACGACGTCACCAAGGCTCGCCCCGATCGGCCTGATGGTGGCGCTACAGTGGTAAAAGTACGAAATGGCTCATAACTCCTAAACCGTTAGGCATTGGATCAAGTGTCTTATATCGTTGGAATCCTTGGAACCAAATATCGTCAGAACCAAACCAGTGCAGCAAGATTCTCTGGAGTCTGATTGTCAATAATTATCAAAAAATGTTTAAATGTCGATTCATGGGCCCTAAGGGCCGCCAAAACTAAACTAGCCACTTTTACTAAAATGGCTATAACTCATGAACAGAATTAGATATTTTCACCAAACTTGGCACACATATGTTAGAGCTCATTCTGTGGTCGCGTGAAAATGGATGTGACAACTGGCCACTTGGTGGCGCTATAACAGAAAAAAAGCATGAAAATGGCTACTTCAACAACTGACAACTACTTCACCGTTAGTTCGATTGACTTGAAAATTGGCATGCGGTGTTTTTGTCTGAGGTGCCATGACTGTCTATGAGAACATGCACCTATCAGGCAGCTATCAGGCAAGGTTGCAGCTATCAGGCAAGGTTATCGGAGGCCAAATGGAATGAAACTCACTGGGCCTATTTGACTCACGGCCCTAGATGCCTGTGAGAAATCTGAAAGAAATTGGCCACCGGGGGTTCGTATATCACGTGATTTTTCTCACACAGCCACGACATTCGTACCGCATGGTAGAACTCCTCATTCTGAGCAACTTTTCCTCTAGGACCGCCACTGTCCATCGAATCGTTCATTAAATATTGGAGATTATTAACCAACTTTGGTGAACTAGTCCTAGGTTTTTGGCTCAACCTCCATAACTGTTAAAAAGCTTTAAAAACCATATTATTTCCTATTGTAAATTGCCTGTAAATGGTCTTTTCCATCTATGATCGAGATGGTTACAGGCTTGCTAATTAAAACAACACCTTTTTACTCATGTGCTTAAAGGCCTTAAAGCGCTTGAACCCCGATAATTGCTGCTCACAGCTATATTTTTAAATGCATTTTCAAAAATCTACTGAAAAATAAAAGGAAATATGTCTTATGAAAATATATCACATATTTATGGATGAATTAAAAAAAAAAAAGTATTTATTTGTTTTACATTTTTGGTGTTTTTTTTATGCAAAACAAGTTGCTAGGATATTCTGGGTGGTTATCAGGGTGTTGTTATGTGGCTACTAAAATTTTATGAGTGGTGATTTTCTATGCATTAACTAGGTGGTTAAAGACAAGAGCAAAGAGCCCACTTTTAAGTCTCTTCCATATTCTGATCTCTTGGTTCACTCTCTGCAATTTTTTTTTTTTTTTCAACCATTTTATTGTCCACTAGGTGAAAATCTAATTGCTTAGAAGAGTAATAGCACTACCCATCTCTGCATGCCAGGCATCATTCATGTCTGTAGCACAAACCGTTTGAGATAACCTACGTTCAAAAGATGCCCTTATAAAAAGGTGAAAATGCTCCAGGAAATCAATTTAAGGTGGCAAATATTGTCCTTTAATGAAAAAGCTAATTTCTGTTACTGACCACCACAGAGAAAGAAAAAAAAAATCCCTTTAATATATGATTTAGACAGTCACAAAGCACAAATGGATGAAATGCCACAAAAACTCTAATGCTGATTTCATGTATGTGTTCATACCAAGTACATACCAAGACACAAATGCACAATTAAAAAAAAAAAAAAAAAAAAAAAAGCGAAATATGTGGTCTGACATATTTACGCAATTACGCTATGTAAATGAGCAGAGAAGTCTTGTGTAGCATCCCTGAGGGGATGACAGGGCAACAGGCCACACTTCATTAGCATACTGCACTCTGTCAGCAACACTCTGTCCTGCTCCTCCTCTCTACCCCCCTCCCTTGTTAACATCTCCTGCCATCAATCTGGCTTTACACAAATCACTTCACGATCGATCGATGCTGCTGGTCAGCTAGTGTTGTTTGCTTTCAATTGACAGCAGAATTCACAGGCAAACCTGAGGCAGAATCCATATTTAATACATCGTTCATAAAACATTTATTAGCGAGCAATGAAATGCAGCATATGCACGCTCGTCCTCCGGGTCTACATTCGAAGGCGTATAAAAGCACATGCTAATCCAGATAAATGTTCCCTAATTAAACATCATTTATTCAGCTTTTTTTTTTTTTTTTTTTTTTTTCACATTCAGACATTAGGACCATGAAATGAATGTGGATTGTTTTGAAGTCCACATGTCTGCAGCCAGCTCCTCTCTCAGCTGGTCCCCAGTTTATCTATGTTTGGCAAAAGGACACAGACCTCCCAATGAGTTCACACATTTCACTCTCCTTTTACGTATGAAGACTATGTACAGCGAACCATTTCCTCCACACGCATACACACAAAGTTAGACATGGCTTGTTTTTGCAGAGCACTCAAGCAGTATTGTAGTGGTGCCTGCTCATTTTGGCAGGACACAAGTCTAGAAGTCTAGTAACACGTGTGTGTGTGTGTGTGTGTGTGTGTGTGTGTGTGTGTGTGTGTGTGTGTGTGTGTGTGTGTGTGTGTGAAAATCATTTCCGAACCGTTGCCAGAATCCCTCCTGATTGTTTGAGTGTGTAAATCTAAATTCTAAACGTGTGATGAACAGCAAAGCACAGAATAAACCTGTGTATGAATTTGATATCATAGAAATATAAGCAGCAACACCATTTATAGCATCAGATGTTACTCATAACATGTTATGTTATGTTATGTTATGTTATGTGTGACCCTGGGTCACAAAACCAGTCATAAGTCGCACAGGTATATTTGTAGCAATAGCCAACAATACATTGTATGGGTCAAAATTATCGTTTTTTCTTTTATGCCAAAAATCATTAGGATATTAAGTAAAGATCATGTTCCATGAAGATATTTTGTAAATTTCCTACTGTAAATATGTCAAAAATGTATTTTTGTGAGTGGATATGCATTGCTAAGGACTTCATTTGGACAAATTTAAAAGGTGATTTTCTCAATATTTAGATTTTTTGCACCCTCAGATTCCAGATTTTCAAATAGTTGTATCTTGGCCAAATATTGTCCTGTCCTAACAAATTTATTCAGCTATTTATTCAGCTTTCTGATGATTAAAAAAGTTGCCATATGTTAGTGTTATGTCAGCCTATTTTATTATAATTTTTATTATATACAATTCCAAGTAAAAGAATGTATTAGGCTTACACTGTAAGTGACGTGAACAAAACAGAATTAAAAGGTTAAATCACAATTATTTGTATGACAATTAATCATCAGCAAAAAACAAATTTATGATCGTGACAGGTCTACCACCAAGTCCACCAATGTTTTTAGCATTGAACAAAATTTGAGGTCACATTGATATTAGAAATATTTTGAATATGATTGGAATTTGATTTTTAAAGTTCTCCAATCTGCCAAAAGCACATAAAAATCTGGACACTGTGATCAAAACTATTGCCTTCATTAAACCAAGCATCTAGATCCTTACTTTAGTGAGCAAAAATATCAGCATTTTTTTTTTCTTTTTATTGTATGGATGTACCGTACTTGATGTTTATCGGGCAATTTTAGATATCTTTAATTTCTTTTAGATTCAAACTATGTTTGCCTCTGGCACTCTAGCACAAAGGGATAGTAATATATTATGCCAAAAACAAACTTGAACACAAATTGAAGAGGGCTTTCCCTTTTAGAATATGTTTAAGTGAGTTGCTGTGCATTTGCGTAAAGTTATCCATCTTTAATATTGTGCAAGTTAATGATGTTAAGCCTAAATTCACTTTTATTAAGAATTTAGTTTTTAGCATGTTTTTTTTTTTTTTTTATGTCAAATGGTCAGATTTCAATACAAATACAAATTTAAATAAAATATATTTATTTTTTACTGTAAATTTCCAATCAAATCGTTTCAGCCAGGCATACGGTTTGAGAACCAGGTAAAAAAATTAATAAATAAAATCAGATATTGCAGTAATTCAGACACAAAAATGCTTTATTTCTCTGCGTCTCATATCTCTCCGTTTCCTCTAAATTCTCCAGTCTCCATATCAATCCCGTCTCTCAGACTGTGAAACAGCCATAATCTTATTCAGCTCTTGTCGTTTTCATTTTCTAGACGCTAAAATCTATTTGCATGCTAAAAAGCTCGGGAACACCATTCCCCCTCCCCCTGTCCACACTTCCATCTCCACTCCATCTCTTTTCACCAAATGACCTTGTTCTTCCACATACAGCTTATGAAATAAAAGGAAATACCTTTGTAGTACACAAACTCATGCTCTTCATCAGTACCATGTGCATGTATGTGTGTGAGTGACAGACAGAGAAACAGCCTGAAAAGATAGATGGTGAGAGATATGAGAGAGGGAGAATGCATCGATGTATGGAGGAGTGTGAAAAAAGAGGGGGAGGTGGAGAAGAAGACGTCGGACATGGAGCAAGATAGAGCGCAAGACAGAGTAAGATACAAGGAAATAATATGATTGAACAGTAGCCATAGAGAAGAGAGAGAGTGTCATTCAGCCAGACAGACAGGGTGGAGGCCGGAGACAGCTCTGATCCAGAAAGCTGAGGGGTCAATTCAGGGGTCCAGCCATAGTAAACTACAATCCAATGGGAGCTAAGCTGACTATTAACCTTTGTTTACGTATCAGCTTTATGGGCCCTATTTTAACAATCTAAGCACATGGTCTGATGCACATGGCGCAGGTGCATTTAGGGCGTGTCCCAATCCACTTTTGCTAGTTTAAAGATGGAAAAAATGGTCGGTGTGCCCGGTGCATGGTCCAAAAGGGTTGTACCTATTCTCTTAATGAGTCATGGGTGTGTTTTGGGCATAACATGCAATAAACCAATCAGAGTCTCATCTCCCATTCCCTTTAAAAGCCAGGTGAGCTTGCACCATGGCGGATTTGCTATTTACATGGCAAAATAAAGACACGCTCAACCTGACGAGTCAGTTTAAATACATGTGTGTATTGCCACGATTGGTCAAATAATTAGCCAAATTCATTTATCATAACTGCAAATAGGTAATTCTGATACATGCAATGAATATAAATCATGACATGTAGGCATTTTTATCTTTATGTACACAATAATAATGATCTTTTACATTGTAATCCTTTTATTTTTAATATTTGGCTGTGTGTGTAAAAGGCAGAGTGTACACGTGTTGTGCACCCGCCTATAGGCGCATATTACTGATAACAAAAAAATATATACTGCACCATTGACTTTAGAGCAGGTTTTTGTTGGTCAATGGCGCAGTCGTTTTCAGTTGCCTCAAAATAGCAACACGCCAACAATGCACCTGAACACACCTCGTTTTCAGACCAGCACACCCATGGGCGAACAGATGGGTGCAAGTTAATTTGCTATTTAAACAACGTGGCTCTGGATGTGAAAATGATAACTGCATCAGGCTGAAACTAGCAAAAAACACTTGCGTGGCGTCTGGTATCGCATTGAGCCGGGTGAATGATAGGGCCCTATATCTTGTGAAGTGAATTTTAAATAAAACAAAAACATGAGTAAATAAAACCATTAATGTAAATAAATAAATAAAACCAAAATAATAATTAAATAAATACAACCAAATAAATGAAACCACAACAATAAATAAATAAATACAAACAAACAAACAGGAGGTCCACAATATTTCTCACATTCAACTAAGATGCTTTACAACCAGTGTTGGGAAAAGTTACTTTTAAACTTTTTTTTTTTTACCTTTATTGTAATGTGTTACTATATTGCGTTACTCCCTACAAAAAGTAACTAATTGTGGCACTTAGTTACGCAAAAGTTTACTTTACGGAAAGTAAACTTTTGCGTAACTTTTTCTCACCTGGGCTGGGGTTTCTTGTTTGTATTTTAATAACAAAATTTTTCTTCTATTTTTGGCAAATGTCAAGTCCCCTTCACATCAAAATTGAAATCACCCTTCAATGATCTCAACAACTCTGCACCTTACTCCCAATTTTTTCTCAACATGGGGACAGGAGAGCTGTCAGCCAATACATGGGAAAACAAAGTAACTCGTCAGTTTTTTTGAAAAAAATAACTCAAATATTTTGTAGTAAATGTAAAAGTAATGGGTTACTTTACTAGATACTTCAAAAAAGTAATCTGATTACATAACTCACGTTATTTGTAATGCGTTACCCCCAACAATGTTTACAAGAACATTCTTAATTAGGGCTGCACGAAATAGATCGCGATTTATCGCAAATTTTATCGCACACGATTTGGCAAAGTATGCGATTATTTTAATGCGCAGCTTAAGCTGAATAAACAGAAGATTGAAATGCTTTGATTGATTAAACATGACTAATAAACACATGAATGCCTTATTCTGTGTAAGAAGCCACATCATCTCACAGAAGGATGCTCAACTGTCGTTATGAAGGGAGTTTGGAGTAAAAACGTGTTATTAAATGTTGTCTTTTGTTGGACAAAATGTTTATAAATGCTTTTATGTCTGGAAAGATGTTTGACGCGTGTTGCTTTTTCAAATGTACATTATAAGTGACTCAAACTCGCAGTGCTTTCAGATGGATTAGCATTTGGAACAATTCTTCATTGGCAAGAATCGCTTTTAAGCGCAATTTGTTATTTTTCATATCGTGCAATAAATCGTGCAGCCCTATTCTTAATCAATTTGCATGACATGTTTTCACTGGTCAACAAATACAATTAGTTGTAACATTTTAATGACCCTTGTTGTAATGGATCAGACCAAAGAAATAATCAGAGGATTAAGGGTTTAAGAACTGAGATCTGCTGAATTTTATCATAAGACCAGAGGGATGCACTTTTCCAGTGATCTTCAGTGCTGGGGCTGCCTAATTTCACTTAAGACAAATGTGCGTCTTGCTAATATGATAATGAATGATACAAAACACGAGACAGACAGCATGAGAGGACCAGAAAAACATTTACCCCTTAAATTTAACATATCCTTCCTGGTTGTACATCAGCAACTATGGACTCAACTATAATGCTAAAATTAACTGAACATGTGCTGAACGTTCACTCTGTTCTTGCAGTTCCTTGCAGCCAGCGCTTAGTCATAATCGTTATTTGTCAAAAATAAATGTTTATATGCCACGTGAATTTAAGATCCTTTCAAATCAGTTTAGACAATGAGTAGCCTTTTTTATCTCCGGCGATAGCACTTATTAATAAAACTGTCATCAAACTTTGATTATGGGTTTTTCAAAACGATCCCACACATGGGTAATAACAGGCTATATCTTGTTGCTCTAACTTTGATGTTATCCCAGTGCCACCATTGAAAAGTTCAAATTAAACATGTTCCTACAACACTGACAGCAACTGCACCCACGGATCCTTAGAGCAACTTTTTGTTGTAAATGTTCATTTAATTTATTAATTTCAGTGTGTAGATGCCAGAATGTGTGATGTCGTGATAAGTAGCAAAAACAAGTGATTCATTCAATAAATCATGGGTGACATTAATCTTATTTGTTAATTTTATACAAAGCATGCACGCCTCCATGCTAGCAATTGTTTGAGCCAATGCACACTTGTCATTAAAAGAAGGGCCCATTAAACTTTATTACATTTGCTTTGGCCAAGCGTCTTTTTTCAGACAACCATAGCAACTGGCATAATTCAACCTGGCAAAGTCTGGTGATTTTTCGGTCAAACGAGTCAAAGTTTTTCCTGCAAAGTGACATCTAAATTACAGCCCTGTCGATCCAAGATTTATTTTTGCAGCTAATGGCTGAAACACATGTAACAGGGGAGAAAGCACGGATCAGGAAGGCAACGAGCGGCAGTATGGCGTAAACGGCGGGATGCGGTGCGGTATTATCGGCCTGTGATGAAAGATCTGTGCTGGGTAAATCATTAGTGCTCATTAGAATTGAATCATGGAGATTAAGCTCTGAAGAAAACAGTGGAAAACGCTGGTCATGGCTCAGAGCGAACAGACACAATGTTGCCATAGAGATTTGCCAGCTCAATCAAAACGAAAGGCTGCAACTCTAATATTTGAGACTGAACAAATTTGAGTATTGCTTGGTCTCTTGTTTAAAAAGTGGATTTTGACTGTGCCTTAACTGTACTATTAACTGGATGCTTCAACTGTACATGGTATTGCACTTGCCACTGGTCTCTGCTAGTCAACCTTGTCCCTGTGATACCTTTTTAAAACAGCAATTTCCTATAGGAAACTGATAAGCTAATATTTTCCTAACAAGATTAATCAAAAGGTTTAAACCACCCAAATTTAATTTTAATCGGATTTGACCAGTTTATTCCAACTGACATGGTTACATGAGGCCTTTTTTTTTTTTCTTCGGATGGAACTACTAGTTGAATTAATAACTGATTATTAGGGTTAGAGATGTACTGATAAAATTCTGTTAGACTGTTAAGCTAATAAATATTTTCATGTTATGGCCAATATTACAAATTTTAGATCAATTTTAATCACTATTTTGTAAAAAATAAAAAAAAGAATAGTTGTAAATGCTGAATTTACACATGCAAAAAATTTCAAATTAAATATTTATTTTGAGATGTTCTAAATATTACATTTATAAGTTATGCAAGTATATAAGTTATTACATTTATATGTTATTAACTTTGGGACTTAAGTTAGTGAGGCAATCAACATTATTTAATAGCATTATTAAATTAAATATCTAATATTGGCTGATATAAGGTAGCGATACCGATAAATAAAGGAAAATCTCTAATATCAGCTGATAATCTATTATGATAACCCTAATTAAGTTAATGCTAACACAGCTAGTGTGAACACCGCTTAATGAACAAAACATGTTAATGGAAACACAAACATGTCAGAACAAAATTACGACACATACTGTATAGTGTGCTGCAAGAATGATGTTTTTGTAGGCCAAAACCCAGAAACTACCATTTTAGCACTTTCTGGTTCCATCATCTAAAGTCAATGGTTTTTTTATTGTGTGTGTGTTTGATTAAATGTCTGAAATAAGGTCTGTGGTTAACACAAGCTCAAGATATTTTCACATTTTATTCAACGACATAAAATACATCAGTAATACCCTCTTGCAAATTTTAAAGTTTGTACTTTTCTTGAAAAAGACAGTTGCTAACATGTGGCTAAATGGGATTGCAAAGCTTGTCGGTAACATTAAACGTCATCACGCCGAACAGGCAAACTCACTAGTCTGCTTTTACTGCTTCATTCGGGCTTTTCACACTTGAAACCCTGGGTCATTCTAAACCCTGGGTAAACCGAATCCTGGGTTATGTTGCTTTACATTTCACACTGCTCATAATTTACACGGGTTTAACAATTAGTCCTGACATTTCACACAGTACATTCCTGAACCTGGGGTAAAGTTCTTATTTGTATATTTGTGGTGTCAGTGCATTGCACGTACTCATATTAGGCTATACTGTATATTGCCATCCATTATATTTTCTGCTATTGGACTTTTTGGACTATAAACGTAAGAATTAAACAACCTCTTCACTCAAACTGATGTGCTTTCCATCACCATTTGACATTTTTCCCCCTTGAAGGCTGAAATAACTGTTTATATACACAACACGTGGTGATTGGCTGTTGGTTGTTAAGTATTTAGCCATAACATTCTAACACTGCATCGTTTCACACGGCACACACTACAAACATCGCAAAAGTGATGTCGGAAGGAACCAGGGTGATGTTAACTTCTGTGCTGGCCTACAAAAATACTAGGGTTGTCAAAAGTACCAACATCGGTACCAAGCTGGTACTGAAATTTTAGAAATGTGACGATACCAGCATTTCCCCCTAGCATTTTGAGCGGATTCTTAAACATCTCTGATTGGCCATTGTGTTCAGGCACTCAACAGATATGTCTGTGATTGGCTGCAATGATCAACGCTTCAAAAACATCTATCAGCGGATCCATCTATCAATGGATATATTAGGGACCCACTGATAGATGCCTGCTTTCAAATGCTCCCGTGTGTATCTGTGTAAGCATTTGGTGAAAAGCGTCAAAGATGTCCATTTACAACATGTTTCTGTTGAGCACGTGAACACAATGGCGAATCAGAGGTGTTTAAGAATCCACTCAACAGTGTTCAAAATAATAATAATTATGAGAAGCGCCTTTAAAGGAGCTTCTCATAGCGCTCAAATGCTAGGGGGGAGATGCTGGTATCGTCACATTTTTAAAATTTCAGTACCGACTTGGTACCGAAGTCAGTACTTTTGACAACCCTAAAAAAATACCACTGCCTATGTACAATTTTAAAGTAGCTCTATTGCTTTAGTACAGTTTGTTACATTTAGGCCCTGTTTACATCTGGTACTAAAAAGCATTTTTGTTAATCCAATCACAAGTGGACAACGGTAAAAACAGGTGTAAACGAGGACTAAAACATTTTGAACTTGTCCACTTTCACTTCCAGAGGTAGTTGAAAACGCATTTGTTTCTCCCCTCAAAGAAATCAGGAAAGAAGTGGTCGAAAGTGGGCAAAAGAGACGTGTAAACTGGTATGTGTCTCCCTTGTAATCCGATGGAACAAAATGCCTTACATGTATGCATTTAGATGACACTTATCAATACAATAGAGAGACATAAGCAATTAGTCACAGAGCCAACAATATTTGCAGTATAGAATTCCAGGTTTATTATAAAGCTAGATGTGTGTGTGTTTGTGTGTGCATTGGTTTTAGGTGGTGGATTGGTGTAAGGTTGTAGGCTTACATTACTGCCAAAGTAATGCAAGAATGCACATTAAGTATGGATAATAGGACTGTACACTTGTAACGCATGCCGAATATTTTCATCTGCGTACTTGTGTAGAGCATGTTTCTGGCCTAAGACTTTACAAAGGAAGTGAACTAATACCAGCAATCCAGCTGACAGTCAAATGTAACCGTACGCTCGCCCTCTATTTATAGAGAAAGAACAGAGATCAGGAGATAAAATGCCCAGCATTTGTGAGAAACACTCCAATCCACAAGATGTAATTACATCACAGGATGAAATCATTAAATCTACACAGCACTTTGCCCAATCACAGGTGGATGCGCTGGCAGCTGTAATGACATCACAAAGGTAGTTTTCGTCCTTTCAGGAAACAGTAAGTGAGCACACAGAGACGATAATTGCCTTTTACACAGGAAGAGTCAGACTCTAAAGCATTTCATAGTCATCTGTTTCGGAGGCGAACGGTGGGTGTGTGGCGTGTATTTTCAAAGCCTGATTTACTCAGTCTCCCATGATTCTCGGTTCTTTGATCTATGAAGAAAAATCAATGTGACCCAGAGTCCATTTTGAGCCCGTTTTGTAGTCCACACAGGTGTGGAGGGAGAGGAAGTAAAGCAAACATGCATTTATAGAACAGCTGTCAGGACAATGAACCTCGAGCTGAAAGTCAAAGTCATCTGGGCCATCACTGACATGGAGATCATTCATTTGCATGTATAGCAGGTTCATCCGGAGTGGGCCACCGCATCTGGTGTGCTCTTACGATCTGCATCATCAAAAGTGTGACTGCTTCATAATTAATCATTCGTAGATGCACCAATGTTGTAGATGTATAAAGTTAGTGCAATGCCAGAGCAACCATAATGATTTCCTGAAACGGAACAGAGGTGTCTCGGGACATGGGCCAAAAGAGAACATTTGTGAATTTGGCATCTGTGTGCGTTCGTGTGTCCATAAATGTGAAAACAACTGCACTACACTTTAAGAAGTTAACATTTGTGCGTGTGTGTTTATGTACAGTGGGGAGCAAATGTCAGACTACGGGGGGTTCATTTTGATTATGAAATCACAAAGGCTGTGATTATTTTTAAGCGCAGCTTCTCAGTGAAGCACGGCTCTGTAATCAGTAGTAAATGCTGCTCCATCTGAAAGCACTACAAATTTGAGTCGCTTATATCATGCATTTGAAAAAGCAACATGCGTCAAACATCTTTCCAAACATACAAATTTCGTATCCAACAAAAGACAACATTTAATAATGTTTTTCCTCTAAACTCACTCATACAATCAGTTGAGTGTCTGAAAACTTCCTTCCGTGAGATGTGGCTTCTTACTCAGAATAAGGCATACAACATTATTTCATAGTATTCTATACAGTGATAAAGGCTATGTCGATTAGCATTAAAGTATAAATATACTTTGTTATCATGAAAATACCCGAGAAGGCTTGAACTCAGATAAACCATATATTGTCGTAGCTGTGTGTTTATTAGTCATGTTTAATCATTCAAAGCGTTTCAATCTTCAATCTTCTGTTCTGTATTCAGCTACAGCGATAGTATGATGCCCATAGGGATTTCCTGGAATGACATACGTTATATCGTACTTCTGCGGGGCATATTTGGATTTTCTGTGAAAGAGCGCCCTCTGGCTTTCAGATAGAGCAGCATTTACTGCTGATCACAGAGCAGTGCTGCACTGAGAAGCTGCACATAAGTTAAAAAAAAAAAGAAAAAAAAAAAGAGGAAATTTTAGCAGCCAAGTACAAATATCTGTAGAAGTTTCAGGACCAAAAAAAATATTCGTCCAATCATGGGATGTCCTACCTGCCTGTAAACCTATATTTCCATACCTCCGCGCACCCTGCTCGCGCAGACATCACACGTCATCAGCGTGTTTCATGCTATGCAGAGTTAGACAGACGTCAGTCACAGAGCGCCGCAAACAAACAGCAACTGCCTTTTACAGTTCCTCCTGAACCAAAACAATGAGCTTATGCTGCGTTCACGCCATGTCGTAACCATAATTACAAGATGGCAGCCTGTGACGTTCTAGACATGAGGTAATTTAATGCAGTCTCTCGTGACACTTTGCAGACTCTGCTCTGGTGGTGTGGCTTTAGGGAGCGCTTTGGATCTTCTGCTTTCAAAGCTAGCTTGCTATTGCTAGCCACTCTGAAGTTGCCTACTGTACCTTTAAATCAAAGATTCCAGGAAAAAGTATTATGGTTTTCAAAAAAAAAAAAAAAAAAAAAAACCCTGCACAACCGTTTTAAAAATTGATAATAATAAGAAATGTTTCTTGAGCAACAAATCATCATTAAAATGATTTCTGTAAGGATCATGTGACACTGAAGACTGGAGTAATGATGCTGAAAATTTAGCTGTGTCATCATAAGAATAAATTACATTTTAAAATACAGTACTCTTTGCACTTTTTTTCAGTGCAGCTTTGGTGAGCATAAGAGTCCAAAAATCTTACCACTGAAGAAATATTTTAGTTTGTGTGATCAAATAAAAACATTTTGACATTGAACATGTGATTTTTGTTCAGATGTTAGATATTCTTGCTTCCAATAAAGCAAAAGACGCTCTCTGGATTATTCTCAAATCATGCTGGAGAATATCAGGTTTCATATTTCATGCAACTCGGGTGTTGTCATTAAGACAAAACTTGCACAAACACTACCAAATATTAGGAAATTCTTAAACTTTTTAACTTTACGTTGTTTTATTTATTATTACTTTATGCTAATAATGTAATTTGTAACTAAATGGTGCTACATTAGGGAAAAATGTTAACTAGTAGTCCAACACTTCCAACACTCAATTGAGTACATTAAACAAGATTTTTGTGAGTTTCTTTGTGTGTTCACCTGTAACCCTCCAAATGTCACGCACACATTCCAGAGATCAATTAGATTTAACAATGCAGAGTTGAATTTTGTCATCCTAGCATCACGTCACCAAAATGACCAACAGATCAAATCAATGAACACACCAACACTTTATACTTTATAAACACAAGACAGCATTAAACGATGACAAAGAATGTAAGCAGGAGAAAGGAGAAAGATTGACCCTAGAAGACAGAGGTATACCAAGTAAAACAGAGAGATGGAGGGAGGGAGGGAGGAATGTGGTTTAATGGACTGCTGGATTTACTGAACTCTCAGCTGTAAATTCATGTAACTCCCCACATCTTAAAAACTCCATCCCTCAGCTTACAACAAGGGCAAACCTCACTCAAAGACTGTGGAGACTTTCCATTGAATTCTATGGTTTTTATATTGAGGAAATTATATTTCATATTCCCTAAATCTACCCCTAAACGTAACCCTCACACACCCTTTATTCATACATGTCTGGTTATCTCTTTACTATTCTTGTGGGGACATCTGGTCCCCACAATATAACAAAATATGACCCACACACAAAGATCAATGAGTATACAAATGCAAGCATTCATACAAAAGTATGCATTTCTTAATGTCCAACTGGTACACACACAAAAGTACTCACCAGTATTGTTCTTCCTCCTGTTCCTCAGAGCACAGGTGACAGGATCTCCAGGAGCACGAGGATTCTCCACATATTTGGGTGTCCTGATTGAACCTGGAGACAGAGCAAAAATGAGAGAAAGACTGAGAGAGAGAGATAGAGAGGGAGGAGAAAGAGAGCGAGAGAGACACACATACACACACAGAGACAGTTAAGTCTTTCCAGATGGGACTGTGAGGCTGGCGATCTGAATCTCCGGGCAGAGCTGCGTGTGGGTCTGCTTGTGTGTGTGTGTATATGTGTGTGTGTGTGTGTGTGTGTGTGTGTGTGTGTGTGTGTGTGTGTGTGTGTGTGTGATGGTTGTGATCGGCTGTCCTGTACTCCCAGAGAGATTCCAGTATAAACGAGGAGTCTGTAATGATGTTAATCTCCCTGAGCAGTTCCTCCTGTGTCAGCTGAGTCAGAGTCAAGCTTTATTGGCACGATTGTCGACATATACAATATTTCCAAAGCATAAAAAACACTTCGAGTACAGAAATAGACAATAAAGAAATGAAGAGTAAAATTAAAGGGACCAAGTAAATACACTACAGTTCAAAAGTTGTGGGTCGTAAGATTTTTAAAAACCAAGGCTACATTTATTTGATCAAGAATACAGTAAAAACTGTAATATTATGAAATATCATTGCTATATTAAATAACTGTTTTCTATTTTAATATATTTTAAAATGTAATTTATTCATTTTTTTTTTAATTTTCAGCATCATTACTCCAGTCTTCAGTGTCACATGATCCTTCAGAAATCATTCTAATATGCTGATTTGATGCTCAAGAAACATTTATTATCATTATCAATGTTGAAAACAGTTCAATAATATTATTGTAGAAACCGTGATACATTTTTTTCAGGATTATTTGATGAATTGGAAGTTTATAAGAATAGCATTTGAAAATTTTGTAGCAATGTAAATGTCTTTACTGTCATGTTTGATCAATTTAACGCATCCTTGCTGAATAAAAGTATTAATTTCTTACTGACCCCAAACTATAATTATATTTCATAATTTGGTCTATAATACTAGACCAAATAACTTAAAATAAAATAAAATAAATACTGTCTCAGGGTTAATTCAGCTGAATCAGCTCATTTACAGCCCTGCAAGAACATTTGTTCCATTTAACTTCACAGCGGCTCCTCATACAAAGCCTCAAACATCAGACAGGAGTCTGAAACATGAATTAAAGACAGACATCTCCACCGGCACACAGATTTTGCAGTAATATTCAGGTCAACCATTATAACTGATACGTCTTCACCACTTTCAGAAATTAAGTTCATCCCCCACACACTTGTTGAGAAATAATCTTTATATTTTAAGAGGTTTGCTTTGTTTGCCCACAATAAAAAAAAAATTAAAAAAAAAAGAAGTAGGCGGCTAATGTGAAATGACGACATAGCAGAAGCATTCCCAAAACTCAGTTTGGACTGTTTAATCACCTATTAGTAATTCATGAGCTGTGCTGAAGATTTATAATGTGTCGCCTCAACTTTTCAGATTATTCTTGCACCTCTGGTAATGCTGCATTACATATTTAATGATTGTTTGGAAGAAAACGATAGTGAACGATCTGAGGTTATAGGGTTGTAGGATCAAATCAAGGTAAGTTTGATTTAGGACTTTTAGTGCGATCACAACTCTACCAGTACCACATTCTGGAGTTAGGCACTTAAAGGGATAGTTCAACCAAAAATGAAAATTCTGTCATCATTTACTCACCCTCAAGTTGTTTCAAACCTGTATGAGTTTCTTTCTTCTGCTGAACACAAAAGAAGATATTTTGAAGAATGTTTGGAACCAAACAGTTGAGGGGCCCCACTGACTTTCATAGTGTTTTTTTCCCAATATGAAAGTCAGTGGGGCCCATCAACTGTTTGATTACCGACATTCTTCAAAATATCTTCTTTTGTGTTCAGCAGAAGAAAAAGTCATATAGGTTTGGAACAACTTGAGGGTGAGTAAATGACAGAATTTTCATTTTTGGGTGAATTATCCCTTTAACAACATGCCAAATGGTGACTGTCATGTACAGTAATTACATGTAGTATTCAGTATGATGCTGTGGATAAAAAGTGTTTGCTACAAGGAAAGTTAATAAAAAGATTTGGCCTGCAAAATGTTTTCTCTCTGTATTACAATCAACCTAATATTATAGAGTTTAGTGACAGAATATTTATACAAAATAATGTGACAGTGACTTGATTGACATCAGTGAAAATTATTCTATTTTGATGAAAAATTTAAAAGACAAACCTTTTTTGGAATAATGTGAATGAAGTGTAAAATAAGACCTGGAATAGGCAAATTTTGAATTCATGTCAACTTGTTGAAATGTGGTGTATACCGCCACCTACAGGAACAAACGCAGCATTACAGGCACAGGAATGCTGCTAATAACATTACCAAACATTAGAAATGATTATAGCAGGAGAGAAAAGGACCCTTTGGGGAAACTTAATGACAGATAACAAAATAAAATATTATAAAAGCAAGATTGTGAATGCTGTAAATTGCTCCTTAAAATTAGAACGGGTCTTTAAAGTCAACCAGGAATCAATCACGTTGATTAATGGTAACGTTTGTTACATTTCTCAGTGTTTTTTACAGAAAATGTTGTGTTCTATAAATCATTCTATTTAAGTACAGATTTAATTCAGCAGCACATAGGGCTGGTATAATCACACAACCTGAGGTGCAAGACTGTGGGAAGAATGATCGCTATAGCCAGCCCAGAATAATGAGCGAGTTTCTGCCAAGTTTTTCTCTTCCCATGTGATTGGCAGCGCTCAGTTCAGCTATCAGTATGAATTAGCTGAAAAGAGCTGTATACCACACTGATAACGTAACACATAATACACCGTACATGATACGGATTCATTCATCAGTTCTTAAATAATCTATAGCAGCTAGCTAAATATGTACAGTTAATCTAATCACATATTTGGGAAAGACTGCATTTTAAGGTCTAGATTGCCTTGACCTACACTCATCCTAGAGTCTGACAAATCAACTGTACCCCTTCTTTGTGCCGTGACTTTTGACCTTACAACGGTCCTGACATTTGTCCCATAAGGGGATTCCTTCTGATCTTCACAGAGCAGGTGAATGAATTTACAGCCTTATCCAAAACGCTGCCCTCAACCTTGCAGTCCTCCTTTGGTGGTCGCACAGACCAGTGGTTTTGCTTCAGGACTCCAATTTGACATTGAGCATCATATAAACATTATTTGTGGTACAAAAATGTCCTTAAATCAAACATAAAATTGTATTAGTATTCATAATATGTAATAAAAAAATAATAATCTGGGCAGCCAATATTTCACTTAGTTTTCATTTACTAATTTTCTCTAATTTACTGCAGAGTTTGATTATATGAACACCTTTTAATGTTTCTTTTCCCCATCTTTTAAAAGCTGATAATAAACCTACGTATTTTGCAGTCATACTGTAGCCAATGTTATTTTAGTATCATTGAGATACTATTACGATTTTGTTCATATTTAAAAAAAAAAAAAAAAAATGTTATGTATATTTTCTGTTTCATTTTAATTTAAAAGTTTTAGTAAGTTTTAATGTCTATGTAGTTTTTACGTTTCAGTTTCTTTAGTTGTAGTTATTTTAGTACTTTACTTAAACTAAACTAAAATGAGAAATGTTATTATAATAAAATAAAAATTGTTTTATATTTTATTTTATTTTAGTTAATGTTTATTTCAAGTATTAAAAATTTTTATTTATGATTTTAGTTACAGACAGGCTTATTGTTAACAAAACTATAACAATGCATAATTATAAGGTTAGTCATATTTGAATATTTGCATTTACCATTTTTCCAGAACAAACCTGAACAAACCTGTGAGCCACTAGTAACTTAAAGGGTTAGTTCACCCAAAAATGAATAAAAAAAATTCTGTCATTAATTACTCATCATGTCGTTTCACGCCCGTAAGACCTTTGTTCATCTTCTGAACACAAATTAAGATATTTTTGATAAAATCTGATGGCTCAGTGAGGCCTCCATTGACAGCAAGTTAATTTACACTTTCAAATGCCCAGAAAGCTACTAAAGACGTATTTAAAACAGTTCATGTGACTACAGTGGTTCAATATTAATGTTATAAAGTGACAAGAATACTTTTTGTGCGCCAAAAAAACAAAATGACTTTATTCAACAATATCAAAACACTGCTTCATGAAGCTTCGAAGCTTTACGAATCTTTTGTTTCGAATCAGTGGTTCAGAGCGTGTATCAAACTGCTTCGTTATGTCATAAGTGTTTCAACACGTTTTGAAAATTTCAATAGTTCACATGACTTTGGCAGTTTGATACATGCTCCGAACCACTGATTCGAAACAAAAGATTTGTAAAGCTTCGAAGCTCACTGAGGCCTCACTGAGCCATCGGATTTTATCTTAATTTGTGTTCTTAAGATGAACGAAGGTCTTACGGGTGTGGAACGACATGAGGGTGAGCAATAAATGACAGAATTTTCATTTTTGGGTGAACTAACACTTTAATTAAAATTAAATTAAAGAAAAACCAACTGTAATAATACATAGTTTTACCCCCTAAATAACTATTGTTTTTTAATTGAAGAACATACATTTCTTGAAACTTCAGCAATCACAAAATTAATTGTAGTTAATACCATTTAATATATTGACACTCAGTTTCTGCAAAAAAAAAAAAAAAGAAAACAAGCAGCTTTGTCATAATTACAGCAGAATTAAATATATGGGGGCATATGGGGGTCTTCAAATTTTAGACAATGGAGGGCCTTTGAGTCAAACAGTTTGAGAACCATTGGTCTACACTGTGAAATCTGCACCAATAGATGGCACAGTTTGTGCATTACATAAATCACAGCCGCAGAACTCTTGACTGATGCATCTATATGATATATGGAGTACTGCTTAAACTATATCAACCTGCCAGGCGCACTCATTATGAAAGATATTATGAAGTGACCCTTCCAACAGACTAGGCTTTTCAATTCATTCTTTTCCTCTTTATATTATTGTAAATATATCATTACTTTTATTGTTTATCTTTAATTTTATCTCACATTCGCATTTCATCAGCTCTGAATGCATGTGTACTGTACGTAACAAATAAACCTGTCACCTGAAATTGGTTAGGTGATACTTCATTGTAAAAAAGTGACTCTCGTACGCACCTGGTGACTTGTTGGACCGGACGGGGGAAAGATAGGGTTGGCGGGGAGGGAGCAGTGGGGAGGAAGGGAGGGAGACGGATACGCCTCTGGTCAAACTCGGCCTCAGCACCTCCTCTGCAGGGTACGGCTGCACCGGGAGCGGCCCACTGCCATGATTCTGAAGAACCACAATCCCCTCTTCCTGAACTCTGTGATGGAAACTGGGGCTGAGAGATTGACTTCCTAAACAAAAATGAAATACTTTATTAGAATTTTTTTTTATTTTTTCCAAAAAAAAAAAAAAAAACCCTATTATGCTTTTTTAGGTATTACCTTTCATGTACAGCTGTTTGTGAATGTAAATATGCATCACCAAAGTGCATCACAAATTTGTCTCCCAAAAGAAAGAACAGATTCTGAACTGCTTGCAATGAGTCATTAGTAATTCCAGTCTTACTTCCTGCATGAACCTACATACAAAAGGTTTGTAACAAATTTGCACAATGCCAACCTATGGTCTTCATTTGCTGCTCGCGAATAACATCTACTTTGACCCGCTCTCAAACACTGTAGTTGTAGCTGAGGCCTAGAAGAATTTGGTTCATGTTGTCCACATATCGAGAAGATGCAGCTTTCAGCACTGTGAAAGCAAATCCACTTCCCATGAACATCCAAAGAATGAGAACTCGAGCTTGAATTGATACGTTAAAACCGACGCCATCGTTACTGTTTGGGATTTTGAGAGACCGGATCCTTTATCGAACCATCTCAGATACTGTGAGAAAAGAGGTGATGTTGCAATGTATATTACAAATTTTATTTTTATTTTTTACCTTGGATGTGGGGTTGTCAAAAGTAGCGACTACCAGCATTTCCCCCTAGCATTAAGTGTTGTTGAGTGGATTCTTGAACACCTCTAATTGGCCATTGTGTTCACACACTCAACAGATATGTCTGTGATTGGCTACAATGATCAATGCTTCAAAAACATGTTGTAAACAGACATCTGTGACGCTCTTCACCGAGCGCTTACACAGATACACATGGGAGCCTTTGAAAGCAGGCGTCTAAAAGCAGGCGTCTAACATCCTAATTCAGAAGTACATCGAAAAACATCCTAATCTAGAAGTAATAGAGATTATGTTCTATCCTGTTTTTGACCCTCTCTTTGAAACACTCAGTTTTTATAGGCGTGTCACATTCTAGACATCTATAACAGACAAAGCAATAGTGACGCATGGTAAAAACATTGTTACTCACACTTCTATGTTGCAACATAGCTGTCGGATATAGTCGGCACTGCATCATCTTATTTTTGGTCTCTCTGAAAAGCCTGCGCCAAAAGGTGTCTCCGCGGTAAAACGAAGTGAACAAACGGACATTGTCTTACTGGTGCCATCTGGAACTTCATTAAAAATAAAGTTCATCCAAGTTTTCTTAATGAGGAAAGAAATGCAAAGACTGTTTTTTTCACAACTTGGCACTTCAAATTAGAGTTGTCAAAAGTGCTGACTTCGGTACTGAAATTTTAAAAATGTGATGCTTTGAGCGCTGTTGAGGGGATTTGTAAACACCTCCGATTGGTCATTGTGTTGACACGCTCATTGGATATGTCTGTGATTGTCTTCAGTGATTAACGCAGGGGAACTTTTGAAAGCACACGGTTTGAATTTGAAAGCGTTTCGAACTCGGGAGCGGAAGCATTAGAAAGCTTTCAAACGCCCCTGTGTGTATCTGTGTAAGTGCTCGGTGAAGTACGTCATCGATGACTATTTACAACGTTTTTACAGTATTGATCATTGAAGCCAATCACAGACATATCTGACGAGTGCGTCAACACAATGGCCAATCAGAGGTGTTTACGAATCCGCTCAACAGCGCTCAAAGCGTCACATTTTTTAAAATTTCAGTACCGTCTAGGTACAGAAGTCAGTACTTTTGACAACTCTACTTCAAAACGTCTTGTAATCCTCAGAGGCATCTCTATCCATTTGTTTCTGGAGTAATACTGTGTTTGCGTCTCTCTTGTTTTTACTACAACATGACATGTGCGAATCGGTGGGCGGGCCTAAAGAGGCAATGATGTAGAAGTAGGCGTTGATTTATTTTTTTTCTGAGTCATTTTGGCAGCTTGGTTTCAATAAAAACTAGGCCTAGTTTTTGGACTAACGAGGAAGTTTTGAGTTCTGAAATGTACAGGATGTGTTATATGTCAAAACAAAAGATCAAGGAAAATTTTATTTCTCAATTCATGACCCCTTTAAATGAACAGAATCCTGTATGAGTGATCCGTTCAACATGAGTCACTTATTCAACCATAATAATAAACACTGAACATTTAGGACCTTTTGAGTCTCTTAAACTCTTTAAATCAGATTTATTTACTGTATGCGCGGTGAACCTCTCACTATAAAAAAAAACAGCTCTGCATGCTTTCCAGCTGGACGTCAGAAACCTAATTAGCTAGATATCATTACCAATGGCTCTTTGTATCCATGCCTTCAAAACCACTATAAAAACATACAGACAAACTACTAAGACCGTCTTATGACCAACAGTAATACTATACATCATTCTCCTCCTATAATAAGCCCTTTCGAAGAAAGCTGAGAATAATTTAAGCCCTTTTAACATTCCAAAGCAAACATACAAGGCCTGATGTTCCTCTCACCGCAACAGGGTTTACTGTTAATCTCGCCAAAACTAGGCTGGTTTTAAACAAAATGCCAACAGAAATGCAGCTTTTCACAGTACAGCCCGCCATATTATGAGGAGGACATCCGTGCGGTCATTCTGGAGAAAGACTGATGGACAGAGACAAAACGTAAACTACTTACTGCACATGAAAGTTAAAGAAACAGGCTGGATATTAAATCACAGCCTTACTGAAAAATCCGGCATAATACAAAACCGTAAAAAATGGTAACTTGATGACATGAGATCAAGTTTTTCCTCTTGAAAACTAAATCCTACTTAGTTTTAGAAATAACTGCATTAGTACATTCTTGTAATGGTTAGTTATAGTTATGTAAGAGGTTATAGACCATGTTTTATGGGGGACTTTCCATATAGACAATGATTTTTATACTGTACAAACTATATATTCTATCCTCAACCCTAAACCTACCCATCACAGAAAATATTCTGCATGTTTACTTATAAATATTTAATATACTGATGTGTCAAAAAATATGTTAATTGTTTTGAAGTACACTTAGTTTGAAATAAATGTATTGATTTTTGTATAGTTTTTTTACTAGGGAAAACAAAATACATATAAGAAATAAGATGTTTTGATGTCTCATGTTTTAGATTATTAGTATTTCATACATGGCTTTGTTGATAATTAAATTCTGTTGTAGAAGGACATTTTCTTTTTATACATTTTGTTTGCATTTTATTTCTTAAAAAGAGATGTTTTTCAAAACAGCATTCAAATGATACTTGACCTGAGCATAAAGTTTCACTCTAGTATTGAGACTATGTGACATTGGCCATAGGGTGGAAAATTTGCCGGCATGGCTTTCTTCTTCCCTTTTATTGGAGAACCGTGGTCGGTCGCCTCTTAATGCAGCCCAGCAAATCAAGTCTGACTAATGACAGTCTACTCCACAGAGCTCTGATATAATTACAGCCCTGCATTCATAACACTAAGGCCCGACCAAAATACCAACCAGAGACTCCATTCATCAGACATCAAATATTTATCAGAATATAAATTCAGTCGAAATGAGGGTTTGGAGCTGGACGGAGGCCTTGCTGAGTCCTATATTTAGTCAAATGTGGACAGACTGAACCAGAGAAGGGAAAAAAACATTCATGCTGAAAATGGACTCTTAATGTGCATGTGGCGTAAATCAGGTATGCTGGCGTTTTTTATGAGTTCAGCATCTCCATAAGAAACGGCCAATGACTGAAGTGGCAAATGCTCAACTTTTGGAGAAAATTAAGAAGAAAAAACAAAAAAATTGAGAGGGATCGAACATGTACAGTAGAGAAAAACAAAGACAATAAACTTCAACCCCCGATGTTATCACCTAGAAACAAAGAACATCTCTTCAGACAGGAAATTTAAAAAAAAAAAAAAAAAAAAAACACATGCAGGCAAGGACAGAAGTAGGAAGACAACAATAAGGAAGGAAGGGAAACAAGGTTATGGTTGAAACTCACAAAGAAATATCCAGATCAGATTTTACTCCAATACTATTTTCATGACAATTAAGCAGATACAGTATGAGATAATGCAAAACCGGGAAATGTAGTCTTGTGTCTCTACGTGATTGAATACTATATAAAAATATAGTATGGTACTGATTATAAAGGAGAGGTGGTAAACAAACAGTTTTGTTGTTTTTGTTTAAATTTCAAATTTACATATTTATATCATAGACTGTATAAAAATATGGACGACGCACCTTCACTCTCTTCCACTGTAGCCGCCAGTGTGCCAATATGGCACTGACATCTTGAGTCTTAAGTCTGCACATAGTGAACTTGGAGCCCGAGTCTGCGCAATAGTAAGCACGAAGTGGAGCCGCGATATCAATGTCCCGCCCACACTCAGAACAACTCATGTCGTGTGAGAAATAAACAGTTATGGAAAAGCAGAAATTAAAGTTAAAGCTCCAATCACCTCGTGAAGATCCAGGAAAAAGTCTGTTGGAGCCTCAGTCACTACTTATCTGTCCAATCTCAGCTGTCAAACATGACATCACACCCCTGTTTTCATAGCATCAAATAACTAACTAAAACCAAACTTATTTAAAAAAAATATATATATATATTTGAAGTCATTCGCACATTCGCAAATTTCTATATATCCTAATTATTGTTAATATGTAATTCATTTTTCCAGGAGGCTCTTTGCTTCTACCTTCAATTAAATTGCTAACAGTGATTGTATATTAATCGCCTAAATTATTACATTATTAGCTAACTGCAGTCTCCAAATTGTAATGTTGACATGCATTCTCTGTAAAGCTGCTTTGAAACGATATGTATTGTGAAAAGCGCTATACAAATAAATGTGAATTGAATTGAATTGAAAAGTCTAATTTGATTGTTTATTTTGTCTCATGTCCCATTTTATTTCATGGAGAGGGCGGGGTTTATGACCTATACTGCTTTCAGCCACTGTCATTCAGAAGTTTGTGGTCACTAAGTTTTTTTTAAGAAATTAACTTCTATTTTAGCAAGGATACATTAAATTACAAAATAAATTAAACAAAAATTAAGACTTAAATTTTTACAAAAAAAATCTATTTCAAATAAATGGCATTCTTTGAACTTTTTCGATCCAAAGAATAAAAAAAAAAAAAAGCTGTTTTGTGCAAGAATATTAGGCAGCGGCTATTTGCACTAAGTGCAAATAGGCTATTTTCTTAGCGATAGAAGTTATTTACACTAAGTGAAAACAGCGATGCATTCTATTTACACCATGCAAAAATATCAGTTCTTTGCAATAAGAGTAAATAGTAATGAAATGCTATCTATACTTTATATTGGCAGATACTATTTGCACCTCAGTATTTTTGTAAATTAAAAGGATGCAATAGTATCATAGAGTGTAAATTATTATATTTATTAAAATTAATAAATGACTGCTGCCTTATTAGGAGAATAAAAGCCCTCCCTACACCTTCTCCTAACTCTACCCAATAAACACTTTTAATATTATTAAACACTCGTTTGCAGTTTATTTACACTTTTAGAACATTTTTTTCATTTTTATTGAAAATAAATGTGATATCGGCAAAAGACTCACTACTGCTACACCACTGAAGACATTGAAACATTTAAAACTTGAGTGGCCCAACCAGACATTGGTGGGCGAAGCTAGTGTAAGTAGTATATGCCAACAAGTGATGTATTTGCACTTAGTGTAAATAGATACTCCGAAAATATTAAGCAGCACAACTCTTTTTAACATTTATAATAATCAGAAATGTTTCTTGAGCAGCAAATTTAGAAATTTAGAATGATTTCTGAAGGATCATGTGACACTGAAGACAGTAATGATGGAGTAATGATGCTGAAAATTCTGCTTTGATCACAGGAATAAATTACATAAATATATTAAAAAAGAAAACAGTTATATAAAATGTATTAAAATCTGAAAATAATTTCAGGATTTTGAATTTTAAAAGAATGGAAAAAATGAAATCTGAAGAAAACATTTAAGATTTCTAAGTCACTAATTAAATAACCTAATAACAAATCAGATGTGTTGGGGTGAGGGGGCTTTTTTTCCTATTCAACTTTTCACAACTTATGCTTAATTTACAAGAGTAACAAATTATATATATATATATATATTTATCATACTTAACATTTTCTGACAAAAAAACAAACAAACTATTGTATACTGAGCGAGAACAGATTGGCCAATGACTAATATAATGCAGACTCTTAAATTGAGAGAAGGAAATGGCTGACAAGTGTATTTGTCCCTAAACCAAGACATGCAAAAACACAGATGGATGACAACATCTTTGAGTTATTAGCCAGATAAAATCAATCATCCCTAACCTAAAGCAACTTTAACTATTAAATGACTCAGCAGCATTATCCTTTAGTAATTTAGCTTCACTTTTATCTTTTGCTCTCACATTTCCTATATCCTAATTCTCTACCTGACCGCAGCAGTCCAGGAGGTTGCTGACTCCAGAACCCATTCATCAGTCTAGCATGTGTGTCTGTTGTGTTTACCTGACATGTAGGCCATGGTATAAATGTCAGATTAGCCTGAAATTCACATGGTGACCCATCACCGCTGGAACTGCTTAAGCATTTGAAAGAATGTTATCCATGATTAGCTCACATCTGAAAGCATGGCCAGCTGTGTTTTTGGTAATGAGATTAAGCCTTGTGTTACTGGAATTCAAACATACAATCTCAGAGAAGATCACTACCAAGTAATACACTTCCTTTTTGATACAGTTTAGAAGACAGCAGTTTTTAATTAGCTAACATTTCTCAAAAATCATTTTAAAAAAGACGGCAAATGATCTCTAATATATTTTTATTGGTCTATTTTTATGGTTAAAGATTTGGGCTGATGACCGAAAGGTTTCAGGTTTGTTATAAATTCCATTTCTCTCTGAGAAAGAGAGTTAAAAACTACAGTTGAGTGCAAGATTTTCAGGGAATGCCATTTACACCTTTGTCTTTTCCTCACAAACACACTACCATTCAAGATTTTTTGTTGTTTTTGAAGAAATTAATACTTTTATTCAGCAAGGAGGCATTAAATTGACCAAAAATGACAGTAAAGACATTTATAATGTTACAAAAGATTTCTATAGATTTCAAATAAATGCAGTTTTTTTCCCCTTACTTTCCATTCATTACAGAATTCTGGGTGGGAAAATGGATCACTGTTTCCACAAACATATTAAGCAGCACTTAACTGCTTTCAACCTTGATAAGAAATGTTACCTGAGCACCAAATCTGCATATTAGAATGATTTCTGATTGATCATGTGACACTGAAGACTGGAGTAATGATGCTGAAAATTCAGCTTGGTGAGCATAAGAGACTTCATGTTATGGTAGTGTATGGCTGCAGAGGACAAAATTATTTTTATGGAGTTTTTGTTTGACAGCCTTCATTCTCATTCACTTTCCTTTTCCTTGTAGGGAAAATTAAATAACATAATTGTAATTTTTGGGTTTGCAAAAAATGAAAAAGCTGTAACTGTAAATTTTCAGTTAGCTAAAACTACTTAATTTAAAATTAACAATTAAAATCTGGATGCAAGTGTTTCTAATAGGTGGATAGACAATCTTGTGTCTCTATATAAACAGTCTGATTCTTCTAAATAACATGAGGAGCCCCTGCTGAGTAAGGAGAAACTTGACACCAGAGCAGCTGAGATAACACAGAGAACCCTTCTGAAACATGTACACACACACACACACACACACACACACACACACACAGGCGCCTCAAAACATAAACCTGACCCTGATGCTGACACACACAATGCAGATGGATTAACTTTCTGAACGTCAATCTACTCCTAGAGATTTACACCTGAGCACAGTAAAAACCCTCACACATGTTGTAAACTCAACATCTCAGGCTAGAGTCATGCTATATCACTCTGCTCTGTAACCCAGCATCAAACAGGGCCCTGTTTTTAAAGCTAAATCCTTCCTGATCCGACCTTTACAAGGCCTCGGTTCAAAGGCAGGAGAATACTTCAATCTGACATTCCAAATGAAAAAGGGTCAATCCATGAAAGCAGAAATCCCCACCAAAGTCTGTTTCTTGGGGATTAAAGAGCTCAAACCCACAAAAAGGAGCGAGAGAGAGGAAAAAAAGAGAAAGAAAAGATAAAAACAGAGATAGACTATAAAACAGTAGAATGTGCTCATTGATCAACTGATTTTTAGGAGTTTTTGTTCCATCACTATTTGAGAAAAAATTGTGTTTGTTCTACTAAGATGCTGGTTCCATCTTTACTGATAGCAGACAAACAAACTACAGTAGTAGACAGACATCCAAGCTGGTTACAGGTTTAAATCCAACAAAGAGTGCTCCACTGTGCAATCTCCTCTATGCAATATGTGTTTGAAAAATGTGTTCATTAAACAACTACTTTAAGGTGTCATTTTAGGGTTGTTAATTATGCTGATTTATTGTTTTGAAGCCCAAAAGTGCATCAAAAAAATAATCCATACGGCTCCAGAGGGTTAATAAAGGCCTTCAGAAGCAAAGTGATGGGTTTTTGTAAGAGAAATACCCATATTTAGAACTCTATAAACTAAAATAACTAGCTTCAGACGGGCTACACAAGTCGACTTCGCCAAAAGAGTAACTTCTGACGCGATGTATGATGCAGGATGTAGGAGTATCATAAACTTAGACACCTCTTCAAACAAACTCAAGCTCCTCTTCTCTTATATTGAAATCCTCCAATATTTCTCTTTAAACAATTCTTGTTTTAGGCATCTAATTTGTGACCGGTGTTTTGATTTGCTCCATCCTCTGAGCTACCGCATTCGTCAATACGTCATGCGTCGGGTCAGAAGTTACTCTTTTGGCGTAAGCCGACTTGCGTAGGCCGTCTGCCGGAAACTAGTTATTTTAGTTTATAAAGATTTAAATATGGATATTTTTCTTACAAAAAACCCATCAATTTGCTTCAGAAGGCCTTTATTAACCCCCTGGAGTTATGTGGATTACTTTTATGATGGATGGACACACTTTTTTGAACTTCAAAATCAGGAGCGCCATTATAAAGCTTGGAAGAGCCAGGATATTTAATAATATAACTATGATTGTTTTTATCTGAAAGAAGATAGTCATATACACCTAGGATGGCTTGAGGGTGAGTAAATCATGGGATAATTTTAATTTTTGGGTGAACTATCCCTTTAATACGAGGTGTAAACAGGGCCATACTATAATGATTTCTGAAGGATCATGTGACACTGAAGACAGTAATAATGGCTGCTGAAAGTTCAGCTTTGACATCACAGGAATAAATTACATTTTAAAATACAAAACAGCTAATAATATTTCACAATATTATTGTATTTTTGATTAAATAAATGCAGCCTTATACAGCATAAGAGACTTTCTTTCAAAAACAAACAAAATCTAAGTACCCTAAACTTTTGAACGGTAGTGTCAATCACAGTAGTATGTTGCAATGTAAAGTTAAAAAAGTACAACAGTTGCAAAACCTATAATACGGTACATCTCACAATATGCAATGAGTTATTTTTTATCTGCACTTTCAAGTGAGTCATCTGAAAGCAAAGTTTTAATTAGATTAAAAGACAACCATTTCAAATAGTGTGATAGTTTGTACAATTGTGTTTTCTATAGTTTTGAAAATGTGTTATACTGAAGTAATCACATGTACGCGGCTTTCTAAAATCCAGATTTTACTGAATAAAAATGGTCATATTTGACGTCAGAAAGGCTCATGACCTCACTAATTGTGTTTTTGGTGCTTTTTATGACTATTGTGACTGAGAACAGAGCTCCCAGGCAGATGATCCGCCTCAAAAAGTGGCACTGCAGAGTGTATTAGTGGCGTCTGATCTGTCATGTGTGCTGGATAACTCTCTCCATCCCCCTGCAGCTAACATAAGGTGTTGTGAATACTTCATGAGCAATATGCCTCTTCAGAGGACACACAAGTGTTGTCTCTAACCGACAGAGACTTCATTGGCTGTCAGTATGAAAACCAGAGGGAGTTCACCGATATTAGTAGAGCAGATTTGCACATCAGAGAATGAACAAAGTGACAATCAACTACATTCAAGAGAGGAGGATATACAAGGGAAATAATTTATTTGCAGTCTTCTTCCTTAGAAACAAGACTTTGAGTTAGATTAGCAGATGAAAAGTTTCTTGTATGTGGGTCAGGTAGTGTTTGTTTGGCAGCTCTCAAACTTGTCTTGACATACTTAAGTGAGTGAGTGAAGCAGAGATGAATGAGGTTAATTGGAACACGGCTCCATTGAGAGGCTCCGTTGGGAGAGAGGTATCGGGCCAGCGATGGTGCTGAATTCAGCAAGAAGCCCAAGCGGAAACCAGTGCGATCTTGTGGAAATGGGTATCATGGTAACGTGACATCAATGAAGTAATGACTTATATTTGTCGCAGTGGTTGACGTTTCCAAGAGAGTGGCATAAGAGTGAAAGACTCTCAAATGAATATACACCCAAAATTAAACATTCAGTTATTTACTCCCCCCTCATCTCATTTAAAATCCATATAGCTTTCGTGGAAGACAATGTCATTTTTTGAAGAACATCCTGCCTAGTCATTTTAATATAATGAAAGTGAAAGGGGAATTAGGTCAGTAAATCTGCAAAATTACAAAAAAATAAGTAAAAACAAAGAAAATTTTAAAAATAAACTACCGTAAAAGAAGTTCATATGACTTGTACACTATGGGCCCTATCATACACCTGGCACAATGCGGAGCCAGGCACGGCGCAAGTGTTTTTTTTGCTAGTTTCAGCCTGACGCAGTTATCATTGTCACATCCTGTGCCACGTTGTTTAAATAGCAAATGCATTTGCGCCCGTTTGTGCGCCCACGGGCGTGCTGGTCTGAAAACGAGGTGTGTTCAGGTGTATTGTTGGCGTGTTGCTATTTTAAGGCAACTGAAATAGATTGCACCATTGACCAACTGAAACCTGGTCTAAAGTCAATGGTGCAGTATTTTTTTGTTATTTAAAGAGCGCGTTAGTAATATGCGCCTATAGGCGGGTGCACAACGCTCGTACACTCTGCTTGTTACACACACAGGGACACGCAGCAGCACACAAACATGCCAAATATTAAAAATAAAAGGATTACAATGTATAAGTTTATTATTGTGTGCATAAAGATAAAAATGCTTTGGTGGAATCCAGCTTGTCCTGTAGATGGTCTGCTCGCCGCTTTAACCTCGCACATGAGCAGATCCAGATCCTCGCTAGCGTTCAGATTTTCTGCTTGCAAATTCTGCTATGTAAATAGCGAATCCGCCATGGCGCGAGTGCAACTGGCTTTTAAAGGGAATGGGAGATGAGATGGTTTATTGCACGTTACGCCCAAAACACACCCATTACTCATTAAGAGAATAGAGACAACCCTTTTGGAGCATGCGCCTGGCGCGCCGACCGTTTTTCCTGTCGTTAAACTAGCAAAAGTGGATTCGGACACGCCCTAAGCACACTTGCACCGTGTGCTTTAGACCACGCGCTTAGATTGTTAAAATAGGGCCCTATATTTCAACTCTTCTGAAGTCATGTGATAATTTTATTTGATTTAAGTCATTATTCACTGAAAATGGAGTTATATCCTTAGTTCTCCTGGATGCATTAATGAGAAAAGTTGATTTGTGATGACCAATGTCCAATTCATGAAGGCCTATTATAAGTGTTTATATTTTAGACCTGTCGGGATGGTTTTCGCGGGTAATTGCATACATACTTCACTCGCCTGTACATGTCTCGTCATATCTGTAAATAAAGAAAAGTTGCTCTGGCTACTTTGACACGTGTCTGGTGTGGGAGTGGCATTAGTTGCTACAATGAGCGAGAAAGGTTGAAATGGAGCAGCTAAATCTCGAAACTCTGAGGAAATCACCCGTTTGGAAAAAACGGCAAACAGAGGACAGTCTTTTTCCTGGCAAAAAAAGAACGCAACAGAGCTCGTAATAAAACAAGAATCAACGTTGGCTTGCCTATTCGGACATGGCAAAAACTGAGAGATTTGAAATGTTGTAAATGATGGCGTTTTTATTACTCAACAGGTGAGTAAGCTATTTTATTGAACGGATAAATTGCCATATGTAGCTCTCTAACAGACTCTTCAGCCTAGTATTGAGTTTTATGAGCAGTAGGATATTCATCCACAGAGTCACGTAAAGCCGAAGCACAACCAAAACAATGTTCTTCCACAAAATGCATGCAGTTTCGTTTTTTTTTTAACTGCTAGAGGGCCAAAAGTTACATGGCGTACCTTTAAACTTTGGTCTTTTCATCACACAGGTATCATATGGCTTTTGAAAACATGTAATATAGCGAACTGGTCATATGGACTACGTATTTTTATGATGCTTTTGCATGATTTTTGAAAGCTCTAATCTACATTCATTATTCAAAATTCCTCCTTTTGAGTTCCATAGAGAAAAAGCTATATGGGTTTGGAATGACAAAAATTTGGAATTTTTATTTTTGGGTGACCATCATTCTAACTGTGAGATTCTAACATTAGTGATTATGATTGCATTTTGATCTGGAATTATCGGAGTAGAAAGCAATGACAAACCACATCCTGAGCTGGGAAAAAAAAAAAAAAAAAAAAAAAAAAAACTAAAATCTCATTTAGCCAATCCAGGCGACCTCTCTGTAAATCTCTTTGGAGGCCTTAAGCCAATTATGCAATTAAATTAAGCGTACATACAATAGCCAAAAGCAAAGAACAGTTCAATAGATGTCAGCAACAGTTTATTAATATTTTCATTCCTTCTGGCCATAAAGAAGCATACCTGCATCTCTTTTGCCAGCTCTTCCTCCTCCCTCTCGACCTTTCTTCAGCACTGCCTTAAACATGGTACAATTCCCACCTTTACTGCTGTCTTTTGTTCCTGCAGAAACACAAAGTTATATCAAAGAAGAGCACATTTAGAAACACAATGTATGGTAATATACAGCAATTGTTAAAAGAAGAAGATCTGTTCAATACCACAATGCTTTGGAAGATTAATTTAAACGAGTCACCAACAACTTGACAACACAATGGAAAACAAATCTCCCTATTCATTTCATGTATGTGTGTGTTGCCACCTCGTGACAGGAGGAATTGGTTGATGAAATTCCCACATTCCACATCTAATTAACGCTCCGCTGCCTGGTCTTAGGCATATAAACAAATAAATAAAGAAACAGTGAGTGCCAGCAGTACCCACACACTGTAAACTGTTGCACGCCACTCACTCAATCCATTAAATGTGAAATAAAAATACATTTAACAGCACAAACTGAAGAAAAGCTGAAAGATCTTAGTAGGCAAGGAAAGACCAGTTGCTATAAACCACTCAAAATAAGAGGGAAACTAGAGTGCCACTGTCCTTCATGAGTCCATTCCATGTGTCCACACGGCAGCTGTCCACACTGACACGTCTCTCAGACAAAGGAAGGAAATACCAGCCCGTCTACCAAACCTCCACTTGATTCTAAAATAGCAGAATGGATGTGTCAGCTTATCTGAGTATCCAGGCCTGCAGGCTGGTCTCTCAGGTCAGAGGTGGATTTTTTGATAATTAAAAGGTGCAATAGGTGATTCTCTACAGAAACATTTTTTGTTATACTGGTTGAAAGTCTCCTCATATCCTGATAGCAATCACTATGTTAAACGGTCTAAACGTATTTTTATAAATATACTATCTGTGGAAGGAGTAGGACCATAAAATGTTCATCCAATTATTATATTTGGTCCAAATTAAATAATACGATGTCCTACCTGCCTGTCAATGTATGTTTTTACATACCCTCACGCACCCTGTTCGTGCAGAAATAATACGTCATCAGCGCGCTTCATGCTATGCAGAATATGCAGACGCCAGTCACGGAGCACTGCAAACAAACAGCAGCCACCGTCATAACTACCATAATTAAGAGATGGCAACCCGTGACGTTCTAACCGGAGCTGTTCAGTCAGTCTTGGAATTATGCGGATATTATGCGTGGATTAATCATTTTTGATGAATCCACCGCCTTCCGTATTTAACTTCCGAAGAAAGTGCAAGGCCTCTCGCAGTTCAAAATGTTTATGCAACATCCTACGCCTTCCGTATTCAACTTACGAAAAACGTCAGTTACGCTTTCTTCATAAGTTGAATACGGAAGGCGGTCTGGCAGAAGCTAGATATTTTACTTTATAATTTGTTAAATATGGATATTTTTCTTACACAAACGCATCGCTTCACTTCAAAAGGCCTTTATTAACCCCCCGGAGCCGTGTGGAGTATGTTTATGGTGGATGGATGCACAGTCTTGAACTTCAAACTCATTGCCCCCGTTCACTGCCATTATAAAGCTTGGACGCATCAGGATATTTAAAAATATAACTCCGATTGTGTCCATCAGAAAGTCATATACACCTAGGATGGCTTGAGGGCAAGTAAATCTTGGGGTAATTTTCATTTTAAAGAGAACTAATCCTTTAAATAATAACCCAGGGTAAAGTATGAACAGAAAGACACATGGAACAACGTGGTTAAAGAGTTTAAAAACGACCCTGGGTTAAATATGAAAAGCCCAAATGAGTGATAGACTGACTAATACTTTGTTTTCTGTGATGTTCCAAAAAAAGAAAAAGGATTGTTTATGCAGAAAATCAGAAGAGAAAAAAAAAGAAAATAGAGTAGCGGTGTGCAATATATTTTTTTGTGGGGAAATGACTTGGGGGTATTAAGAAATGGTTCTGACTGTTGGTTTGGGCTTAAAAACTGTCACCATCAGCAACCAATTTTGCTGATTCTTTCCCTCAGCCACAGGACTGCTAGCCACAACCAACCAGAATCAATCAAATAGAAAAAAACAAATGAGTGGAAATGAAAAATTGCAATATAAGGGAAAATTATGAAATTATTAAAGAAGCAAATTATGTCTTATAAATAATGTAATGTATCACAGTTGTGCACTTATAGTACTACAACGTGTTATTATTTTGGAGACAAACTCTGGAATTAATTGTGTTTGGTTAAATGTTAAAATTAACTGTCACCAAGCCTAAAAAGCAGCACAAAACTGGTTCAGTGGATTCAATACTAATTGCCTGAATTTAAAAGGAGCCACATCCTGTCGTTCAGAGACGTGGGTTTTGAAACACAAGCCTAAATGACATCATGAAAAACACATCACAGACATTGTGCCCATCCAAAGACTATCTCATTTTCTCATCAGCCATCATTTCCTCTCCTCCTATACATAGGCACATGTGCACCCCAGGAACATGAAGCAGGGTCACACAATGCCTGGGCCTCATACTGTACAGATTTGCAGATACACTGATGTCACAGAGATGATGTCACATAACTAACTTCATCTGGATAGCGCTGGATACAAGGAAAACAGGCCTTGTGCCTTACTAAGACAAAAATATGAGTGAAATGTTCAGATCTTCTTTCAATGCAAGTCTATGGGATTTTTCACTACTGAAAGGATTACAAAAACTCCCAATAGATCATAAATATTGGCTAACTATGTACCGTCACAACTGATATCTATAATGGTCGTTCTTCTTTTAAAGTCATTGATTTCTAGAAGCTAAAAAAGACCCGACCAAATCATCCCTGCGCGTGACTGAAAATCAAATTACAGACTCCAGAAAAGTGCATTAGAGCTTCACCAGACTTGGAACCAAGCAACTGGAAAGCTCTGGTTTGACCACCGCTGGCCCTCCACCGTGAATAACGTTTTAAGTTGTACTTTCTAGTAATAGCAGGTTTCTGTGGGCCATGACTGCAGCATAAATGTGAGTTTAATTGGATGAAAGCTGAGATATATCAGAGGCTGGAGGGAAAATAGAGGATGACAAGAAATAAGGTGGCAACTTGGGTGGATACTGAGGGATGAAGGCAAAACATGGCTAAAACAAGTATAGAAAACCATGCATTTAGAAAACACAGAAATACATTTAGTCACAAAAAAGCTGTAGAGCTACAGTATATGACAATATAAAACAGCTGAATGGGACCTTTTCATTCAAATGAACGACTCGTCTTAAGCGTTTCAGAATTGGCGGCGCTCGTTCACTGAGTGGGAAATGAGGACAGCTTTTTCTAAATGGGTTTTTATGGCTGAAACCTAAGGGAAAATGGCCTTGTTTCCTTTTATGGACAATCTGGCCTATATCTCCTCCCCACTTTACCATTTGAATAAGACATATGACACATGGGGGTCTTATACAAATGTGCGGCCCTCACATCAAAAGCCGTCAAGCTTTTCAGGACTAACAAGAGCACATTTTTATATGGAAGCTTACAGGTTTTGTAAGCAATCACGCAAGAACTAGTTTCCGTGATCCTTCAGCAGACCAGTGTTAGCATACACTTTTTAAATTCATTTCAATGGTAAGCAGTAAAAGGGTGAATTTCACGAAGTGGTGTCCAGGCCCCAAAAACAATAAAACAAGAAATAATATTTTGCATTAAGACAATACAGTCAAAGGGACCTGTCTCGTTTGGAGCATCTGTTTCGGACCCTGATGCGTTTTCTTCCTTAGTTCGGTTCGTTTAGGCATATGTGAACATGGCAATCACACTCGGATACGCACCAATATAATCGGTCCGAGATCGCCTAAATGAGGTGGTCTTGGCCAGATTGCAAATGAACTCTGGAAACGAACTCTGGAGCGGGTGAGAAGGCAATCTGACCCATCGACCAACGAACCAAGCTGTATCACAATATATGATGGGTAATTATATACGTTGCATGAAAAGCAGCAGGGTTTGTTTTGGTAATGACTCTCAAAATGAATCATGAGTTAACCTGGAGCAAAAACAAAGTGAAATGCCTTATTGAAATTTGGTCAGACGAACATATTTCAGAACAACTGTCCAGAACACATAAAAATACAGACAAAGCCTTGATTCTTGCTAAAAATGATAATATAATGACAGCTACAAAGAAAGCCACAACCAGCCAACGGATGAGCCGAATCCTGGAACATAAACAGGTGCACTTTGACCAATGAAAGGAGAGTTTACTCGCACTTGACTCATATTAACTAATTTTGGTCGATTTCGAAATGTTGCCTTGTGAACGCAAAGCAAACTGAGAAGAAATCGCAACATTGTAACAATTTTAACCCTCGTTTTGGAACAGGTGTGAAAACAAAACACCCTATATTATATCAGTTTTCAGATGATATCTGCATTTTTAATATTGTTAAATCAGCCATTATTGGATATAAATCAGCAGATATTGAATATTTCTGCCTATTTTAAGATTTAGATCATCAGTGAGCACCAATTTAAAGAGATAACATTAAACCCTTAAAGACCCATATCTCTTCAAGAATGGGTCTTTAAAAGTGCATGTTTAATTTTCCTTTTTAACCTAGTATAATAGATTAATAATCGGCTTGAGCAATCGATATAAAATCTCTCCCTATATGGTAGCATTTGTTGTACTGCCTCAAATCTGTTTTAAATATGTTTAATGGAAAATTAATTATTTATCAATTTCTTTTATTAAAACATAATTTCAAAGACAATACCGGAGTCAATACTGTAGAGAATTGCTGGGTAATATATGCTTAATTGTCCTGAAAAAAAAAACAACAACAAAACAACAGGGTCCTAATAATAGATTACATTCTTTTTTTGTGAAATATTATCATTATTATTATTATTATTATTTACAATGATTATATTTCTTTTAGTTTTGGGGTAAAATACAGATTTCAGATTTCACGAGACTGACCTGGAACCTGAAAACGTACAAGTACGTAGAGATGAGAGACAAACTATCCCCAGAACCACCACGACATCTGTTTTCTCCACTCTTCCAATGGGTTTTTATTTACAGTAAACATGACATCATGGTGCGAGAACAATGATGTCACCATGATGACATGCAATGACTAACCTAAACTTATACTGTAGATCTGATGACCTAACTGATTTGCTAGTACTTCAGACATCTGAAGTAGATTAAACATTGCAAGGCAAAATGTTCCTATTTCAGATCCCACTTCAATACAGCCACTAACCAAAGCTAAATATTGCCATCAACATGTGTGTTGTGTTGATGAAAATGAGACGAATGTTCAAAAGTGTCTATCTGAATCTGTTTGGATGGCAGTGTAACAATCCACACTTCATTTCACTAACCTATAGACACCCTGTGGACATTAACCAGCTCACTCTTTCATGCCAGCTCTTTTCAGGTCAAACATTAGCTCATTCTCTCCCGCTGAGTTAAACACAGTCAATTAAACCATTAGTCTGCCATAAAAACACTAGAGCGACTTAAAGAACAGCAGGACTGTGCAAGCCTGTACTTCCATTAATGAGTAAACATGGGAAATGCTCTAAAGGTGTTGACAGGGAGATGGAAAGCTAGTGTTCACAACGTCCAAACAAGTACTAAAACAGAGAGTGTGTATCACTCACTGGATCGCTTCTGGAACTCAGAGAGGGATTGCTGATTAAATTAGCAGTTCTAAGGATTTTATGATTTTTCCAGTCAGAACTATATCGGTGACACTCTCTCTTCAGCTGCCAGAATTCTCTGTACGAAAACAACCATCACTTTTCATTTTATTACGGCTTCTGAGGAACTATAGAAGAATACAGAATATGAGGCAGAAGGATGATGACATTGAATAAAATGTTGTCTTATTCTATTATAAACCACTTTGAACCAGTTGAGTGAAGATGATGCAAGTGATGCAAACACAGATCTGTTATTGTTTTTACGGTTAAAGACCTGTGAAATGTTATGAGAAGGCTAATTTTCGATGATACCTCTAGGCTTATTGTTAAAATGAACTTTATTATAATACATTTATGCACATATTGTTCGACATCAAATACGCTGATGGTTATTATAATTAAGATTATAATGTTGTTATATACCAAAGGAAACCCATTATTTTAATTATTTTTTACAATAGGCCTACAAGAGATGTGCAAGCATTGGGCTGACGATGAATAAAACACTAGTTGACTATTATTTTTTTTAAACAGTGACAAACTATGAGTACTCAAGTAACTAGGAGAAATCAGTAGTCGTGAAACCCCTAGAAGACATCCAGTAATGCATGTCCAACACAGTTAAGCAATGATCTTAAGTTCTTATTAAAAATGGCACAATTTTACCATAACAAGAATCATAAAGTTCATACAAAGTACATAATGAGCAAATCAAGCTATTTTTGACTGCAATATTTTTTAGTATCTTTCAGCATAATAGTACCCACCCACTTTTTCAATGTATGTTTTCCATTTATTTATCCCATAGGGGTCCTTGATTATGATTTCACTTTTTTAACTTTAGTTAGTTTGTAATGCTGCTGTTAGAACATGAACAACCTCTGCAAAGTTACGACACTCAAAGTTCAGTGCCAAGGGAGATATTTTCTTTTAAAGAATTCTCTGTTTAAGGACTACAACAAACGGCTGGTAGGGACTACAACGAGCTTCTTCCCAGGTTGGTGACATCACAAACCCCTAAAATTTACATAAACCCCGCCCCGAGAACACATAAAGGGGGCGAGGCCATGTTGGGCTGCTTTAGAGAAGAGGAAGAGTTGTTGTAGTAGAGTGTTGTTACCATGCCGTCATTTTACGTCGGACTGCTTCACAAACGAGGGTCAATTCAACGCTGGATTTGCACAAAAAATTAACATGACGGCACATGCTAGTCGATGAGTTGAATCAACTCCACAGCAACTAGGGCTGGGTATTGACACAATTTTCACGATTCGATTTGATTTCTATTCACATGCTTGCGATTCGATTCGATTATGATTTCGATTTCGATTCGATATCGATTATTTTGGATGTAGTATGTCAGTTACAGTACATGGCAAATTTTCTAGAGGAAAAAAAAAAAAATCTCAACTAACGCTGTAAACTAAATAAGGTTAAAATTAACTTATTTACATACAAACACTGAAATTACACTCAATTATGTTTTTTTATAATAAATAAAGTTTAGAATTACATAATCATATTTCTACTCCAATTCGTTTTTTTTTTTTTTGGTTTTTTAAATTTAAATCGCGGCTTGTCATAACTGATTTATTCAAACATGCATTAAATATTAAAGAACATTATAATGAATATGTAATGGTGCATATCTATATTTATCAGAATGCTGCTCTCTAGAGTTCACTTTTCTAGCTGACTAATGAGTTTATGGTCACTGAATATGTTTTTTTCTGAGATAAATGTGACGTTACGTGACATTGTTTACAAGCTGTTTTATTGACGTCTTTCCGAGGTTGAAACACTGATTGAGCTATTACACAAGACATGATAGGGATTTCGGTAAGTTGTACTGTATATTTTAACATACCTTCAGATGTTTCGTCATGTTTTCTTCACGCTGTAACTGGTATTAAAGCGGAGGAGAGGATGTTCACATGCGCTCCGTGCTGCCGCTTCTCTTTAACTGAGGCGCTAAAGCGATCTGTCAGGTCGCATTAAACAGCGCCAAAACGGTATTTATTTTTTGAATCTCATAATAAGATGGACGTCATTTGAAATCTGAGACTTTGCTTCATATCAAAAGTAACAAAGCACAAAGATTATTGTGATTTATTGGATGGGAGGCGCGCTACATGTTCTGTTCATTCATCAACTGAAAACAGACTAGACTAATCGATTCTTAAGATTTAAGAATCGATATCGGTTCGTAAAAATGAGAATCGATTAAAATCGAGAAATTGATATTGTTTACCCAGCCCTACCAGCAACTACATACATTTATCCACTAACCATTCAGAAATGTCCAGTTTCAATCTAAAAGTTGTAACTTCTTCCTGAGTCTCTCCATCAGTGTCGACTCCGGTTTGAACAATGTAAGGCTGAACACCGTTACTGACAATCCTCATTTTAGCTGCGTGAGATTCTCCAGCTTTGTTGTTGTTGAGCAACCGACTCTTCTGGAAAGGGGGCCGGGAGCAGCAGCTCATTTGCATTTAAAGGGACACACAAAAACGACGTTTGCTCACACCCAAATGGGGCAAATTTGACAAGCTATAATAAATGATCTGTGGGGTATTTTGAGCTGAAACTTCACAGACACATTCTGGGGACACCAGAGACTTATATTACATCTTGTGAAAAGGGGCATAATAGGTCCCCTTTAAAAAAAAAAAAAAAAAAAAAAACACTTTGTGAAAGTGTCATAACTTGCCCCTTTCACACAGCGCATTGATCCCAGAAAATTGCCAGAGTGCCTTCTGTGTGAACGCAAACACGTCCCAGGATTGATTCCGGGATTGATCCCGGGATGGGGAACTAGTAACATTGCCAGGATCAGTCCCGGAACATGCCCTGTGTGCCATAAAGGGTGTCGTAGTGATGACGCTGAAGCTGAGATCGTTCACCAGCTAAGTGGAACGGTAAGCGAAGTGCTATATGATAGAATCAAAAAATGCACAAGCATGGTTTCTCGAGAGAGAAATCACAGATCATAAGCAAACTTAAGACGCTATGGCGACATTACACATCACATCCTGATATCATGTGATATTTTGTGTACGGGATCTTTACAGGATGTGTGTGAACGCACACGCACATATTCCAGAAAATCACTGGCAGTGTGAATGAACTAAAATCAAACGATATCTGTGTGAAAGGGGCATTATAAGCAATGAACCGAGACAACCAGCTATGAGGTGAATCACAACAAACTTTTGTTTGAAAATAAGACAAACGTACAAGACTCTCTTAATGGATAGTGAGGAAAAGAACTACAATCCCATGAAGCACTGCAAATGACATAATTGAATTAAAAATCAAATGAAACTATTCTAAACTTTTTAAAATTTGTTGATTCTATCTATAGAAAAGCAACTTTAATTAAATGCACAATAAGCATACATGTACACAAATATTTGAGTATTTTGTGAGTGTAGGAAGACCGACTGATGTTGTCCCTACAAGTTCCTTTGGCACGATTTGCTCGAGACGACTCTGATTTTGGAATTTTCTGTACAGAATCATGGGTAATGTAGTTTCACTGTTATTTTAGTTGAAATAATGCTAACAGATGGATTCAACAAAAGCATATACCTTTAATTATCAGCCTCAAAGCTCACAGTAAGTTATAAGGTTTATAAATTATTGTTAAAAATCAATTTCCCTATGGAATGAAGTTTTTACTTGCGGAACCCGACTGTTGAACTCTGTTGTGAAACAATGCTTTCATAGCCAACAATTATCCTAAATGAAGATGGCACATTTCATTGCAAGTATCGTGACCTCTTCATAAAGCTGTTATGGAAACAGTGCTAGGAATGCTCACACTGAAGGAACCATACGTATTAAGCTGCGGGATAAGGACAATATCTTCTTTCACGAAAACCCACAAGGCATGTGGTCCATACTCTTGCTTTTGCAAAATTCAATATAATTCGATAGGGTTCAATAGAGCGTGGAACAACAGATTCGGTGATCAGGACAATAGCAGCAAGCTTTAAAAATGAAATCCTACTCTGCTTACCGCAAGTGATCTGATTACTTTCTGGCCGAGGGCAGCAATAACAGATGTCTACTGAACTGAAAACATTAACTAACTGAATCAAGAGGCTTCAGGGTACAGTGTGGAAAAGAGAGATGAAATGCAAGGTTTTAATGACAAGCAGGCACTGAGGAAAGGCCACAGTATTGGTTCAGCTGACCTTTACAAATGCAAGAACAAACACATTCCATTACTTTGTCAAATCTAGTATAACATGTGTGTGTGTGTGTGTGTACACCTGTTCAGTGTCAGTTGGCTCACGACTGACCCTGGCTCGAAAGTCTCAGGTACATCACATTTTTTCCCCTCAAATTTAGCATGTTTAAAAGATGAAAAGAAACTTTTTAGTGGCTTTTCAGGCTTCAAGTGTTGATTTAAAGGTCCAAAGTTCAGGACGGCAAGTATTTGCAGCACAAAATATCCACATCTGATGCTTACCTCTTTTCCATTCAGTGTGCAAAAAAGCAGCTGTTACATACTTAGTGTGCAAAACAGAAAACAGTTCCTTGTTTGGTTGACTTATAAAATAAAGATCAGCAAACAAATATTAATCAGAATAGCAAATTACTGAACTATTTTGTGTACAAATTATGAGCAGTGTTGCACGTGACAACAGAAACATCACAGCATGACAGTTCACTCAATCACTAGTGTTGAGTTTGGAAAGGTAAACTTAATCTATCCAACAAAAACAACTGTGAAATAAATAACATGATCTCAAACGCGCATGTTTGACATCAATTAACACGAACGCTGCAGTGTTTTTCCAGAGCCTCTATGAAGCGACTTCACGAGACCCAAACTTGCAAATGCTGTCAGATATTACTTTGTTTCGTGTATACAGATGTTTTAGAATTAAAGCTTGGAGGAAACTTACCTGTTTTAAGAGAGATACTGCTCAGACTCTGCCTTACACACGCGTTTCTCTCTCAGTATAACTTCATAACTGGAGTGAGTGAGTGAGTGAAGGAGTAAGTGAGTGAAGCGCGTTCTCATCAACTCCTCCCTCTCGCGATTCCCTCAATCAGTGACGCGCCTCCCACCTCTCGAGTGGAAAACGTGAGAAAGCTTTCTTTCCTTAAAGCGAATGTAAGTATCTTTAAATAAATATAAAATCGTATGTATGACGTCAAATCATGCCACATTCAAATATATCAAACTCACACATTTTATTTAATTATTTGTAATTAATTTAACTGACTGAATATTAATTTTCTAAAATAATTGTATTACATTTTTAATAAATAATTGTAATAACTTTGGTTTGAGCAGTTTGTATGTCATTTCCCGGGAGCTGTTGTAACTTCTAATATGAAAACCTGGCAAAGAAATATTATAGACAACAAAACAATGTTTTCTTGCGAATATTTTTAAATATTTATTCATGACATATAATTTCCTATACGTCCTCTATCTTTTCTTTTCTTTTTTTTAAATATCTCTTTAATTAAAGGGTTAGTTCACCCCAAAACGAAAATTCTGTCATTAATTACTCACCCTAATGTCGTTCCAAACCCGTAAGACATTCATTCATCTTCGCCTGCTGAGATATTTTTGATAAAATCCGATGACTCAGTGAGGCCTCCATTGCCAGAAAGATAATTAACACTTTCAAATGCCCAGAAAGCTACTAAAGACATATTTAAAACAGTTAATCTGTCTACAGTGGTTCAACCTTAATGTTATGAATCAACGAGAATACTTTTCGTGCGCCAAAAAAAAAAAAACAATAATGACTTTATTCAACAATATGGGCGATTTCAAAACACTGCTTCATGAAGCCAAAGACTATATAATAACACAAGACGCGTCACTCGTATTATTATGAATGGGAGAAAGTTGTGGAATAAGTCCCGCCTTTTAAATAAGAGCTAATCGCCGATTGGTAAAGTCATCGCGTCACTGCAGCGGCCGTTAGAAGCTCCGGTTCAGACGCGCGCCTCCGAAATGAGACAGAAGAGACACGCATTTAGGATTGCGCATGCGCATTAGCTTTATCCAGCCTGGAAAATACCGTTTTTTGTCATGATTCGAGCGTTTAGAAACAAAATGTATAAGACAGTTGTTGTCAGATTTCATTGGTGATTTCAATTATGAAATTTAATCGAAAGCTTGGCAAAAAGCCTTGGAGAATTTGATGTTTCCCCATTCAGAGAGATAGGAGCTGCACTTGCATGCCCAAGAGGCGTTTCAAAGATGGCCGCCGAGTGAAATGACTTGTCTTAAAGGGACTTTGATGAAGCTTCAAAGCTTTACGAATCTTTTGTTTCGAATCAGTGGTTCGGAGCGTGAAAGTCACGTGATTTCAGTAACCGAGGCTTCGTTACGTCATAAGTGTTTCGAAATTTCAATGGTTCACCACTGGGGGGCGTGACTTTGGCTCCAAATCACTGATTCGAAACAAAAGATTCATAAAGCTTCAGAGCTTCATGAAGCAGTGTTTTGAAATCGCCCATCACTAGATACTGTTGAATAAAGTCGTTATTTTGTTTTTTTTGGCACACAAAAAGTATTCTCGTCGCTTCATAACATTAAGGTTGAACCACTGTAGTCACATGAACTGTTTAAATATATCTTTAGTAGCTTTCTGGACATCTTGCTGTCAATGCAGGCCTCACTGAGCCATCAGATTTTATTAAAAATATCTTCATTTGTGTTTTCCGAAGATAAACGAAGGTTTTACGTGTGTGGAAGGACATGAGGGTGAGTAATGACTGAATTTTCAGTTTTGGGTGAACTAACCCTTTAACAATTAGCCTACATAATCTTCCAGCAAGTGTTTGATGCTGAAAACAACAGCAGTAAACAGCCATGGTTTTCACATTCATTATCAATTTGCCTCTTATAGCTAAATTTAGTATACATAAATATAATTTTAATTCTAATTTTAAAGGCAGAAGTTCAGCAATACATAAAAACATTATTAAGTTTGAAAACTAAGCTGTAAAATGTGTTAATTTTGGTAAACATTTTAATGTTTTTCTATCTTTTGATTTAGGCTATTTATTTTTGTTATTGTTGTTCATCCTAATATATTCACTTACTGTATTTGTAAAGTAGTAAGTAGTTAGTTTGTCTTACTTTAAAACATTTCTTCCTGTTAGATAAAACTTAAAAAAAGAATAAAATAAATTAACTTCCAGTAAAGTTAGATATCCTCACTGAACAATGGCTAACATTAGCTCTTTATTTCCGTCCTGTTAGGTATTGTCTTACTATTGTGTAAATAACAAATCAAGTTATTAATAAAAAGTGCAAGAGATTGACCAAAGCATATTTCTGAAAGTTCGATTTATACTTTTATAGATATACTTTCCCTACATTATACTAAAAGTATAATTTTTTGAAGTTATGAATAACAACGACACTTTTATTTTATTTACAGTGAAGCAGGAACTGACCGCTAATAAATCTCTGCCAACAATAATAGCTCAACGGGAAACAAGGAAATAAATATACTGATAAGTATTAGGAGTTCCATCCCCTCCAACCACTAGTCCATCTATAATATCTATCACAGTGAATCTCAACCTTTTTTGAGTAATGGACCATATTTAAAACCGTCCTCAAGGACCCTAGAATAATATTGGCTCATTGGTATCATTAATGTCTTTGTGACGACCAAATGCAATCAAGTGTAATTTACTACTACGTTAGTCCAATATTCAGTCATATCGTCAGTTATATTATAAATATTATCTTCTTTTATGGAAACATGTCAACATACAAAATATCTGAATATGAATATTTGTATAAGGACCCCCTGGCATTACATCACGGACCACTAGGGGTCCACAGGACCCCTGGTTGAGAAACACTGATCAATCATATCTAGTGATATAAAAATACTACTGCATTCCTGTGCAGTATATTCGACTCTTTAGCGTCCCCGTGTGGCTGTTAATGGAACACCTTTCTCATTATAACGTGAATAGCTTAGGGCCACTGTCTGCTAACATGTACTCCAATGATAAAAACATAGGTGATACTGAATTGAAACTGGATAAGCAGATCATAATGCTGTTGTGATAAATTGATTCTTCTAAATATAAGCTAAGAAAGGTGAAATTTGTGGAATATTGGTGCTGTTCGCTGTTAGGATGCTTTAACACAATTTGTAGTGTGAAAAACACATTGAGTTGTAGCTCCTTATGAAATAAACAACATAATCCAACATCAAATATTAAAAAAAACAAATGTCATCTTTATTACATCTAAATATTCTGATAGTAATAACTTTTGCCTCCATAAGGTCTCTCACATATACACACAGTTCTACATAGCGATTTATCATGGCACAGTTTTTGTGCTTCGCAGCACAGATCACGGTTGTACAATAAACTGACGTAGTTGTGCAAGACTCCATGGAACATACATTAATCTTTACATTAAGTAGGCTACAGCAATGAGATCAGACAAAATGACTTTTTTGTTTCCAATGCACAGAACATTATTAGTGTTTTTTTATATCTTTTTTTTTTTTACACCGCTATTATTTCTTTATTAGACTTTTCAGCCAATATGTAATTTAGTTACACCTTTTCATTTGACTCAAAAACTGAGGTGACTATAATACATGCCATTAAAAAAAACATGAAAAACAAAATCCCAAAAAGATGGTTCAAGTTCTCAGTAAATCAGACCTTAAACACGTGTTGCTGTTTAAAAACAGCAGATACTGAAAAGTAAATCTTTGGCTCACACTCAATCCCAGGTCAAATTCAAGTTAATTTAATGGAGCATATAATCTGTCATCTATTCACACACACACACACACACACACACACACACACACACACACACACACACTTTTCCATTCACACCTACACACACACACACACACACACACACACACTTTTCCATTCACACCTACACACACACACACACAAATGAAAATGAATGTCGCTGCACCGGACACACAAAACACAAATTAAATTTGCCGAATGAAAATGAACCAGTCACTTCAAATGCAACAGCTTGTCCATACAACAGTCTTGGAATCCACTGATCCAGATATGTCTTAAGGAGTGACACGTCCGTGTAATATTCTATCTATGGCTACACGTTACATGAACAATTACGCACAAACGTACACGCCTACACCCATGAGTCAGGTGAGGCCGGGTAGGGCTGAGTTCTGTATGAAGGCCTGCGTGTGGTGGAGTAGAAGTCCACGTAGTTGGTATTGGGTTTGAGCACCTGCCTCTCGCTCACCACGGGATAACGAACCGGCTCGTCCAGGTAGGCGTCCTCGTAGCCCATCGGAGAGGACAGGTACATTCCAAAAGTGTCATAGGTGCTTTGATTTGCGTCCTCTGGGTAGTAGAGCCGGCCATGCTGAAAGAGGAGACATAAGAAAATCTATCATTTACATATGTATAAATAATGACAATAAATGACCTTTTACTGTAGGATTTTTTCTAAACATATCAACAAAAATCCAGTAACTCTTTCTTCACAAGGTGCTTTATTTGCCTGTTAAATTTGTTAAACATTTGCATTTTATTAAAAAAAAAGTACAAGGAAATAATTCTAAAGGGATGTTCACACTAGAAATAGTTAAACCCCCGGGTAAACGGAATCCTGGGTTATCTTGCTTCATGTTTCACACTGCTCAATGTACCCGAGGTTAACAATTAATCCTGGGTATTCATAATCTGACGTTTCACATTGTACATTCCTAAACCTTGGGTTAATGTTCTTATTTGCATATTTGCGGTGTCATTGTCATTGATTGAATAAACTCAGCACGCGACCAATTTACATAGCTCTAGCATTGCGCATCCTTGTATTGCCGACTGTACTATCGAGTTCATACTGAATGGACATTTCGGACTATAAAAGGTAAGAATGAAACAGTCTCTTCTTAACTCAAATTGTCATGTTTTCTGTTTCTGTGATTGTCCAAAGCAGGCAAATATGAGTACGTGATTGGTCAAAGACTATAGAGTAACACAAGATGCGTCACTCATATTATTATGAAAGGGAGAAAGTACAACGTGCAATATGGAAGAATAAGTCCCGCCTTCTAAATAAGAGCCAATCGCCGATTGGTAAAGTCATCATGTCATTGCAGCTGCAGTTTGAAGCTCTGGTTCCTATTCGGTTGTTAAGTCTGACGTCATGCGGCAGCGCTTCCGGGTCCAAACGCTCTATCTCATACCACAAGAAAACAACAAACGGTGCTAATATACACACACGATGTGGTGTGATGCTACCAAAAAATTATAATCGTAACCTTTATCTCCATAACAAAATCCCAGATGGCCAGACAATGATTCATCTTTTATAAATCTTTAAAATATTAGTATCTGTGACGCTGTGAGCATGGAGACTGTTGTGTAGACTGTAAGTATTTTAAATGTTTAACTTTTTAAAATGTTAAATGTTTATTATGAATAAATATCGCTCATAAACTGCCGTCGAGATAGCATTCTCAAGTGAAACGAGTTGAGGCTTGGACCCGGAAACAGCGTTCCTTATGTCATGACTTAAAACAGATAGAGACACACACTTAGGACTGCGCATGCACATTAGCTTGATCCAGCCTGAAAAAATGCAGGGTTTTTTGTCATGATTTGAGCGTTTAGAAACAAAATTTATGAGACAGTTGTTGTCAGATTTCATTGGTGATTTCAAATATGAAATTTAATCGAAAGCTTGGCAAACAGCTTTGGGGAATTTGATGTTTCCCCATTCAAAGAGATAGGAGCTGCACTTGCATGCCCGAGAGGTGTTTCAAAGATGGCCACCGAGTGAAATGACTTGTCTTAAAAGGACTTTGGATTGGTTGTCTGTTGCTAAGCGTCTAAGCTGTAACATTCTAACACTGCATCGTTTCACACTGTACAAGTTTGGCACCATAATGCGGGGTTAACTCCGCAAAAGCGGTGCTAACCCTACTCCGGAGCAGTGTTTTATAACCCCGGGTAAAAGGGAGTGCTAACCCCACTTCTGAATTACAAGTGCAAAGCGTTCCTTTAATCGGGGCTTAAAAGCGGCGTTTAGAATGTCGATAACCCGGGGTTAAGCGCAGTGTGAAAATCCCTTAAAGGGATAGTTCACCGAAAAATGAAAATTCTGTCATCATTTACTCCCCCTCAAGTTGTTCCAAAGCCATATGAATTTCTTTGTTCTGCTGAACACAAAGGAAGATATTTGGAAGAATGTTTGTAACTAAACAGATTTCGCCCCCATTGATTACCATAGTAGGGGGAAAAATACTACAGCAGTCAATGGGGGGCGAGATCTGCTTGGTTACAAACATTCTTCCAAATATCTTACTTTAAGCAGTGAAATCTAGTAACGGTCTTAATCTTACCTGACATTTGGCTCTATTTGTTAATTTTATCATTTATTGTTTCGTTGGATACTATCTATATTGAAATGAAATAAAAGTATACGGAAGATTGGTGCACATAGCTCATGTAGGTCAAAAAGCACATGAGCTGAAGCGTTAGGATAATACATCATCAGAGGACCGCAGAGTTACGGAAACATTCAGTTTCTGACAACCGCTTGTCACGGGGAAGAAAGAAAGTCAAAGCTGTAATTTTATGTAACAGGAGCAGCTCTGGGCATGTGACCAAAAGCGCAAATTTTATTGGCTGCCAGAATTTTTCGCAGTGCAATGGAAAAGAGATTAGAACACATCTCTATTAAAAAAATAAAAATAACAAAATTTATTAAACGGAATTTTCGCACTGAAAATACGTCTTGATGTGAACAGGTCTTTAAACTCAATAAACAACTGTCATGATTTTAAGCTCAAAGCTAGTAACAGCTTGTAAAATATTAAACAACTAACTGTAAAACTGTTACTTTTCTTAACACTTTTGTATATCCAAACATTATATTCATTTAGTTTGACAATGCAATGCAATTTATTAGCACTTAAAATAAGAGATAAATATTGAAATCTTACAAAAATGGAATATTTTACCTTAAATGTTAAAAAATTATTCTGATCTGGTACCAGTTTCATACAATGACCCACATAGAGTGTGGTATTAAACTCAGATGCTTGTTCTGCAGATATTTGTGGGCACAGTGAGGAATGGTCAAGGAAAAAAGCCAATGGATTATGGAAACTTCATCTGCTAGGGTTAGACGCATTAAATATACGTCAATGGTTATCATTTGCAGTGGGCATATACATCTATGTTCAGCTGGCTTCAGCAATTTCTTCCTTTTTTGTACTGTGAGGGGGAGCAAGAGTTAAACTCACCTGTGATCTGCGGGACTCCTCCGCTGAAGGAGAGGGATAGGAACTGATGAAATAGGCTGACTGCTTTCCAGACCCTAAACACACATAAACACAAATATTAAAACACCTCAACATGATTTCTATAAAGTAAATACTTATATATACCAGATAAAGTTATGATCATCCATGTTATCTAATAATTTGATGTTTAAATGTGTTATATTTATGTTTTATATAAAAGTAGTCTGTGGTGACACTCTATTTCTGTGAACCACAGTTAGGGCGGAGAGCAGGGCTGAGGGTTAGATGGGTGGAAACGGTTCAACAGACCTAATGAAGACCTCACTCACACTGAACCCACATTCTGAATCAGAGACATAATCAGACCCTCCAGGTTGAAGTACCACCAATCAATAGAGAGTAACTACGGAGGTCAAGTGCTCTTAAATGAATGACCATTACGGCTTCCGACCAGACAGGGAAGTAAAACTGATTGCTCTATTAGTTGAAGAGAGCATGGGTGAAATATCTATTAGTGCATCAGTCTAGCCTCTAATTCACAGACAGGTTCTTCTGTTGTTTTGCAAGAGTGCGGTGCCATAAATCATTACCAACTATGCTGCATATTTCTGAATGAAACAGAATATTCAGAAAGAAAGAACTTAATTTCATCCACCGGGATCTTGGCATTAAGAAACTTAAGATTATTGATTAATATTGTTTTTCCCTGACTGCACCACTCTTGGCCACACCAGTAGAAAAGTCATTTTTAGAGGCAGAAAATTCTATTACATTTTGATGGATCATTATGAAAGCCTTTTTTCTGTCAAATAATATGAAGTGTACTCAATAAGAATGTGGGTATTTCTTAAAAGATTTTGCCTTTTGCCTGTTAAGAAGTGGACAGGGAACTTTAGGAAAGCTCACCTGTATATTGACTTGTGTTTCTGTTGGCGTCTCCATAATAATTATGAAGTTGCATAGACGACTGGGTCCTTCGCTGATTTAAACGATGACCTCTTATACCCAACATGGCAGGGGAAGAGGTGGCACTGCCTCCTAAATGTGGAGAAAAAAATAAATAAAAATCAAATATCGATTGTCAATAAACCATTTCAGTGTACAAAGAAAAAGAAAACAATCGAATTGGTAAATATCAATATGAGCCTATAAGCAGTTGAGTTATTTCTCTGTAGCTTCTACAGAATTACAATTTTCTGCAGTTATCATGGCCCACCTGATTGGATAACAGGTGACATCTGTACGTTGCTGGTTGGCAGAGTAGGTTGGGAACGGTAGCGGTCTCGTTCCAGTGTCGACACTGGGGTGATGAAGTGATTCTGGTTCCAGCCATCCTGATCAATCACAGAACACACAGGCCCTGTTTACACCTACTATTATTATCCGTCTCAGGTAATTCAATCACAAGTGGTCAGCAGACAGAGAGTATTTTTTTATTTAATTTAATTTCAGGTCATTTTGTTGATCGTGTTGTTGTTCTCTTCTACATTTATAACTCTTATTGAAGTGCAATTGTTGATTTACAGGTACTATAAACAAGCAATTGTTTGCTATTTTCCATAAGGCATTGGTGTATACATAATAAATTATATAAAGCGTTTTCGACTTGCATTGCCTCCAAATGTGGTTTGAGTCATTAGATCAGAGCTTCTGGACACTGTTAATGCTACACATTCTGCATTTTCCTAATCAGTATTTTTGTCTTGTTTTCCAGTTAAATATCTAATCATCTAAAACAAGATACACTTAATTGAAAAGCAAAATTGCACAAAATAGTTAAGTTTTAAATAATATTTTTCTTGTTTTAAGCATAAATTCAACAAAATTGAGTTAAGTTTATGTTTAAAAGCAAAAAAATAATTTCACAATGGGGTAACAAAAATTAAAAACTTAAAGGATTAATTCACTTTCAAATGAAAATTAGCCCAGACATATTGTCTGAAAGCCGATTTTGTTCTCGAATAAATGTGTGTTGTTTTAAGGATGTTTAGATATATTTTTACTGAAAAGCAAGACAAAAATACTGATTATGAAAATGTTTTGCAGTGTTTGCATTTATTGTAGGGGTGTTAGGGTAAATGCATGTGTCCGCATGTGTACCAATACAGTATACAGTGTTGTTTTAACCACTAAATTCAACTGTATAAGTGACGAGATGACTGACAAGACCATGGCAGAGGATTCGTTGCACAACAAAGCCTAAGCATCTGATAAATGTCTTCTCTTGTAGAATGCACACTCAGCACCACCACTCCCTATTCACAGAGTATGTGTGATCACGAAATCAAAAGCGAAACGCGAAATAAAAACAGTATAAATAAAAATTAATAAGTTTTCTCTTAGTCTTATTAAGTGCAAACAATAAGTGCAACCATAATCAAAGTAAGTTCTCAATATTCAAAGTGCAACCAGAGACCAAATCTTTCTTCAAGCATGATACAAAGCTGAGGGATGATGACAACTACACAGCCCAGCCTAAGATAGCTTTCATACTGGGAGATATTTACATGCATCAGGGAGCCGCTTTCAAAATGCAGGGAATTGAAATCGAGTTTGAATGCGCGTTTGCGTTTTACTTTCGCTTTCACGATTTCGTACTCTGAATGGGGAGCAGCGGTGCTGAGCGTGCATTCTACAAGGTAAGACATTTGTCATGTGATAAGACAAGCATCAATCAGATGCTTAGGCTCTGTTGTGCAATGAATCCTCCGCCACGGTCTTGTCAGTCCAGTCCAGTTCTTGTAACTCACTATCGTCAGTGAATTATTCCTGATGCACTACGTACGACTCTGTAGCTCGTGTTGGATGAGCTGGATGGAATTGAAGCGACCGTTATCCAACTGAATTAAATGGTTTTTATTTCTATAAAAAGCAAAACAACAGTGGAAACGTAATGTAAACATAGCGGTGGCATATTCTATCCTAATTTCACCCTCATGGCAATATCACGAGACAGACTTTCACCTCGATGAGAAATCTCGTCACAACCCTCACCAGAGTGCAGTGGTTGAGAACATGTACCTTTTTGTAGAAGGTGCGCAGATCTCTGTACTGCCACAGAGTGTTTAGCACCTGAGCTGCTGCCTTGACCACCTTCATGGAGTACCTGCAACAGAGAACAAGAGCTCAAACACTCCTGCCTGGACTAGGAGGTCCAAGGAAAACAGAGGCTCTCTCTATATATTCATTTTAACTATATTGAATGTACTTCAAAAGCAATAGATTTTTTTTTTTGTTATGAAACGGTGCACCAACGCCAATGAACACATAAAACTGCCCACTTCAACCAGCCCATAAAAAGAGGTATGTACCTCTCCCCACGTCCTCGGCTGATTGTAACCAGTTTGTCGATGCCGCCTGTCTGGGCGAGTGCACGGGCGTTCTCCATATTCCTGCTGGTGACCTCGTGCAGGGCACAGCAGACCGCCGCTACCGTCTCATCCGACAGCAGGGAGGGCCCATTGCCAGGGAGACGGGTCACTAGGTCCCGCATGGCGTATTTTCCTTTCAAAGCAACCAAATTCAGCAAACATTTATTTTAGAAGATGAAATGCAGTTTTTAATGGCCACATAAAACTGACGTATAATAAAAACAGAATGTAAGGCATCGCACTGAGTTCATAGCAATAAGTTTGAGTGACTGACCAATGAGCTCCTTGTTCCTGGCGTCCAGAGCCATGTTACGTAGAGCAGTGGCCACAGAGCAGACCACCCTGTCATTATCCATTCTCAGTAGCTCCACCAGAATGGGCAAACCCTTCTCTTTACGTACGGCAGCACGGATGTAGGCCGCAAACTGAATGGTGAGAGAGAGAAAAAGAAGAAGGTTAACATTTCAGAGAAGGTTATCACCTTTCAGTGCAGCCAGAAGTTGCATTAACATTTACTGAATTTTAAAAACAGTAAAGAAATCAAAACGTTTTTCTTAGTCTTGACTGAAAAATGCAAAAGGATGATAAAAGGGACAGAAAACGAATAAAATAAAATAAAATAAAATAAAACTGTTGCTGTATTTAAACCTTAAAGCTAGTCAGATAGTTTGTGTGTGTGTGTGTGTGTGTGTGTGTGTGTGTGTGTGTGTGTGTGTGTGTGTAGGACACATCCTTCATCCACCAGCCAATTATAGGCATTCGTATAATTCAGCTCTATTCTGAGCACTGTGGCTGTATAATTCAGTTTATGGTATAGTGACCACAAGCAGCCTACCCTCCAGGTTCCAGCGGAAAGATTCTGCAGAGACCCAGCCGCCCCTTCCAGCGTGGCTGGGTTGGAGCTCTCTGCCAGCAGAGTGAGGTACGGCTTCACCACAGATGGATGCCACAGCATCTCTGCCCCCTTTGGACTTCCAGAAAATCCTGGAATAGGCCCCACACCATCCCACTGCATCATAGGATATCACAATCACAAATAATGATAGGTTAGTTTCAGCTTTGAACTTATATAAATAAAACATTAAAAAAAACATATACATACATATATTTGAGAGACCAGGGATGAAAGTAACACCTTTTTTTTGAGCATTTGTAACTCTGTGCTATATCTCTCAAAATCTGATACATGGTAGCCACATTTGTCTGCTACAAATATAACTCACTTGGACATGTACAACACATTTACAGATTATGTGAGTTAATGTCAAACACAAATAATTCCGTTGTTACAACCTATCCCACTACTGGGGTGAATTGTAACACTAGCTGGGGATAAATGTAACAATGAGAGGCAATTTGCTGAAATAAGATCCACACATCTAAAGATATACAAGAAGGTTATTGAAGAACAAAGAATAATCAGTTTTAAATGAAGTGGACAATTTAAAGTAACAAAAAACATTGTATTGTATTTTTTTAAGGACTTTAAATTTAGCACAAAAACAACTGCAGTGTGTTTGTGTGAGTGTACTGTATTCCTGTCACATAACAGTTCAGTCACTAGCTATGTAGCCATCCACCTATTTTTATGTGAATTTTGGAATATCATCAATTTATGTGAATTTTGGAAGCTTGTTTCCATCACTCTGACTTTATAACTCGCAATTGCATGTCGCAATTCTGAAAAGTCAGAATTGTGAGATAAAAAGTCGCAACTACCTTTTTTATTTTTTATTCAGTGGCGGAAACAAGCTTCCATAGGATGGAAAAAATGTGCACAAAAAAAACAGATTTTTATCCGACAAGAAGACATGCGCATAAACTATGATGGAAGCGTATTTACCACATAAATCTCTCAATGCAACAAAAAACTCTGTCTTAACAGGATGTGATTGGAAACTGGAATCATCATAAGGGCCTGGTTGTAACATTTTCAATTAACTGTTACAACTATCCCCCCAAAACAGCCATAAAATAGCTAACTGTTATAACACGTGGGTTTGAAGTTAGCATGAATGCAAAGCATCAAATTAAACTAGAGAAACAGCTACTTTAGATTTTTGCAAGTAAAATAACTGTATCTATAATACAATGATTGCTAGGCAAAAAAAATAATCTTGATAAAAATATTTTACTTTCCTTCCTGAAAATCAGTTTTTTGGTCATAAAATGCACAATGTTGCTTACAGTCACACTCCACTTCTCCTGTGAGCTCAAAAAGGTGATGCAAGTGTATGATATTGATGGCATCACCACATCTCGTTTATGACTTGTGTTACAACTGACCCCGTGTTACAACACTCCCCGGTCTCCCCCATAAACATAAAATTAGATGATAATATCCATTTACAGTATTTTAATTTATTACTTATTTATTTTATTGTAATCATTAATTACAATGCTAATCTTAATCATATAATAACAATTCCTAATTATTTGAATGGGTTCACTCACTTTTTGACCAATTAACTTCCTGTTTCTAGTTGTTCATTATCACCAGATTTAAATTTAATTTAAATAATAACATTTAAAATTATAAATAATTTTTAATAAAATTATTCTATAAAATTAATTTTATACATATTGCACTCGATTAATATTTTATCTAAATATAAACATCTTATAGCTGAGCAAATCAAAATTACTCATAGAAACGTCCTTGGCCTTTCCATGACCTTTTAATATTTTAATACTTCCATTATTGGAAATCTCAATTTTAAAATGCACTATGTTCTCAAGTTTTACATGACTTTGTGCTGAAAAAGTACAGCTTTTGGTGACTCATATAAAATGTTGTGCAAAGCTATTTGCAAAGTGAATTTCCATACCCAACAATCCCTTATCATTTGATAATTATCAAGAGCACAGAAGCAGTTTTAAGATTTTAAGAACATGGAAGCTTGGTTTATGTAGTTACAGATCACCTGCTGATCCTGCCATGACCTCTTCTTCTTCTTCTTTCTCAGACCCCAGCAGCTATAGTCGGCCTGCTTACTGGAGGTGTCCGGGCCCAGGAGCGTGTCCAGGTCCTGGGCTCCCATCAGCCGAGACGGAGGCATCTCCAACTCAAGACGGTATGACAGGTTCCTCAAAGTGCACACACAGTTTTCCACAATCTGAAAACACAGGAAAGTCATATAGTTTTATGGTACTATTTTGTCATTTTGGAGTTTGACAGCCCCAATCTTCATTATATTAAAAAGTGTCCTGGATACTCTTCAAAAATCACCTTTTGTGTTCCATGTAAAAAAGAAAGTGAAACAGGTTAAATTTAATTAGTAAATTAAATAAAAAAATAACGATAGCTATTTTTATAATGATAAATTTAAAAATTATATTTCTTACAATGATTATTATTATCATTAATATTAATTAAAAATGTAAAATAAATGTAATAATACAATTAAAAACATTTTTTTTTTTTCCCAGGAAGCTTTTCCAGGCTTCCTGTTCCAGCAGATGGCATGCTATGACTAAAATTTTGTAAAGAAATACCCAAAGCCGAACAATGCTGTGGTCCACCACTAGGGGCACTCAATACTGTTTGGCCCTTCAAGGAGTGGCATAGAAAACATGTTACACCTTTTTATAAGCAACAAGAGCCTCTGCCAGTTCCCAGCTGTCATCGCATATACAGTCTGAAAATTAGTCAAATATCTGGCAAGAATATATCAAACATGTTCCAAATATTAGCAACAATGCAATATAATGTTGTACATCAGAACTGGATGGTTTTAGATGTATTCTGTACGCAATCACAAGAATATCTCTAACCTTGCTGTCATAATCGGAAGTGTTTACACAGGTTTTGATTATATAGAGAAGGGAATCAATCAGCCCTTCACAGCAACGCATCTGCCTTCTGGCCTCTTCTCCAGCTGAGCTCAGGTTCCTGAGACACACACACACACAAACATCAGCATCATGTGGTCAACAATACAATGTTCATCTGATTTAGATGAATACAGTCATTGTCACAAAGAAATGTAAACAGTGATCATCTCTGAGGATGAAGAGTGCAATATGCAAAACTATATATTTTCCAAATCAGCTAGTCAGCAGGTCATAACGACTATTGATTAATGGATCTTAACAGGAAGCCCTGTATAATTAGGCTGGTACACATGACCGGCTGTTTCTAAGGGGACATTTGCATAAGACTTACCTGAGGCATCCGGTAGTGTTCCTCAGTACCAAAGATGAGTGCAGTTTGAGTTTCTGGTCCTCTCGCTGAGGGGCCGCACCCCACCCGGAGTGAGGGATAATTACTGTGTTGGTAAGTGGCCCGAGAGCGTCCCGAGCGATCGTCATCTTTACAGAATCACATGACGACAGGTTCCACAACACACCTGTCAAGACCCCAAAATGTAGTAGAATAACATAAAATGCAATAGTATAGTATTAAGTATGAAAGACTAGTAGAGCCAATTAAATATAAAATGAAGGAATCTATTAAAAATTTATGACTTAAATAAAAAATACTAAGGGCCAGATTTACTAAACAGGGCGAATTAGCGTGAGAGCGCAATCCCAAAAAAGAGCAGATGGGAGTGGAAAGTTCTGTGTGTGATCACTGAAATATTCTCCGATGGTTAAGGGAAAACTCCTACAAATGCATATGCAATAAGGTCAGCCACAAAAATAACTGTGTCCATGCCTTTTCAGTAAATTCTGACAGTAGTTTTTTTAACGACAAAAGAGGGTTTGAGCTGGTACAAGCTGTTCTGGCCCTTAATTACTTATTTCAACCCTCTATGGACACATAGAATTGCCAATGGCTAGTAATTTTTTTAGTTTACTTGCTAGACAGACACAAAACACAAACGTATGTATATCGGTCAAAAGTTCAGAATATTTAAGATTTTTTTTTTGTTTTTGAAATAAATCTCTCATTCTCACTATGTCTGTATTTATCTGATCAAAAATACCGTAAAACAGTAATATAATGGAATATTATTACAATTTAAAATAACTGTTTACACATATATATATATATATACACACACACACATATATATATATACACATATTAAAAAGTTATATACAGTCAAACCAAAAATTATTCAGATATTTTTTATATATTTTTACTAGTGGGTGCAAGTTACTTATTCCTGTGATGGCAAATCTGACGTTTCAATACCAATTACTCAACTGTCACATGATCCTTTAGAAATCATAACGACAGACATTACTTAATCACCTAGCGTGAAATTTAGTCACATGTACAAGTGATTTATAATACTTGTAATATAGAGGCTTGTATTAGTAAAATTACTAATTGTTTCTTAAGTAATTGTTTAATTTAATGAACTCCTTTATGTATAATAAGCAATTAAAAACACACTTGCTCATTTAACACAGCTCATTAGAACAATGAGAGACACATTCAGAGGTGTGCAGTAAAACTGTAAAGAAACAGTGGGAGTGCAACGAAAAATCCCGCAGATAGAGATCATTAACACCAAATAGTCTCTGTGGTTGCATATAGAAGAGAGATCCGTCTTTGCTGAATAAACCTGCTGCCTCTGTTTGAGAAATGACAGTGAAAATTCACTGTATGCGTCAGGAAAACTGCTTGAGAGGGTAGAATTTCCCAGTATCTATCTAGCGATACTTAGGATATCCAGCTTGGAGAGAATGTGTGTGCGTGCAAGTTTGTGTCAGCTCAGCTTTTTAATCAAATACTATGTCCCTCCACATTAATCACAGCCACGAGTTCCATTGACTGTAATCTCTGATCTGAGCTTCACAGCTCAAACTGATCTCACCACAGGAGCAAAAGAAAGCGAGTTAGAAAGAACGAGACAGAGGGAGTGAAAGAGCAAAAGAAAGACTCTCTTATGTCAGTCATGTGACCCCACACACCCACTCACCGGTTACGAGCTCTCGCACTTCAGTGTCTGGAGTTTTTCTCAACAGACGAACCAAAGCTGGGATTCCACCGGCATTCCTCACACACACTTTATTATCATCGGTGGCTTTTCCATACACTAGGTTCCGCAGAGCTCCGCAGGCATTCCGCTGAACTTCCAAGGTTTTGTGGTCAAGCAGATCCACCAGGTGCCGGATTCCCCCCAGTCGACACACCTGAAAGCGTACAGTAAGAGTGTGCAAGTTTTAATATGTGTGCACATTTATGTGTCCAAGGTGTGTTTCTCTTTCTGCTAACTATCTGAAAGTAGAAACATTTTTCAGTAGCATACTAGTAATTTGACCGCTATTTCAAAAACTGTAGCTTTTCCAGTAATGACCAGTATATTATTCAACAAGAAATGTTAAAACACTACATTTATCACATTGTTTTCACAAGCAGCTTTGCAGCCAAATGGAAATTTATTCATGTGAATCATTATATGAACTGTTATAACCAAATGATTCACTACAAGGAACCAGTAATTTACTGGTTTGAGTTCATGCACAGCTGTCCCTGTGAGCCATTTTACTTCTATATGTGAGGTGCTGAAGTCATCTTTATGCTATTGTCCTCCTAAACACCGATATACACTACCTGTTTAAACGTTTGGGGTCAGTTTTGTTTGTGAAAGAAGTCTCTTATGCTCACCAAGGCTTCATTTATTTGATTAAAAATACAGTAAAAAGTATTGTGAAACATTGTTACAATTTAAAATAACCATTTTCTATTCATTAGAGCTGTCAAAATTTGCACATTAATGCATGCGATTAATTTTTTCAGTTTAACGCATTAAAAATATTTAACACAATTAACACAGCATCCGTTTTTTCCATCATAATTTGGCTAGCGTTACATTATGATCATGCTCTTATTCACGCGAATGCTTTTAAATCATTCAAGCGCCATAATAAAAACGAGAATGCGCTTTCTGTGAATGTCTGTGACACACACACGACTCGTATGCACAGAAACGCGCACCAGTATCAAGTTCTCTTTCGTGCTTGAACAACAACACAGAATTATGCCAAAATGTCTGATTTGTCGAAGTATCCTCATAAGAGCTGTCTTAAATGAGTTAAATAAGGTCTTAAATGAACTTATAGAGTTGTGTTCGCGTCATGTTCTGCAGCGGCAGCTCTTAAAGTGACAGCAGCCTAATAAACCAGTTGCTGTGATGTCGGTCATTGATGTTAATCAAAAGAACAAAGGTAACAGAGAAAACTAGCTTTAATAAGAATTCATCTATATTTATTTATAATTTATGCAGTGAAGACTGTAAAGTGTTTGATAACTTTATTCAATTTCTGTATATTTCCTACCTATTTGACAGAAGGCCACAGGTAAATATGACATTTACTATAATGAGTTTATGTGAAGATTGTTTTAAGTTAACTTAAATTAAAAAGCCTAATAAATGTTGAAATTGATGCTTTCAGTTATACTGTAATGTTGAATGTCTATAATTAATGTTTAAAAAAATCAATTTCATAGAGACATCAGTAGCAGTATTAGTATCAGTAGTATTGGCCTTCATTCAGAAAAAGATGCCATTAAACAAATATATAAAATATACTGTCTATAAGTTGTTTCTACATTAATTTGGAGAGTAACTGTGAAATTATTACAATATAAAAACATTAAAAACTCCTGTAAAATAATTACTATTTTAAAATGTAATTTATTCATTTTATTGTATTGAATTTTCAGCATCATTACTCCAGTCTTCAGTGTCACATGATCCTTCAGAAATCATTTTAATATGCTGATTTGGTGTTCAAGAAACATTTCTGATTATTACATTTGAAAACAGTTGTGCTGCTTATTATTTTGTGGAAACTGAGATACATTTCAGGTTTTTTTTTTTTTTTTTAAATAGAAAGTTCAAAGAACAGCATTTATTTTAAATCATTATAAATGTCTTTACTGTCACTGTGATCGAATTAATGTGCTTATTAAAAAGATAAATTTCTTTCAAAAAGACCACAAACTTTTGAACAGTAGTGTACACATTTAAAATTTGCAGTTATTATAAATAATGATGCCTCATCCTGCACCACACAGATTTATGTCCAAGATTTTGTCCAATCAAATGTGCATAAAGCAACTAAATAATGCTTTTTTATATTCTTATGGGTTATAATAAGTCAGCTCTATTAGAGAACAATGGAAGACATAAATGGGAAGTGTCTATTTGCATAGTGTGTGTGTGTGTGTGTGTGTGTAACAATACCTCTGCCTTTATGCGGTTATCTCCATAGCAGAGGTGCTGTATGTACGCTGCAGCATTGGCCTGGACAGAAGGGAAATGATGCTGCAGCATCCGGATCACCTCTGGCAGCTCAGGGTCTCTCCAGGCAAACTCCCTAACAGGCATGCAGAATATAGATGTCAAACACACACACAAATATGAAAAAAATTCCACATTGACAAATGAATGTTTGCAGATTTGAATAAAATCTTCTCACTCAAAATACTAGTGTTTACATGCTAGCATCAGGGCAAACAACTAAATACATTAAATCAGTCCAGCTTCTATTTTTTTTTTTCCACAATCGCATTTGTCATTAAAATATGCACTGCAAATATGAGGTGATCTGGTTTACATTTTCTGTCAAGCTCATGTTCTGTCTGCAAAATAAACATGCCTAGAAATATGATTACAAAGAAATAAATGCACAAACGTTGTGGAGAATCAACAAATAAATAAGTTAGAATAATGCAGGAAGACATGCTGGGTTTCATTTACAAGCAAATTCTCCATGTTTTAAATGTCAATGATTTCAAAGCTGGTTCTAAATCTTTTCTCAAAGCTCTCTGCAACGTTTATGGAATCACTCGGTTCGGATTTTCACCTTGGATCTTTGTGAGCACTGTCTATGGAAGGCGAGCGCGTGACAGCGTTGTCAACGGCAGCTGCGTGTCTGTTGTAGTTCGAGTCGGCTTGGCGGTAATGGGCGGGGCGATAGGTGTCAGAGTGCGTTGCCATGGAGCCCATTGAGAATAGCCCTCGCTGGTACCTCAGAGTGCTACACTGACTAGTGGTCCTTTGTAAAGTACCAAACCCTGAGTGAGAGAGTTGGCAGTACAGACATTGTTAAGATTAACACTGTGGAAACGTCAGACCTCATTCACTGAGTTTGTAAAGACAGCAGTGGTGCATGAAGGACGTCCGGCACATACCTGTATTGTTTCTGGAGATAGCGCTTTGGGAGCCGTGCGTGGGGCTCTGGTACAGAGGGTTCTGGAAGGTTCTGTCCTCATAGATTGGTGTGACGTGACAGTCAGGGGAGCGGGCTTCTTGGCCTAGCTGGCTGTTCTGACTGTAAGAGGTTTGCAAGCCTAGATGAACATTAGAGATCACAGTCAGTCAATGTCATGAGTTTATACAACTGACAAATCCACTCTTTTGATTGGTCCGATATTTCTCAAAAAAAATAATACTCTACTGAAAAGATCAGCTTACAACACACTCTTAAAAATAAAGTTTCCAAAAGGTTTTTTTTTGCAGTGATGCCATAGAACCATTTTGGGGTCCCCAAAGAACCTTTCAGTGAACAGTTCTTTAATGGGACAGTTCACTCAAAAGTGAAAATTCTGTCATTTATTACTCACCCTCATGTCGTTCTAAACCTGTCAGACCTTCGTTCATCTTTGGAACACAAATTAAGATATTTTTGATGAAATCCATGAGCTTTCGGGCCTCCGATAGACTGCAACATGAGTACCACTTTTTAAGGCCCAGAAAGGTAGTAAAGACATCGTTAAAATAGTCCATGTGGCTCCAGTGGTTCAACCTTGATGTTATGAAGCGACGAGAATAGCTTTTGTGCACAAAAACAAAACAAAAATAACAACTTTATTCAACAATTCCTTCTCTTCCCTGTCCATCTCCTATGCTCTTCACATAGTATTGTTGAAGAAATTGTTGAATAACGTTGTTAATTTGTTTTGCTTTTTGCGCCCAAAAGGTATTCTTGTCGCTTCATAACATTAAGGTTGAACCACTGGAGTCACATGGACTATTTTACTACCTTTCTGGACCTTGAAAGTGGTACTTACGCTGCAGTCTATGAGAGGCAAGAAAGCTCATGGATTTCATCAAAAAGATCTTAATTTGTGTTCCAAAGATGAACGAAGGTCTGATAGGTTTAGAACGACATGAGGGTGAGTAATTAATGACAGAATTTAAGAACTGTTCACTGAAAGGTTCTTTGGGGACCCCAAAATGGTTTTATGGCATCACTGCAACTGAACTAACCCTTTAAACTGTGAAGATTATTGGATTTACACTTTGGACACAGTATCATCTAATGGTCTAAATGAAGATTGTGGCATTAGCCCTTTATTTATTATTTATTTATAATGGCTTTATTCATTTTTTGTGATATTCTGTTTGGGTGCAGGTATGTCTTAATTTGTTGCAGTAAGATGTTCGTTGTTAGATTTGGCTGTTCTAGTTATTTGATGTTTTCATAGCTGTTTGTTTTTTGCTCTTTTGTTTAGATGCCATTGTTGAAATCATTATGGTACTACATGTGTATATACTGTATGCTTGTCGAATTTTTTTAAACATGTGATGTAGTCATGTGGTCTATCATGACCCTGATGTAAATAAGGGCCTACTTGTGAATGGTTTGATTGTCTGATGAAGAGTCATATGGCTCAATACATCACTTTTGGTGAGAACCCGCAATAAAAAATGTTCTACTTATGCAGCTGTTGTGTGCCAACCTTTTCCTTTTCACTGAATAGTTCTTAAAAAGAACCTTTTTTTCTTAGTGTGAAGAACATTTTAATAATCTAAAGAACCTTTTTTTTTCATATAAAGAACCTTTTGTACAGTGGAAAGGTTCAATGGACATTAAAGGTTCTTCATGGAACTATAGATGTCAAGAAAGAACCTAGTCCAGCTGGTGAAGATGTTGTTCATCAGCAAAATCATGCTGTACAACCAGATATTCAAGAAATAAGTTGTGCTTCACTAGGCAAACGAATCTCAAGTCTTCAACTGGAGATGTAAGTTGTATTCTATAAAAACAGTTTGCTTTAATTAACCACTCCACTGGACTTTCACACCTTCACATGTATCTGTGAGAGATAATGACCTTGAACAAGTATGAGGCGTATTCAGCAGCAGCTAGATAAAAGCAGTTTTTATACTGAAAGAAGGCACTACGTTGTGTTGCTGTTGGTGACATGAATGTCAGTTTGCCTGACACAATCAGAGATACGCATACGATTAATTGTGCAATTTAGACGAATTAGCCAAAGGTCTCTCCCACACATAATTTCATGGCAAACAGGACACAATAGATTTGCTCATGAACGCCTACCCAAAATTGCATACCCAATTACCCAACTCTTGGAGCCTAATTACTGAAACTACTGACAAACCAAAATGCTTATACTGACATTGTAGAGTATGCTCATTAGTGTACAAGAGTTTTAAGAGCTGTAGGGCACATATTCCCATGCAACCTTGTGAGACTGACATTCAAAACCAGAAGTTTCAACGGCACACATTTGACCAGACCCACAACCTAAGCAGACCAACTTTGATCTTTGCCTTCAAACTATCTGCTGGAACAGACATTCGAGTCAGATAGTGGCATATTTGGCCATTGTGAGTTTATCACATTAGTTGATAACCATGGTCTACACTGTTAGAGCCTCCATCTGTCAGTACCATTATTGCTATGGCTGGGTAAAAATATTGATTTTCCAATTAATCGTGACATTCATTTGAATGTTCCTGATACAGATTCTTCAATATCTTTCATTGCCTACTTTCACTGGCTGCGTAAAAATGTATTTAGTTCTGCTAAATCTGAATCCTCAGCGCCACGGCAAGGAATGAGTTGGTTTGCAGTCTGTATTGAATGTGATGCAATAAAAGGACAGTCTATTGTGAATCAATGGATAGAAAGGTCTTCGCAGGCTGCATGCAGAAACAATGTAACCAGTCTAAACAAATGACTCTTATGAGTCAGTTCTTTTAGTGAAACAAAAACATACAGCATGACCTAGGGCTGCCCCCTAATAGTCGACTAACCGTTAGTCGACGAGAAGAGGCTTAGTCGACCAAAATTTTATTTGTCGCTTAGTCACAAGAAAAAAAACACCTCAGGAAGTGGCAAAGTCATGCAGTCTATGACGGACAGATCATTAACAGCTGGTCTAAGTGATAAATACAGTACATCGGGCAGGACATCCAAACGCTCATTCATCGACCTCAAATATGGCTTATCATCTCAAACATGCAAGTAGTAGCAACTTTACATGGCCGCTCACTTTAACGTTAACCTAGAAAAATGTGGGCTATTCAAGTGTTTGTGCAGAGTGTGAAAACTGAATAGTAGCGTGCTCACTGCATGACGACTAACATGTGATCACTTGCTCTTAAAATACTCATTTTTGGTCATACAGATAAGAGTAATACATCTTTTGAATCTGTGAAGAGTCTACTTTTTGTTGTGTGTACTCACAATAACAACAAAACATTGTGCTTTTGTAAAATATTGAAAGCAAACAGGGTGCATTCTGCCATCTCTCTCTGTGAACTGTGAGCGACAAAAAAAAAAGAAAGAACCGAATCTCCATGTAAACTTGCCTCACATACATGAAAAATATATCTATAGAAAATGAAATGTCTACTTTTAAATGAACCAATTGAAATGGAATAATCCATATGAAACGTGCATATAGGTGCGTCGACTTCTGCGGAGATGTTGAGTCAGCAGCGTCAACTTCATCACTGCAGCCGAAAATACAGAAAACACTAGTTTATCAATTAATTATTAAAATGTTAAAGCAGTCTCCTTGCTGTTTTTCCCCGACGCATTCATAATCATTACTTCTGCCGGTGTGCTGTGGCGAGCTTTATGCGTGTGCTTTATTAGGCTATGTAGGCATTAAAGGATATTATTATGATTTTATGTGGTTTATTAATAAACGTGTGATTAGTCGAGTAAAGGCCTTTGCACACTGAATCCGAAATTCACTGAGGTCGTATTAAAAAATAAATACGGCCTCACGTTATGTCAATCACGTTTGCATACTGCCTCCAAAACTTTCACCCGTCATAAAAAAATACGGATCAGGTTCGATTTTCTGCGTTTTTTGCATCCTTGGCAAGCATTTTGAGAGACGTTTTGACAATTCAGAGCCACCGTACGCAAACGCCAAAATCCCCAATGCCATCTGACAAGTTGATCCACGTCGTCTACAGCACAAAAGCAGTAGCACTGTATTACAAACAACGTGCGGAAAGAGACAGAATATAAAGAAAGAGTGTGCCAGTATCGCTAGCAAAGCATCAAACTGAGCCACTGACATCCTGAAGTAAACTTTGAAACGCTCGGGATAATCACGCAGCTCCTTGATGAGGTGGAACTCTCCTTCCTCTCTATGCAATCTCAGGATTGGATGTACCCAATATTTCCTCTTTCTTTTTGTCTTTTTAAGAACAGAGAGGACAACTAAATCATGTTCACTGCTTGAAGACTTGTATTATTTTGCGAATTTTTTCTCAGCGGATTCATTAATATGCATCAGACTCAGTGTGCAAGGTCTCTGTGCCTGACAAATTTTTAGGATCACGAATACGAAAAAAACGCATACGAAAATTTCGGACTCAGTGTGCAAAGGCCTTAATGCTTAAAAAGAACAACTACTAGTTGACCAGAAAAATCTTTAGACGAGGGCAGCCCTAGTGTGACCAGTGTAGCCTGATTCCTGAAGCAAATTACTCTTTTAAGCCGGTTCTTTTCATAAATTTCAAAAAGACAAGTTACCAATTTGAATCAATCTGAAAGACTGCAATGCTGTATAATTTACAACATTTGGAGAGAGATCATTTATTTTATATGTAAGCAAAATGGGCAATATACTAAATGAATAAGAATCCAATTAAATCTGAAGAGCTTGTGAATCAGAATCCCGATACCATGGTAAAGAATTACCATATGCAAATACTATAAAATTTACATAGTACTCCAAGGGGCTTAAACGAATACAGTACCATGGTACTGAGCTTCATGTCCAAAAGAATAAGGAACTATCTCTATCCTGCCTTTATACAGTGACTGAATGTTGAGTCAGTATAACATTAGCATAGAAATGCCTCAACTGGGTTCTTACAAAACTTCTCACATGTCAATCAGACACTGGCGATATTATAAAGCAAACTGTGAACCGAACAAAGCTGCACAGCTCGCTGGCTTGGAACAGCCATGCAGAATTCAGTGAGTTTGTCTTTCATAAATTTCGAATTACTTCATACATCTCCAAATTCAACAATAGTTCTTTCTGAAGGGCCTGGAGTTAAAGCTTTGTTTTCAAAGGTTTTACATCATGCATGATCTACAGAGAAATACAGCCTAAATGGGGCAGTGGGGCACATCTGAGGAAGTATCCCACAGAGTCAGAATGTGAGATTATCATCAGAGTAATCCTACAAAACACTAGAGCACACAAGCATAAAGACGTGCACATACGCACACACACAGTCAATATCCATGCAGCTCCAGTTTCATGTGGATGTTTATTGCAAATGGAACTGAGACTGTAAAGCGATTCTGAAACAATATACTATACAGGCCCTATATTAATGCATCTCAGCACTTTGGATTCACAAACTCATATGCACGCAAAGCATCTTGTAATCAGAGGGTTATGATCATTCGGGTAGGAGCAATTACTAGAATCATTTTTTGCACTTTTATGAGAACCCATTTGTGTCGGACTCCCTGCGGTGCCCACCTACACCATCACCATGTACAGAGTCATCTTTGGACCCGTTTATGTCGTGAGATGTGTGAAGTTTTCTTTCTGTGGCTCTTGTAATTTTAACAGACAATATACACTAGCTATGTCATAGATTAAACTGAAAAATGCTTAAATTATTCATATTTCTTTCCATGTTTTGAAAATTCACCTCATGAGGGGATTTTCCAGAAAGAAATACCTTCCTAAGCCAGGGAAGATTTTATAATCCAAACCAAACACGCATACAAACACAGATAAGTGACAGCATTACTAATCCTTGTATAATATATACAACGCTAAGGAAGTTTCACACATATCAAATCTGTGTCCTTAAATCCGTAACTTTTCAAGAGTGGTGTAGAAATTGTGTTTGATAGAGTTCTGGCTTGGTCAGGATGGAAGAGAAAATCGTTTTATGGATTTAAACTTTATGGAATAAAGCTTTATGGTTTAGAAAATCATTTGTTGCTACTTACACTACTGTTTAAAAGTTTAGGATCATTCAGATTTTTTAAAAGAAGTCTCTTATGTTCACCTCTGCATTTATTTTAATCCAAAATACAGTAACCTTGTGAAATGTAATTTATTCCTGTGATGCAAAGCAAATCATTACTCTAGACTTCAGTGTCACATGATCCTTCAGAAATCATTCTAATATGCTGATTTGCTGCTCAAGAAACATTTCTTATTATTATCAAAGTTGAAAAAGTACTGCTGATGATTATGCCTTTTTTTCAGGATTGTTGAATGAATAGAAGTTCAAAAGAACAGAATTACATGAAATGTATAAGTCTTTACTGTCGCTTTTGAGCCTTTGAGAAGTGGTGTACTTTAGAACAACTCCTAACCTTAGCAATAATATCTGTAAAAGAGGACAGTTGTATGTGTAACCCACCTGTGAGGCTATCCGGTCTTGAAAGAACCATCCTCTCAAAGATGTCATAGGCCCGAGACCCAAAAGAAGAGTGAGTTGTGTCATATGCACGCGTATCATGCTTCCCCAGGGTTCCGTACTGCTGAGGCTGAGCGGTCATACCGGCCCGCAGAAGCGTCGGCGACCCAGACTCCGACCCCGTCCCATTTCCATGCCGTCCCAAGTAGCTGGAGTGTACTGGTTCAGGGGCGTGGCTGGAAGAAGGAGGCAAGGTGGTGCCAGGAAATATGCTTGGTAGAGGACGGGGCTCTGAGACTATAGGCGAGCCATAGGGGCTTCCAAGAGATGTACGCAGAGGCTGGCGAGACGCAGGCGGGGACGGGGTGTAGAGTGGGGATGGCGCTCGAGAGGGGACAGAGCTGACTCGCCTCATGACACGCCCACTGCTGCCCACCTGAGAAACATATTAAAAACAAACACTATAACCATCATACGTACACACTACACTCTAATAATACGGTTATAACCACCAAAATATTCAAAAAACATTTAATTCTTAACAATACTATAAGATAAATCAGGCATGTGATCAGCTAAGAACAAAAAATAAGGAAAACCTGAACCCCATATGGGCATTTAGCCTCAAAATAAAAGAGGTTAGTTCATCCGAAAATGAAAATTCTGTCATCAATTACTCACTCTCATGTCGTCCCAAAACCGTAAGAATTTTGTGCATCTTCAAAACACAAAAGCAGGTATTTTAATAAAATCTGAGATATTTCTGTTCCTGCATTAAAAGTCTATGCAAACGTTCATAAAGAGATTGTAAAATAAATCCATATAAATCAAGCAGTTTAATCCAAATCTTCTGAAGAGACACAACAATCTCTTTATTAACGTTTTTAACTGTCAGAGTATAAGTGAATAGACTTTCAATTGAGGTACAGAAAGTCTTATAGGTTTGGAACGACATGAGGGAGAGTAAATGATGACAGAATTTTCATTTTTGGGTGAACTATCCCTTTAAGCACAAAATTACATTTTAAGGAATGTTCATACAACAGTAAAAAGTCAAACCAGTATTGATATGATTCACCTTCACACAAAAATATGTCACCCTGGACCACAAAACCAGTCATAAGTCGCACAGGTATATTTGTAGCAATAGCCAACAATACATTGTATGGGTCAAAATTATCGTTTTTTTTATTTTATGCCAAAAATCATTAGGATATTAAGTACAGATAATGTTCCATGAAGATATTTTGTAAATTTCCTACCGTAGATATATCAAAAAAGTATTTTTGTGAGTGGATATGCATTGCTAAGGACTTCATTTGGACATCTTTAAAGGTGATTTTCTCAATATTTTGATTTTTTGCACCCTCAGATTCCAGATTTTCAAATAGTTGTATCTCGACCAAATGTTGTCCTATCCTAACAAACCATATATCAATGGAAAGTTTATTTATTCAGCTTTCAAACCATGACTGGTTTTGTGGTCCAGGGTCACATATTTAAAGCTTCTGAAACTCATTAATAAAAAAATGCTATGTTTCTTATAGCTAATAATGTGTATAATATACTATAAAACACAATACACTGTATTAAACAAAAAAATACTATAATATACATTAATATTTTATTTTACAGAACAACAGTAAAATAACAATCCTATGACTGACTTAAATGCTTTGCTTTCAAACGTTAAACCAGAGCTTTTATTTTGGCGAAAAACAACAGGAAGCTCTTAAAGCTTTTTTGTTGACAATAAATGATTAGCATTACAAATCTGCGGACATGGTTGGCGCATGTTGCGTTTTCAAATACATGTTATAAACGATGCAAACTCACAGCAGTAGCAGAGATGAAGCTCGTGTGGAGCAGCTTTTACTGCGACCAGAGCAGCTCTGAAAACACCGGAAACTTGTAACAAACAGGACACCCCTCTTCACTCTGAAACATGCAAACTATATAACTCTGTAAACCACATGCTTTGCCATTTTATAATCGCACCGACTGGCGAAAAACACCGTTTCGCATTCTAGCCAACTTGAATTTACTAGCATTTGCCGCTTAGGGAGTGTTAATTTTAGATCCTGTCTGATATGCCAAGAGTGTCCCGCATACATCCCCTAGATGGCGCCGCTCGCTCTTGCAGTGCTGTCGGAAGCATTCCGTGAATGAAAAGTATTTGAAAACGCAGCGTTTTGCAGTGATTAGTTTGTTTAAGGCTATTTCGCGATTCACGTGCGTCATACTTCAAGTCGACAAATGCGGAAATCCGCATAAATATGAAAAAACCGCATCCCTGATAAAATATCATCCAGAACTAATGACACTCGAAAAAGCGAAAATAACATGCAAACATGCAGTTTATTAGAGTGTTTATACCTGTGCTGAGGCCTGTCCTTCAGCTCTAGAGCTCATGGCAAAGGTGGGGCTTCCACTGGGGGCGGAGCTTGTCGACTGAGACCTCCCTTCTGATCGTCTGGGCGTCACCGTGTTACTATAGTAACCACTCACCTCTTGATATCCACTATCCGAATACGAATTCATTTGAGTCGAGCTGCGTGAGTTTGCCGCAGACCCTGAGCAAAGGACACAGCAAGAAAAAGGCAAACCAGAAAAATACTGAGACAGACAAAAGATTTTCTGTTCAGAAATGGTAAAACATTTAGATTGCTGGATTAAATACGACTTAAGCTCTATCAATAGAATCTGTGGCCTACTGTCAATTACCACAGGAAATGAGAAAAATATACTTTGGTACAAAGGCAATACTAAAATTAGACATGTTATGAACCAGTTTTACTGTAGTATCGGTCATTTGTGCAGCTGATCGTTCTTATACAGTTGCATTATGTAAACAGTTTTAATTCTGTGCCTCAGGAAGCATAAACGAAGCATAACTTGTTAAAGATAACAACATAAAAGTTCTTTGGCTAGCATTAGCATCGCTGTTCTTCGTGTACGGATTCCACAATGGTGTTAGAAGCTGCACTGCCATCTATCGACGTGGTTCAGCACGATCCCTTACGTTTATGTAAATTACACGGATACTTGTGAGTTTTAGAGAGCGGTCTGCACAGTAATTAATTCCCTTACGGGTCCAAAAAATATATTTCCATCTTGCATACGCCGGATTGATGTTTACGCTCGTTTTTTATTTTTGTCAGTCTTGCTGTCTTCTGGCTTTTCTACTTCTTCAGTCGTACAGGTACTGATTCTCCTGTTGCACTGTAATAAGCGTGTTCCATTGTTTAATTTTCGTTTTCGCGTCACCAAACAACGCTACTAGCGTATCAACTGAGGCGGCAGCCAATGAGCGTGAGGATTCTCTCCGACGTTCATTGAAACACCGCGAATCACGCCATTTCAACATGGCGGAATCGACAGGGGCGACCCGCAACATGTATGATTAAAACACTTTTTATTTATTATTTTATTTTATATATATACACTTTTTATATTATTAAAGTAATTATGAGTACAGTCTTCATCTCATGTGAATGTACAATGTTTAGATGGCTTTTCACAAAAATACAGCTAATTTCTTAATGTGTAAAACTTGCTTTTAATACGAGCACCAAACTTAATGTACCTTTAAAATGTAGCAAGCATCAGAGGGAAAAAAAATTACTGCTTATTTGTAGTTTAAAACTGACTGTTTAGTCGAATAATTATTTGAAAATATTGAAAAGTAATGTTTACCTAATGGAAAAATAATTGAAAGCTGCAGGCCATTGTTTTAATTTAATTTGTTAATATTCATGTTTAATTATTTAAATAAACAAGTATGCTTATTAGTTTTTGAAGTAATAATGATAGTTGTTCATTTTCACTTGAAAGCCCTACAGTAATGCTCTTACCAGTTTAGCTGGCAGCGCCAAAATCACATTATTTTAAGGTTAGCCATAACAATTAAACATTAGAAGTGTTTCCTGGCCAAACAGCAGCCGTAACATGGTGCAATGATACCATGCAACTGGATGTAATAGTATTTACACCAAGGCCATAACCATGTCTTGAACATTTTTTTACAATGTATAATTCCATCTTAATAATTCCCCCTCAGTGTCTATGGTGGTTACGGCCCTGATTTACATAGTACTCTAGTCCAAAGTATCTAAAAGAATGCCATGGTACTACCCGCTCCAATCCTTCAACCAGCTAAAATAAAAAGTAAACCTGGTTACTTTTGCTTGACATACTGTATGAACAGTAATAAGACTTATAATAATACGATTTTTTTGCATGGAAAAACATCAGTATTACATCAGTAACACAACCAGACTTTCATCCACAGCAGTCCGCCTCAAAAGCATAATTAGCTTACGAAATGTAAGTGCATTCTAGCTAGGTTTCCACTGTAGGTGCATAAACACTTACTTTTACTTAGCATAATAAAAAAAGGGGTTTCTCAAGCAGCAAATCAGTATATTAGAAGGATTTCTGAAGAATCTTCTAACAGTAGTGTATAAATTGTGAGACAACATTGTTTTCTGTGGTAATCAACAGCAGGCCACATACGCTAGAGAAGCAGGCCGCAGATGCTTCCCATAGATCTTTGTGTTTAACTTGGAATATTCCATTAAGGCATCAGTATTAGTACAAATTGTACACACAGAGGTACCAAAAAAGCAATATGGAGTGTGAATGAACAGACCCTCACTTTCACGCAGGGAGATCTGTTCCAATTCAGGGGAGTAAAGTGGCCCCTGACCTCTGACCCCAAATGTGGGCGAGGGGCAACCATCCGACGGCTTAGACACACCTGCACCTGAGGATTCTGATTACCAAAGGGTTAACACACTGTGAGCAGGTTTAAGTATTTGAGTAAAAGAATGATCAAGATACAGATACCTTCATCCCATACATACTTGGAGGAAGCATTAACCTCAAATGTTCCATCACTTACCCAATTTTAAAGACGCTGACAGGTTATTAAAAATGCTTTCAGTCTTTTTGACAGATAAAAAATAAGGTATCTTATCTATTGTGTTTCAAACATTCTCAAAGTAAGGGACAATAATAGCAATTAGAGCTTAAGAAAAAGTTAAAAATGTTTTAGCTGCTCTATGATAATTATGGAAGCTTGTTTCCACGATGAAATAAAAATAAAAAAGGTAATTGTGACTTTTAAACTCATAATTCTGACTTTTTTTCTCAGAATTTCGAGATATAAACTCGCAATTGCAAGAAAAAAGTCAGAATTGTGAGGTTATATCTCGCAAATCTGACTTTATATCATGCAATTCTGACTTTATAACTCACAACTGTGAGAAAAAAAGTCAGAATTGTGACTTTATATCTCGCAATTTTAGTGGCAGAAACAAGCTTCCATAGATAACAGACCATGAGAGATGTGAGTGAGGATTTGGGGATGGAAAGAGATTCTAAGTGTAGTTCAGTGGAATAATTCATGGGATGTTGTTCATTATATTGGGTGACCAGATCACAAGACCTCAGTGTCTGTTGTCTTATTCAGAGCAGAATAAAAAGAAAAAGTCCAGAAACCACAACAACACAGTGCTTGGCAAGACTGAAAGAGCTCTTGCCACAGTTTTTGATCCAAAAAAAACCAAGTATTACAATATTATACTGAGCAATGATATTACATTGGACTTTTATATGAAATGTTTTGGTGACTGAAGTAATAAATTCATCATCAATGACTTTAGTTTTGACTTTAGTTATTATTTATAAATGGAGCATGACTATACTGATTAGTTATAGTGCAACTTTAGGATACTGTAACTACAGCAAGAACATAATACACTGTACTATTAGGTAGGTTCAATTCACCAAATTTAGCATAAATGTCCTCTAAATGCTTTAGCCAGCTCAACCATCTAATAGTCAGTGTACCAGGCTAGACTATGTGATGTGCTGTACGTATGTGACCGCAGTGCTGTCTAAAATGTCAAAGGCTGCATTTACACTTACACAAGTCTTAATGCACAGATCCGATCTTTTGACCATATCCGATTTTTTGGCCAGTGTGTTTACATTCACTTTAGACACGACTGGTATCCGATATCTGTGTTTACATTAATTCCCGCCCAAAATGATTGTCATTGATAGCTTAACTATGCACATGTTAGACCCTCAGGTTTTGAATGGCCGTGCTATTAAAATTATTTATATATTTCACGTCGAGTGGCCATGATTACCTGCCAGAATGGATAAGTTAACAGCTGTCAGTGTCATGGATGTTTTGCAGTGCGAAATCTGACTGAACGAATATAAACCTGAAAATAAAGGTAATTTGCATTTGTTATTTTATCTACGATCGTTAGATCTATAACTCTGAAGTGAAATAAAGTAGCGGGTAGGATTACATTTATTTGAATGAATTCAAATATGAATAATAACAAGAGAGCGAGGGAGGGAGAGAGAGAGAGAGAGAGAGAGAGCGTGCGCTCGAGAGAGTAGTGTACCTATTGAAGCTTTTAGTTTAAGAAAAACAAACAAAAAAACACGGTGGGCTCTTTTAAATTAACCGGGCAGAGGTTGAAATTCATCTGGTGAATGTGTGTGTGTGTGTGTGTGTGTGCGTCCAGCGTGCGCAATTTCTTTCTAGGAAAAAATATAGATATATAAAGTTCCCACCTCAACAATAAAGCTGCGAATTTTTAGCCCGAGTGCATACAGGCACGTCTGCTTCATAATACAACATAAAAGCTACCTTTTAGTGAGCAAACGTGCCGCCCTTGCCGTGTGATGGCTTCGAATTCCAAGGGGAATCGGATATGCGTGTTTAGACGTAGGTCGCATATCCATAGATCGGATATGTATCTGATTTAAAACCACATTTGGAAGTGGCTCAGATCGGATGCGAAAAAATTGGATCTCGTGCAACAAATTCAGCCATAGTTATGCTTACTTGTATTTACAACAGTTGACAAAGGAAAATAGCAAGCATGAAGAGAAATAGACAACAATACCTGCAGATCTCCACAGAAGAGACTTCTCAGAGGAGCTGGGGGAAAAAATGAAGACATGAGTAAAGATGAAATGAGAGGAGAACAAAGACATACACAGTAGTGCACAACTTACCTGGGGCATTTTATGAAATTAGTGCCTTTTTCTGTTTGGTAAGTTGATTGTAAAAAAAGATTTAAAAAAATCTAACAGACCAATATTGTGTTTAAGTGTTAATAAATTCTGCCATCTCAAGTATAATTAATTAATTTTAATACATGTATAATTATGCCTTCAGAAAAGTAAGAGTGTTGACATTTTTACAATTCAGTTTGACATCTTGTGCTCTAATTCAAGGGTCTTGTGCTCAAGGATATAAAGCTACAAAAATGTTTATTAGAGAGAATTTTATACTGATATTTCATTGAGTAGTTCGGTTACACTTTATTTTACAGTATGTACACTTTCGTGTACTTACAGTGTACTTATAAGGTAACTACATGGGTTAAGGTTAGGTTTAGGGGTAGGTTCAGGGTTAGTACCTAGTTATTACCCAGTTATTATGATCACTACAATAAGTAAATAGTATATACATGGGGAACAGGACTGTAAAATAAAGTGCTACCAGTAGTTCTTTAGATACTAATTCTCCCATTTTCTCTGCTGGTAAAGCATGATAATAAGTGTGTTCCAATGTCTAATTTTCACTCTTCACATCGCAAACAATACAACAAGTATCTACAGAGGTGGCAGCCAATGAGTGTGAGGTTCTCTTTGATGTTCACTGAAACACCACGGATCACGTCATGTCAACATGGAAAAATACAGTGAGGTGGGCGAGCTGCACCATACATAATTAAACACTTTTTATAGAAAACTATTATAAGTACAGTACAGTCTCCATCTTATGTGATTGCACACCATTCAGATTACTCTTCACAAAAACACAATTTTTTTCTTAAAGTGTTAAACTTTTTAAACTGACACCAAACTACTGAATGCATCTTTAACTTGTTCTTGAAGATTTAAAGATAGTTAAATCAAAAGATAGGATAGTTCACCCAAAAATGAAAATTATCCAAGGATTTACTCACCCTCAAGCCATCTTAAGTGTATATGACTATCTTCTTTCAGACAAACACAATCGGAGATATATTTAAAAATATGCTGGCTCTTCCAAGCTTTGTATGGTAATAGGTGCCGCTCACGATTTTGAAGCCCAAAAAGTGCATCCATCCATCATAAAAGTAATCCATACGGCTCCAGGGGGTTAATAAAGCCTTCTGAAGCAAAGCGATGTGTTTTTGTAAGAAAAATATCCATATTTAAAACTTTATTAACTATAATAACTAGCTTCCAGCAGACGGTCCGTACGCATCGATTTGCGGCGGAAGAGTGACCTCTGACCCGACACATGATGTAATGATGAACGCAGAAGCGCAGAGGATAGAGCAAAACAAAACACTGGACATGAATTAGAAGTCTAAAACGAGAATTTTTAAAGAGAAATTTTGGAGGATTTTGATAGAAGAGGAGCTTGAGTTTGTTGCACAGCCCTATGTGTTTGAACCGCGAGAGACGTCTAAGCTTAGGATACTCCTACATCATACATCGTGCCAGGATATTTTAAAATATATCTCCGATTGTGTTCGTCTGAAAGAAGATAGTCATATACACTTAAGATGGCTTGGGGGTGAATAAATCATGGGATAATTTTCATTTTTGGGTGAACTATCACTTTAAATAAGTTTTTTTTAAACTTTTTCTCTAATTGTTTGTTGCTTTAAAGTGCTCATATTATGCTTTTTTTGGATATTACCTTTTCTTTCATGTAGTGTATAATATAGCTGTCTGTGAATGTAAATGGTTTTAAAGATCAAACTAAGTGCACAATAAATGGTTTTAGTATTGTCTCCTAAAATAAAGAACTGATTCTGAACTGCCTGAAACGAGTCGTCAGTAATTCCAGTCTTACTTCCTGCACAAACCTACGTAGGTTTGTAACAAATTTGCTTAATGCCCACCTATGGTCTTCACTGGCTGCCCACAATCAACGTCTACTGTAGTTGTAGCTGAGGCCTGGAAAAGTTTGGTTCATGTTGTCAACATATCGAGAAGACGCTGTGAAATTAAATCCACTTCCCATGAACTTCTAAAGGATGAGGACTCAAGCTCGAATTGATACGGTAAAACCGACGCCATTGTTACTGTTCATATCACTGTATCACTTAAGTACTGAGGAAGCCTCCGTAGCTGAAATTCAGATATGGTAATGGACGTTTTGTCCTGCTCTAAGAACAATCACAACAGACCGGGCCATCTGACCAATGAGAGCAGAGCAGCCTCTCGAAAAGGAGGGGTTTAGAGAGACTGGATCCTTTAACAAACAATTTCAGACACTGTGAGAAAAGAGGTGATGAAAGTGTTTTTGACCTTGGATGCACTTAATAATAGGGGCACTTGAAAAAACAAGAAACATGGTAACAGGGTTGACACATACCTTTTAAATAATACATTTAACTAAAATCTAAAAATGTGCGTTATATAAAGAGAGTAAAGACAATAAACTAGCTTTTATTTTCATGCATATGGCATTTGACCAAAAAGGCATCCTCATGGCAAAAAACATAATACGGTAACACTTTACAATAAGGTTCATTAGTTAAACATTAGTTAATGTATTAACTAACACGAACTAACCATGAGCAATACATTTGTTACTATATTTACTAATCTTCATTAATGTTAGTTAATGAAAATGCAGTTGTTCATTGTTTGTTCATGTTAGTTCACAGTGCATTAACTAATGTTAACAAGATTTTAATAATGTATTAGTAAATGTTGTAATTAACATTAACAAAGATTAATAAATGCTGTAGAAATGCAGTTCATTATTAGTTCATGTTAACTAATGTAGTTAACTAATGTTAACTAATGAACCTTATTGTAAAGTGTTACCCATAAAACATTATTTTAAAAAATGCTGTTGTTTTGTTGGTCTGTTATTCTGTTGGCATTAGCTATTTATATTTATAGTTATAGTTATTTTTCACGCATATGCTTATGAGAAACACAAATGACATCCGTTTTGTAGAATGACCCATCTCATCTTCCAGCAAGTCAATGAAAAGCAAAAAGATCCGCTCCATTTGCTTGGCATTAGGAAACCAATACCAGTGAACATCAATCACATTATTAGTCTACTGACTGTCACGTTCATCTCTCTCTGACAGAAATTTTAAAATCCTGTCGGGTTAAACACAAGAAATGAACCTACTTGTGCATTTGTAGGGACTGAAGAAGAGAGAATGGCGGGAATTAGAATATTAGAAGTTCAGGCTGAATAAATGTCAGAATGTAGACGCCACTGTCTTAAAACAGCAGACGAGTGTCTGCTAATGCCTGCCAAAATGTGTAACTGTCTGCAGAGGAGGGGTCAAAGGACACCGGTCATCGGGGTACAGCGACAGCTGAAGGGGGACAGCAGGAATGCCACATAGAGAAAGGTTAAAGGTAGTGGGTTGCAGGGGGCATGGTAGCAAGAGTGCACACATGGACCTTCTTCGAGCAAAAGGAAAAAATGTCCTGTATACTGCGGCAAAACAGCACAAGCCATCTGAAAAAACAGAGCAGACACTCCTTCACAGATGAGGAGAACAAACAAGGCAGCTGACATGTGCTTGCACACATACAGACACAAAGAGTTCAATGTGGCAAAGCAAGGGATGAGTAAGAACTACTGCAGTTTGACCAGATTGTAAATAAATCTTCCTTAAGTGATGGCTGTAGCAAACATCTCTGATTTATCAGGAGCACTCTTTCCATGACAGTCATTAAACGAGAAACTTTCACAATACCCTAAAGCTTGAATGTGTTTAGTGTAAATTGACAAACACCCACTTTCCATAAAAGTAATTATTCAGTGTGGAAAGAGAGATGACAGTTTGTGCATCACTGCACACTTGTCCTTCATACTGTCACACACCATGAGAAATACAGAGCAGTGAGTGCCGTGTTCCTGTATAGTACAGTATGTACACAGACTACATATACTGTGCAGTTTAATGTGTTTTTCACGTGTCGCAGGGGCGCAAGAGTGATCCATAAAGTGTGGGGTGGAGTGAGGGGGGTTAAATGCGTGGTTGCCACGGATACACTCATATGAGATACAGTTGAAAGCTTAAAACATCAGAAGTTTAATAATTAAGCCTAAAGCCTCTTTGTGACAATTATGTTAAAATGCATATTCTGGTTGTTTATGGCATGAATATTAATTCTGTAAAAGGATTAGTTCACTTCAGAATTAAAATTTCCTGATAATTTACTCACCCCCATGTCATCCAAGATGTTTATGTCTTTCTTTCTTCAGTCGAAAAGAAAAGTGAAGTCCAGAATTTTTCTGGACTTCACTGGGGTTCAACGGGTTGAAGGTCCAAATGTCAGTTTCAGTGCAGCTTCAAAGAGCTCTACATGATCCCAGACGAGGAATAAGGGTCTTGTCTAGTGAAACGATTGGTCATTTTCTAAAAAAAAATAATAATAATATACTTTTTTAACCACAAATGCTCATCCTGCACTGCTCTGTGATGCACCACGCATTACGTAATCATGCTGGAAAGGTCACACGTGACGTAGGCGGAAGTACCTCGGTAGGGCGAAGACTTTATCTCATTTTCTCCTCCAACTTCAAAATCGTCTGACATTGTTGTTTTACCTTTTTTTTTGTAAAGGTCGTTTGATTTGATTATGTAATGCGTGGCGCATCGCAGAGCAGTGCAAGATGAGCATTTGTGGTTAAAAAGTATATACATTTTAATTTTTTTTTTATAAAATGACCGATCGTTTCTCTAGATAAGACCCTTATTCCTCGTCTGGGATCGTGTAGAGCTCTTTAAAGCTGCACTGAAACTGACATTTGGACCTTCAACCTGTTGAACCTCAGTGAAGTCCAGAAAAATCCTGGATTTTTTTCCTCAAAAACTTTTGTTTTCGACTGAAGAAAGAAAGACACAAACATTTTGGATGATATGGGGGTGAGTAAATTATCAGGAAATTTTAATTCTGAAGTGAATTTGAAGTACAAAAATAACTAAAACTGAAATAAAAATGAATAAGAACTATATGGACATATTTGAAAAAATAAAATAAAGTAAACTAAAACGACAAAAACACACAACAAAATTACTAAAATTAAAATAAAAAAACAAAACATATAAAATTAAAAATAATAACAACTATAATAGTATATCGATGATACTAAAATAGCACTGCTGAACTGTCAAGCTCCAAAAATGACAAAAAGCACTATAAAAGCACTATTTTTTTAATATCCTCCTTTTTGTCTTTCAGTGGTTTTGAGTGCGTTGCAAACCAATCCTGGACATTCTGCCTTAAACATCTGCTTTTGTGTTCCATGAAAGAAACATCAAATGACATGTAAGGTGTGTAAAAAGACAGTTTTCATTTCCTTCAGTACCGTCACTGCCAACTATTAAGCCGTTAAAAACCGCATCAGCAACAGTGATCAAATATTTACAAACGTGTGCATGTTTTGAAGAGAAAAACATGCTGAGCAGGCCTCATGGTAATAATGAAAAAGCAGTACAGATGTTCTTTTCATAAATATATTCTGCCATCATAACATGTATGACAAGACAAGCAAAAACCACTGATGTATGACGTCACTGATGTTAAACCTGGTTAATGCGTCTCAAGGCGCCATATTTGAATGTCTAGGAATACAAATGAGCTTCAAGAACAACAACAAAATGGAAGACTCTCTGTAAATATCCTAAATTTAAATCTGTTCCATCCTCACACAGAGCTATTGCGAGGTGTGAAAAAGCCATATGGGTTACTTTTATGATACTTTTAAGGTGGGCATACACTGTGTGGGTTCGGACACTCGGGAAGCCGTGAGCCATTGCACACGTTACGAGTCAGTTAACACGATAATTGTGTCAAAGCAGCTGGTACATGACACGACTGTACTGCACAGTGAGCCGGGGGCAATCACGTGAGCTTTTGCGCTAAACACAGAGACTGGAGATTTCAATGTTGCTGTTATAGCTTTGGATAGAAAAAAGAAAGAATATAAAAAGATGAGTGTGCAAAACATTTGGTGAAAAGCAGAAAACAGTTTCAACAAAAACAACTAGAGAGAGTATAAATGTGTGTGTGTGTGTGTGTCACTGGGCAATAATAATATTCATAGATCTAGCCTATGTGACGTGGTTGTGTATGATTTGGAAATAGTGGACAGCCTATAAACTGGTCAAAATCAGGTCGACTAACATGTTTAAAAATTATCGGGAGTACTCGGCTCGGCTCGTAATTCTTCTCACACAACGCGAGCCGCAACCATATGAGCATCAACAATTTCCACGCGACTTCCATCATAACCTGAAAGAAAAAAAACGCCCGCAAGCTCGTACGGCAGCAAAAATGACGCACGGCTTTACTTTCAAATGAAAAAAAAAAACATTTGGAACAATTTGGAAATCAAGAATTTTTATTTTTGAATGAGATATTCCTTTAAATCATGAGCTATTCCTTCAAATCCCACTCACAGAACACAGAGCACATGAATTTAGGTTTTTTCATCATAGCATTTTTCAAAACTGCCTCTTACCTGTCACTCGCAGCACCTGGAGACTCCGCCCCCAACCTGCATCGCTCCAGCTGATTGGCCACAATCTGTCTCTCTTCTTCGAGTTCTCTGGTAAGCCGTTCGAACTGGAGCTCCTTCAGAAAGACAGGAGGGACAAAAGTGTCACCATTACTGCCTTCTATCATCAAAAACAAATCCATAATCTGAAGGCAGTACACACTTCATACCCGTTTCCAGTTACAATGTTAATTTAGCTTCAAAATGCATCATCTTTAAATCCCATTTCTTCTCAACTTCCATCCTGTCTCGCTGCTCTTTGCTTCTGAATTTGTGGCCTCTTCCCCTCCTCTCGTTCTGTCTCTGAAGCCTCGGTCCCTATGTGTGTGTGTGTGTGTGCAATGCATGCGTGTTTGTTTATGTGTGTGTGTGTGTGTGTGTGTGTGTGTGCGGAAGGCGAGAAAGCTGCACTGTTGGCCTGCCTCTCTCTGATAGAGACAGACTCGTTGATGCAGCTGCCCTTAAAGGAGACACACACTCTCACACACACATATAAACAGCCCCACATTGCTGCTGTATTGGTTATGGTGTTCTGAGGAGAAGAAATATTACTGTTGTGTCACCCCATATTTTCATGATATTGTTACATTGCAACGAAACGATTCTGGAGCATTGTATCTGCTCTAAAATAGATATTAAATTCAGAAAGTACTGCATGTATCAAGCCACTAGAAGAGGTTGCAATTAATGTAGCCAATGAATAGGAGAGATTATTGAGTGTTGTTCTCCTGGTGAGATAAGTCAGGCAATGGCTATCAGCCTTGTGCCATGCTGTGAGCTACCAGCTGTACCAGGCATCTTCTATTCAACCTATTGTTCAGAGTGACAATACTTGCCTATGTCCTGATTCTGTCCAAGAGGAGCACAAAGAAAAGACAAGACTTGACCACACAAATCACTGCACTCACACACACACACAAAGCAATGAAATCCATGCTGCAGTTTCTGGTGTCCTGGTGAAACATGTTAAGCCTGGCAATGGGTCAGTCGGTTAACAGAGATTCACAGCGTTAATGAACGCTATCAGCACTAACAAGGTTTGTAATGATTAAGCTAACAGTTTAATTAGTAATTTTCATGACACTGAACTATGAGACAGATTTGATGGCTGAAGCATCAGACCTGATGCGAGAAAACGTAGATAAGAATTTTGTTCTTAACAAAACTTGCCTGGTAAAAAAAATTATATATATATATATATATATATATATATATATTTAAAAAATATATAAACAATAAATTGGCAATCAAAAAATGGTTAAAAAAATTATAATAATTTTTAAAATCGGCTCTCAAATTCAGTGTAAACCTGATGTGAAGAAACAAGTAAATAGGAATCATGTTCTTAAACAAATAAAATAAAATAAAAAACTCTGTAAACAACCAAGGAAACAAGGTTATCAGCTCTAAAATTCAGTGTAGACTGGATTTTTGTGTCCTCAAAGCGAGCTTTCCCCACCCAAGAATTAATAATGCAAATATGACTTTTGACTAATGAGCACAATGTTGACTTAATACGTCTACAATCTGCAGCCACTCATGTTCGAGCTGCTATTCAGATTACAGCTACCCTACAGCAAGACACAAGCAGATGGAAACGGTGCGGTATACCTGCTCTTTAACAGAGGCCAGCAGGTTGGTGGTGGTGGCATCAGTCGCCATGTTGTTGTTATTGGATCTTCCCTCACCACTCAGCACCTCCCTTTCCTCCACAGGGCTTTGCCTTGGAGTAGGCATTCCCCCTACACACATGAACACACAAACACAGCTATTACCATCACTGATACACTATTATTATCTTGCTTTGGAAAGACAGTCCAATTTAACAACAACTCAATATCATGCTATTTATTTAGATAACATAAAACCCATAATATTTTTTTCATACGATGATTTGTGCACTACCGTAGTTGTTGAGTTTACAGGTCAACCAATATAAGATTTTATTGGCTATTGCTCATACGAATGTCATACACTACTGTTCACACGTTTGGGGTTAATAAGATGGCAACAGGTCTTTTAACCCTAATTGATGGAGTGTGTAGCTTTTCATTTCTTAAACAACCATGTAGGAAGACACATCATGGCCATATTCCAGGATGACAATGTCAAAATTCACCAGGGTTAAAACTGTAAAAGAATCGTTCAGAGAGCATGAAGAATCATTTTCACACATGGACTGGCACCTCTGAGTCCAGACCTTAAATTCATTGAAAGTCTTTGGGATGTGCTGGAGTAGACTTTACAGAGTGCTCACCTCTTGCATTTTCAATATAAGATCTTGCCCAAAAATGATGCACCTCTTGATGGAAATAAATGTTGTGATGTTATTTCCATCAAGAGGTGCATCAATTTTTGGTCAAGATCTTGTATTGACAATGCAAGAGGTGGGCACTGTGTAAAGTCTCCTCCAGCACATCCCAAAAACTTACACTGAGGTTAAGGTCAGTAACAATTCATGTGTGAAAATGATTCTTCATACTCTCTGAACCATTCTTTCACAATTTTAACCCTGGTGAGTCTTGACATTGTCATCCTGGAATATGGCAATGATGTGTCTTCCTACATGGTTGTTATAGAAATGAAAATCTACACACTCCATCAATTAGGGTTAAAAGAACTGAACATATAACATGCTAGAAACATAATAATCACTGTAATAATGATCCATTCATAGATTCTTAAGTATTTGCCCATTAAAATCCAAACAGCGACATTTTTTTGGCCAGGCAGTGTATATATGCTATATATATATATATATATATATATATATACCTTATTAACCCCAAATGTGTGAACAGTCTATGACATCCATATGAGCAATAGCCAATGAAATCTCATATTGGTTGACCTGTAAACTCAACAACTATGGTATTGCACGAATCGTCATTAGAATTTAATATAATTTAAATATAATATATATTTAAAATAACTCTTATCTATTTTAATTTTTTTTTTAAATTTAATATAGTTTTAAACTGAATTTTCAGCATTACTCTTGTCTTCAGTGTCACATGATCCTTCAGAAATCATTCTAATACGCTGATTTGGTGCTCAAAAACATTTCAATGTTAAAATTATTATGCTGCTTAATATTGTTGTAAAAATCTACCATAATCTACCTGCAAACCCCACAACTATGGTATATATATTTATTTTCTTTTATTCAGCAATGACATTAAATTGAAAATGACAGTAAAGACATGCAAAAGGTAAGTAAATCCAGTTCTTTTGAAGTCCAGACACCTCTGTCTGGACTTTGTTTTCATTTGCACCGTTTTCCCTGCCTTGTTTGTTGTCATGGTTTCTGAGTTGAGTCTTCATCACTGTCAGCTGTGTATCGTTAATCACCTTCATTTGCACCTGTATTTAAGTTCCCTTGTTTCTGTTCATTGTTGGGTCTTGTTGATGTTTGGATGTGTGTTCTGTTCCGCTCTTCCTGTGGATTTATTAAAGACTGCCTTATAATCTTCATCTTTGTGTTTGCATGTGTTATACCAGCACAATCTGTGACAGTTATCAATGAAAAATCATGATTTTTACAACAATATTAAGCAGCAAAATAATTTTAACATTGATAATGATAAATGTTTTTGAGCATCAAATCAGCGTATTAGAATGATTTCTGAAGGATCATGTGACTGAAAACTGGAGTAATGCTGAAAATTCAGCTTAAAAATATATTAAACTTTAAAATATATTAAAATAGACATGATATTTTAAATATATATTCTATTTAATATCAAATTATAATACATATATATATATATATATATATAAATTAATGAGCATATTTGAGACAATATTTAGTCAAAATGCATTAAAAATATTTCAAAACAGAAAAGTGAAAGAGTCTGTACTTTGTGGAACTGACACTAGAATGCAGATCCTCAAATTGACCAAATATTGGTAGACTAATTGACCTAGCTGATATATAGGCTAAGTGAAGGTGACTTCCCTGAAGTCAACATAAAACAGTAATCAGTACACATTTTACTTCTATTAATGTGGCAGGACTTGATGTTAGCTACTGGGAATTAATTTAATCATGAAATGCATGCTGAATACTTTTAAGGAGGCTTTTTGACTGGGATGTAGAAGCTGAAAGTCAAGTTCATCCTCAAGAGCATCTTGACATATCATCATTTACAATTTGATGAAATATTATGAAGGCAAACATTTTTCCTTTGGAATAGTGTGCACTGATGAATCATGTACACAGATCAAGAACATACATAAAGTGAGCAAACAGGGACACTTTCGATTTCATGTTGATGGTGTATAAGAAAACTGCATGGAAATCTCTGTCCGTTGCACTTTTTTTAGACTGGCAAAGAAAGCCTGGAGTTCTTGGCAGCATTACGGCAGGGCAACAAGGGATGTATTCCAACGTGTGTTCCAGCATCCCAGCATGCAACAGCATGACAAGACAACCTGTTCCCTTTCCAGTACCCTCCCCCAACTGACAGCAAAAAAAATAGTATGATCAGCAGATGCACTTATTTTCCTCTTCCTGGATGCTTTTAAGATAAAAAGAACAAGCCTATTCTTCAGCTTGCATTTTTTATGTAAAAGCAGATCAAGAGTGGCCTTTTGACAGGATGTTTTGGAGTACTAAGATTAGACAGAATGAGAATAGATCTAACATAAGATTAGAAGCGCAAAACTACATATTTCAAAATTGACTAGTCGACTAACCGGTTTTACCGGACCCCAATCATTCTTATGTTTATTGTGGGCATTCTTGTGTTCAAAACCAGCTGGATGGAGAACAACAAAGCTCAACACAGGATTTTTTGAGTTTTGGGTTTTCAAAAAGTTTTGAGATATGATCTTGAAAACATAATATTCATGGCAAACTGCTTCGAAATGAACAAATTTAACCTACAGGCAGAGTTGAAAGTCATCATTTTGGTCATGTTCAACTAGGGCTGGGTGATAAAACGATAAAGATAATTATTGCGATATAATTTTCCTTGATAAAATAATAACAAAGTTCGACAAAGCAAGCTCCGCTGCTTTGCGCATGAGTAGAATAATAGTCATTATTATTACGAAAGTTTCTCATTATTATGAGATACTAAGTCATTATTATGAGAAAGTTTCTCATTATTATGAGAAACTAAGTCATTATTATGAAAAAGTTTCTCATTATTATGAGAAACTAAGTCATTATTATGAAAAAGTTTCTTATTATGAAATACTAAGTCATTATTATGAGAAGGTTTCCCGTTATTATGAGATACTAAGTCATTATTATGAAAAAGTTTCTCATTATGAGAAACTAAGTCATTATTATGAGAAAGTTTCTCATTATTATGAAATACTAAGTCATTATTATGAAAAAGTTTCTCATTATGAAAAACTAAGTCATTATTATGAGAAAGTTTCTCATTATTATGAGATACTAAGTCATTATTATGAGAAAGTTTCTCATTATTATGAGAAACTAAGTCATTATTATGAAAAAGTTTCTCATTATTATGAGAAACTAAGTCATTATTATGAAAAAGTTTCTTATTATGAAATACTAAGTCATTATTATGAGAAAGTTTCCCGTTATTATGAGATACTAAGTCATTATTATGAAAAAGTTTCTCATTATGAGAAACTAAGTCATTATTATGAGAAAGTTTCTCATTATTATGAAATACTAAGTCATTATTATGAAAAAGTTTCTCATTATGAAAAACTAAGTCATTATTATGAGAAAGTTTCTCATTATTATGAGATACTAAGTCATGAAAAAGTTTCCCGTTATTATGAGATACTAAGTCATTATTATGAGAAAGTTTCCGGTTATTATGAGATGTTAAGTCATTATTACAAAAAAGCTTCTCATTATTATGAGAAACTAAATCATTATTACGAGAAAGTTTCTGATTATTATGAGATACTAAGTCATTATTACAAGAAAGTTTCTCATTATTAAGAGAAAGTTTCCCGTTATTATGAGATGTGAAGTCATTATTACGAGAAAGTTTCTCATTATTATGAGAAACTAAGTCATTGTTGTAAGAAAATAAGTCATTATCATGGGAAAGTTTCTCATTATTATGAGATTTTTCCCCTGAATATTATAACATACTGTATTAAATCATTATAATGAGATAGTTTCTCATTGTTATGACATACTAAATCATATTATGAGAAACTTTCTCAATATACAAATATACTTTACCTCTGGCAAAATGGGCATTCAATAAAACTTTGCTGCCTATTCAATAGAAAGGCGGGGAAAAATGAAATTGATACTACCTGACTAGAAAAAACTGAGAAAAAAAGGCTATTATCTTCCTGTTTGCCAAATAGGTAGGAAAATTTCAACACCCATAATGCATTGGGATGTTGCTGTCCAAAGCCACTTCCAGTCTGCTATGGATACGCTTGACCAAAGATAAATACCGCCTTGCTTTAGTAGGAAATACTTCTTAGCAAACTTGTAATCATAATTGTGTCAAACTGTACTGCTCCCAGGTGCAAGAATTCAAAGAGTAAATGTTTAGCGGGGAAGGATCCAGTGCGCTGTAGGCTAAAGGCTGCAAAGAATCGTAAATATGGAGAGAACACCGCAACGGAAAATCTGAAAAACCTCCATGTTTGCAGTCAACATTTCAAACTGGATGACTATGAGCACAGTGTTTTAGGCCAAACAGAGGGAGAAACTGAAATAAACTGCCATTCTGTCAGTTCTGCCCAACCCCCTGAAGAAAAACGCAGTCGCATGCAGGTAAGAAAACTATTGCCATAGTGTTTTCAGTGATAAACCTACCCTTACAATAACTGTTTTGTTAATAACCCTCTGTCAATCGGAAGTACAATCTGTCGTTTTCACAAACGGCCTGGAGCTGTCAAAATTGCATGGGATGACGTAAAACAAATCAGACTTTTGCTGAAAAATAAATGTTAATTTCTCAGTTCAGGTAACATGGAAAAAGTGGAAACATTGTTAATTTATATATACCACCGGAACTGTATAAATACAATGTGGGTTGAAAATAAGTTAAACTTTAATGAATGCAAAAACCTTTCTTTCAAGAAGTAAATAAATTTTAGTGGATCTCAACGTTTTTGACTTCAAGGCCCCATTGTCCACAACGATGTTTGAAGAACAACTGGTTTACTGTATATTGCATGCAACGTATATTAGTATACGTTTTTAAATATGTAGAGTGATGTCATTGCACAATGACGTAAAAAATTTTTTTTATTTTTTTCATTGAAACTAACCGGCAGGAAAACCGGTTCACGGAACTGAATCGGTCTTGTGCAAAACACACACATCCTTACATAATCCAATCATTTAAAGCTGATAAACTTCATAAACGGCAGTAGCCCACTGCGCTGGCATTTACAAGAATAAAATCCAAAATCCACTTTAGAAGTCCTTAAAATCCCCACCCACCTCCACACTGGATTTACCAGGAGTCTGCTGTCAGTCAGAGCACAGGGTTTATTTACAGAGCAGACGAGAGGAGAGACATCCTATTAGCGGTGATGACCAAGAAACAGTAATAAATTGTTACTTATTGGAATCATCTGACATTGTGTAGTTACCACTAGCACCACATAGCTCTGTCAGAGAGATCATTCTACCACTTCTAATGAATTGCAAAACTCGGCCTTGGCCATTTTAAATGCACATGCACACACAAAAGTCCCTGGGATGCTTTTTCAGACCACATAACATGCCAGTGCAGTGTAAAGACATGCAGCTCAGTCTCTGAGGAACACGTCTTACTGCATCATGATGCATTGTCCCTGCAATCTTTACATACTGTAATTGTGGACTGCTCAAAGCAAATCACCGCACAGCAGCAATTACATGGTGCACAGCAGCAAACCTGCATTCAATCTAAACTCTGGTCAATATGATGAGGCAGCTGAAACTGCATCCACACTGTCATTACAGTCCAAACAGAGACAGAATTCTTCTTGATACTGACGAACTCGAATTATTAGAGCAGGAGTTGAGAGCAAGGACAGAGATGGATGCTCAATTATGCATAAGTGTCTAAAAGGTGGTCCAGCCTCAGTCCCAGTGACAGCATCTACCAGTCATAATGGAGACCAGCCTACTTCACAGTGAAGGGCTGTAGGGTGCCATAACACATGTCATCAAGGATTCTAATTAATGCAACTAACTAATGCAACATGCAATGCATTGCCCAGGTTAGGAGGTGATGAACATATGGTCTAAATGCGCCATGCAGGGTCAGATGATGGACCAGAGATGATGATGGGAGGTGTAGGTATGTCGATTAGAGGTGGACGCGACACTACACCTGATCAAGTTATTCAGCTGTATGCATTGAACAAGGCCATCAGTCCATTTATGTAAGCATAACTACAGTGCAAATGCATATTTTCTGCACATTTAATCACTGCAATGAAGAAAGACAAATGGAATGAGCTTTAAAGCACGCATCGACAGAAAAGCAAACAGTTTCTCGGCTTGTTCACTAACCACAGCGTCTATTACAGCTCAGTTTTGAAAATGACTTAAGGAGAGATGCACGAGATCTACCGATAAAGCAGCGATGAATTCCCGCCGCCAGCGCGCGCCAGATGTTAGCAACGCTCCATTGGACCTGCGCGAAATCACCAGTACTTACCGCAAAACCGCCGAAATGCAAATTATTCGCGGACACCGATAAATCCATTTGTAAAAGAATCACAGGATGACATTCTTTCCAGAGGTGTTTTCACGCGATGAACGGGCGGCTCCGGCTGGGTCTCGCGCGCTTCCATGGGCAAGAGGGTCAGAGCGCGTGACGTAGACGCTCCACATAGAGAGATGCTGTTTCAGGGCATTTGAATGTGTTGCCATGTAGTCGAACAGGAGTTGATTCGGAAAAATGGAGTTCCCATCGAAGTACGTGAAAAATACGGTTAGAGAGCGAAAACAACAATCACTAAATGATCACATGAGTGACCATCTGCTCGTAGTGCGCATTAACGCCCACAAATTCGTTACTTTGAATTGCTTGATATATGTGTTTAGTCGTCTATTGGTCGGATTTATAAGTATTCGGGTTAAACAAAGTCCACATAACTTTGGCGAAGACTAGCCAGCGCGTCATAAATATTTTGTATGATAATAAAAAGACGTTTTTCTGAAGGCTTTTTCAAATTGAACATTAGGCAACATTGCCATCGTGTGGATAAAAGGACATCTCCCATTGGGAGTGATCTAACTGCTTCTGTCAGATTATGTTTCATTTACCAATCATATTATATTATATAAATACTTATCTTTAAATAATTAAGAAAACAGGCTTCGCAATTAGTTTAATTTTTTTTTTTTTTTTTTTTTTTTTTTTACACAATTCAGAAAAAACAACAATAAATTCCCACACATTACATAAGAGTTAAGGAGGTGCAAGGTAAGCAAAATACCCGTTCTGCCACATGGAGCACCAAAGCCTTTTTGAGCTCAGTTCAGCTCACCTTCTGCTTCGACCATCAGGTTTTTGGACCGCATCTTTTAAGCCTCCTCTCATGTTCTGCCAACCAGTCACACATACTGAGTCTTGGTTCAACATCCAGGGCTGTTACGAACCTGTGGGACTATTAGTGACTTTTCAGGTATCTCATGCCACTGTACATTCCTTGCACTCCAGGTCCCATCCAATCCATCCAAAAGGATCCCAGTGTTATGCATTCAAAATATGCATATCATGCACTGATATGATTTCAAAATCATTAGCAAAAATCCACAGAAGGATTTATAGAAAATGTGATTCTGTACAATAGGCAGATCTCCTCAGCTCATATAAGGGCAGTACAACATTTTCAGCTTCTAACAATGTCCACATGTGGCATTTAGCAGATGTTTAACAACCATTAGAATAGACTAATTGCAGAGCCTGAAAGTTAAATGGCCAAGTCAAGGGTGGTGTGATGATTGAGTAGGCCTGTCATATGCAGTACTGGGTCAGCGCTACCTGGAACTGAACCTGACGCCTTTACTGTTACGTTCCTTAATTTAACTACTTCTACTTGTTTTGATTTTAAAATGAAACATCTTGAAGTCAGAAACATATATAGAAACTCCTGTTTCTATATACAGGTGCTGGTCATATAATTAGAATATCATCAAAAAGTTGATTTATTTCACTAATTCCATTCAAAAAGTGAAACTTGTATATTATATTCATTCATTACACACAGACTGATATATTTCAAATGTTCATTTCTTTTAATTTTGATGATTATAACTGACAACTAAGGAAAATCCCAAATTCAGTATTTCAGAAAATTAGAATATTGTGAAAAGGTTCAATATTGAAGACACCTGGTGCCACACTCTAATCAGCTAATTAACTCAAAACACCTGCAAAGGCCTTTAAATGGTCTCTCAGTCTAGTTCTGTAGGCTACACAATCATGGGGAAGACTGCTGACTTGACAGTTGTCCAAAAGACGACCATTGACACCTTGCACAAGAAGGGCAAGACACAAAAGGTCATTGCAAAAGAGGCTGGCTGTTGACAGAGCTCTGTGTCCAAGCACATTAATAGAGAGGCGAAGGGAAGGAAAAGATGTGGTAGAAAAAAGTGTACAAGCAATAGGGATAACCGCACCCTGGAGAGGATTGTGAAACAAAACCCATTCAAAAATGTGGGGGAGATTCACAAAGAGTGGACTGCAGCTGGAGTCAGTGCTTCAAGAACCACTACGCACAGACGTATGCAAGACATGAGTTTCAGCTGTCGCATTCCTTGTGTCAAGCCACTCTTGAACAACAGACAGCGTCAGAAGCGTCTCGCCTGGGCTAAAGACAAGAAGGACTGGACTGCTGCTGAGTGGTCCAAAGTTATGTTCTCTGATGAAAGTAAATTTTGCATTTCCTTTGGAAATCAGGGTCCCAGAGTCTGGAGGAAGAGAGGAGAGGCACACAATCCACGTTGCTTGAGGTCCAGTGTAAAGTTTCCACAGTCAGTGATGGTTTGGGGTGCCATGCCATCTGCTGGTGTTGGTCCACTGTGTTCTCTGAGGTCCAAGGTCAACGCAGCCGTATACCAGGAAGTTTTAGAGCACTTCGTGTTTCCTGCTGCTGACCAACTTTATGGAGATGCAGATTTCATTCTCCAACAGGACTTGGCACCTGCACACAGTGCCAAAGCTACCAGTACCTGGTTTAAGGACCATGGTATCCCTGTTCTTAATTGGCCAGCAAACTCGCCTGACCTTAACCCCATAGAAAATCTATGGGGTATTGTGAAGAGAAAGATGTGATATGCCAGACCCAACAATGCAGAAGAGCTGAAGGCCACTATCAGAGCAACCTGGGCTCTTATAACACCTGAGCAGTGCCACAGACTGATCGACTCCATGCCACGCCGCATTGCTGCAGTAATTCAGGCAAAAGGAGCCCCAACTAAGTATTGAGTGCTGTACATGCTCATACTTTTCATGTTCATACTTTTCAGTTGGCCAAGATTTCTAAAAATCCTTTCTTTGTATTGGTCTTAAGTAATATTCTAATTTTCTGAGATACTGAATTTAGGATTTTCCTTAGTTGTCAGTTATAATCATCAAAATTAAAAGAAATAAACATTTGAAATATATCAGTCTGTGTGTAATGAATGAATATAATATACAAGTTTCACTTTTTGAATGGAATTAGTTAAATAAATCAACTTTTTGATGATATTCTAATTATATGACCAGCACCTGTATGTGTGACCCTCCACCACAAATCCAGTCATAAGGGTCAATTTTTTGAAATTATACATAATCTGAAAGCTGAATAAATAAACTTTCCATTGATGTATGGTTTGTTAGAATATGACAATATTTGGCTGAGATGCAATTTGAAAATCTGAAATTTAAGGGTGCAAAAAAATCAAAATATTGAGAAAATCGCCTTTAAAGTTGTCCAAATGAAGTCCTTAGGAATGCATATTACTTACAAAATTAAATTTTTTATATATTTACGGTAGGAAATTTACAAAATATCATCATGGAACATGATCTTTACTTAATATCCTAATGATTTTTGGCATAAAATCATTTTGACCCATACAATATATTGTTGGCTATTGCTACAAATATACCTGTGTGACTTATGACTGGTTTTGTGGTCCAGGGTCACATATATATATACTTTTATTCAGTGACAGTAAAGACATTTATAATGTTACAAAATGTTGTTTTTTAAATAAATGCTGTTCTTTTTAACTTTCTATTTATCAAAGAATCCAGAAAAAAAATCTATCATGGTTTACAAAAAATATGAAGCTGCACAACTTTTTTCAACATTGATAATAATAAGAAATGTTTCTTGAGTACCAAATCAGCATATTAGAATGATTTCTGAAGGATCATGTGACTCTGAAGACTGGAGTAATGATGCTGAAAATTCAGCTTTACCATCACAGGAAATCTTAAAATATATTCAAATAGAAATGTCATTTTAAATTGTATTAATATTTCACAATATTACTGTTTTTATTGCATTTTAAATTAAATAAATGCAGCCTTGAATGCGCATAATACTTCTCAAAACATTAAAAAAAAATATTTTGAACAGTAGTTTAGCCTTGTCTTATTTATTAATTAGTATACACTAATTAATTTATACTAAATCATTAGTGCATGTCAAATTATATTAAATAGAAATGTTATTTATTAATATTGTTGTTTTTACCCATTTTATCCTCTTTTTAGTTTTAGTAATAAAATGTTTTCCTCCTTGGAATGTATTTATGGTTGACTGATTAAATAACTAAAAATTTGTAAGGATAACAGTGCATTCATCCTGTGAGGCTGACCTTCGAAACAATGACCACAAACAGCAAGCATTTCATGCACATGCAAATTTATTCAGTTATCATTTATAGACATGAACTGACAGCAAGTGTAAACATCGTTTTAGAAGGAATAAACATAATATACAGCATTTAACACCAAAACAACTGAGATTATTATTTACCATCACATTAATTCTAACAACAACAGACATTCACAATCACGAACTCCCTAAACCCTCTTCCAGTTCTCAAATCCCTCCCAAGAGCATCTCCTTACTTCATGTAATCATTCATTGTAAGGTGGTCTTCTTGTGTGCTCACCATACACTCAACTAGTTAACTATTGGACCATAAGAATACCGTGTTATAGTGTAATATAGTGTTCAAATCAGAGATTTGCTGAAGTGTATAATAAGAGTTTGCAGCTTACACTTTTTGTCATATTCACTGACACTGAGGTGAGAAAGAGCTGTTTTAACGTGGCATACATTAAGTACATCCTATCTGCCTACATGTGTGTTATCTTTAGTGTTCCTAAGGTTTTGGCACATTATTGTGCCATGAGCACTAATGTATAAGTGAAAACACAATATCATGAAATCAGCTCTACCTTGGCATCAATGCTCAATGCATCTTAAGATGTATTTTGTGGTGCACATAACCTGTAGTTTTCATTTAACGACTTTCTTCCTTCTAGGGTTATAGTTATCCTGATCACAAGCACCATAAATATGTGAGCCTGACACAAACTAGTCAATTAAGAAAAAAAAGTGTTTTTGCGTAAAGCAGAGAGTGAATGGTTGATGCAGAGGAGCTATTGGATACAAGAGAACAACAATTCATGAAGAGGGGTTTTGGGGGGCATCGTCTTTTATTCCAATTCATCCTCTGGTGCAATGGTGCTTGTCTGCTCAGAGGTAATGCCTAAAATATCAAATGACACAAATTAATTTTTCAATTATATACATAAGCGTTAGTTCACCCAAAAATTAGATTTCTGTCATTAATTACTCACCCTCATGTCATTCCAAACCCGTAAGAACTTTGTTCATCTTCGGAACACAAATTAAGATGTTTTTGATGAAATCCGAGAGGTTTTTTTTTATATCCTCCATAGAAAGCAATGTAATTATCACATTCAAGGTCCAGAAAAGTAGTAAAGATATCGTTAATATTGTCCATGTGACTACAGTGGTTCAACCTTAATGTTATGAAGCAATGATAATTTCTTCTTCGCCAAAAAAAAAAAATTGTTAAATAAACTCGTTATTTTTGTTTTGTTTTTGCGCAAAAAAAAGTATTCTCGTCGCTTCATAACATTAAGGTTGAACCACTGTAGTCACATGGACTACTAATGATGTCTTTACTACTTTTCTGGACCTTGAATGTGGCAATCACGTTGCTTTCTCTTGGAGATCAGAAACCTCTCAGATTTCATCAAAAATATCTTAATTTGTGAACGAAGGTCTTACGGGTGTGGAACGACATGAGGGTGAGTAATTAATGACAGAAATTTCATTTTTGGGTGAACTAACCCTTTAAAGGTGCAGTAATCAATTTTTCAGAAATGCTGTTAAAAACTGTATATAAAATGTATATATATATATAAAATGTATATATATATATATATATATATATATATATATATATATTGCGTTTTTCCTGGCTGTAAAAGAAAAAACAATGTGGATTCGATCAATCAGACCGAGCACCACAACACTCTTGCAGCCAATCAGCAATAGGGGGCATTTATGCTCATGATGGTGGAGGAGAGAGTAAGCAAGAGGGACATTTATAGAAAGACTGAGAAAAATAGATGGCTGAGATATTACCAAGGAGGTCATTTTTCCGTTTTGTTCCGCATCATGTTTAGGGGCGTGAAAATGTAAAGTCGATGTACAGACCGGCGTGCATCTAATAAATTATTAATCCAGGAACGTTGTGCAAAATGGCACCGCAAACTTGATGTACTTTTGAAAATTCAGCATTTATTTGATCCTGATAAGCCCTCATTGTCACAGTTTCACAGGCTTTCTTCTTCCACAAGGGGGTTTGGCCAAAGCCACCCTTAGCTGAAAAAAGCGCAACGCCTGCTAACACTGCGGTATGCAGGGATGGAGACAAGAAGCTGTTTCTTTTAATGCATGTCAATGAAGGAGAGGCTTCACTACGCTGAATAACCTGCTTTTGTGAGGAAATAGCTTATCATTTAATGAATCGACAACCCATCGGCTAATCTTCAACATGTTTGCTCTTAAACATTTGTTTTGGATTGATCTATTTTCACACCGAAAAAAATGCTGTTTTATAAGGGAAGTCACGGACAATTGCATGACAGGTATGATTCAGTTTACAGCACTTCTCATTCATTTCTACGGTATCTGCAATCAGCGATTGACTGTCGCACAACTCTGAACGAAACTCAGTGATGTCAAGGCTGTAATGCGATTGGTTATCAAGGCACACGTGATCCAAGTTAGCCGTTACGTTTTCTCCAATGGTAGAGCCACGGACCCTCGTATCTCACAATAAGACCATCTCTGGTTTGGTGTCATGCTGGCTTTGTTTTCAGGCGCACACACACGTCTCTTGGAACTCCTGGAGAATTTAACCAATCAGATGACGACTTTGAAACTCCCAAATTTTTCCCATTTTGCAGGTCTTAAGGCCCATTCACACCAAGAATGGTAACTATAAAGATAACTATATTTGCATCCACACCAACGAACGAAAATGGTCTGTTTATTCTAAGCTCACCCGCTGCGGTTTCAAAGTGTGTACAACATGTTTTTGCTGTTCTTGTTGCATTTACACGGCTTTAACCAGCAGATGTCCTCAGCATGCTATGTTTCGAGTGAATAGCTAGTGTAATCGATCTAATCTAACAGTGAATTTAGCTGAAGAAGTCAATATAGTGGAATAAAAACAACGCCTAGTCTTTTTCACTGCAACTTCAAAGGAAGCAAGACAATGTTGCTGAAACTAGCGCTGGATACCTGAGATAATTTTATGTTACACTGTTTGCTAGCCTGGCATAATGATGACCGAGGGTATGACCGATTGTTTTTCATATATCCATTTTCGTTAAAGTATCCTTGAAAAGGGGGTTTGAATTGTCAAACAGTGGTGGATTTTTCTGGACCTTGATGATGAACTTCTCCGCAATGTCATCTGCCATTTTAAATGCGAAATCCCTTAAATTAGAATGGATTCTGATTGGCTGTCAGTGTTTTATCATTCAACAGCTGGAAAAAAATAATTCTGAAAGTGATCCCAACGATATCGTTTCTCTAAATCGCTATCGTTAGAGCTGAGGTTGCTTTGTTTCTGCTCAATACATAACTTTGGTTGTGCTATGTTTCACAGAACCAAGACTTGCTGCTGTTGTTATTGAATCACAGCTGATTCATCCATACGTGCGTGAGTTGTGTCATGTGCTGGCTGTTAGTAGAGTTGCCTGTGTTGCATAGCATATTCGTTATTTTGGGGCGGAGCAGTGAAGGGAAGGGTTTGTTTGTTTCGGTGTTGATTTCAAATATCAACAGTGTTTGTCAGAAACTGCTTACTGCACCTTAAAGCATTTCATATTTGTATATGTGGTTAACACAACGCAAAGCTCAAACTACTCATGATATAATAAAAAAACTGTAAGTCTCACTTGAAGCATCATCATCATTGGGAGATTTATTCTCATCCTGGGCATAGCCAAAGCTTAGAAGTTTGGACATGCTGACTGGAGCTGCCTTCTTCTTATCATGGGAACTGCAGTGTAGAAACAATTATCAAATACTTATATAGACTGAAAACATTTCAAGAGTTTATATATTTTTTCAATGTGCATCTGGAAAATAATATAGGAGCTAAAAAAAAGAGACACATACGTCTTTTTGAACTTGTTGGCCTCGTCAATATCTTTTTGGCTTAGGGAGAGTTTCTGCATCTCTGATGTAGCATGGCTGGCATTCTGTGTGAGGACATTAGATTTTTAATATTAATTCACAATTTGATATAATGATATAAACACTGCAAATGAATTCCATAACAAGTGATTAATTCAAAATTTACAATTAATAATCACATCCAGCAATAAAAAAAAAGATAACTCAAAGATACAAAATCATTAATAAAAAGAAAAAGCATGCATATATATATATATATATATATATATATATATATAAGCATGCAAGAATAATAAATGACTAATAATGCAATAAGATGATTCAGTTTCCTGCGTATATGATGAACATGATAGGGCAGAACCGCAGATCTAGTGTTACACAGTACACAGCCATAGCAACAGTCATTTGAGTCAGCGTTCTGAAAGAACCAGTTCTGTATAGTTAAATATGTCAGACTGGTTTTTACCATGGAGTCTCTTTGTTCAGTAACCTTAATCCTTTTAAATACCTGTTTTTATAGTAGGCAACTGTTACTAAAAGCAAATGATTTTAAATAATGATTCTCAAATATTTACAGTATTTAGAGTTCCCAAGTGAGTAGCCACATATCAAGCAATGTTATCAAATGAGCATGCATAAAAAGTCACCACGAAAACACAGATAGTAATTTGCAAAAGTCCTGTTTTCCTGTGAGAGAAAGGTCTGTAAAATGTGTCTTCATGTCAACCAGCCAAGAAAATAAAAAGCAGAGTCACAACAATGGAAAACAAAAATGATTGGATTTCAGTTTTTGTGTAAACTTATTCTGCATGGCAAAAAAATAAAAATAAAAAGATGGCAAGATGGCAACTGAAAAATTGATTATAATATGGCAGCAGGAGGAAGTATGGGAGGTTTAAATACATGATGGCTGTCACGGTCTGTGCTAATCCATTCACCTTGTCTTTATCAGAATCCCTGTCCCAGGCTGAACAGTTATCAGTTCCAAATGGGGGCTCCAGTTGCTGTAAGGCCCCTTTAGACTCACTCTTGCTGATTCCATCAGGGGTAGTTGCTTTACTTCTGCTGCAAGCATAAGATCACAAGATTGAACCCCAGTTTACACCACCATAGCGGATGGATTGGGGTTTACCCGTTTATGTCTCTACAAACCCCTTTGTTTCTTCTGAGAAAAGAATGTAGGTCCTCCATGTAACCCTATTGATACGGACTCTTGAACTGCTTGAACACGCCATGCTAGATTTAGAAAGCCATAAATACCAGAACTTTCTTCAGCCCACCGAGTTGTGATGGTCTCTTATAATACATCTGGGATCATTCTTCAAATCATAATTATGTATTGCCGAGGCCTTGGAACACCTTATAGACCTATTTTGTGTTTGCAAACAGCAATGAAGCTACGGAATAAAAGAATGAAAATAGCTAATTTCGAGTTTATATCTCACTTTTTTCTAGCAAATCCAAGTTTATATCTCATAACTCTTAGAAGGAAAAAAAAAAATTAGGAGATATACTCGTTATTCTGTCTATTTTCTTCAGAATTGTGAGTTTATATCCCACAATTCTGACTTTTTTTCCCTTAGAATTGTGATATAAACCCACAATTGTGAGTTATAAAGTCAGAACTGGGATATATAAACATAAATGCAAGAAAAAAGTAAGAATTGTGAGATAAAAATGTTATAGGTTTAAATATTATTTTATGCTGTAACTGCTATGCAAGTATGTCCCTATGAACTGCATATGAATATTATTTAGACTTACTGTTTACATCAAATTCATGCTTTATTAGTAGACAGGTTTTATCAGTCCAGTCTGTGACTTGCAACATAAACGTCTGCGTTTAGGGCGTCTTCAATGACGGTATTCTATAAAAATGAAGACTATATATTTTGCAATTCATTTCTGACATCCACCAAGGGCACAACAAAACATTTTTCTCTTATTCTGTGGATTTTGCCCATTTTCCTCCATTTGTTACCACTATTTTTCTGCCACCACTATGCGCGCACATTTGCAAGTGACGTAACTGTGACATCTGCTCTAAATTGGACTATTGGGCTGACAGATTCTCACCTCTCCTCCTCATCATCATCATCGGGTGAGCCAGAGAACCAATTAGAGGGTTTATAGGTATTAGGTTTTGCTTCCACAGGATCATCATGCCACAGCAAACCTACAGGAGAATTGAAAGATTAGCAGTGCCATAATTATTGGTATCTTACAAATCAAATCAACTGGTAACATACTGCCTATTAAGTTTGCCGTAGGTCATTCTGTACATAACCACTACACTTCGTTCCTTTCATAAATAGCAAGACTAGTATATAGGATTCTATTGTCGTGAACCACAGCAAGGTTGATGATAAAAATAAATATAAGATATTCTATACAGGTGTGACACATTTACCCTTCTGTCCTCCTTGTTTTGCAAGTTTAACATAATCCGAGTCAGAGGCCTGAATTCCTACACGGCGTCCTTTAGTTCTTTCTTCAGGAGTGATGTCAGCAGTCTGAGACAAACCTGGAATCTGTGATGTAGGTCCAGCAGCTCCATTTGAAGCTGATTGTGGAGTTGATCTAACACCTATAATGAAATTATAATATTTGCACAATTATTCAAGTGGTGCTCATTGCAGAGCCAAATGACATCCTGCTCCACCCCTCTGTCTGGATGTCATGGATTGAGTTTGACCTAGCCCACCTCTGTTGATCTAACGGGTGGAGGGATAGAGTTATTGGCAGGGTTAGGGTGTGGTTGGAGCTTCTAGCTCCATTTATTATGCCTAAATTACATCCAGATAGGGGGAGCTGGACTTCACGCTCTGCAGTGAGCAGCCTCTCCAACTATAGGCCTTAATCTTAAACAATATTTATATGTATTATGTGACAGTAACGAAAGCCTACACGTTACAGTGGTCTGTAAAAATAGATAAATAAATAACAACAGTATAATGTGTTGCTCAGAAGGCCCATTACCCGGTTTTGTCCGACGATAGTTGGGCTCGGCAGCCATGACTGGTGTCTTAGTGTTCAGCGGTGGGTAGATAGCGCTGCAATTCCAGAAAGAGTAAAGTTAAGGATTGACATTTATTATAAAAAGAAGGTCAGCTGAACTATTACCCTTTAACGCGTTCTTAAATAAACCGCTAATTACTACCAGTGTCAGCTCGACATATTGAGCGCTGATCATTTCTTCATTGTGTAGACATCTACAGCTAATTTACCAATGCGAACAAACGCGGCTATTATTTTATGATTTTAAACACTGTGGTTATTTCAGCTAATTCTCTTAGGATTATTCTTGTTTATCAGTTAGCTCGCGAGTCAACCTGGTCGCCTAGTAACAAAAGCAGCATCAGGACCACCATAAGCATCATATATACATGACAAGCCAATTATCAACGCAGTTTTTAAAAACAGAAATTACAAACATCACAGATAAAGATAAAATGTAGAGCAATATTTAAATATTAAATTACATCGTTATTATTTAGATGAGGCTACTAAAAGATGTGGAAAAGACAAAGCTTACGTCGTGTTAACTAGCAGCACGCAGAAGGGGGACGCCTAGATTCTCTTCTTCTTCATCAGACTGAACTGCGCAATGAACCGGGACGGAGGCGCCTTTCCTGCCACCTACTGGATCGAGAATAATCTTCAGGAAGCACGCACGGTCTGAAACACGGGAATTTGAATGACATCCCATGTAGTAATATTGAGAAGTAAAGATATGAGTTTTTCATAAAATGTATTATTTAAAAATAAAAAATAATTTATTTATTTGTTTGTTTTTTGAAGGCAGTTAATTATTTATTTGTGAATTACAATCTGTTGTTCATGTTTGTTAATTCTCTATTTCTGTTTTAATGTATGGAAGACATTTTCTGTCAATTTTAAATAATAAGGGCACGCAAAACATATGCCAAAATTAAAAATTAAACTTATTTAGTTTCCAGTTTCAGTTTATCATCTAATTAATTTATTTAAAATTTACCTTTCATGTTAATGTAGGTATACATTTAGTTTGTTTTTAAACAAGCCGCAGAGGTGATTTTAAACACGATTCTCCATAATTGTGCACTGGCAGACTTACAGTAAATTCAAAAGTTTGTAGTGAAGCCCCCGGGGACTTTACTGTTGTCACGTGACATCCGTTCAGAGGCGCGGCTAAAAGCCGGAGGAGCGATGTTCTCAGCAGCAGACTGAGCAGAGATGTCAACACAAACTCTGAAGATGACAGCAGCATCTGTTCAATACATAAGAAAGCTGTTAGGAAAAAGCAGCTGCGCGACAAACAACCTGCTGAACACTGGACACAAAACACAGAAGAACACTAGTGATTGTAAAACAACCAAGAACAAAGATGGAAAAAGCCATAAAAGAAACGTAAGCGACTTTTTTTTTTTTTTTTTTGTCTTATTTATTTCTCATTTACTCTCTTTTTTTTTTAAACATTTTTTTTGTTATGATTCTAATAATTATTTTATAATTTATATTAATTGATATCTAATATTTAGTAGCCTATATAAATAATATATTAATCTATTATCTACGCACATGAAAAAATACTATAGTAATTTATAGTGTTTTTGAACCATACTATAGTAAAGTACTTGAATTAATTTGTTGTGGTAATTCTATAGTTGCTGTGGTAATATAACAACTTTAGTAATATAAACAAATTACTTTACCCAATACTGTACTGAGTTTTCTACAACTATAGGCTATACTATACTACATATACACTACAGTTTACTGTAGTAAAAACTAAAGTATACTACAGTATTTATTACAGTTTATCAGTTCACTATAGTTAATACTACAGTATGTTGTAGCATTCATTAACAAAGTGTTGTAAATACTATACAGTATACTACAATTTACTATAGTATGGTTCAAAAATATTTACTATAAATTACTATAGTATTTTTTCATGTGGGATAAATTACTTATTTTAATAATTACCAATTGTGGTGTGTTATTGTTTTAGGTTCTGCAGTCCCAAGACAAGACAACGGAGCAGTGCATACGGTAAAAATAAATAAATAAATAAATAATACTGATTTACATCTTAAAGGGACAGTTCACCCAAAAATGAAAATTCTGTCGTCATTTACTCATCATTTTTGGGTGAACTACCCCTTTAAGTAGGCCTACACAAAGTCAACCCACATGCACAACTCAGATTTGGACTGTTTTTCTTGGTCTCTTTCTTACTCATGTCTGTCTCTTGGTTAACAGGAAAACTGTTGTTTTAAGAAGAAAAGAAAATGAAACTTTCGGGTTTGACATCCAGGTAACCTCATTACCCACCCGCCTTCTATCCCTCTCTCTCTTCTCATCCTTTTTTCTCTATTCATTCAAGCATTACATGCCTGCCCGAGGGCTTATTATCTGTCAGGGAATAATTGGATTTTGGATGATGAATTGATTGGATCTTTACTCCTTGTCCATAGACAGGCAGTGTTGAGAGAAGCATCAGCGCTGAGCAGGATTTGAGCTCATATGTGTGTTGGGTGAAGGAGAACAGTCTCGCAGAGAGTAGTGGGTTAATGACAGGTGAGTTATCAAGACACCTGCTCACTTTCTGTCAAGAACCAGTGTCATACTTACTCATTGCTAAAATCTCTTTGTCTCTCACCTCAGGTGATGTTATTATCACAGTCAACAGTGTGCACATTGCTGGATTCACTCATCAGCAGATCAAGGATCTGGTTCAGAAGTCCTCCCTCTTAATGTAAGACTAAACACTATTGACTTTGGTACATTTTGATATGTTCAATCTTAAATACAAGTTAAATACACTGTATATTTAATTGAAAAAGAATGTAAAAAATTCTACAGTAAAACCTGTTAATCGGTTCACTTAATTATACCCTATGCAGTGTAAAAAAGATGTGTTTGTAAGTAAAAAAAAGTATTAAATATCATGGTTAAAATCTACTTCTATTTAAAATTGATTTAGATTTAACAGATCAGTACATGTACATACCTCTACAGTAATTAAAACATTATTAAAATAAGTGAAATTTAATTTATCCTCTGATGTAAAATGATTTATATATGCTTTTATTTAGCTATTATAGTTTTTATTTTATTTAAATAGTTTTAGCCAGTTTTTACATTAAATTCAACAGGATTGTATTACAATGTTTTACAATATTACAATATTTGTATTCATTCTGTCACAAAAGCAACCACCAGTGGGTGTATAATGGCACAATTAAATGAATAGTTGTAGTTTTATTGTTATTACTTAAAGTTTGAATGAAACAGAAGTTGCTTAGAGAAGTAGTCTTGTGTTCCCTATTGTGACGTATATCCGAGTGAAATGGCTTCGCAAAAAAGAAAAAATGTTGATTTTGTCCAGTGGGAATTGATTGGATGGTTGTGGTTTGCTATTGGTGGATCTCATGTGAGTGACAGGTTGCCCCGCCCTCATGCCAGTAAACACTTCATCAGAGAAGAGATGTCAGTGCAAGAGGGAGGGGAAGTTATTTTGATTAAAGATTATGAGGGCACATAAATTAAAAAAAAAATGATGTTCACAGATATATAATTTATAATAAATATTCCATGAAAAAAAAAAAGAAGACTTTTCAATTTTGATTTCATGGTGACTTTAATATCCCATGTGAACCAGTCAAAACCTAGTAACCCTAGTTTTTGTTGTAAATGCCTCTTGATCTGAATGTAATCTTCTTGTCTTCTCTTTTGTGGACTGTAGGATGGAGATTATCAGAGGTGCTACAGAAAAGCAGAGACAATTGCTTAACAAGCTTCATCTCCTGCAGGTGATTTTCTTCAAAAAATATTAAAAAAGTCTTAATAACATAAGTCCAATTTCTGTGTCCTAATTATGTATTTATATAACACTTTATAATCATTCTTGTACTGCTGCTGTTTTGCGTAACTTGTGTATCAATAGTTATTTACCGTAATTATGTTGTATCGGGGAATTGTGTAAATAGCGAACAAAGTAGGTTTCCTCTTGCTTAACAGTTTTTTTTTCTTTCTCTGTGTTTCCCCCTCACATTTACATCACACAACAGAGACAGTTCACAGAGAAATGCGAAGAGCTTCAGACACTCATCTCAGAGGAAATGCGTCTAGTAGGAGGTGTGTAAATATGTGTTTGTGTGTGTGTGTGTGAGACTGAGGAAGAGAGATGTGGGCATACACTACCCACAAAAGAAACGCATCATTTCCCCATAAAGCCACAGCCTGCCCTCAAGATACCAACAAAAGATATCTGTGTGTGGGTGCTATGTGGGGAGTGTGTGTGCTTATAGAAATTCTACATTTACCGGAAGATACCTTGCTGACAATTCTTATCACTGTTCTGAAGTGAAACTTTGAGTCTATACTGTGAAAAAAAAAATGTTTTGTCAGTTCATCATGTGGTATGGACTACATACAGTATATGGAAGCTTGTTTCTGCCACGTAAAAAAAATAAACAAAGGCAATTGCGAGTTTATATTTCACAATTCTTACTTTTTTCTCAGAATTGCAATTTTATGTCTCTCAATTCTGGGGAAAAAATTACGTCAGAATTACATGTTTTTATCTCAGAATTCTGACTTTTTTTCCTCAGATTTATGAGAAATATACTCGCAGTTGCGAGTTACACAGTTCGAATTGTGAGAGATTCTCTCGCAACTCAAAATTTCCAGAAAAAAAGTCAGAATTCTAAGATAAAAAGTCACAATTACCTTTATTATTTTTTTACTCCATGACAGAAACAAGCCTTCTGTCAATGGGTTGGCTGTAGCATAATCCAAAAGACAATGCGTGACACAGAATGAACAATAAAACAACACTTAAATAAACACAGAGAGAGATCTTACAAACACAATCCACGTAACATTAACATGATCCCATGGACAGAGCAGAACGAAGGCTTAAATACACAGAGGGAAGATAATCAACGGAACGGAACAGGTGTGGAACTAACTAGAAACCATGACAATAGATGAGTTACTAGAACTAAGGCAAAGAGTGACAAAGAAACCTAAAGGGCCGTTTAAAACCGCAAAACTTTTTATGCGTTTTGGCCGTTCATGTACACAACAACAGCATTTTGGGGCCTGAAAATGCGAACTTTTCAAAGTACAGGTTTTGAAAATGATACCGTTATCATCTCAATGTAAACTACAAAATTGCGGATTCGTGAAAACAGCGATGTCATGCACATGTGTATCATGTGTTGAATCTATAGGTGCGTAGTTTTTATTTACAAAGAGACATCGCCATCTACTGGCCTGGCAGCAGAATACAGCGTTTGTAGTCGTTTTGCGGATCCGTGTGAACAGGGATCATTTTGACAACGCTGCCGTCTACGCAAAGTAAAAACCTTTCTGGTTTTAGTCAATTGTTGGCGTGCACTCAAAAATTAATTGTTGGATTTACTTAAAAAAGCAGTGTCAAGTGGTTCCACGCAACTATATTGAGTTATTTATACAAATAACAATTTAGTTGTATGAACAAAATAAATTCAAGTAAAGCTGACAAAATTTCTTTCAGTAAATACAAATCATTTGAATTTGTCAGTTACATAATATTTATATGTACATTTTACTTAATCCATAAGGTGAACACATTTATTATTTTAATATATATATATATATACTGTCAAACCAAAATTTATTCAGACACCTTGAACATTTCATTCATTAATACAATTTATTCACTATAGTTTAAAAAATGGTAATAAAATATGACAAGATCTCAGAGTTAAACTGTGTCAGAAAAAAAATCATCTTAATTATGTCAGATAACACTTAAGCAAAACATGGTCAGGTCAAAGTGTCTGAATAATTTTTGGTTCAAATTTTTATCAATTTTACTGGTAGTCCACTGTATGAAGAATATTTGGGTATAATTTGTCACAGTTTACTTTATTTTGCTATCCTCACTTACATAAATGAACTATAGTGTCCTGAACCCACTAGTAAAAATACATCAAAAATGTCTGAATAATTTTTGGTTTGACTGTATATATATTAACTATTTGCTCTACAAATTGCACTTAAAAAATAACTCATTGACTGAACAAACACTTAAGTAAAGCTGACAATACTCATTTTTAGTAGAAACAACTCAGTTAAATTAAGTTCATGTAGTTACATGAGTTTTAAGTAATGCGAACAAGGATGGTTTGAGTGAAACTTAAAACAGTGATAGTTCTTTTTTTTTAAACATACCCCAAGACTAAATAAGACCGAAACTAAACACATCCGTGACACTTCCATAATTCAGAATGCTGACATCAACTGTAATTTTTTTTAAGGATCAGGTCAGAACTTACAGGAATTATATAAATTAAAAAAATATTACTACATAGAATAGCATAATGCTAAATTAAATATTTTCAGTTAAACCATTGTTATTCATTTCAGTGGTCTTCTATTATGTTCACACAAACACTTTAGTGCCAGTAGATTAAATCAATCTTTTCCTTTGTTTTCAGGTGCCATGGAAGACATCCAGAAGCCATGTGCCCTTCTTCCAGAATCCTCTGCTACTGTTTGCTGACAGTATGGATAGTTTTGTTCCACTTACAATATAATCAAACATACCTAATCAAGGTTCAAGCTAGTGCATTAGAGCAGGGCTGAAACTAAACTCTGTTAAAGTTACAAGACTTATGGCCATATGGTCAAAGACACCCTGTTAAGACAGGATTGAAAGCATGAAATGCTAAATATTGATGTATGAGATGGAATTATTTAATAATTTATTTTAATTATAGTGTATTTTTGTAATATCTATACTGTATTTGTGTATTTTGCAATATTAAGCATTGTCAATTTATTTAATTCACTGTATTTTTATCAAATATATATATTGTCTAAAAATGATTTGTGTATTTGTATACAAAGTGTTTTAATATATTTATTCATTTTTATATTTATTATAGAATGCCTCAGTAATAAACTGTTGTTTTGTAGCATAAGCTGGTTTTGCTGTGACTGTATAAATTCAAACACTTAATCTTGCTGAATGTGGTTTGCATAAGTTGATTTGTCTGCTGTTTGCTTCTGCTGATCATAGGTTTCCCAGATATCATCTCTGTCAGTGGTAAATTACCAGATGCAGTTCTCATTCACCACATAGATCTTAAGCCTGGCAGGAAATGACACGTCATTGTTGGTACATCCTGTCTCAAAGACAAAACCTTAGCGTTCTCATCACTTTTATAAGGCTTAATTGACAGTTTAATGATTATCTGATGCCTCATTCTGTTTTTGATATAATAAAAGACTTTTTATAAGTTGTTGCAACATCTTAACAGTATGTATTGGATGGAAATCATATAAAGCTTAACCAAACTGATGTACACTAAACACTTATAAGATTTAGCAGATTCATTGGATCATCCAGGGGATGTTGATCCAATCAGTGAGTCTTTATTTAGAATACTAAAAATGACCCATAATATTTAGTTTAGTTTTCAGGTCTAAAGTCTAGGATGAACCTCATTATGGTTGTATGACTGGGCAATGCATTGGGATCCAGTTATCTGTGCTGATTTAGGAGATTATTTGAGTAGTATTTGAGAGCATTTTTTAATTGACTTACAGACACTTAGTGTATATGATCTTTATATTATGTAATTTCATAATTACTTCTGTTGCAGCTGTTGAAAAATATACTTTAATGTCATTTCTATTAAAACTTGTATGCCATGTATTTTAATATATTTCTAATTACACAATCATAATGATGAAGCTGCAATTTAGTACATTTTTATATATGCTAACTTTAAATTTAATATAAAATAACACAATACAGTTCAAATTAAAATATTGTACTTTACATGTGTATGTTAGTCAACACTTCAAAATAAGTGTACTTCTTTAAAGCATGACAAAAGATTGTTAAAACAATGATTTAAAATGTTTGTTTACTTTATAAAATGTACACTTAAGTGGCATTTTGTTTCTAATTATATTATTTGCAAGTACAGTTTAAAAAAAAAAAAAAAAATACTACAAGTTCCCATTCAATTAAATTAAGCACAGTTTCATAAGGAAACAGTGGGGGGGACAAAAAGAAGAGACAAAAACAGCTTCCAAGGAGGATGACTTGTTAGCATCTCAGTGAGATGTTACACTGTGGAAAACTAATATCCACCTGTCAGAAAATGTATCCTTAAACACAACTTTGCAGTAGAAGAAAACCAAGAAATCTGGTGCTACTGAATGTCCTGTCTCTATCAATGAGCCCATCTATCTCACAATCCCATGATCACACCCAGAATTAGAAACCAAACAACACTGTTTTCCAAACAATGGGGATGAGAATCTCATCAGCTCCGCCACTGGGAAGGAGAATGAGGCTGCGTCACCCAATGCCAGCCAGATTCCATTGAGTCGTAAAGGGAGGGACACGGACACAGCCATGCACAGACTGCTCGCCACAAGAGACTACTTCTGAGCATCCTCCTCCTTCAGGGTCCACTCTCCTTCAAAAATCCCAGGAACCGGAGTCAGACCCCACTAACAAACCTCACACAGTACTGCTGAGCCAACAGGAACAAGGTAAGATACATTATTAAGTGAGTACAGTGAGATGTTGGAGTTTGTGTCGATGGTTTGTGCGTTGTACTGAAAATGCAAATCTTTTCCATGTTCATTGGTTTTGAAAGGTACAACTTCACTTTTCTCATTCAGATGGTTCGGTTTACTTGTTCGAAGTTGTTTTATGTTGAGGAAAAACTAGTTTTGATAAGGTATTACTAAGATAAATTTACATAACAATAAAGAGAACAGCAAAAATACTTTCAAAATTTAATTTTTAAGATGTCTAGACGTGGTTACTTGAGACGTTTTTCTGTATTTATGTAACCACATGGCATAATTTCCTAATTCTTGCATATTATGTAAGGCCTCTCATTGTTGAAACATACAGGAAGAATTGTGTACTGTACTTGCAGTTCTCATTCCAGCAGTTGGTCACTTTGTTTAGTCAAATCAAATTAAAATTCCTCAAAACAACTTTGCATCTTTTGCCAAGTCTCAAGTTCTTTCCTAACTTGGACATGACAAACCATTGTGACTAATGAAAAGACAGACACTGATTGTCAGCTGAATACTGATATCGGATGAACTGGTGAAATTACAGCACAGGAAAAGCTGTATTTGTTAATTATCATACAGAAAGTGATCTACAACTCGAATTCTGGAAATGTTGGGACGTTTTTTAAATTTGAATAAAATAAAAACTAAAAGACTTTCAAATCACATGAGCCAATATTTTATTCACAATAGAACATAGATAACATAACAAATGTTTAAACGGAGGAATTTACACTTTTATCCACTAAATGAGCTCATTTCAAATTTGATGCCTGCTACAGGTCTCAAAAAAGTTGGCACAGGGGCAACAAATGGCTGAAAAACCAAGAAATTTTGAAAAGATTCAGCTGGGAGAACATCTAGCAACTTATTAAGTTAATTGATATCAGGTCTGTAACATGATTAGCTATGAAAGGGATGTCTTAGAGAGGCAGAGTCTCTCAGAAGTAAAGATGGGCAGAGCTGTGAAAGAGTGCGTAAAAAGATTGTGCAAAGGCTTTGCAAATCTCATCATCTACAGTGCATAACAACATCAAAAGATTCAGAGAAACTGGAGAAATCTCTGTGCGTAAGGGACAAGGCCGAAGACCTTTATTGGATGCCCGTGGTCTTCGGGCCCTCAGACGACACTGCATCACTCATCGGCATGATTGTGTCAATGACATTACTAAATGGGCCCAGGAATACTTCCAGAAACCACTGTCGGTAAACACAATCCGCCGTGCCATCTGCAGATGCCAACTAAAGCTCTATCATGCAAAAAGGAAGCCATATGTGAACATGGTCCAGAAGCGCCGTCGTGTCCTGTGGGCCAAGGCTCATTTAAAATGGCCATTTTCTAAGTGGAAAAGTGTTCTATGGTCAGACGAGTCCACATTTTACATTCTTGTTGGAAATCACGGATGCCGTGTCCTCCGGACTAAAGAGGAGGGAGACCTTCCAGCGTGTTATCAGCGTTTAGTTCAAAAGCCAGCATCTCTGCCCAGACGTCTTCAAACTGTTTTGAAAAGAAGAGGAGATACACTAAACAGGCCCCCGTCCCAACAACTTCAAATTTGAAAGCTCATTTTGTGCATAAAATTGTAAAATTTCTCAGTTTAAACATTTGTTATGTTATCTATGTTCTATTGTGAATAAAATATTGGCTTGTGTGATTTGAAAGTCATTTAGTTTTCATTTTATTCAAATTTAAAAAACGTCCCAACATTTCCAGGATTCGGATTGTATGTTACATCTGCGAGAATTGTGTATCTTTTCCTTAATCAATTTACAATAACTACTGCAATCACAGGACAGGAAGTGACATCAATGGAGCAGAACGGCAAGGACACATTAGGAGCTGAGAACGAGCAAATGAATGGTCAAACTGAAGAAGTACCTCAAGAGATGACGGCATCTGAAGAGCCGGTGAATATAAGTGAGAATAATTCAGACAGGAATGAAGAAGAAATAAGTGTGAATAAAACAGATAAGAATGAAGAGGAAGAAAAAGAGGAAGAGGAGGACGGATTGGCTGAATTACATCAGGATGATTTTCAGCCTTCGGTTGAGATGTCAGGCCAGGAATACAAGAAGGATGAAAACAACCGTCCTGTTTGCAGGTACAACACTGTCTGCTACAGGAAGATTAAGAAAGGAAACACAATGCAGAGAATAGATGAGTTTGAGTCCATGCTGAATGTATAACAGTGGTGAATGAGTGGCGTCATCATGTGGTTTCTTTAAAAGTATGTGGTTGTTAAACTTCTTCATAGTTAAAAGACATAACATATGCTCACATGAACAGTATTTTGTGACAGTTTGTTTTCAGGCTCTAACCTAATATTACATGTTTGTAGAAATCTTTAAAGCATCAAGAAAACAGCCTCATCTCTGATCAAATTTAAGTAAACCCTCATCTGGCAGTTTGTCTGGCATTTATTTGTCTGGAAATGAGGTTTTTCATTCATGAATGCTCCTCCAAATAACATGCAGTCTGACTGACTAATGCAGGCCTGATCTCTGTAGAGTAAAACATGAATGAATTACTGGAAGAGCTTACAGTTACAGTATGGAGAGCATTATTGTATTCCTGTTTAAAATGTCAAAAATGTTCTACTTTCTAATGTTGTGATTATGATTTCATAGCTTTGTAAATGATACTCCCACATTTTAAAATAAAATACATAATAGTCATATTAGCATTTTAGCATTTCCATATTCAGATCTGTATATGTAATATATGCATGTGTGCAATCTGTGATTATGTTTTTGGACAGATATAGGTTTCATTGTTTTCTATAATCACACAATGTTACTGGATATCTACCATACTACTGCATTCATGTAATCTGTTCAAGTTATTAAGTAAGTCTTTCTTTCTCTCTGCCTACACAAAACTGCAAAAGGTTTTTTTTTTTTTTTTTTTTTTTCTTGATTGAGGACAAATTAAAAACAAAATCTGTGCAATAATTGGCTATATAAGATAACAAATTTGAATGTATTTAAATATAATATTATTACTGTGAATATAATATATAATATAATATAACCTCACCACTAGATGGCAACATTGTTTTGTCTTGATATAAAAGGTGAGGACCGGGGTTTGCATGACCTGTCTCTGTCTAATTTTACAAACTACATTTTTGTTAATTGGTCTTCATTTGAATTTTGAACACTTTTTGATCACATGCGAGTAAAATCCTGACTGTTTTGTGTCCTGTTATGCATATTTGTATAGAATTAAAACATTCTAATTGAAACATTTAAAACAAAAGAAAATACACGGTCACCTCGACAACCCTTCACAAACATACCATAATAAAATGACAACCTGTAAAATAAAATTAAACTTCGACCAGCTCAATTAGCATGAAGAAGGAAGACCTACAAATTGTTTACCTTTGTTTATCTAATCATATTTATATGGCATCTAATGTTAGTATAATCAATGTAATGAGATATTTACTGCAGTGATTAGTTTAATTGGGGTGTTTATAACCCGACGGACTCTTTTATTTATGTATCTGTGTTTCTGGCCCCTCTCTAATGGCTCATTGGGAGTCTGTGTGGGTTTGGTGTTGTTTTGTCTGTTAGCTCTATAAATGCTTGAACTTTACAATACAAATCTCACTAATTGCTTTTTATTTGAAGGCAGTTTATGAATATCACCTCCATTCCTCCAAGCACATTACCTGCTGCTGCCTGATCATAATGTATTACAGGTTACTTTAATGTTTTCATAATTCTGCTGTAGGTTTATTTAGGCAAAGCGAGACAGGGCTTTTGGCCTGGCTTGTTTAAGTCAGGTCCGGGCCTCATTTGAATGGTGACAAATGTCATGCTGCCATGGCAACGGGAGGTGTGTGACTGTTGTGGTGCACCGTCCCTGGGCTGGGGGTCGGAAGGCACTTCCTGGGCAACACACGTCCCCTGTGGTTTAGGGTCGTAATTGACCTTTCCTGACAGAGCGGTGCAGCTTTTCATTCTCCCTCTCTTCATCCCTTTTCTACTGTTTCCTCTTTCTTTCTTTCTGTTTTTGTCGCTCTCACTCTTTCTGTCTCCCCAGAAAGCAGGTTGCATCACGGTGGGCTGAAATGCCACGATTGGCCCAGGGCATTTACGCAGCTCTTTCTGACTTCCTCTGGCTCTTTTTGCCTGTTTGAGGCATATTTACGCAGTAAGGACCATGCGCTTGTACTGGTACTGGAGAAGGTTTTTTTTTTTTTTATCAACTCTCCTCCTTTTTAAAGAAAAATGCTCTTTGAACTATCTCTTACTAAGTGTTGATTCCGGTAAATGTGTCGTTTTGGTTCTTTTGGACCTTAGTGCAGCATTCGACACGACTGATCATTCAATTTTTTTGAAACATCTTGAACATGTTGGCATTAGGGGATCAGCTTTAAATTGGTTTTCATCATATCTTAAGGTGATCACATTTTTCAGAAGCTATTAAAAACTTCTCCTCCTCCTTTTCTGTAGCTTGGACATGTGGTGTGCCACAGGGCTCTGTTCTGGGCCCTGTTTTATTCTCCTTATATCTGCTTCCATTAGCCAATATTTAACCATCAGATTTCATATCATTGTTACGCAGATGATATTAAGCTCTACCTTCTGTCAAAATCAGTCGTTGTTTGACTGTTTAAAAGCTGGTATGGTGGAATATTATCATCAATTGAACGACTCCCAAACTGAAGTTTCAGGGCCCTATTATACACCCGGCTCAATGCGATGCCAGGTGCGACGCAAGTGTTTTTTGCTCGTTTCAGCCCGATGCAGTTATCTTTTTCACATCCAGCGCCACGTTGTTTAAATAGCAAATGCACTCATGCCGATCTGTTGACCCATGGGTATGCTGTTCTGAAAACGAAGTGTGTTCAGGCGCATTGTTGGCGTGTTGCTATTTTGAGGCAACTGAAAACGACTGCGCCAAAAAAAACCTGGTCTAAAGTCAATGGCGCAGTATTTATTTATTTTTGTTATTTAAAGAGCGCGTTAGTAATATGCGCCTATAGGCGGGTGCATAACACGCGAACACTCTGCTTGTTACACACACAGGGATGCGCAGCAGCACACAAACATTTTTAAATATTAAAAATAAAAGGATTCCTCTATGGAGAAGCATTCAATCCTTCCGCTTGCAAATGTAAATAGCGAATCCGCCATGGTGCAAGCACAACTGGCTTTTAAAGGGAATGGGAGATAAGACTCTGATTGGTTTATGGCATGTTACACCCAAAACACACCCATTACCATGCGCCTGGCACACCGACCATTTTTTCCAACGTTAAACTAGCAAAAGTGGATTCAGACACGCCCTAAGTGCACCTGCACCGTGTGCTTCAGACCACGCGCTTAGATCTTTAAAATAGGGCCCATAGTCTTTGGTCCATCTGAACTTACCAATATCCTTTCTATAAATCTTGGCCCTATAATCAGCACAGTAAGTTTCGAAGAAAGCAATTACGATTGCCAAACTTAAATCTCTCCTTCCATTCAAGGACTTAAAAACTGTTACTTATGCATTTATTTAATCGAGACTGGACTATTTCAATTCATTGTATTTAGGAGTCTCTCAATTTTGACTTTCTCGTCTCTAGTTGTTCCAAAATGTTGCAGCCAGACTTTTAACGGGTACTGAAGAAAGAGGGAAAGTATTACACCTGTATTAGCTAGTTTGCATTGGCTCTCTGTTGAGTATCAAATCCAGTTAAAGACTTTATTATTGTATATAGGTTCTTGAATGGATTGGCACCACATCTGATCTTCTTTCTTACCATCAGACCAGTAGGTCTTTATGGTCATCTCATATCCTGTTGCTGTCTGTACCTATGATATGTACTTCCTCATCTATAAAGGTTTTTAAATATTCTCTTAAAGGGATAGTTCACCCAAAAATGAAAATTCTGTCATCATTTACTCACCCTCAAGCAGTTCCAAACCTGTATGAATTTCTTTGTTCTGCTGAACACAAAGGAAGATATTTGGAAGAATGTCAGTAACTAAACAGATCCCCATAGTATTTATTTTCCTACTATGGTAGTAAACGGGGGGCGAGATCTGTTTGGTTACTGACATTCTTCCAAATATCTTTCTTCTGAAAAGAAAAAATATTTGTACTCTTTCTGGCCACATAAAAAATTCTCATAAATGAATATTAATAAAAACTATATACACAAAAAACCCCTAATAAAACACACAACAAAACTACTAAAACTTTGTAAAATATAAAAAGAAAATCTAATTTAAAATATTAACAAAAAATATAATTGTACATAAATGATACTAAAATAACACTGATTGTGATAAACTACCAGTGTGTTTACAAACTGGGTTCAGTGGAAAAGACAAGAGAAAAATAGTTTCTTCATCAATAAATTAATAAACTAACATTTACAGATTTTGACATTATTTAAATTTTAAATTTTGTGCTACTTGCTAAAGATAAGTCAGAAATCATATTTGTGAAATTAATCACACATAATTTTACTGTTTTTAGGTTTATATGTTAATAGAAATAATACAATTTTAAATTTTAAAAATGTTTATATTGCTTATATTTTTTTAAAATAAAAATACATAACATTTCACACATTTTTACATAATTTTTTTAAACTGTGTAAATGGGCTTTTATAAATGGAAATATTCAGGGGTCTCTGTGTTTTTTAATTGTCTTAAAGTGTCCAAATATTTTTGTGGACATTGTATGAATGAGATGAATCTATCAGTGTGTGAAACAATAGTGCGTAAAAACAATTTTTGTAACAGTACAGCTTCTTATTTTATGTGCAAACGAATCCACAGATGTTGACATGTTCAACATCTTCATTCTAAACAGATTTGCAGATGATGTACAGAATAAATGATGATTTGAGAGCGAGAGGTCGCCTCGGAAGCGTGAGTCATCCGTCAGTGTTTGTGTGCTGCTGTGAGAGAGCGGCCCACTGTGGCCTGACTCTACGGCAGACATTCATGAACCCCCCTCACGCCATGATTGCTCTACAATGACAGCTTTGTGAAGGATGGAAGAGAGCTGCTGTGGAAAATATTCAAGACACTGAGAGAAAGAGAGAGACAATGAGAGAGAAAGAGGAGCTATCAAAGTGTTTCGTTCACAAAGCCTGCGAGTGTTCTGGCTCCATTGGAAACTTTCAGTCGCTCAGTTGAGTTTAAAGGGGGTGAGAGACAAATAGAAAGCTTGCGTCTTGTGGTAAACATGGGGTGGGGTCAGGAGGGGTCATTTTTCTCTGTGCATTCACTGGGTGGGTGTGATGGGTGACTGGAGGCCTGTTCCGCTGTCCATTCTCTCTTCAGGTCAGCTCCAGAGACCGGTGGCGTCACAGTGGCTCACAACGGACATGCCATGACAGAACGCACAGGAACTGATGACGTCTCCAGTCCTTTAGGGGGAATTCTGAGTGAAATGGCCATCTGAAAATACAGATTTCTTTGCATGGTTGTTTCCTGCACTTGAAAAAACACAGTAATTGATGAATTAAAATGGCATTAAAACCAAATAATTTCCACAAGACTTTATGCCATCTTAAACTTCACAGTATTGTCACGGGATGATAATAAAAGATTTAAAATAAAATGTTTAAAAAATAATAATAAAGAAAATTTCAGTTTAATTTCATTTGTTATTATTAATTTTAATATTTTGTTAAAATAATAATAATAATAAATTATCATTATTATTAAAAAGAAATAGATGAAAATCATACAGATAGACAGACAGACAGACAGATACTAGATAGATAGATAGATAGATGATTGATTGATTGATTGATTGACAGACAGACAGACAGACAGACAGACAGATAGATAGATAGATAGATAGATAGATAGATAGATAGATAGATAGATAGATAGATAGATGATTGATTGATTGATTGATTGATTGACAGATAGATAGATAGATAGATAGATAGATAGATAGATAGATAGATAGATAGATAGATAGATAGATTTAGATTTAATATTAATCAAAAATATTGATTTTCCCAAAGACATAAACATTCATACAAAGTAAAAAGATTATTTATTATAAAGACCATACCATACTTAATCAATATTTCTTTAGACATAAGCCAAAAATGTTACTTATGTCAATATAATATAATATAATATAATATAATGTGTTATAATAATATAATAATACATGCACACATTAACACACATATACATATATATAATTTTATTTATTTATTGCTTTTTACAACTTGATTTCACTATAAACAAATCTAAATAAAAGTAGAATTTTCACTTACGATAAAACTAAAAATATTTTGCTAGTGTTTAATTTAGTTTACTTCCTATAAACAAAGACAACAGCAAAAGACTTTAATGTTTATTGTGATGTCTTTTTAAAATATGCATCATCATTTTCTGTTATGTATTAAAAAAACAAAAACAAAAGAAAAATGAATAAAATGCACAATAATTCTTGCAGTCAGTATGTGTTTTTCAAATCAACACTGTTATTTACTGTTAGACAAACTGAACAAAACAGGTAAAAAACGGAAACCATTTAGATTAGATTAGACCAATACAAAAATGCACTTAAAAAAATGTCACAGTCATTTCACTTTTTTCAGCCTTCACAATTAAACTGCTTGAGTGGCTTATTATATGATATAGAAAGAGAGAGATATAAATACATATAAAAGAGCGATAGAGCAGGAGGAAGGGAATTAGAAAGGGTGACCTCAGGGTAGTGGAGGTCACAGGAGGTTTTCCTGATGAGTGGTCCTTTGGGGTCTCTGTTAGCTTTGAGTGACAGGCATCCATTGTGATGCCTGTGAACTGCTGCACTCTGGTTTATATCCATTCTTATCACCAAACCAGGGACGGTCTGAAGAGATGGTCGACCGCAATGCATAGAATGAGGATGGCTTCCCACCACAAATGACCACCAAGTCGTTTGTCTCCATCCAGGAGGGAGAGGTTGAGCGGAGAGGAAGTGCGATTGTACTGGCCACACAATGCACAGGTGTGTGATAACTGCTCTGAGGCACGGACAGTGGACGGCCAGACGTAGGGGGTGGGAAGAGTTTATGCAGGGAGCAAGTCGGGTTTCCCAAAGGACGGCATTTTAATTTCTAATTCATTAATCTCCCCCGTGCAGCCATCCTGCTTTATGGAAAACGAAGACCGATATAAGATTCACCTGACTGGCTCAAGTCAGGGTCACATGGTATGAAATCAAAGATATACTAAGGCGCCTCATTCTCAGTATAGAGAGAGAGCGGGCCAAATGTCCCCACAAAAATAATCAAATGTAATCAGCCAACAGACAATCCGCATGTGGGAAATGGCTAAATAAACATACTAAATAATGTTGATGCAGGAAAGAACTCAAAAATGTAGCTAGCTAAGCTACAAAATACTCTTGAATCTTTTTCATGTGTGATAAGTTTTGTTTTGTCCAAAATGCTCCACAAAAAGGTATAAAAACATATTGCCATTTAGTAATGCCTAGTTGAGGAAATAAAGTTATAGTATAACATTCCCCGTCATGTCAAAGTCAAACATCTCTAAAAGGACTATAAAATACAGTAAATGTATAAATGATGTTTTATTAACAAAGTTCGGGAGGAGCACGTTCAGATAATCTACCCAATCAGCGCGAGGGGAGGCTTATATAGAGAGCCGACTTACCTCTCTGTTCCATGACAGTTTTCCCAGCATCCCTCCTCCACCCCAACTCTTCACTCTTGATTATTCCTATCCCAGCCAGGGATGGGGGGAGTGCTCTGGGTTCAGCCAAATTCTGAGCTCAGAGTCCACTCTTTCGGACAGCACGCCAAATACGCATACTATATCTGATGTAAGTGTGAACTCCTGAATTTATTTTGGAAAGCCTCTGATTGAAAGGCTGCATTGGAATATGCCCACTATATAGCCTACTAGGCGAAAAACAGCATGTGAAAAGAGTATGATACCGTGTCTACACCAGACGCGGATGCTGTCGTGTCGCATCGTGCCACGCCTCATCCAGTGTAGACAATATCACTGATTAAAATGGCTTCTATTGTCTTTTGAAGCGACGTGTTGTGCCGCTCGCGTCCGGTGTAGACATGGTGTGAGTGTGTCTCTCAGTATTTTTGGTAGTGTAAAGGCCCTTTCACACCAAGAAAGATAACTCTAAAGATAGCTATAATAACAATCACTATATTAGTGTTCACAAAAACAATGATAACGTTAATGTAGACACACAATGCAGTTATTTTGTCTGCTGCTGTTTATAGCAAGATGGATTCTGATTGGCCTATGGATTCTGATTCAATGTTTTTATTGCTCTGCAAGTGATTCAAATGATATTGTTCCTCTGTGCCGTTATTGCTATTCTTTTAAATTTAGAATGATTTTTAAAGTCACGATGAAATCAAAATGAGTTAAATGCTTTATTTAAAAAAAAAAATCAATTAAACTTCCTCTTCCTCTTGCAGTGACATCTCTTCTCTTCTCTGGCCCTGTTTCCACCTGGTATTAAGATGCGTTTTGGTTGATCGGATCACAAGTAGACAAGGGAGACACATATCCGTTTACACCTGGTATTTTAATCCATCTTTTGTACACTTTCAAGCACTTCTGTTCTGATTTCTTTGAGGGGAGGGTCTATGGGTGGGTAAATGTATGGGTTTTTTCTGATCTTTTGATCTAATGGACAAAATAAATTTGCACAGTTTACATAAATGCACCCAGAGATGACGGAAAAACATGGAGAGCATCAGCTTTCGTTTCTGCTCTGATAGCTGCAAGACCGGCCAAACGCTGTGAGTGTGTGTAGAAATCAGGAATGGTGAAGAACATTATGCTTGGTACGTTATTCATCTTCAAACCAAACTTGGGTCTTCAGCCCATCTGGCTAGCGTGCTTCCCATAATGTTTATGCGTTAGGTCAGTAGCGGAGAGTAGGAGGTCTTCTGTGGCTATTTGAACACAACGTTTCCACTACGAAAGCAATCTGGTCGAATGTGTTTTCAACTACTTCTGGAAGTGGTCAAAAGTGGACAAGCTCAAAATGTTTTACATCCCGTTTACACCTGTATATAGTGTCGTCCATTTGTGATCCAAATGACCAAAACGCATCTTAATACCAGGTGTAAACAGGGCCTAAGACATTTTGAGCTTGTTTACTTTTGACCACTTCCAGAGTCGAAAACACATTCGACCGGATTGCTTTCGTAGTGTAAACACTCATGTGGTTGAATGAGTTCAAACAGCCACTAAAGACCTCCCATTCTATGCCTACTGATCTAACGCGTAAACATTATGGGAAGCGCGCTAGCCAGACGGGCTGAAGAACCAGGTTTGATTTCAAGATGAATAATGTACCAAGCACAATGTTCTCTCATCATTCCTGATTTCTAACACACACTCACAGCGTTTGGTGTGGTCTTGCGGTCATCAGAGCAGAAACGAAAGCTGATGCTCTCCGTGTTTTTCTGTCGTCTCCGGTCGCATTCATTTGTAAATTGCACGAGCTTATTTTGTCCATTAGATTGAAAGATCTGAAAAAGGCCATACATTTACCCACCCATAGACCCTCCCCTCGAAGAAATCAGGACAGAAGTGGTTGAAAGTGGACAAAAGAGACAGGGTATGTGTCTCCCTCTTCTACATGTGATCCGATCGACCAGAATGCATCTTAATACCAGGTGTAAACATGACCTCTGATGACGTGTTCACAGGCGTGAGGGCAGGACAACCTGTCACTCACATAACATCACAGCCATAGCAAACCACAACAATTCAATGAATTCCTGATGGACAAAATCAAGTCCCACCCTACGTTTTTACTGGTTTCACTAAATACGTCACAATAGGGAGAAAAAAAAGGCTATCGTAACTTCTGTTTCATGCCAACTTTAAAACTAAATCTTTATCGCTATGCAGTAGTTATCATCCTTGGTGTGAATGTGCCTTTATTGTTCGGCCTTAATGGTTCCCAAGCGTACAGACTCTTTCACACACAATGTGGTTATATTCTCCACACCTTTGTGGGTGTATAAATAATTCCTATTTGGGATAGAAATCATGACAATATTTCAGTGGTGTTCCCACTGCTGTCTGAGGGACTGTAGAGTATTATAATCTGTCTGCCTGGAGGCAGAGAAATGGTCAGAGAAAATGGTAACAAAAGAGACGCTAAAACACAGAGAGCCTACTGTTTATAGTCACTTTCCCCACACGCAGAGAATGAGAGAGAAACAAACAAAACAAGAGAGGCTCGAGAGACACACAAAAGAATCAGCTCAAGGAATGGTGGGAATTTTATTCTGCTAAGACTTGAAGGATGGGAATAACGCGATTTCTCATACATGTGCTAAAAGAATGAACTAGAAATTATAACGCTGTGAGATGGGAGAGAAGTCAGACTGTGGAGGCCCACCTTATTTGAGTGCCCACTGGTCAGCCTCGCTGCTGTGGATTCAGTGTTTCCTCATTCATACACACTTCTCTCTTCTGTCTGCTCCCAGACAATACAACCTCACATCACAAAAGCAATCTGATCATCGTCAAATCAAGAGTTAATCATTACTTCACCATCCGCCTTGCTGTTTTCATAATTTTGGCTGACGGGAGAACCTGACGAGTGATCCGGTCCAGGATTACAGATGACTCTCAGTTGATTGGGAACTGTACTTCAATGGTCAATGTTCCGCTCTTAAGATAAATCCCACCATTCCCTCAGCATCATTCATCTCACATTCTCTAATTAGTTTTCAATGTGCTAGAAGAAGATGGATTATCATATAATATCTCCCCTCAAAAATTACAATATGATTTAAATAAAAAAAACTTACAATATAACTTGATAAGTCTCTGTCTTTGACAAAGAGAAAAAGCTCATGTTAGACTCTGTTTATTAGACTGAGTATTTTCTCAATTATTGTTTAAAAATGTTCAATATTTGATCATAACATTTTATTGACTGCAGGTCAATTTGGTGATTGTATATATTGCTGTAGATCTATTGGTGATGTTGACATTAAAGGATTAGTTCACTTCAGAATTAAAATTTCCTGATAATTTACTCACCCCCATGTCATCCAAGATGTTTATGTCTGTCTTTCTTCATTTGAAAAGAAATTAAGGTTTTTTAGAAAAACATTCCAGGATTTTTCTCCATATATTGGACTTCAATGGGGACCAACGGGTTGAAGGTCCAAATGTCAGTTTCAGTGCAGCTTCAAAGGGCTCTACTCGATCCCAGATGAGGAATAAGGGTCTTATCTAGAGAAATGATTGGTTATTTTCTAAAAAAGAAATTTAAATTTATATACTTTTTAACCACAAATGCTCATCTTGCACTGCTCTGCGATGCGCCAATCATTACGTAATCATGTTGAAAAGGTCATGTGTGACGTAGGCAGAAAAACTCCATCTCATTTTCTCCTCCAACTTCAAAATCGTCCAACACTTTTTTTGTAAAGGGCGTTTTAGTCTTTGCACGTTTGCTTTGTATACACTGGATCGGCACTTCCACCTACGTCACGCGTGACCTTTCCAACGAGATTATGTAATGCGTGGCGCATTGCAGAGCAGTGCAAGATGAGCATTTGTGGTTAAAAAGTATATAATTTTTTTTTTTTTTTAGAAAATGACCAATCGTTTCGCTAGATAGGCCCCAATATACTTCAAACGAAGTTCTTTTTCGTTCTTCGTTTAGGGGTAAAATGAAGTTCGCAATATGTGAGCAGCAATACACTTTAATCGAACATCTGACGCCGCCCACACTGCTGAGAACGGCGTTCAGATGAATATGTAAATATGTGCTGTGCATTTCTTCTCAGTAACAAAATAAACACAACAAAAATGAGAAAACAGCAAGCATTTTTATAGAAAGCGTAAAAAAAGCGTCTGATCATAACAACATTGGTATGTTAGCCCAAGCTCTGCAAATTAGCACTCCAGTTACGTCACGTCACGTTTATTTATATAGCACTTTATTCAATAGATTGCATAAAATCAAGCAGCTTTACAGTATCAAACTTGAAAAACAGTGTCAGTGTCTCATTTCATCAGAAGCACAACTTCATTTTGCTCTATAAAGCGTCTATCCAGTGTGTTCATGTTTTCACCCGCGGAGATCTTACCTCAACGAATTCAACACGCGAAACGAGCCAGAGAAAAGTTCCACGTGAATGAAGGATGAGCCTCAGCGCACATTATCATCAAGGACCAACGGTAGTTCGAAGGTGATTTGCAACTGGAGCGAACTTTTCCTGAAAGTTCGCTTTGGCAAGCCGTTTCAAACTTCCAAAAAGAACACAAAACGAACTTTGTTTTGGCCTGATTTTGTTCAGAATGACGTCACATCAGTTCGTTCTTCGATTTTGTTTGAAGTATATCGGGGCCTTTACTCCTTGTCTGGGATCGTGTAGAGCCCTCTGAAGCTGCACTGAACCTGCAATTTGGACCTCCAACCCATTGAACCCCAGTGAAGTCCAAATCTTGTTTGAGCATCTACGTTAGATCCTAAAACAAGATGTAATATCCCCTTTTAGTGAATATAATGAATGTTAGAAATATCTTGAAAAACATGGCATATTTTTAACTGATTTTGAGACCCATTTCTCAGTTCCAGTCAGATGTGAACCTGGGTCCTGACCACAGTTTCAGTAATGACCCATTGTCTGCTGCTCTGGGACAGTGGGTGGCATCATCTCTTCAGCAGGCTCAGCTGGGTCCTAATGGTTTTTAGCACTTTTTGGCCCTGCAGATTTTTAGAAAGAAAGTCTCGTAAAACACACTTTTCACACTCTCATTAGGTCATTTAATTTGTCCACTATAACAACTATCATCAAAGAATTAAATAATATTGGTAACACTTTAGTTTGGGGTCCAATTCTCAAAATAAACTAGTTGCTTATTAGCATGCATATTACTAGCATATTGGCTGTTTATTAATACGTATAAAGCGCATATTAATGCTTTATTCTGCATTTGCTGTAGCAGTTGCAACGCACTTCAGAAACCCTCCACCTTCCCCAGCTCCACCTGTATAGATCTGCTACGGGTAATTCATGTACGCTATATTGTATAGCAGCAGCATGTCTTACTTGCTCACAGCAGCGTGTCATGTATGTATTGGCAGTAGCAAGTCCCGTACTTGCTCTACAGCAGCAATAATCTACAGCAGCAGCAGCAACAACAGCAGCAGCAGCAGCAGCGTAGCAGATCTATTACACCAAGACCAAAGATATTTACATTGTCATATCCATTACCACTCCAACAGTGTAAGGCCCCGTCCACACGAAGCCAGATCTTCTCCGATCTTTTTTTTTTCCTCGTCTCAAGAAATATCTGCGTACACACGAAACCGCTGAAACCGCCTCAAAACGATGTAGTATACATGCCAGACCAGTATGTGGTGCTGTAATTCTGCCACAGAGATACACTTAAAACAGAGAATAAGACTTGGAGCATGTGCATAAACCTTGCGTGCTGTATAAATACTTTAGTAAAGCTTAGAAATAACGCTTTATTTTGGCTCAGTAGCTTCTGCAGCACGAATACAAGCATCTAGAGTCTGCTATTGTTGTCGTTGTTGTTGCTGTTTTGTGCTGTTAGTGGTGTCTGACTAGGGTCGACACGTGGGGTGATGACATTATCGTTTCACAAAATATACGGATAGGCTGTACACATGAAAACGCAAGGGCGTCGTTTTCAGATTTATCCACTCTGGGACCTGGTTTCAAAAAATATCGGATTCATCTTCTGAAAACGCCGGATTCGTCTGGATGCTTATCCGATACAAAATTTTTGCGTATACACCTAAACGCGTCTCCGTGTGGATGGGCCCTAAAACTCAATAAGTTCAGAACACTCAAAACATTTTAAGAAAACGTATTAAATTTTGAGTCCATGCTACTTTTTTCTATTAAGTACAATGAACTTTCATTATTTGAGTGAAACAAACTCATTTCATTTTAATTTCACTGTTCGGTTTTACAGTGAAGAGTTGTCATGACAGAAGTTTATTTCACTCCTTATTTAGATTTTTAAATGTAATAATTCATATTTTTATAAATAATTTTTATACATTAAAGCCATGTGAGAGGTAGAAGATGAAAATAAATAAATAAGGCATGATGATTTTTTTCCAATTGTTGTTCAAGAAGAAACAGAGACTTACTGTTTGTGTGCATTTTATCCTTTTTTTCTGTTTTTTATGTATATTTATGTTTTGTGTAACTTTTTTTATAGGAGCATTTTGATATCACATTCAGTATTTATTGCTACCATACAAAGAATTAAAATGCAGTTTGATTCGTAATGTTTTCCTTGCCAACTCTTCTCAGTGCACTAGCCTTCTTCCTCAATTTCTTTGTCAGTTTTAGGGGACTATTTGTTTGCCGCTGCCTGTGAGTGTTGAGGATGTGGTATTTACCATATTTACACACAACAGCGCTCATCTCTGCTTGGGCCTCTGGGTGGCATTTAAACCCCTCGGTCCTTCAGTATTAAATCATCCTCTGTCCTTCATGAAGGACCTGAGGGACAGACCCATCCTGGACCTCTCATTTCTCTGTCATTTTCCTCTTAATTACTTCATACATCCCTGTTTGTAATATCCACCTTGTCCTCTGTTCTGCAAAAAGTACAGTTTGTTAGGAATAGACCCTCACCTCAGTCTGTGCACTGTTAGGATTTATTACACCACATGAGTTATATAATAACTATATTATAGTTTTATGATAACAAGGAGTTTATTGATCATAATAATGTATACCACTTGTTGTATCCTTTTCACATGGTTGGCCAGACATCTTCATAATAATAACTCATCTCTTTCATAAGAGATCATTGGATGACTCAGATGAATCATCTTTAACACCCAGAAGTCATAAAACAGTGTAAAGAGTACCTGAAAACCATACTTGAGTAAAAATACAGATACCTTACAGCGAAAATGACTCCCAGTCATAAATTCCAATACAACTTGAGTAAAAGTCTTAGAGTATCTTATTTAACTGTACTTAAAGGCACAATATGTAAGATTTTTGGACTAAAATATCCAAAAACCACTAGAACAATGTTATATATTTTGTTGACTTGTGTACTTACATTATGCCAAAAGTTTCCAAGAATGTTTAAATCCAGAAAAATAAGCAATTTTAACCAAGACACGGACCGTGCCTGGTCGTCAATGACATCATACCCGTGTTACCCATGATTTTCGGTTTTATTTTGTAGAAACCAAGAAAACACCAAAGATGCTTTAATATATTATATGTTTTATTAGACAGGTGAGCAACTGTTTGGATACATTCATCGACAGAAAACTAATCATTGTAATATAGCTCAACACAGTAAGTCTTGTTGTTTAAGTCTCATTTTCTTGATTTACAGCCAGCTATGCCTTTGTTTTGAATAAGCGACCTCTAGCGGCGAAAATTCACACACTGTGCCTTTAAGTATTTTACTTGTACTGAATGTAGGCTCAAAGATGCACTAATCCTCAACACCTAAGAGACATGCAGTGAAAAACAAGAAACGGTTGATTTGAGAGGAGAGCAATCATGTGTTTCTTTTCTAAAATCAAAATAAAACTGAACATCTCAACATTGCAATAAATCAAGGTCGACACAACAGCCTCTTAAACCTCTACAAACAGTCTCAGTTAAGCTCAAGTGCTCAAAAGGGGCATAAGTAAACTAATATCCTTCAAAAAGGTCTCTTCAGTATAACGGATAAATAAAATAATGTTAAGTAAAATTAACTAGTCAAAGCCAATTTGCACTGGACGTGCCGGTTTCGACCTCGTCACTGGCTGCAGACACGTCCTCATCTCAAATATGAAACACCTGCCATTCACAACCTGCTAATACACTTGCATTAGGGGAAATTAGCCAAGTTTGGGTGATTAAGTGCAAAACACACAAGATATTGTAACTTCAATGCCCTGTAGATGGCGATATCACTTCTTTTGTAGCAGAAATAAACTGCTGCAGAAAAAGTTAGGTGCCATGCAAAATGTAAATGCATTACTCATCACAGATGTTTTGAAGTAAAGAGTACATATACTTATTCAAAAATGTAGTCAAGTAGAGAGTGAAAGTTGCTAACAACTCAGTAAAACTACAAAGTAGCCAAAAAGATACTTAACAGTAACTAATTACATTTATTCAAATACTTTACACCACTGTGAAACAGCGTGATCAGAATGCATGAACTCAGAGACCGTGAAGTGATGCATGTGGTGTGGGGATTCTTGTTTTAATTCCACTGTTGGCAAAGGCTTGATAACAACCCTTCATCCAGCATGTTTCGAGAAATAGTCAAAAGCCAGCGAGAGAAAACAGGTGTAATAAGTCTCTTAAATGTGTGTATTTGTAGGTTGCTATGGCAGCTCCAGCTAACAGTCTTTTGTGCTCGTAATTTTCTATAAAGGCACAGCCTGACAGTTCTGGACTGAGGGGTAATTGAATGAATGAATGAATGAATAAATGTATGGCGTGTAGTTTAGTTAAAATATATGTTGTGTATACATAAAATATTTTATGTATTATTGTACTATATTGTATATATAATGCAGGTGAAATTAATTATTAATTATTATTATTATTTATCAAATATAAAACGTAAAATATAAAAATCTTTATTTGTTTTGCACTAGTTTCGAATAGCATAAATGCAGAATTACAGTTCAGTTACTGATGCTGTTATAGAAATGCACAGTTAGTGCATTCATTCTTTGCAAGTGTCTAGTAAAAAAATTCAGTACTAAAAAATATTATTTTATTCTGCATGTGTGTGTGTGTGTGTGTGCACGCACGCTTTAATTGGCCTTATGGGGGAGGTGATCTTGCACAGAGATCAGGTTAATGAGGATGTTAATATAGACGTAATGGACATTTCCCACAGGAAACAATGTGCTGTTGTTCTGGACATGAAAATTAAGGCATTGTGGGAATGTGGATGAGTCAATTTGAAAAATGTGAAACTGTACTTACATTCCCACGTAATAAAAATGTGTCAATCATTTTCATCACTTTGGCATGACCTTTTAGTGATTTAATATGGGTTTATTCACATATTTCGATTTCAGTCCAAACTGTTTTGAAAAAAGCTGTAAATTTAGAAAGACATCCTGCACGTCTTTAAACATATAAAGTAAAAAAAAAAAAAAGGGTTTGGCATTGAAAGCATAGAGGCTATTAACAAGCGTGCTCAAGAGCTGTTATCACGAGGATGAGAGATCTATTAGCAAGTTCTTGTTTGTGTAGATGCAGTTTTTCATTTGAACGTGAAGACTGCAGCAGGGCTAGATGGAAATGGATCAGGGTAAGAGAGAGAGAGATAAAAAAAAACCCCACCAAATTAAAATAGCAAAACAAGAGGCATTAACAAAAAACTGATTTTGCTTGACTTCTCCTTGTGTTCTTTCAGGCAGACATTTTATAATCAATTATCAGTTGTCATTCCAATCAGAATTTGTACAATGAATATTCATGGGAATATGCGACAGCACGGCCATGTAAAGCGTTTCTTTGTGCTCGAAGCACTGCGGTCTTATTGTTGGATTTTTGGCCTTTCGCAGTACAGCATGTAAGGAAATGTGCTCTGTAACTGATAGTGAGTTAGCACTCCTTCCTCCTAATCAGCCCCCAGCTCACCTCTTCCTACCAGGATATAATCCTGAGCAGCCCACCCCCAAATCCCCTTTATAAAACCTAATTAAATCATGCTAATGCCCATATTCCCTGGATATGACTGGCTTGGCAGATTTGAAACCAGCCAATTATGGGGTTAATCAGACCCTTGGTAATAAAGTTTCCCTCTCTCCTATACATTTGAAATGAAGCCAAAATCCTGAATTGGAGAGAATGGCAGAAGAATAGAGAGAGAGAGAGAGAGAGAGAGAGAGAGAGAGAGAGAGAGAGAGAGAGAGAGAAAGATCAAGGATTTTACATGGCTGATTTGCACTTTTATGCAACCACCATCACCACTGAGGTGGTCACAACCCCCAAAATATTTAGATCAGCCAATATGGGTTTTTCAAAGGTTGATAGTTAAATTATTACACCTTCATCCTTCTCATTCCCCAAATAGGGGGTTAGATCCATGGTTGAATGTGTCCAAAATGTTACAAATCTGCAGCATTTGAAGTGCTCAAGAAGTAAAGAGACAAAACAGTCTTGATTAGAAATCATGGGTTCAGGCCTCAAATGATTGCAGCATCAGAGCATTTCTGCTACTATGTTATTATTTTTATTGTAACATAGATATTCTGACACATGCCTATCCAAGATTTGGGAAGAATGATTTTATATATATATATTCTTATCATCTTCTCATATCTATCTGTCCTTTGAGTGATTGGAGCATGCACAGATGACAAGTACAACTGCCGTTACCCTCCTTATCACACACACACACACACACACAAACACACACAGACAGATACACTCACAAAAAGTGACAGATTGAGCGGAGAGCAGCTCCACGTCTCTTCCAAGAGCTTCTGATCTAAAGATGTCACTTACAACCTAAAAAGAACAAGAAAAGTGACAGATTTATTTTTTTAAAAAAAATACTTTTTTCTCTGACATATTAGATCTATTTCTCAGAGCAGACTCTGGAAGATACAAAGGTCCAGTTCCTGCAGATGTGAGCTGAACGAATGTGATGCTCTCAGCTTGAAGTCTTGTTTTTGGAGTCTGATACAACAGAGAGAGAGAGACAGAGAGAAGAGAGAGAGGGGGTCTCTTCTTTACTGCACACCCCTAATGAGAGCTTCCCTGTTTAATTAATGTCTCAAGAATATTAATTCTGACCAAATCAATTAAGTAAGGGGTTAAGTAGGGGTGATTCTTCTCAAAGCTATTCCCTGCGTTAAAGGAAACAAACACAAACAGGAGAGTGAGCCGGATGCTTATTATTGTGCATGCATCATTTCACCAGGCCCTGCATTCCCTGCTGACTCTGGCTAATTCTAATTAAGACTAATGAAAGTCTCATTTATGAGAAAGCCTGAGACAGGTATGCAAACATTCAGGGTGGCTATGGCTCGCATGATAATGACCTCAGTACCACTTGTTAATTTAAGACCTGCCTCCTTAGCAATTAGGGCTGCCTGACACACCACAATTCTGTATGTGTGTGTGTGTGTGTGTATGGGTGACTGGATGATGCCTGAGATCTTTATTCTGTTTCCCCAGTCACACACCTTAAATCCTAATGATCCAACGAAAAACAGACATTTAATGTCTCTCTTTCTCACACTCACTCACAAGCACGCTGGTCTCTATTGCATAATCTTGGCTTAGCCTATGTATGGGCTAGATAAGAACAACTCTTTGTGCATTAAGAAAATAAATAAAGCCACATTACAATGGAAAAAATGTGATATTGTCGCAAGTATTTTTGAACGGTGTTGGTTTTACGTCATGTAATTGTGCAGCCCGTGTGGTTTTCTGAGGCTCCATATCGCTAATGCCACAGCAAGCCTCACCCGAGCTGCGCGTCCCCTCCTACTCTTATTATTCCAGTCATTATGGTTAAACGTCGCTAATAATAGTACTAAAGATGATAATGCATGTCGTGACACACTTACGGTTGTCGATGCTCGCCATTACTGGCGCCGAGTTTGACAGCTAGTTTCTTAATGGTGTTTTATAGGCCTAGTTAACTCATTCTGGCTTGTTGCCAGTATTTCTCAGCCTAACTATGGTTTTGAGTCAAACGTCTATTTTTCTACAGCAGTTGATTTGTATGCTTTTAAACACCTAACTAGGGAACATAATAAAACCACACTGGCGTATTTTTGTTCGTATAACATTTTCTATAGGCTTTTGAATTGTTGTTTCATGACAGTTTTACTGTTTAAATTATCGCTGAAAAGCCATAAATAGCGCATAACAGGCTACAAATTCTTAAAGGGGCTGTTGATTATGATTTCACTTTTTTTTTTACTTTAGTTAGTGTGTAATGTTGCTGTTAGAGCTTAAACAACGTCTGCAAAGTTACGACGCTCAAAGTTCAATGTAAAGGGAGATATTTTCTTTGATATATTCTCTGTCTTAAGGACTACAACAAACGTCTGGTAGGGACTACAACAAGCTTCTTCCTAGGTTAGTGACATCACTAACCGTAAAATTTACATAAACCCCGCCCCCGAGAACACGCAACAAAGGGGGTGACACCATGTTGGGCTGCTTTAGAGAAGAGTTAGAGTTGTTGTAGTAGAGTGTTGTTACCATGCCGCCATTTTATGCCGGACTGCTTCACAAACGAGGGTCAATTCAACGCTGGACAAAAGATTAACATGACGGCACATGCTAGTCGACGAGTTGAATCAACTCCACAGCAACTACATAAATTTATCCACTAACCATTCAGAAACGTCCAGTTTCATTCTAAAAGCTGTAACTTCTTCCTGATGGGGCGTTCACACCAGACGAGACTTGCGCGAATAAATCGTAGTTGGATGCTTGAACATTTTGAGTTTACTTGCTTCATTCGCGCGTGAAATTCACTTCACAACAGACGCGAATTCGCATCATGAGAGGGGCTTCTGCCAGGCGGCTCGAGTCTCGTTTCTGCACACTTCCTCTAAATAAACACATCAACTTGTTAGCGGGAAAGTAGTTGTAAAATACGGCGAATAAGCTCAATTTATATACATACATATATATATATATATATATATATCTCTCTCTCTCTCAAATTGAGTAAAGAGCGTTTTTTACAACTTACCAGATTGTCCGACCTCCTCACTCACTTTCTTCCAAGCAAGATCCTTTTTATTCCTGTTTCTATAAAAGTATGAAGATGTATCGTACAGCTCCGGGTATCCACATACAGCTAAGATGATTTTGTCCTCCATTGTTGTTTCGGATTTCTGCCGCCTCTAATCACGTCACTACTAGAGCAAGCTCCTGATTGGTTAACGCGGTGCAAATTTTTCGCCAAAGTTCAGATTTTTCAACTTGCCTCAAACGCCCGAAACGCTCTATTTGCGCAAATCACGTCATTCGCGCCATCTCATTCGCGCGAATCGCGCTGCAGGATGTCTATTCGCGTCTTTGCATTGACTTAACATGTAAATCACTTGCGCTTAACGTTTCATTCGCGTCTGGTGTGAGTCTCTCCATCAGTGTCGACTCCGGTTTGAACAATGTAAGGCTGAACACCGTTACTGACAATCCTCATTTTGGCTGCGTGAGATTCTCCAGCTTTGTTGTTGTTGAGCAACTGAAGCGTGAGCTGTTAAAGCTCCACCCTCTTCTGGAAAGGGGGCCGGGAGCAGCAGCTCATTTGCATTTAAAGGGACACACACAAAAACGGCGTGTTTTTGCTCACACCCAAATAGGGGCAAATTTGACAAGCTATAATAAATGATCTGTGGGGTATTTTGAGCTGAAACTTCACAGACACATTCTGGGGACACCAGAGACTTACATTACATCTTATAAAAGGGGCATTATAGATCCCTTTTAAAATTGCAAATTGTGGAATAGAAAATTGTTTTAATGTAGCAAATAAAGATATATCTTATCAAGTCATTGAAAATAAATAACAGGTTCTCATGAACTTACTCTATATAATGTGACCACATGCCCCACTATGAATTTAACTTGTCATATGGGTCATTTCTCTTTAACTTTCTCTTGCAATAAAAATGTTGCATAGCTTTTATGGCAGGACTGTAACACTATACACTGACAAAAACAGAATAAAAGTTATATATTACTTCAAGGAGTCATTCAAACTCACCTACTCTTTACATTTTCATATAAATCTGCCTTGAGATGCATAGATGTGTTCCTGAAATTAAAATGAACTAAAGAAATAAAATAAACCCAATTTTCAAATTGCACAACATAAATGAAAAAAACAAGGCATGCTAATATTTGGTTGTTATGAACTTTCTAAAATGATTATTTTTATTAAATGCTAGTTTTTTTCATCCTTTCCTTTTTATTTTGTACACAGATGGTTTGTCAATGGCTTTGCACTGGTATTGTTCTCAGACCCCATGTGAATTGTTTTAATATCAGCAGAGCTGGCAATATAAAAGACCTTTGCTTTTATGAGTTGTAGTCTGCAATCTGCTCTCTCAAGCCTCCAAATATCTCCAGTCTGTTCTTGCTTGTGAAAAAAAAAAGGAGCACGTTACACAGCTATACATTTCCTAAAGGCCTTTACTTTATGTAGCCTCAATGTTATCAATATTATCAGTGTGTCCTCATATTCTTTAGTGAGCTCATCTTTTCTGGTTTGCCATCCTGCAGGTTTCATTACACCCGTCCTAATCCTCTCACACACGTGCCACAACACAGGGCACCGGGTCGCATGTCAGCCAGATTTGTACCAGATTATTCTCCACAATTAATG